>NC_092087.1:38073022-38744788 GCF_045679555.1 Salvelinus alpinus
GGCGTTCACCCATTTCGATTATTTCTTTATTTCTAGAGTGCCCAAAAATGAATATTTGTGCGTTCGCAGTGGACCAGTCTTTGATTAGCTGTGCGCTCTGAGATTTTGCGCTGCAGGGACATATGAATTGAGTCGAACGTCACACGAGTCTCCTCCCGTTGTAGAACTCTCTCTCTCTCTTACTCTAACTCAATCCCACACATTTTGTTGCATGAAATGTGGTATCTGTTAAGCAGTTTTTTTCTTTCATTTGATATGATTTCTTGCATTTTCTTCAATGTCGGCTAAATAGTGTCTGATTCTGCCAGTTAGTGTCTTATTCCGTCATAAATCAAATCAAATTGTATTTGTCACATGGCCGAATACAACAGTGAAATGCTTATAAGCCCTTATTAACCAACATACCTAAAAAAAATAAGAAATAAAATTAACAAATAATTAAATAGCAGCAGTATTGTGCAGGGGCACCGGTTAGTCAAGGTAATTGAGGTAATATGTAGGTAGAGTTATTAGATAATAAGCAGAGTGTACACAGCAGCAAGGGGGGGGGGGGGGCAATGCAAATAGTCTGGGTAGCCATTTGATTAATGTTCAGGAGTCTTGTGGCTTTGGGGTAGAAGCTATTTAGAAGCCTCTTGGACCTAGACTTGGCGCTTCGGTATCACTTGCCGTGCAGTAGCAGAGAAAACAGTCTATGACTAGGGTGGCTGGAGTCTTTGACAATTTTTAGGGCCTTCCTCTGACACAGCATGGTATAGAGGTCCTGGATGGCAGGAAGATTGTCCCCAGTGATGTACTGGGCCATACAGTTGCCATACCAGGTAGTGATGCAACCAGTCAGGATGCTCTTGATGGTGCAGCAGTAGAGGACCCATGAGGACCCATGCCAAATCTTTTCAGTCTCCTAAGGGGAGGAGGTGTTGTCGTGACCTCTTCACGATTGTCTTGGTGTGCTTGGACCATGTTAGTTTGTTGGTGATGTGGACATCAAGGAACTTGAACCTCTCAACCTGCTCCACTGCAGCCCCGTTGAGAATGGGGGCGTGCTCGGTCTTCCTTTTCCTGTAATCCACAATCATCTCCTTTGTCTTGATCACATTGAGGGAGAGGTTGTTGTCCTGGCACAACACGGCCAGGTCTCTGACCTCCTCCCTATAGGCTGTCTCGTTGTTGTCTGTGATCAGGCCTACCATGTTGTGTCATTGACAAACTTAATGATGGTGTTGGAGTCGTGCCTGGCCATGCAGTCATGAGTGAACAGGGAGTACAGGAGGGGACTGAGCACGCACCCCTGAGGGGCCCCCGTGTTGAGGATCAGCGTGGCTGATGTGTTGTTACCTACCCTTACCACCTGGAGGCGGCCCATCAGGATATCCAGGATCCAGTTTCAGAGGGAGGTGTTTAGTCCCAGGGTCCTTACCTTAGTGATGAGGTTTGAGGGCACTATGGTGTTGAATGCTGAGCTGTAGTCAATGAATAGCATTCTCACATACTGTAGGTGTTCCTTTTGTCCAGGTGTGAAAGGGCAGTGTGGAGCAATAGAGATTACATCATCTGTGGATCTGTTGGGGCGGTATGCAAATTGGAGTGGGTCTAGGGTTTCTGGTGTTGATGTGAGCTATGACCAGCCTTTCAATGCACTTCATGGCTACAGACATGAGTGCTATGGGTCAGTAGTCATTTAGGCAGGTTACCTTTGTGTTCTTTGGCATAGGGACTATGGTGGTCTGCTTGAAACATATTGGTATTACAGACTCAGACAGGGAGAGGTTGAAAATGTCAGTGAAGACACTTGCCCGTTGGTCACTGCATGCTCGGAGTACACGTCCTGGTAATCCGTCTTGCCCTGCGGCCTTGTGAATGTTGACCTGTTTAAAGGTCTTACTCACATTGGCTACAGAGAGCGTGATCACACAGTCTTCCGGAACAGCTGATGCTCTCATGCATGTTTCAGTGTTACTTGCCTCAAAGCGAGCATAGAAGTAATTTAGCTCGTCTGGTAGGGTCGTGTAACTGGGAAGCTCGTGGCTGTGCTTCCCTTTGTAGTCTGTGATAGTTTGCAAGCCCTGCCGCATCTGATGAGTGTCGGAGCCGGTGTAGTATGATTTAATCTTAGTCCTGTATTGATGCTTTGCCTGATTGATGGTTCGTCGGTTTGGCATAGCGGGATTTCTTATAAGCTTCCAGATTAGAGTCCCGGTCCTTGAAAGCGTCAGCTCTACCCTTTAGCTCAGCGTGGATGTTGCCTGTAATACATGGCTTCTGGTTGGGGTATGTACGTACAGTCACTGTGGGGACGACATCATCAATACACTTATTGATGAAGCCAGTGACTGATGTGGTGTACTCCTCAATGCCATCGGAAGAATCACGGATCATATTTGAGTCTGTGCTAGCAAAACAGTCCCGTAGCTTAGCATCTGCTTCATTTGACCACTTTTTTATAGACCAAGTCACTGGTGCTTCCTGCTGTAGTTTTTGCTTGTAAGCAGGAATCAGGAAGATAGAATTATGGTCAGATTTGCCAAATGGAGGGTGAGGGAGAGCTTTGTACGTGTCTCTGTATGTGGCGTAAAGGTGGTCTAGAGTTGTTGTTTTTTTCCCCTCTAGTTGCATATTTAACATGCTGGTAGAAAGTTGGTAAACCAGATTTACGTTTCCCTGCATTAAAGTCCCTGTTCACTAGGAGCGCCGCCTCTGGATGATCTTTTTACTGTTTTCTTATAGCCGTATACAGCTCATTGAGTGCGCTCTTTGTGCCAGCATCGGTTTGTGGTGGTAAATGGACAGCTACGAAGAATATAGATGGTCTACATCTCATCTTGAGATACTCTACCTCAGACGAGACTTCCTAAGATATCGTGCACTAGCTGTTATTTACAAATATACATAGACCGCCACCCCTTGTCTTACCAGAGGCTGCTGTTCTATCCTGCTGATACAGTGTGTAACCCGTCAGCTGTAACCAGCCAGCTGTATGTTCTGTAAAATTCTCCATAACATGTGTGGCCATTATACATTTCAGGGTGGTCCGCAAGACTAGTGCACAAGACTTTTCCAGAACATGGGTGTTCCTTTCAGATGAGCTAGCAGGATGACATGTCTGGTTATTTAAAATGTATCTATAGACTGTTGCTATGGTCCTACATGCATGCACCTGTCTTAGTCGAGAACATGTCTGTATTTTTGAACTTTTGCTGTGGCTCTACAGTTTCCATGCCCTAATATGAAACAAAACTAAAATTAGTGCAAGGCAATAAGATAACGGTGTCTAAATGCCAGAGGGGATGAGTCATAAAGAGGAGTTACTGTGTGTGACGTGAGGAGAAAACATTTATAAGAAGTGTGTGCCAAAACTGGAAAGTTAGTTGTTTTCATGAACCAGCTCGACTTTTATTATGTCTTAATAAAAGTCTATTTGAACTCCGGCTCCGGTATTTGTGAAATATTATTGACTGAATATTTCCACGACATTATTCATGTCGTCGTTCAGCCACGACTCTGTGAAACACAAGATATTTCAGTTTTTAATGTCCCGTTGGTAGGATATACAGTGGGGAGAACAAGTATTTGATACACTGCCAATTTTGCAGGTTTTCCTACTTACAAAACATGTAGAGGTCTGTAATTTTTATCATAGGTACACTTCAACTGTGAGAGACGGAATCTAAAACAAAAATCCAGAAAATCACATTGTATGATTTTTAAGTAATTAATTTGCATTTTATTGCATGACATAAGTATTTGATCACCTACCAACCAGTAAGAATTCCGGCTCTCACAGACCTGTTAGTTTTTCTTTAAGAAGCCCTCCTGTTCTCCACTCATTACCTGTATTAACTGCACCTGTTTGAACTCGTTACCTGTATAAAAGACACCTGTCCACACACTCAATCAAACAGACTCCAACCTCTCCACAATGGCCAAGACCAGAGAGCTGTGTAAGGACATCAGGGATAAAATTGTAGACCTGCACAAGGCTGGGATGGGCTACAGGACAATAGGCAAGCAGCTTGGTGAGAAGGCAACAACTGTTGGCGCAATTATTAGAAAATGGAAGAAGTTCAAGATGACGGTCAATCACCCTCGGTCTGGGGCTCCATGCAAGATCTCACCTCGTGGGGCATCAATGATCATGAGGAAGGTGAGTTATCAGCCCAGAACTACACGGCAGGACCTGGTCAATGACCTGAAGAGAGCTGGGACCACAGTCTCAAAGAAAACCATTAGTAACACACTACACCGTCATGGATTAAAATCCTGCAGCGCACGCAAGGTCCACCTGCTCAAGCCAGCGCATGTCCAGGCCCGTCTGAAGTTTGCCAATGACCATCTGGATGATCCAGAGGAGGAATGGGAGGAGGTCATGTGGTCTGATGAGACAAAAATAGAGCTTTTTGGTCTAAACTCCACTCGCCGTGTTTGGAGGAAGAAGAAGGATGAGTACAACCCCAAGAACACCATCCCAACCGTGAAGCATGGAGGTGGAAACATCATTCTTTGGGGATGCTTTTCTGCAAAGGGTACAGGATGACTGCACCGTATTGAGGGGAGGATGGATGGGGCCATGTATCGCGAGATCTTGGCCAACAACCTCCTTCCCTCAGTAAGAGCATTGAAGATGGGTCGTGGCTGGGTCTTCCAGCATGACAACGACCCGAAACACACAGCCAGGGCAACTAAGGAGTGGCACCGTAAGAAGCATCTCAAGGTCCTGGAGTGGCCTAGCCAGTCTCCAGACCTGAACCCAATAGAAAATCTTTGGAGGGAGCTGAAAGTCCGTATTGCCCAGCGACAGCCCCGAAACCTGAAGGATCTGGAGAAGATCTGTATGGAGGAGTGGGCCAAAATCCCTGCTGCAGTGTGTGCAAACCTGGTCAAGAACTACAGGAAACGTATGATCTCTGTAATTGCAAACAAAGGTTTCTGTACCAAATATTAAGATCTGCTTTTCTGATGTATCAAATACTTATGTCATGCAATAAAATGCAAATGAATTACTTAAAAATCATACAATGTGATTTTCTGGATTTTTGTTTTAGATTCCGTCTCTCACAGTTGAAGTATACCTATGATAAAAATTACAGACCTCTACATGCTTTGTAAGTAGGAAAACCTGCAAAATCGGCAGTGTATCAAATACTTGTTCTCCCCACTGTACGTGCTTGTAGTTCGTCCACTTTATTATCCAGCGATTGTACATTGGCCAATTCTACCGATGGCAAAGGCAGATTAGCAACTCATCACCAGATCCTTACAAGGCACCCCAATCGCCTTCCGCAATATCGCTGTCTTTTTCTCCTGCGAATGACGGGGATGAGGGCCTCATCGGTTGTCTGGAGTAAATCCCTCTCGTCCGACTCATTAAAGAAATATTATTCGTCCAGTTCAAGGTGAGTAATCACTGTTCTGATATCCAGAAGCTCTTTTCGGTCATAAGAGACGGTAGCAGCAACATTATGTACAAAGTAAGTTACAAACAATGTGAAAAAACGAACAAAATAGCATGATTTGTTAAGAGCCCATAAAACGACAGCCATCCCCTCCTGCGCCATTAAATTCGTTCTGTTTAATTGTTATGCAATCAACGACATGATTACACAGGTGACAGGATCTGCTATTAGAAGCTCTGTCAGTTCATTGTTCAATGTATACATTTTTTTATTCTTCTGTTTTGCTTTGTAGTGTGTTAACCAATAAATTAAATTCATGTTTTTATTTAAGCTGCATTGGCCAAAACATATTGATAATCATCTATTCAGAGAGAAACATAGCAAACCCAATGTAGTGCTCATTGCTATGGCAACCCCCCTCCAGCTGTGCTAACTCACATTACTTCCATGGCTGTGGCCCTTATATAGGCATATGTAATACCAACAGCACTAAGTTCCTCCATTGTGGTGAGGGATAACCTCTGCTGTCATCGGAATCTCACGTTAATGTGTGCAGACATCACACACTGTTATATCACACACACTTGATATTTATTTATTTTTATTTCACCTTTATTTAACCAGGTAGGCCAGTTGAGAACAAGTTCTCTTTTACAACTGCGACCTGGCCAAGATAAAGCAAAGCAGTGCGACAAAAACAACAACACAGTTACACATAAACAAATGTACATTGTGTGCAAATGTAGAAGGTTAGGGAGGTATGGCAATAAATATACCTGTGTACAGGTACAGTGATCGGTAAGCTGCTCTGACAGCTGATGCTTAAAGTTAGAGAGGGAGATATGTCTCCAGCTTCAGTGATTTTTAAAAATCGTTCCAGTCATTGGCAGCAGAGAACTGAAAGGAAAGGCGGCCAAAGAAAGTGTTGGCTTTGGGGATGACAAGTGAAATATACCTGCTGGAGCGCGTGCTATGGGTGGGTGTTTCTATGGTGACCAGTGAGCTGAGATAAGGTGGGGCTTTACCTAGCAAAGACTTATAGATGACCTGGTCAAGGGAAGTCAAGTCTGGGGTGAACTGTTGTTAGTTGTACATTTTTTGAACGGGGCATGCTTATTTAAGATGGTGAGGAAAGCACTTTTAAAGAGCAACCAGGCATCCTCTACTGACAGATGAGGTCTATATCCTTCCAGGATACCCGGGCCAGGTCGATTTAGAAATGCCTGCTATCTGAATTGCGTTAGGGAGCGTTTGACAGTGATGAGAGGTGGTAGTTTGACCGCGGACCCATTACGGACGCAGGCAATGAGGCAGTGATCGCTGACATCCTGGTTGAAGATGGCAGAGGTGTATTTAGAGGGCAAGTTGGTCAGGATGATATCTAAGAGGGTGCCCATGGTTACGGATTTAGGGTTGTACCTGGTAGGTTCCTTGATAATTTGTGTGAGATTGAGGGCATCTAGCTTAGATTGTAGGACGGCCGGGGTGTTAAGCATATCCCAGTTTACGTCACCTAACAGTGTGAACTCTGAAGATAGATGGGGGGCAATCAATTCACATATGGTGTCCAGGGCACAGCTGGGGAGTGGGGGGTCTATAACAAGTGGCAACGGTGAGAGACTTGTTTCTGGAAAGGTGGATTTTTAAAAGTAGAAGCAGACTGTTTGTGCACAGACCTGGATAGTATGACAGAACTCTGCAGGCTATCTCTGCAGTAGATTGCAACTCCGCCCCCTTTGGCAGTTCAAATCAAATTTATTTATATAGCCCTTCTTACATCAGCTGATATCTCAAAGTGCTGTACAGAAACCCAGCCTAAAACCCCAAACAGCAAGCAATGCAGGTGTAGAAGCACGGTGGCTAGGAAAAACTCCCTAGAAAGACCAAAACCTAGGAAGAAACCTAGAGAGGAACCAAGCTATGAGGGGTGGCTAGTCCTCTTCTGGCTGTGCCGGGTGGAGATTATAACAGAACATGGCCAAGATGTTCAAATGTTCATAAATGACCAGCATGGTCAAATAATAATAATCACAGTAGTTGTCGAGGGTGCAACAAGTCAGCACCTCAGGAGTAAATGTCAGTTGGCTTTTCATAGCCGATCATTAAGAGTATCTCTACCGCTCCTGCTGTCTCTAAAGAGTTGAAAACAGCAGGTCTGGGACAGGTAGCACGTCCGGTGAACAGGTCAGGGTTCCATAGCCGCAGGCAGAACAGTTGAAACTGGAGCAGCAGCACGGCCAGGTGGGGAGGTAGGGACAGCAAGGAGTCGTCATGCCAGATAGTCCTGAGGCATGGGCCTAGGGAGAAAGAAAGAGAGAAAGAGATAATTAGAGAGAGCATACTTAAATTCACACAGGACACCGGATAAGACAGGAGAAGTACTCCAGATATAACAGACTGACCCTAGCCCCCCGACACATAAACTACTGCAGCATAAATACTGGAGGCTGAGACAGGAGGGGTCAGGAGACACTGTGGCCCCATCCGATGATACCCCCGGACAGGGCGAAACAGGCAGGATATAACCTCACCCACTTTGCCAAAACACAGCCCCCACACCACTAGAGGGATATCTTCAACCACCAACTTACCATCCTGAGACAAGGCCGAGTATAGCCCACAAAGATCTCAGCCACGGCACAACTCAAGGGGGGCCGCCAACCCAGACAGGAAGATCACGTCAGTGACTCAACCCACTCAAGTGACGCACACCTCCTAGGGACGGCATGGAAGAGCACCAGTAAGCCAGTGACTCAGCCCCTGTAATAGGGTTAGAGGCAGAGAATCCCAGTGGAGAGAGGGGAACCGGCCAGGCAGAGACAGCAAGGGCGGTTCGTTGCTCCAGAGCCTTTCCGTTCACCTTCACACTCCTGGGCCAGACTACACTCAATCATATGACCCACTGAAGAGATGAGTCTTCAGTAAAGACTTAAAGGTTGAGACCGAGTCTGCGTCTCTCACATGGGTAGGCAGACCATTCCATAAAAATGGAGCTCTATAGGAGAAAGCCCTGCCTCCAGCTGTTTGCTTAGAAATTCTAGGGACAATTAGGAGGCCTGCGTCTTGTGACCGTAGCGTACGTGTAGGTATGTACGGCAGGACCAAATCGGGAAAGATAGGTAGGAGCAAGCCCATGTAATGCTTTGTAGGTTAGCAGTAAAACCTTGAAATCAGCCCTTGCCTTAACAGGAAGCCAGTGTAGGGAGGCTAGCACTGGAGTAATATGATCACATTTTTTGGTTCTAGTCAGGATTCTATCAGCCGTATTTAGCACTAACTGAAGTTTATTTAGTGCTTTATCCGGGTAGCCGGAAAGTAGAGCATTGCAGTAGTATAACCTAGAAGTAACAAAAGATTGGATGAATTGTTCTGCATCATTTTTGGACAGAAAGTTTCTGATTTTTGCAATGTTACGTAGATGGAAAAAAGCTGTCCTTAAAACAGTCTTGATATGTTCGTCAAAAGAGAGATCAGGGTCCAGAGTAACGCCGAGGTCCTTCACAGTTTTATTTGAGATGACTGTACAACCATCAAGATTAATTGTCAGATTCAACAGAAGATCTCTTTGTTTCTTGGGACCTAGAACAAGCATCTCTGTTTTGTCCGAGTTTAAAAGTAGAAAGTTTGCAGCCATCCACTTCCTTATGTCTGAAACACAGGCTTCTAGCGAGGGCAATTTTGGGGCTTCACCATGTTTCATTGAAATGTACAGCGGTGTGTCATCCGCATAGCAGTGAAAGTTAACATTATGTTTTTGAATGACATCCCCAAGAGGTAAAATATATAGTGAAAACAATAGTGGTCCTAAAACAGAACCTTGAGGAACACCGAAATTTACAGTTGATTTGTCAGAGGACAAACCATTCACAGAGACAAACTGATATCTTTCCGACAGATAAGATCTAAACCAGGCCAGAACTTGTCCGTGTAGACCAATTTGGGTTTCCAATCTCTCCAGAAGAATGTGGTGATCGATGGTATCAAAAGCAGCACTAAGGTCTAGGAGCACGAGGACAGATGCAGAGCCTCGGTCTGACGCCATTAAAAGGTAATTTACCACCTTCACAAGTGCAGTCTCAGTGCTATGATGGGGTCTAAAACCAGACTGAAGCATTTTGTATACATTGTTTGTCTTCAGGAAGGCAGTGAGTTCCTGCGCAACAGCTTTTTAATTTTTTTTTGAGAGGAATGGAAGATTCGATATAGGCCGATAGTTTTTTATATTTTCTGGGTCAAGGTTCGGCTTTTTCAAGAGAGGCTTTATTACTGCCACTTTTAGTGAGTATGGTAGTGAGTATGGTACACATCCGGTGGATAGAGAGCCGTTTATTATGTTCAACATAGGAGGACCAAGCAGAGGAAGCAGCTCTTTCAGTAGTTTAGTTGGAATAGGGTCCAGTATGCAGCTTGAAGGTTTAGAGGCCATGATTATTTTCATCATTGTGTCAAGAGATATAGTACTAAAACACTTAAGTGTCTGGCTTCCAGTTGAAGCTCGCATCCGCTACAAGACCATGGTGCTTGCCTACGGAGCTGTGAGGGGAACGGCACCTCCGTACCTTCAGGCTCTGATCAGGCCCTACACCCAAACAAGGGCACTGCGTTCATCCACCTCTGGCCTGCTCGCCTCCCTACCTCTGAGGAAGTACAGTTCCCGCTCAGCCCAGTCAAAACTGTTCGCTGCTCTGGCACCCCAATGGTGGAACAAACTCCCTCACGACGCCAGGTCAGCGGAGTCAATCACCACCTTCCGGAGACACCTGAAACCCCACCTCTTTAAGGAATACCTAGGATAGGATAAAGTAATCCTTCTAACCCCCCCCCCCCCCCCTTAAAAGAGTTAGATGCACTATTGTAAAGTGGTTGTTCTACTGGATATCATAAGGTGAATGCACCAATTTGTAAGTCGCTCTGGATAAGAGCGTCTGCTAAATGACTTAAATGTAAAATGTAAATGTAAGTGTCTCTCTTGATTCTAGGTCCTGGCAGAGTTGTGCAGACTCAGGATAACTGAGTTTTGGAGGAATACGCAGATTTAAAGAGGAGTCCGTAATTTGCTTTCTAATGATCATGATCTTTTCCTCAAAGAAGTTCATGAATTTATTACTGATGAAGTGAAAGCCATCCTCTCTTGGGGAATGCTGCTTTTTAGTAAGCTTTGCGACAGTATCAAAAATAAATTTCGGATTGTTCTTATTTTCCTCAATTAAGTTGGAAAAATAGGATGATCGAGCAGCAGTGAGGGCTCTTCGATACTGCACGGTACTGTCTTTCCAAGCTAGTCGGAAGACTTCCAGTTTGGTGTGGCGCCATTTCCGTTCCAATTTTCTGGAAGCTTGCTTCAGAGCTCGGGTATTTTCTGTATACCAGGAAGCTAGTTTCTTATGACAAATGTTTTTAGTTTTTAGGGGTGCAACTGCATCTAGGGTATTGCGCAAGGTTAAATTGAGTTCCTCAGTTAGGTGGTTAACTGATTTTTGTCCTCTGACGTCCTTGGGTAGGCAGATGGAGTCTGGAAGGGCATCAAGGAATCTTTGGGTTGTCTGAGAATTTATAGCACGACTTTTGATGCTCCTTGGTTGGGGTCTGAGCAGATTATTTGTTGCGATTGCAAACATAATAAAATGGTGGTCCGATAGTCCAGGATTATGAGGAAAAACATTCAGATCCACAACATTTATTCCATGGGACAAAACTAGGTCCAGAGTATGACTGTGACAGTGAGTAGGTCCAGAGACATGTTGGACAAAACCCACTGAGTCGATGATGGCTCCGAAAGCCTTTTGGAGTGGGTCTGTGGACTTTTCCATGTGAATATTAAAATCACAAAAAATTTGAATATGATCTGCTATGACTACAAGGTCCGATAGGAATTCAGGGAACTCAGTGAGGAACGCTGTATATGGCCCAGGAGGCCTTTAAACAGTTGCTATAAAAAGTGATTGAGTAGGCTGCATAGATTTCATGACTAGAAGCTCAAAAGATGAAAACGTCATTTTTGGGGGGGTAAATTGACATTTGCATCGTAAATGTTAGCAACACCTCCGCCTTTGCGGGTTGCACAGGGGATATGGTCACTAGTGTAACCAGGGGGTGAGGCCTCATTTAACACAGTAAATTCATCAGGCTTAAGCCATGTTTCAGTCAGGCCAATCACATCAAGATTATGATCAGTGATAAGTTCATTGACTATAACTGCATTTGAAGTGAGGGATCTAACATTAAGTAGCCCTATTTTGAGATGTGAGGTATCACGAGCTCTTTCAATAATGGCAGGAATGGAGGAGGTCTTTATTCTAGTGAGATTGCTAAGGCGAACACCACCATGTTTAGTTTTGCCCAACCTAGGTCGAGGCACAGACACGGTCTCAATGGGGATAGCTGAGCTGACTACACTGACTGTGCTAGTGGCAGACTCCACTAAGCTGGCAGGCTGGCTAACAGTCTGCTGCCTGGCCTGCACCCTATTTCATTGTGGAGCTAGAGGAGTTAGAGCCCTGTCTATGTTGGTAGATAAGATGAGAGCACCCCTCCAGCTAGGATGGAGTCCGTCACTCCTCAGCAGGCCAGGCTTGGTCCTGTTTGTGGGTGAGTCCCAGAAAGAGGGCCAATTATCTACAAATTCTATCTTTTGGGAGGGGCAGAAAACAGTTTTCAACCAGCGATTGAGTTGTGAGACTCTGCTGTAGAGCTCATCACTCCCCCTAACTGGGAGGGGGCCAGAGACAATTACTCGATGCCGACACATCTTTCTAGCTGATTTACATGCTGAAGCTATGTTGCGCTTGGTGACCTCTGACTGTTTCATCCTAACATCGTTGAGGGATCTAATATTAAGTAGCCCTATTTTGAGATGTGAGGTATCACGATCTCTTTCCATAATGGCAGTTCTATCTTGTCGGAAAATGTAGTAATTGGGGATGGAAATTTCTGGATTTTTGGTGGCCTTCCTAAGCCAGGATTCAGACACGGCTAGGACATCTGGGTTGGCGTAGGATAAGGGTACGACTAAAGGCTATAAGAACTGGTTGTCTTGTGCGTTCAGAACAGAACAGAAAGTAAAAGGAGCAGATTTCTGGGCGTGGAAGAATAGATTCAAGGCATAATGTACAGACAATGGTATGGTAGGATGTGAGTACAGTGTAGGTAAACCTAGGCATTGAGTGACGATGAGAGAGGTTTTGTCTCTAGAGTCAGCAGTTAAGCCAGGTGAGGTCACCGCATGTGTGGGGGGTGGGACAAAAGGGCTGTCTAAGGCACAGGTGTCAAACTCATTCCACGGGGGGCCGAGTGTCTGCGGGTTTTTGCTCCTACCTTGTACTTGATTGATGAATTAACATCACTAATTAGTTAGGAACTCCCCACACCTGGTTGTCTAGGGCTTTATTGAAAGGAAAAACCAAAAACCTGCAGACACTAGGCCCTCCGTGGAATGAGTTTGACACCCCTGGTCTAAGGCATATTGTGCAGGGCTGGGGGCCCTACAGTGAAGTACGACAATCACTAACCAAAACAGCAATAGACAAGGCATATTGACATTAGGGAGAGGTATGTGTAGCCGAGTGATCATGGGGTCCAATGAGTAGCAATATGTGAGTCAGGGAGCCGATTCAGTAATCGCTACTACGCTAGGCGAGCTGGAGACACGGTGATTCAGACAGCTAGCGGGCTGGAGCTAGCAGATGGGCCCTCGGCGATGTTGCAAGGGAAGAGCCTGTTGAAACCACCTCGGACGATTACGTCGGCTGACCAGTCGTGATGGATCGGCGGGGCTCTGTGTCGGCAGTAAAGGGTCCAGGCCAATTGGCAAAAGAGGTATTGTACCCAAGAATTAGCTGGTGGACCTCTTTGGCAAGCCGGGAGATGGGCCTAGCTCGAGGCTAGCTCAAGGCTAACTGGTGCTTGCTTCGGGACAGAGACGTTAGCTAGGAGCAGCCACTCGGATTGCAGCGATGATCCGGTGTAAAGGTTCAGAGCTTGCAGTAGAAATCCAGAGATGTGGTAGAGAAAAAGCTGTCCGATATGCTCTGGGACGATATCGCGCTATGCAGTCTGGCAGGTATTGACCGAGCTGAGGCTGGCTGGTGTCATAGTTAACGGTGAAGACCCCTAGCAGTGGCTAACTGACTACTAGCTAGTAGCTAGTTAGCTGGCTAGCTTCTGATGGGGGTTCCGGTTCTAAAGTATAAAGATAGCAGATCCGTACCACATTGGGTGAGGTGGGTTGCAGGAGAGTATATTCCGTCAGTAGATGGAAAGTGAGATTAAAATATATACGAAAAAATTTGGAAAAATATAAATAAAACGATATTTACACGGGACGGGACAAGACAAAACACACGTCCGACTACTACGCCATCTTGGATGCTAATAGGTCCTGTAGTGGGGTGGCAGGGCAGCAGTCATGTATCGGTGGGGGGATGTGAGGAGAAAAGATCTGGGGGTATGTAAGTCTGTGTGGGAAATGTACATGACTGCATGTTGCTTTAATATGCGGCTCTGATCTCTGATATGCAAGTAGAAAGCCAATGTGTGTGTGTAAGGGTACATAGGTGTGCAAGGCCAGTGTAGTGTTGATAGCTATAGGTAGGCTTGTGCTGTTTGTTCCAGGGATAAGTGCCTTGCTCAAGGGCACATCTACAGATTATTCACCTAGTCGGCTTGGGGATTCACATCAGCGACCAGTTGGTTACTGGGGCAACACTCTTAACCGCTAGGCTACCTGCCACCCTACATGAATCCTAGCCCAGTCACTGTGACTGGGATTATACATCAACACCTTCGGCACCTCTTTAATATCATTGAAACTCAATTCCAAGTCTCTGTTGGAAATCATTTTTGTCTTCATGGTACTTCCTGCTTTAAATAAAGATTAATAATTGACTTATTTAGGCCCATCGCCTCATGAACAACATACAGTAGGCCGTCAACGATGCTTCTCCAGCAAACTTGGCTTTGAGCAGTCTTCTCCATCTCATTCCAGGAGTTGACAATCTTTCTGTGCTCTGGTTAGATGTAATAATAAATAAATAAATAAAATAAAGGTTAGATGAAAAGCAATCCTCACATGAAGGATTGCACACAAACACTCACTCAATGTATGTTGGATCTGTAGGTTGTTTTGCTAAATGGAGGCGTCATAGATGCAAGTACTGCAATGTGTTACACATGCAGAAGATGATGATTATAGGCATGGCAGCAAAGATGTGAATGTTTTGCTGGCTGTGCCAATGTTATTGAAACTGAGTCCTAAACATTGTGTTGGCTCTGGAGCTGAGCTGAGTGTGAAAAATGGTCTAGCACACATTAGAAGCAAAGGAATATACTGTAGGATTGATGAAACTCAAAACTCTGATTGGAGACGGCTATAAAGATAAAGTACTATTACGTTATTATAAACAACACAATGAAAAATAGCAGTGCTCCATTCTAAATCATTCACACACATCTGATTCTCACTTTTGGTTCAAGTGTTCAGTCGATTAAACCTATACCACATATGCACTTGATGTTTTACAGTAGTGTCAAAATGTGTCATGTTTGTTTGTTAGGCTGGCTCTTCCTTCCTGTACATCTGTCTGCTATGTTAAATGGGGGATGGCAGTCATGTATGCGCATAACTTGACTCGCCTGACTCGTTATTTTCAGCTCCTAGTGGAGCAAAGGGCCTCAATGGTGCATCTTCAGCGAATTCTGTTCTGGGCGGTTTTCTTGACTTCAATCCAGGTGGTTCCTGCATGCCTTTTTCATCTCAGTCTCCACAGTCCTTAGTTTATTATATATTTTTCTTCTTTTTGTGGATCCATTTGTAAATATCCAAGTATTCTGCTGAACACTGCACATTGCTGTATAAGAAACGCCTGACTTCACCTGAAAGACTTCCTGCCATCTCCCTTGGCCGTGAGACATCTTACTGTCTCACATCTTTATATACATTAGATTTCATGTACAAATTGTTCCAGATATAGACTCTGCAGACCAATGTAAGGAAGAGTAAAACAAAAAAAATGTAATGATTCAAGACCCTCCTCTCTTGACACTTTTAATTGGAAAATAATGTCCATCAAATGCATTAACACCCTACAAGATGAGTCAGAGGTTGTCTTAGCATATGCACAAACTGTTTACGTATCACCCTCCATTAATTCTTGGAAGATAGGTAGATAATGGCTTTTAAATTACCGTGATGGCACTCAAGTGTAAAGCTCATTGTGCCTGAGCCTTGTCAGTGGGAGTGGGTTGCGACATGAGCTCAGCACAGTGCTTCCTCCTATGAAGACATGCTAGTACATAAATTAGATGTGGAGATGAAACAGTCTGTCTGGAGAGTCTAATTTATCTGAGAGAGTGACTCTCTAAGCCCCCAGAACGTAAATTCCCACTTATCTGGGCAAACTCTGAACATGCCCCTCATGCCTCAGGAATAAAGATGCCAAAAATAGGATGTGGTTTCTCCCCCCACCCTGCTTACCAGCCCAGTGCTGTCTGAAGATATTTTCTGGCTGATGAACACCTGCCTAAGGAGAATACACAGCCCGGTAAGTAATAGTAGCTGTATGAGCTGATGCATGAACATCATTGTGACCTTTGACCTTTTACCATAGTGTCTGAATGAAAAATACATGAATGAAAATACAGATATACTTACCTGGCAGGGCAAACACCTTGATCATGAAGGAGGTTCACCCAGGGAGAGGCTCAGCTGCTGCACTCCGGCTGTGCTGACCATTGCAAATTCTCCAAATGTGGCAATCTCCACTGCATCATTTGTGTTAGTCAGAGCACAAAAAGAGATTTCAGGAGTGCGCTTAGCTACTCAAGTTACTGCTAGTGTTGATACGTTTGTATGAAGTGAGGTTGTTCTCTAAAAACAGCTTCTAAACTGAACTAGTCGCTGGTCAGTGAGGAAAAGAGGAGGGGGACACCCATTATTCACCTGTGATGCTGACCAGCTGTGTTGAAGCGCTAAGAGACTTGGATAAGAAGACCCCTAGACCAGAGTGACACCCCGATGGATTCTGCTCCTTTGTTTACTACAAAAGTCTGAGCCTCTCCCCCCTCCCTTCTCCCCCTTATTGCTAGGCATCTCAGGGGGGAGGAAGCCTGGGAAACTATGACTTCACTGTTTTTCAGGCACAAAGATCCATTGTGAAGCACGTTCAGTATTTCATTCTAAAGAGCCAGAGTGGGAGCCACTGCTAGTCTCCACACCAAACTGAGGCACAAGGGAAACAATGTCCACACCCAGGGATTCTGTCTGGGCCTTGTCAGAGAAACATAATTAGAATCATACTGTAAGAGAGAGAAATAATGAATATAATATAACACTTTGGTATTTGAAACCCTACATTGAGGTTAATTTCTGTGGTGCTGTGGTGTTTCTCTGTAGATACTTTCTATAATATGCTACATAATTTGCTTTTCCTACGAAAAACAACTATTAGAATTAACTTTATACAAACTGGATACGAAAAAGTGGTGTCTCTTTACAAATGCAGCAAATTATCTCTGCTTGGGAATATTCCCCCCCAAAATTATAAGTGATATATCCAAATAGTGTAAAATCCAGCAATATTACACCTTGGGATCAGTAGCTAAATGAATAATACATTTCTGACATATTACACCACTGGGAGAAAGGAGAGTAATAATCTGTTGACGTAAAGCAGTAGGAGTGAGAGAGTGTGAATACCCAACTTGACCTTTGACTGCTGGAGGTCAGAAGTCAGGGCTCATCAGAGGTATGAGATTGCAAAGAGGGGGATAAGCTTCCAGGAGAGATCCATCATTTTCCTCTCATCTCTTCTCCTCTCGCTCGCTCACTTAATCCATCCAGGGATGGCTTTGCATTGACATTATAGCCTTTCATATCACCAATAATCCCTGAGAAATGGCTAAGGCGCTGTACACTCCCAGGCTCAGAGGAATCCCTAATGGGAGCTATATACAGTACTTTCTCCAGTGTAGGATTGGTTTCCTCACAGTCCATACTGGGTATGTAAACATTGTTACTCACAATAGACATGTCATACCCGAATGGAAAATAAAATGAGTCATGTCACTTTCTGTCTATTGATTCGATGCGGTGGGTGCCAGCGTTGGGTTGCATTCGCTTCATATTGATTAAGTTTAGATTCTCTCTCAGTTCACCAAAATGACATTTTCTTGAAGGTCTGCCCTTTACAGTGACAAGAAATATGCATGAGATGACTGCTGACATAGCTGATATCTTTGGTGAAAAATGAAAAATCCATGTCAAATAATTACTATAAAATAACAATATTCACTGGAACAGAAGAAAAAAAATGATACCTGAAAGAGATCGACCCTGCTCGCCGTATTTGCTGGTTTGTGACCCGCTAGCATCGCAGGAATAAGGCAACCTCAAAGTTACACACAGGCAGGGGAATTCCATAACAATACTTATTTGTTGGCATTGTTAGTGACCCATTCTATTCCACATTATGAATACACATAAAAGAAACATGTCTTGTTATGGTCCCATTAATTGTCATTACCCAAGACATACGTGCCCCTGTACACTCATTAGAAAACTTCATTATTTCCTGCATCATAAACTGGCCTCAAAGTTTTTATTTTATGGTCCACATCTGGACCTCAGCTGCACTGGGCTCTGTATTGTTCTTTGTCACTGTTAAGTGAATTCAGTTTGAGTCACTGATTTTCATTTGTTCAACTAAGTGAGAGAGGCTCGAGACTCTGGCTAGTGTACTCTAAGGCCTTGACTGAAATCCAAGGGGGAGGAGTGGCGGTCTAATACTATGGTCAATCATTTTCAGGAGTTCTCTGATAATGTTCCTGATGCCAGGTTTCTGCAAATGCTTAGTACAATATAACACAATTAGGGCTGTCAAAGTTAATCAGTTAACTTTTTGTAATTTTAGTGCACCATTCTTCATGATTCTTGTAATGCTTTATATAGAGAAATATTTTTTTTTAAATATTGAATTTGGCCTTTACTACTATAGCCCATAGGGAGCGATGTCTGCATAGGGGTGCAGATTGTAAACATGCACAGAAGCTCTGGCTAGGGCCTTGGGGCCAATACGTAACGCTTAATAAAGAGCAGTGATACTAGCAAGATCAGTGTGCGGGTTTCTTCTTTTTTCTCTACTATAGCCCATAGAAACACATTGAATAACAAATTCATGAATGAAAAAAAGTCAGTTAAAAAGACAGTCAAAAAATAAATAATAAGGTTTTGAAGTGCCTGTCCTATATCTAGGAGATCTAAAGAAAGCTCAGGAAATATTGTAGTTTTTTTGGACACATATTTAACCCCTTATTTTTGTTGCCACAAAACTACCTCCATACTTCCATTAATTTATATGGGTTACCTTCAGATGAGTCCCGTGACACTTGTGGGGGTCGTAGATCAAAACGAAGAACACCATCGTGTTCTGTTTCCACAGAGTGGTCATATTAATTTGCAGACCAAACCATTCGGATGCTACAGACGTGAGAAGACCAATTCTTTTATTTATTTTTTATTTTTTCAGGATGTCTCACGGTCTGACAAACACCACTGTAGTTCGGCCACCTTCCACCGCAGATGGCCGAAGACCAACATAGGCAGATTCGGTGGATTGAGACGCAGAGATCTGTAGCTTAAATTGACAGATTTTGATGGGGATTTTTTTATGTTACTTGGATTATAGACTCTTAATCATGGTTAATCACAGCAAATCCTTCAATTAACTCGATAAAAACAATTATATCGTTTCACAGCCCAGAATAGAGTACATCTTTATTTTCCATGGTACAGTGAATAAAATAAATGTCTTCTGCTCTCATTACTTAACTTCCCCAGATGGCACACAACACACACAAAGTTGTGAGGAGCCCTGTGTATAAAAACGAAGAGCTAGTGCGTTTGTACATGAAGTACAAGTAAATACAGTAATATGACAAAACATCCATTGGGACCCTTTGAATTACCTGATTCATATGCAACTAGAATCCTCAGTATTCCTCCTCTGTATGTATAACAAAGATGTATACCTATTTAAACCATGCAGTGTTTGGTCAATGCTACAAACCAGAAACGAAGTGCATATGTGATCATATTGACTTCAAAGAGCCGGTAGGTATAGAATCTTATTAGCAGAGCTCGTCTAGCAGTCACTTATCCCCTTATGAGTAATACCACATTGAGAGAGACCCTGCGGAACACTCTCACCAAAGACCCTCTAAATCCCTAAGGATTTTTCCTTTATCATATGTGATTGCTTAGAGCTCCATTTCATGCTAGTGAATAAAGTCATGCCGGAGAGCCAGAGCCTGCATTCTCAGCTTCACTCAGTGGGAGATTATAGGCCCAACACTGAGAATAGAGGAGAAGTGTCAGAGGGTACCTCCCAAATGTTACCCTATTCCCTTTATAGTGCACTGCTTTTGACCAGGGCCCATTGGGAATAGGGTGCCATTTAGAACGTACATTGAGTGTGACTTTAGTTATCCAGACAGACACTCCGTGGCCATCTGACACTCAGCAGAAGTGGCAGGAGTGGAAGCTCTAATTGTGCTGATTGGACGGACCCTGGACCAGAGAGGAGGGGCAGACAAAAGGAGAGTGTCACTGTGGCCCCTTATGAGTGACCCCAGGGCTTTGGGATGCTGACAGAGGACTATAATAGGGATGGACAGGACTGTTTGGTACAAACACATAGAGGTACCTCATACTTAACCCTGAGATGAGTTACCAGATCTCACCCTGTGTTCTATTGGGTTTTTATATGCCTCTATCTATCCTCCTCTCATATCATTTATTTGGCTAATAACATTATTTCATATAATACTGATGGATTTTATCTAGAACTTACCTATATGTTTAAAGTTCCTGCAGTTTGAGATTGTTTTTGTATAGAATTCCTGAGAGAAGATTTCTCTGACCCTCTGTCTGCAGCACCATGTAGCCACCTGCTGTGTGGGAGTGTTCTTTCTTTGGCGTCAACAAACACCCACGGTCATCTCAGACTCTACACAGACTAATCTATGTGTAACTTTTAACATGGAGGAGTACAAAACTGTATTAGCTTAATTAGCAAACTCAAATTATGTTTGATTGTTATGGCTTCACATGTACAGTATTAAGAATAGCACAGGATGGTGTGCTTTTTGCAAACTTAGTTACAATTAGAGCCCTGAGTTTTTCCTGACCATGACCAGGAAAAACTCTGAGCCCTTATTATACCTGGCTAGTTGTAACATGTAGTTGCAATACCACTATCTGTTCACCACTTTTCACACAGAAAGAAAGGCTGTTCCCCAATATACAGTATAGCTGGTCTGGTGTTTGATGATAGATGAGTTATCTCAAGCACAGAACTAGACTTCCAGCCGATGACAAGCGCTGCTGCTCGTCTCGTCACACTTTCACAGGGGACAATTAATCAAAGATGGAGATGTGACATACAGGAACAGTTATTCTACTCCCCATTTACTGGATAAGCATGGATAAGTGCTAAGGATGGGTGGTGAAGGGAAAGTGATGATTGATTTTCAAAACCCCAGATGTGTAGGACTGACCAGACTACAACTATGGTCTGAACAAACAAATAAAGGGGTGTATGCAATATATCCTAAGCATGAAAAAGACGAATGCATGATTCTTCAAGAGAGCAGAGGTGACACTGTTTAAACATTATAGGCTTTCATCCCTCCCTCTTGGATATGGCATGTCTTATACAGCATAATAATAAGCCATTTTATCGAACATAAATATTGTTTATATCAGTTAGACCTACTTTTTCATTCCTTTTCTGAAAAACAGTGGATAGACTGAGAGGAAATACAGTTCTCATGGCCACCCTTCCATTGAGAGCTCATTTTTCTGGGCAAGCTGTCAGGTTCCCCTAATAATAAACAGAACGTACGCTATGAAATGTACATTGGCCTGGGAGAGAGATGTCAAACAAATACAGCAGTTTTGATAAGCTACCCACTTTAAAAAAAATATTTTTCTTATTTTTCTTTTGTTCTTGTTATCTCTCATTCTTTCTATATTTTACCCCCTTTCTTTTCTTGTTTGGGGTTGGGGGTGAGAGTGAGAGCGTGTGTGTGTGTGTGTGTGTGTGTGTGTGTGTGTGTGTGTGTGTGTGTGTGTGTGTGTGTGTGTGTGTGTGTGTGTGTGTGTGTGTGTGTGTGTGTGTGTGTGTGTGTAGAATGGCTGACAAAGTGGCGTGTGTGAGGGTAAACAGAGGATCATGTTTGGTGGAGGGATCTTTCAGGTGGGCAGGCAGCTACAGCCCCTCCAGCCCCCTTGCAGCAGGGAGCAACAAACAATCCCATCTGGACGACACAAACCCAGTCCTGTGATACAGGCTGCCATGGTGTTGTTTCTATTCTTTCTCTCTCTTTTCTCTTTTTAGAATTTCAACTCATGTATTCATTTTCACCCTCTCAGTGTTCAGTTAGGGTGATCAAATCCAATCTTATTTCTCACATGCGCCGAATGCAACAGGCGTAGTAGACGCCTTATTTCATCACATTACCAGTGGGTCAGAAGTTTACATACACTCAATTAGTATTTGGTAGCATTGCCTTTAAATGGTTTAACTTGGGTCAAACGTTTCGGGTAGCCTTCCACAAGCTTCCCACCTGGTGTAACTGGGTCAGGTTTGTAGGCCTCCTTGCTCGCACACGCCTTTTCAGATCTGCCCACACATTTTCTATAGGATTGAGGTCAGGGCTTTGTGATGGCCACTCCAATACCTTGACTTTGTTGTCCTTAAGCCATTTTGCCACAACTTTGGAAGTATGCTTGGGATCACTGTCCATTTGGAAGGCCCATTTGCAACCAAGCTTAAGCTTCCTGACTGATGTCTTGAGATGTTGCTTCAAATATATCCATATAATTTTCCTCCCTCATTATGCCATCTATTTTGGGAAGTGCACCAGTCCCTCCTGCAGCAAAGCATCCCCACAACATGATGCTGCTACCCCTGTGCTTCACGGTTGGGATAGTGTTCCCTCGGCTTGCAAGCCTCCCCCTTTTTCCTCCAAACATAAAGATGGTCATTATGGCCAAACAGTTCTATTTTTGTTTTATCAGACCAGAGGACATTTCTCCAAAAAGTACGATCTTTGTCCCCATGTGCAGTTGCAAACCGTAGATGGCTTTTTTTATGGTGGTTTTTGGAGCAGTGGCTTCTTCCTTGCTGGGCGGCCTTTAAGGTTGTAGATATAGGACTCATTTTACTGTGGATATAGAGACTTTTGTACCTGTTTCCTCCAGCATCTTCCCAAGGTCCTTTGCTGTTGTTCTGGGATTGATTTGCACTTTTCGCACCAAAGTACGCGTCTCCTTCCTGAGTGGCATGACGGCTGCGTGGTCCCATGGTGTTTATACTTGCGTACTATTGTTTGTACAGATGGACGTGGTTCCTTCAGGCATTTGGAAATTGCTCTCAAGGATGTACCAGATTTGTGGTCTACAATTGTTTTTCTGAGGTCTTGGCTGATTTCTTATCTGTCTGTAAACAATTGTTGGAAAAATTACTTGTGTCATGTACAATATCTAACTGACTTGCCAAAACTATAGTTTGTTAACAAGACATTTGTGGAGTGGTTGAAAAACGAGTTTTAATTACTCCAACCTAAGTGTATGTAAACTCCCGACTTAAACTGTAGGTCCTGGATTTCAGGAAGCTTGGCCCCAGTGTTGCACTGGGCCTTACACACTACCCTCTGTAGTGCCTTACAGTCAGATGCCGAGCAGTTGCCATACCAGGCGGTGATGCAACCGGTCAGGACGCTCTCGATGGTGCAGCTGTATAACTTTTTGAGGATCTGGGGACCCATGCCAAATCTTTTCAGTCTCCTGAGGGGGAAAGGGAGTTGTCGTGCCCTCTTCACAGCTGTTTTGGTGTGTTTGGACCATGATAGTCTGTTGGTGATGTGGACACCAAGGAACATGAAACTCTCGACCCGCTCCACTTCAGTCCCGTCGATGTTCATGGGGGCCTGTTCAGCCCTCTTTTTCTAGGAAGGCTAGAAAATGTTTATAGTACAAAACTGCTTTTAATGAAGTATAGCAAAATAATTTCCTTAGATTGGGTTTAGCCAATAATCTCTTTGGTGGGCTTGGCAAGGGCCAGGTGTGGTATTCTTAATGTAACTTTAAGTTATTGCTCACATCCAGATAGATTGCAAATAACTTTAGGCCTATAGCATGTAAAGCTATTTGTGGTATAATCCCATTCTTATCACTGTAACATGTGAAATCCTTTGTTGGAGTTTTCTTCAAATCAGACAACCAACAAATCAATATTTTAATTTCCAGTCGACTGTTTATCTGCTTGCCAGTTCTGCAGGCCTATATCTAGGCTATTCACCTGTGGTTCACTACCACCCTCTTCTGGTGATTTATTGTAAACTCATGGCATGCCTCCTATAATCTTTTCCCAGGGTTGTGAAATCCTGGGAAATCTCCAAATGGGAAAAATACCATGGGACTTTTTGTGGGGATTTTTGCACACTGATTTACTCTTTTGTTCTCTTTGTCATCAAATAAGACTTACTCTTCCATACAAATAACAGGATTTATTTAGGTTTTGAACTTCAATTAAGTAGTGCTAGGTTCTGAACAGAGTAAAAACTCAAACGAACAACTAGGAAAAGCTCAAACCAAGTTTATTCACCCACTGGGTCATACAGCTGCAAAGACAACATACAAGTCACACAAGCCCATCTTTATACCTTCCAACTAGGCAGAGTCATCTCCTTGCATGTCTAAGATAGAAAAGTAGTGTATGTTGTTAGGCAGAAACATAGTAGGTTCCTCTTACTGGTATTGTCATGGCCCTGCCTAAGTCTAGGACCCTCATGGGTGTGGAAATATGTGTGCGTGAGATAGGACTGTGTTCAGATGGCCTTCATGGTGGGCCTCTGTGGCCCCCCTCCCAGCAGTGTCTTTTCTCTTCAACTGTTGACCTTATCGCAAGTTGAGTTCCACATCCCTCATGGTCCTGGTTCCGCAGCAACTGGCCTGCCTTATCAGGTACTAAAACTAGACTACTGTTGCCCTTTGCCTCCCTCCTTAGGAACAATAACATATTTGAACAGAATATCAACTTTCTGCACTTCCCCTTTTCTCACTCAGTAACTTTCCATATCACTCAGTAACTTTCCACACACAAAGTTCCTCTGTACCCTTCATTGACCCTAACATATACATTCCTTATACATGTAAAGTAATCAATAAGTTCTGGTATGGTAACATGAATAAGTATATTTCAAGCTAGAATCCAACACTAGCCTAACATTGTACTTGTAGCCTACTTTGTAACATTGCTCAAATTATCCATCTCAAAAACATTATTTTAACAAAACTATAAACTTCAAATTATTTCTCATGTGCACCTAACCCCCCCCCCCCCAAAAAAAGGCATAAAAAAAATATTAAAAAAAAACTGTCCACTTATTAAGCTCGTTGTTCATATTTTGCCCCTTTTTCATCCTTAGTTGTTCACTCAGACTCTGATTTAATGTCCATTTCCTCCTTTGTGTCACTCTGAAGCTGTGTGCTGGACCCTAGTTCTGTTCCTGGCTCAAAAAGGTTAAGGTTCGCCCTAATAGCCACCAATTTCTCCACTCTGTTGTTTGTTAGACTGTTGCCCACCTTTCTTTTGGTTTTCCCAAAGAATGCTCTGAGGCGCAAAGAAGCTGCTGATGTTGGTGGGATCTGAAGGATCACAGAGGCGATGGGTGACAGGGCCTCAGATGCACAGAGACCCTTCCACCAGGTGTAGGGAGAAATGTGCTGGCATGATTGCCATATCCCATCCCCATTCCAAAGGCCTTGCTTGGTAGAAAACTTTGCCAGACTTGCCAGAACCTTGCCCTCATCAAGATTGAGGTGGTGTGAGAGAGTAGAAATCACATAGTATGCGCTGTTGATCTGTTCTCCAGAAAGTATTTGTTTCCCAATATGCTTTGGATCCAGCATGTATGCTGCTGCGTGAATTGGCTTGATACAAAACTCTCCACACAGCTCCAGAAATCGAACAACTGCCGTCTCCTCTGTGTTGAGTAGCAAGGCTGAAGGGAGGGCTGTGCTGATTTTGTCTTTTAAATCAGCAAAAAGCCTGAGAACATCTGACAAGACAGCATCCTCTCCTTCAATCTGATCAATGGCAAATGCGATTGGTGAGAGTAGCGTAAGATTGCGAACCACTCTCTCCCAAAACACATCATCAAGCAGTATTTTCCTGATGGAGATTTCAATTTCCACAGACTGTGATCTTGCCATTTCTTGCAGAGACTCCTTCTCTTTCAGAAGGCTGCTGTACATGGTGACAACCCCAGCCCATCTAATGTTGCAGGTCAGCTTCAGTGTGGAGTTATTTTTCTTTGTATTTTTATTGCTGTATGTTGCTGACACTTCCTCTTTGCTCCTGACATCCTGTACAACTTGCTTGGCTGTCTTGTATAGCGTTTCCATTGTTTGCAAACTCATGATGTCCTTGATGAGTAGGTTAAGCCCATGAACCATGCACCCAATAGGTGTAATGTGAGGGTAGGCCTCCTCCACTTGTGCCCAGGCAGCCTTCATGTTTGCGGCACTATCAGTAACAACAGCAAACACCTTCTGTGGTCCAACGTCATTGATTACAGCCTTCAGCTCATCAGCAATGTGCGTGCTTGTGTGTGTGTTGTCCTTTTTGTCTGTTGTCTTGAGAACCAATGGTAGAGGAGTAGAGACTATGTAGTTTATGATGCCATCACCTTGTACATTTGACCACCCTTCGGATACAACAGCAACACTGTCTGCCTTCTCTATTGTTTCCTTCACCTTTCCTTGCACTCTGTTGAACTCAGCTTCCAGTAAATGAGTAGACAGAGCATCTCTGTTCGGAGGAGAGTATCCAGGGCAAATAACATTGAAACATCTCTTCCAGTACACATTCTCACTGAGCATGAGGGGTGAGCCTGTGGCATATACAGCTCGAGCCAGGCACTCATCAGCATTTTTCTGGCTATGGTCTTCCATTGTATGGCAGAACAATGGTTCTTGTGCGCTTTGATATAATGTTGCATTTTTGCATTTGGTTAAATGCACCTGCAACTTTGTGGCATTCTTTACATACTGCTTTGTACAGTAGTTGCACATGTACATAGTCTTCCCATCGTCGTTAATGGCTGGGGTGAAATGCTTCCACACATCTGATACTAAACGTGGCATTCTTCCCCCTATAGAAATAAAGTGGGAATGTTTAAATTAGCCAACACATAACAGCATGAAACAACATTAAATGTTAAAGGTAGCCTACAGTATGCACTGGGAAATAAATAAAACAATAAGTTGGAAGTATGATTAGCCTATTGGGCTTTAAATGTTTTTATATACATATGTTTTAGCTTGTGTGGAAATAGGTAAGTGTGTAGTTATTTAAAGAACAAGATGATCAATCAAACCCATAATTAACTTACCTTACTCACTAGGGAGGATATCGTTAACAATGGTATCCTGTCTTGATGTAGCAAATATAATATATGTATTGCTGAAGTATAAAGAATGGCTCCTTTCAAAAAGAGGACCGTGTTTCTCCACATTAAAAATACAGAAGTGCTTTTAAAATTCCCAACATTACAAACAGTCCGTTGAAAATTTTCGTGGAAATTTACCGGAAATGTACCTTTTGCCACCAGCTGCTATACAAGCTATTAGATACAGCTATATAATGTTCGTTAAGCAACTTTATCCATGATAATATAATAATAACACGTCAACGAAAATACATTTATACTGACCTATTTGTATTAATCCACAACTAGTGATAAATCAGAAAGGAATATGAAACGCGGAACTTTTTATTTCGTTGCTGTAACCCGGAAGTACTTCTGTTACCCACATGGGTTTCCGTTTGCAGTTGTTTGAGGAAGCATGAGAGTGCAGTGAACAAGCCACGAACTGAGCTTTTAAACAGCAAAACACCGGTAGGTTTCATCAAACAACCATTTGATTAAAAGGAATGCTGATAGATGTTGGCCAAATGTTTTGACACAAGAGTAGCTTCGGCCAAGTAGCTGGCTAGCCATAATAGCAGATATTTGAAATGTGCTTGCTGAGAAAATATTTCAGTCAAGCTGTGAGAATAGAGTTCGCTTTTTTTATTGATTTGGCCTACAGTAACCCCGTGGTGATTTGCACTATTTGTGTACAATGGTGTTTCTATATATCTTCTCCAGGTACATTCCTGCTTCTTGTAGTCACTGGGAACATCAAAGTGCATTATTTATCCAGTGATTGGCAGCCATGTCCTCACAAGACAGTAGTGAGGGGCAGCAGTGCCCCCTGGCGGTGGGTGTGGAAACAAGCAGCCAGTCTGCCAGTGATGGGGAGACAGACTGTGAGGTCATTACGGTCACCATTGGCGCAACAGTCCCCACAGGGTTTGAAAACACTGCTGCAGAGGAAGTCCAGGAGAAGATTGGGGCTGATGCAACAATAAGCAAGGACCGCGGTCGAATATACTTCCAAATAACCACAGATAAGCTCTCACAGGTAAGATGCCATTTGCTTTGCCGACAGATAGGTTTCACACATTCCACTGTAAAATATCCCATGTCATTGGGATATGATGGCATTCCCAGTAAGTCTCTCTGTTAGATTTTATATGGAAACTTAAGCCACTTAACTGAGATTCACAATCACTTTGAAAATATTGGCCAAACTATTCTTTTACCACAAGAGAAGATAATAGGTGTAGATGTAACACAACCATTTCCTACTTGGGTTCCCAAGAAAAGGGGTTTGCCACCCAAACCTCAAGTTAAAGAAATGTCATTATGATTTTAATTAGTCATGGAAGGTATAGAGTACCACAGTATGAGTCATAATACCCATAAAACCCAGCGGTCATACAAGGAAATGGTTCCCATCATTTTTCCCCATTAGGGGTAAGCTTGTGTAAGCTTACCCTGTTGTGACGTGTTGTCACACCAGGGTATGCGTGGTGTCAAAACAACAAAGTCCGAAGCACAACCCAACCAAGCCGCACTGCTTCTTAACACAGCGCGCCTCCAAGCCGGAAGCCAGCCGCACCAATGTGTCGGAGGAAACACCGTGCACCCGCCCCCCTTGGTTAGCGCGCACTGCGCCCGGCCCGCCACAGGATTAGCTGGAGCGCGATGAGACACGGATATCCCTACCGGCCAAACCCTCCCTAACCCGGACGACGCTAGGCCAATTGTGCGTCGCCCCACGGACCTCCCGGTCGCGGCCGGCTGCGACAGAGCCTGGGCGCAAACCCAGAGACTCTGGTGGCGCAGCTAGCACTGCGATGCAGTGCCCTAGACCACTGCGCCACCCGGGAGGCCCAGTAAATACGTTTTAAGGTCAACCCTGTTACGTGAACTTAACTCTCGTTTTAATATGGTGAAACAAAATTTTTTATTTTTAAGAAACATGCAGGTGAGCTGGTTCTGCTCTTTTTGGCCATTTTGTGGAGGAAAACTGAGTGGGTTGAGCATAACACGTCAACCCTGTTACCCATAGATAGATAGGCTAGAAATGTAAAAAATATATATATAAAAAATGTGAAGCATGCATTCAATTGCCCCTCCCTGTTGCACACAACACGCTTCCATTTCCCCTGTCACAGGGGGAGTTATGATAATTTCAATCCTGTTATGTCAAATCTGTTACTTTAATTGGCACTAATTGTAATTTTTCTTAATTTAACCTCTTGAGATGGGAAAACATGTTTTATGTAAAGTTGAACATGTGTACTTTATGACAGAATGTTAAAATTAGGTGAAATAATTAGTTTTCTTTTACTAAATTACACTGCCCGAAAAGCACTCTATCGGTGGAACGACCCAGCCTACATTTCCTATTACTGTAACTGCAGAATTAGTCAATATCCTTTCATTTTGATTTACGAGTACCGTATTGCAAAACCAATTTTTTTTGGCTACTTTAATATGACTATTACACGAGTGTTGTGAATATGATGAAATACAGATGCTATTTAAGCCTAGTTTAAATGCTTGATAAAAAGCCTATTATTCTTTGTGTGGGCATCAAATCAAACTTTATTTTCCACATGCGCCGAATACAACAAGTGTAGACTTTACCGTGAAATGCTTACTTACAAGCCCTTAACCAACAGTGCAGTTCAAGAAGAAAATATTTCCTGTAGTCCACGATCAGCTCCTTTGTCTTGCTCACATTGAGGGAGAGGTTGTTGTACTGGCACCACACTGCCACTTCTCTGACCTCCTCCATATAGGCCATCTCATCGTTGTCGGTGATCAGGCCTACCACTGTTGTCGTCAGCAAAGTTATTGATGGTGTTGGAGTCGTATTTGGCCAAGCAGTCGTGGGTGGACAGGGAATGCAGGAGGGGACTAAGTACACACCCCTGAGGGGCCCCAGTGTTAAGGATCAGCATGGCAGACGTATTGTTGCCTACTCTTACCACCTGGGGGAGGCCCGTCAGGAAGTCTGCGATCCAGTTGCAGAGGGAGGTGTTTAGTCCCAAAGTCCTTAGCTTAGTGATGAGCTTCGTGGGAACTATGGTGTTGAACGCTGAGCTGTAGTCGATGAACAGCATTCTCACATAGGTGTTAATTTTGTCCAGGTGAGAAAGAGCGGTGTGGAGTGCGATTGAGATTGCGTCATCTGTGGATCTGTTGGGGCGGTATGCGAATTGGAGTGGGTCTAGGGTGTCCGGGAGGATGCTGTTGATGTGAGCCATGACCAGCCTTTCAAAGCACTTCATGGCTACTGACGTGAGTGCCACGGGGCGGTAATCATTTAGGCAGGTTACAGTCGCTTCCTTGGGCACAGGGACTATGGTGGTCTGCTTGAAACATGTAGGTATTACAGACTCGGTCAGGGAGAGGTTGAAAATGTAATTGAAGACACTTGACAGTTGGTCCACGCATGCTTTGAGTACACGCCCTGGTAATCCGTCTGACTCAGTGGCTTTGGGAATGTTGACCTGTTTAAAGGTTTTGTTTACATCGGCTACCGAGAGCGTTAGCACACAGTCACCCAGAACAGCTGGTGCTCTCGTGCATGCTTCAGTGTTGCTTGCCTCGAAGCGAGCAATAAAGGCATTTAGTTCATCTGGTAGGCTCGTGTCACTGGGCAGTTCTCGTCTGGGTCTCCCTTTCTAGTCTGTAATAGTTTTCAAGCCCTGCCACATCCGACGAGCGTCAGAGCCGGTGTAGTAGGATTCAATCTTAATCCTGTGTTGTCGCTTTGCTTGTTTGATGGTTCGTCTGAGGGCATAGCAGGATTTCTTATAAGCGTCCGGATTAGTCTCCTGCTCCTTGAAAGCGGCAGCTCTAGCCTTTAGCTCGATGCGGATGTTGCCTGTAATCCATGGTTTCTGTTTGGGATATGTACGTACAGTCACTGTGGGGACGACGTCATCGATGCACTTATTGATGATGCCGATGACTGATGTGGTGTATTAAAAAAAATATATATATTATCAGATAAGAACAAATTCTTATTTACAATGACGGCCTAGGAACAGTGGGTTAACTGCCTTGTTCAGGGGCAGAACAACATATTATTCCTCAATGCCATTGGATGAATCCCGGAACATATTCCAGTCTGTGCTAGCAAAATAGTCCTGTAGTGTAGCATCCGCATCATCTGACCACTTCCGTATTGAGCGAGTCACTGGTACTTCCTGCTTAAGTTTTTGCTTGTAAGCAGGAATCAGGAGGATCGAATTGTGGTCAGATTTGCCAAAATACAATGCATCAAACCTTTGATTAATTTTGCACACATTCATAATGGTTTGTTCACCTGGCTGTTACAGTACCATTGAGTAAATTCAAAATATAACCTAGCTTTTTTAACTGTGCCTCTTTCTAGGTCCATAATCTGAGGTCTGTGGACAACCTGTTTGTTGTGGTTGAAGAGTATGACAACTATCAGTTTAAAGACTCAAAGGTATGTCTCTTTTCATTACAGCACAGCCAACCTGAATTCATACAGCCCCTACACATTCATTTCAATTATAACATTCATGTTGGTAATAAAAGAAGTCCCCTACAATTTATACCATGCTTCTCCCTGTTAGGGTATTTGATAGAAACACTACCAATTCTGTCCAACAGGAGGAGACATTGGAGGACTTGCAGAAGCTGGCCTCCAAGCTGCCATGGACCAACGCACTAAAGGTCTGGAAACTGAACACCTCTCTGAAGAAGAAGAGGGGACCCCATAGACGGCCCCAAGGTCCCAAGGGGAAGGGACGGAGAGGCAGAGATTTCAGAGATAGAGGCAAAGCCAACAAAGACGTTGTGGAGAGGGACACCATGGAGACTGTCACCGCAGAGATAGAGAAGCTGCAGCTGGAGCCTCAGGCACCAACTACAGGCCAAGGGGGTGGGGTGGGGGAGACCGGGTCACCTGACCTGGAGAACAGCCCCCTGGGTGAGCAGCAGGAGGTGGAGGGACAGGAGCCCGGGTCAAAGGTCCTTAAGTTTCGTGTGACGTGCAGCCGAGCAGGAGACAAGCACAGCTTCTCCTCCAACGAGGCCGCCAGGGACTTTGGTGGTGCCGTGCAAGACTTCTTCCAGTGGAAAGCAGACATGACCAAGTTTGATATCGAGGTAAAAATAACATAACATTGCATCCTGTTCCAATGGGACTGGCACCCACTGAATTCCTCTGCCCTAGCCAGGCTTGTCAAGATAAGCCTGCGAGAGACAACTTAATTGATTACATTACAAAGAAAACAAACAGGGTAGGAATAACAGTTCTGAGAGTAAATATTTTCCCTTTAAATAAATAGGTGGGGTCACATAATGTGAAATGAAATAAGTGTTTCCATTATGATTTCACTGTGTGTGTGTTGGCAGGTCCTTCTGAACATACATAACGTTGAGGTGGTGATTGGCATTGCCCTGACAGAGGAGAGTCTCCACAGAAGAAACATCACCCATTTTGGACCCACCACGCTGCGCTCCACCCTGTGCTATGGCATGCTCAGGTCTCCTACTCTCCCTCCATTCACACTCAGTACAGTCAAGCTAAACGGAAAGCTCTCTCTACCTCATGCCTGCACTTTGATAATACATGGGTGCAATACGGATTGTGATAAAAGAACCCCGTTCTGTGATTTCTTGATGCAACCTATTTTGATATACACAACACATACAGCAATTGTAGTGCTTCATGTAAAGTATGCTGCCTCTAATTGATTCAAATTTGTGAAAATCAAATGACAACTGTGATATTTGTGTCTCTTTCATTGGACAGACTCTCTAAGCCTCAGGCATCTGATGTTATACTTGATCCCATGTGTGGAACTGGAGCAATACCTTTAGAGGTAAGAAGGAGAATCTAAATATACTTTTATTAAAAAGAGAAAATATGACTACGGTAACTGACTTTGCCTTCCATGAAGTAGTAATCAGAAAGTATAGCCTACTGAGTAATTGATTGTCTCGATCAGGGAGCCATTGAATGGCAGCAGGCATTCTACCTGGCCGGAGACAACAATGACATGGCAGTGAGCCGCACAGTCAACAACATCTGTCACATTCAGAAGAAGAGACTAGACAAGAGCAGGTGAGACACAACAAATCAAACCATACACAAGTTACTTTATGTGAATTAGTCACCCCTCAAAGTCAGACTTTGAAGAAGAAATGCAAGACAAAGTGATGAGACCCATTTGATCGTTAGTTGTGTTTACACAATTTACTCCCCAACCCTGCAGTACGCCAGGGTTGCCCATAGACACAGTGCAGTGGGACCTGTGCCATCTACCCATGAGAACCAACTCAGTGGACATCATCATCACTGACATGCCCTTTGGGAAGAGGTAGGAACCACAGTACTGTTTCAATTAGGACCTACACTCAACATTGACTAAACCTCCTAGATATTGCTCATTTCTGTATGGAATGTATTGTTTATGTGGCTGAGGTGTACATTCTGTGGTTTTGTTATAGAATGGGCTCCAGGAAGAACAACTGGGACCTGTACCCACCCTGTCTGAGAGAGATGGCCCGGGTGTCCAGACCAGGCTCAGGGAAGGCCGTCATCCTAACCCAGGATAAAAAATGCTTTCAAAAGGTAATGTATCACACATACATACAGTAAGACTGTGTAATCTGTGGTAGAGGGAGTGTCCTAACCTGCCTGTACCTGAAGGCTTGGTCATCAACAGGAAATTCCAGGATAACCAGAGAATGAGTAGAGGACGTTGTGGTGTCTTATTAAATTGGATTCGTCCACACCAATATCTGTGTGAACAAACAAACATCTATTGTTAGTGTTGTTAGTGTATGGTATGGACTGAGTCTACTCTGTTTCCATCGATAAAAGACAGTACTGTGCAGCCGTCTTCATCGACCTGGCCAAGGCTTCGGCGATGTCATTTACAAAATAGCCTCCCACACTCTACTCAGTAAATTGGATGCAGTCTATCACGGTGCCATCCGTTTTGTCACCAAAGTCCCATATACTACCCACCACTGTGACATACAGGTATGCTCCCATTGGCTGGTCCTCGCTACATATTCGTTGCCAAACCCACTGGCTCCAGGTCATCTATAAGTCTTTGCTAGGTAAAGCTCCGCTTTATGTCAGCTCTCTGGTCACCATAGCAACACCCACCCGTAGCACTTGCTCCAGCAGGTATATTTCCACTGGTCATCCCCAAAGCCAACATCGCCTTTGGCCGCCTTTCCTTCCAGTTCTCTGCTGCCAATGACTGGAACGAATTGAAAAAATCACTGAAGTTGGAGACTTATATCTCCCTCACTAACTTTAAGCATCAGCTGTCAGAGCAGCTTACCGATCGCTGCAGCTGTACACAGCCCATCTGTAAATATCCCATCCAACTACTTACCTCATCCCCATATTTGTTTTTGTTTTTCTGCTCTTTTGCACGCCAGTATTTCTACTTGCACATCCTCATCTGCACATCTATCACTCCAGTGTCAATTGCTAAATTGTAATTACTTCGCCACTATGGCCTATTTATTGCCTTACCTCCTTACTTCATTTGCACACGCTGTATACAGATTTTTGTATTGTGTTATTGACTGTACGTTTGTTTATTCCATGTGTAACTCTGTGTTGTTTTTGTAGCACTGCTTTGCTTTATCTTGGCCAGGTCGCAGTTGTAATTAAGAACTTGTTCTCAACTGGCCTACCTGGTTAAATAAAGGTGAAATAAATAAATAGGTGGTCCCTTGGCCAGATGGCGTTTCTTCAAGCAATACTGTGGTGTGTCAAATGTAATGATTTTGTGCCATGAGTGTCTTGTGACCGGGTGCATCTGTCTCCCTCAGGCCATATCGAGGATGGGAGGACTCTGGCGGAAGCACCACACTGTCTGGGTCAACGTAGGGGGCCTACACGCAGGGGTGTTCCTCCTCAAGCGCACAGCAGGGATCTTTGGCCAAACCCCAGAAGATGTCAGGGAACCCCTAGAAGAGCAACCAGGGAAGGAAAAAACAGCAGAGGAAAGGGAAAAGGAGGTTAAGTGACCGAGTTAAGCCCCACCTATACAGAATATACTTTAGAAATGGCATAGAAATGACCTTTTGCCATTATTTATTTGATTAATCTATTTTGCTGTATATTTGTTGAAGGTCCAAAAGTGAGTGTCTCATAGGGAAACCTTTCCTAAGTTTTACTGTGTTGTTATAGACAGACAAGGTTTCGGTTAAGTGAAAAAAAGTTGACTGCCTGCTTATTACAACCAGTTTCCTTTTCATGTTAAACACCCAGCTTTATAAAAAGTTGTCTAGCTACACCTGAGTGCCAGTTATATAAATGCAAGTCATTAATCATCCATGGTTCTTTTAGCTACTGTCGGTAAGCAAGACTATTGATTTATACACCTATTGTGTTGTTGAGGGAATCCATTCAAATGACCACACCTCTCCACTCCATTGCTGACTTGTTGGCAGGTTCTGTAACATGAGACTTTATGGTAAATAAAACTTGTTTCCAAATATGCGTTAAAGGGTGACTGCACTTCCTAATTCTGCCTCGTTTTATATTTGTTTCATTAAGAAATGTTAATGGCCATGACTGAAGTCAAATGTCAGTTGTTTTCACGTTGTGGTTTGCAAGTGGGAAGAGTTAGCCCAAAGAGATTCTTCAAGAATCTATGGGGACATTTATTTAATTCAGAAGTCCTCCTAAAATGGATGAAGCGACTGCAGATTGCCCCTTTAATGTTGATGTAATGGACTTTTTTCATGACACAAGTCTGCACACACTCATGCGTCACCCAGCTGCATAAACAATGACAACAGTGTATCATCCTTACATCAGAGGGGTTAGTCAGCCAATTTGCCTAATATTCTGAAATAACTTTAGATTTTTTTGAAAGATGAGCTTGGAATTGGCATGGTCTAATTGACTCAACAACACAGAATTTTAGCTTTCTTGTTGAATCAGGAAATCAACAGTTATTTCTGGTTGTTTATTGAAGTTAGCTGGCTAACTTATTGATCCTGCATTGTATAGTCGTGGCCAAAAGTTTTGAGAATGACACAAATATAAATTTTCAGTCTGCTGCCTCAGTTTGTATGATGGCAATTTGCATATACTCCAGAATGTTATGAATAGTGATCCGATGAATTGCCATGCAAATAAACTGAATCCTAAAAAAAAAAAAAAAATCCACTGCATTTCAGTCCTGCCACAAAAGGACCAGCTGACATTATGTCAGTGATTCTCTCGTTAACACAGGTATGAGTGTTGACGAGGACAAGGCTGGAGATCATTCTGTCATGCTGATTGAGTTTGAATAACAGACTGGAAGCTTCAAAAGGAGGGTGGTGCTTGGAATCATTGTTCTTCCTCTGTCAATCATGGTTACCTGCAAGGAAATATGTGCCGTCATCATTGCTTTGCACAAAAAGGCTTCACAGGCAAGGATAATGCTGCCAGTAAGATTGCACCTAAATCAACCATTTATCGGATTATCTAGAACTTCAAGGAGAGCGGTTCAATTGTTGTGAAGAAGGCTTCAGGGCGCCCAAGAAAGTCCAACAAGCGCCAGGACCGTCTCCTAAAGTTGATTCAGCTGCAGGATTGGGGCACCACCAGTACAGAGCTTGCTCAGGAATGGCAACAGGCAGGTGTGAGTGCATCTGCATGCACAGTGAGGCGAAGACTTTTGGAGGATGGCCTGGTGTCAAGAAGGGCATCAAAGAAGCCACTTCTCTTCAGGAAAAACATCAGGGACAGACTGATATTCTGCAAAAGGTACAGGGATTGGACTGTTGAGGACTGGGATAAAGTAATTTTCTCTGATGAATCCCCTTTCCGGTTGTTTGGGGCATCCGGAAAAAGCTTGTCCGGAGAAGACAATGTGAGCGCTACCATCAGTCCTGTGCCATGCCAACAGTAAAGCATCCTGAGACCATTCATGTGTGGGGTTGCTTCTCAGCCAAGGGAGTGGGCTCACTCACGATTTTGCCTAAGAACACAGCCGTGAATAAAGAATGGTACCAACACATCCTCCGAGAGCAACTTCTCCCAACCATCCAGGAACAGTTTGGTGACGAACAATGCCTTTTCCAGCATGATGGAGCACCTTGCCATAAGGCAAAGTGATAACTAAGTGGCTCGGGGAACAAAACATAGATATTTTGGGTCCATTGCCAGGAAACTCCCAAGACTTTAATCCCATTGAGAACTTGTGGTCAATCCTCAACAGGTGGGTGGACAAACAAAAATCCACAAATTCTGACAAACCAAGCATTGATTATGCAAAAATGGGCTGCCATCAGTCAGGATGTGCCCCAGAAGTTAATTGACAGCATGACAGCCGGCTGGTGTGAGACCGTGGCAAAGTTGGTTTAACTTTGGATAGCCTATCTCTGAGGATAGTTAGGGACCGTCAATAAATTGCACAATGTAAATTGGAGAAAATATTAGTATCGCATTCAACGCTTTAAATATTTTTGTATATACATTTCTAAAATGTATAGTTGGAGGTTTATAAGTCATTGAAATCTGGAACTATTGACCTTTTAAAATATTGTCCCATGTACATTGTGTAATTGCTGCCATTGACTGGAACGAATTGCAAAAATCGCTGAAGTTGGTGACCTATATCTCCCCACTAACTTTAAGCGTCAGCTATCTGAGCACCTTACCGATCGCTGCAGATGTACACAGCCCATCTGTAAATAGCCCATCCAACTACCTACCTCATCCCCATGTTGTTTTTATTAACTTTTTTTGTTGCTCTTTTGCACACCAGTATTTCTACTTGTACATCATCATCTGCACATCTATCACTCCGGTGTTAATTTGCTAAATTGTAATTACTTTGCTACTATGGCCTATTTATTGCCTTACCTCCTTACTCCATTTGCACACATTATATATAGATTTTTCTATTGTGTTATTGACTGTACTTTTGTTTATCCCACGTGTAACTCTGTGTTGTTGTTTATTGTCGCACTGCAGGTCGCAGTTGTAAATGAGAACTTGTTCAGCTGGCCTACCTGGTTAAATAAAGGTGAAATAAAAAATCCATAACTAGCCCCGTAGGGATATCAAATGTCAAACCAAATTGACGGAGGGCATTACGATTGGGGTCTGTGCAGCTGTTCTCTGAATTTATGATTACTTGGGTGCTGGGGGCATGAGGGCAGGATTAAAATAAATCCAACACATGGAAAACTGTTATGGTACGCATCATTCCATGATATACCATTGTTTCCTATCATCTCGCAAGTCTCAGTTTCGGATGAGACTGAATGACTCAAATGAGCCAAATTACACTTTGTAGTCAATTTTGACACTAGAATAAATGTTTCGGACACATATCAATGCCACATATGACATTTTCAAAACCAGAAGTTGCTTTTTAGAGGCAGTTTCTATTTAAAGCGACAATCATTATTTGAAACAATAATAAAGCATCCTCTCCGTCCCGGTTTCTGGACAAAGCTGAGGGGTAGTGCTGGAGACAGAGCTATAGATGCAAGGACTGACAATCCATGAAATACACATTATAGTTTTAACCATGTTTTTAGGCTATTGTGTTTGTTTACATTTACTCCAAGCTTATATTTTGGCTTCTGATGGGGTACGACAGTTGAACTAAGCTCTTGAGTCATAAGTTATATTCTTCAAGAATCAATGGGGACATTTATTTAATTCAGAAGTCCAAAAATGGATGAAGCGACTGCAGATTTCCCCTTTATTGTTGATATAATGGACTTTTTTCATGACACAGACTGCACACACTTATGTATCACCCAGCTGCATAAACAATGACAAAGGTGTCTCATCTTTACATCAGAGAGGTATACAAAGCAAGATCAAGGCGTTAGTCAGCCAACTTGCCTAAATATTCTGAAATTCTGAAAAGATAAGCTTGAAATTGGCATGGTCTAATTGACTCAATCAAAAACTCATAGAACTTTAGCTGTCTTGTTGAATCAGAAAATCAACAGTTATTTCTGGATGTTTACGAAGTTAGCTGGCTAACTCATTGATCCTGCTTTGTAGTAAACCCCTCTGTTATGTTTGCTGCTGTTGCAAAACAGATACACCATTGATAGTGTGACAAGTCTACCTTATTTTAAGTTTGGGAGTTTCACACATCACCATGATCGTATCATATCCGGAATTGAAATAGAAGTGACTATGTTCTCATGCAAGCTTTATCTAAATATGACTGACTAGGAACATTAATTATTACTTGATTGAAATATCAGTTTAATAATGTTGACTTGAATAACATGTTAGTAAACAGTGTAATTTATTGAGGCTATCCATGATGACACTTCATCAGTGGAATGTAATCATTCTGTATTGATTTTATTAAACCTAATCTGATACAATCAAACGTGGGTTTGTTGGTTGGTTTTGTTTAGGCATAGATGTATCTGAAAATAGATCTAGTCATAGTCCTACTAGTGATGGGAAGTTCCGCTCTTTTTACTGACTCTGATCTTTTCATTCATTTGAGTCAGTAATGCCCAGAGCACGCAGGACCCCCCTACTGGCAAACGATGAACTGAAAACTCAAGAGAGTAATGATTCTATGAGCCTCTCATTCACATGTCGTTCACCATAGGCCAGGGTTCCCCAACTGGTGGCCCGCAGGCCAACGGGGGTGGTTTTATTTGGCCCCCCAAGTTTTCTGAGCAAAAAAACAATGGGTCAAGCATAAATTGGCTTTAAGTCAGGACATTTATATTTATTGTGCTTCGCTGAGCAGAGCTGTTGTGAAGGAAGTTGTCAAGGAAGTGAGTTTGTGTCAATGCAGAGCTATACAGAGTCCTCGCCATTGTACAGAGCTCAATGTGGCCTATGCATGCCTCCGGAGGCTCCGCAATTGCTTCACACCATCCATATGGCGCCTGGCTTTAAAATGAAGGAGTCGTGACTCTCAGTCAGTAAAAAGAGTAATTCAAAAATAACCAAGCTTTAGTGAACTGCACACTAAAAGGCTCTGCATGGTCAATTGTCATCTTCAGTGGCCATACAGCATTTACTGCATGCGGCGTCCGCAGAAGTCAGAGCAAACATACTTTTGGCGCTTTGCAGAGCTATTGTCAAGGAAGTGAGTTTGTGTTTATACAGGACCTCCCGCCCACACCTACTGTCAACCAATAATCTCAATGTGGAGCTATACTGAGCCCTCCACATTGTTACATTTGAGAGGCGCGCAGCAATGCGCTACAGAGCTTGATTTGGCCTCTGCATGCCTCCAGAAACTCTGCAATTGCGTCACACCCTCCGTCCACAATTTCGGATCAAGCATAAATTGGCTTTTAAGGCGTCCTACGTGAGCTCTTGCGGATAGGAAGATGGATGAGGAAACATGCAGGGTGAGGTCGGGGAACACCCTGGAACGCCGTCATCGGATGACATAAAACAGCACTATATCAGGTGGACCCTGTCGTCTTAAATTATTCATACGTTTTCACTGCTGCGCACCAAAGTGCATGTAATTCTGTCAAGACTACGAGCTATGATTTGGACGATACTTTTGATTGTCCAGGGCATCCTGATCTTATTCATACTTGTTTCGAAACGCTCTAGGTGAGTACCCTTTTCTAAAATCACTGTTTTATTCGAGCTAATTTCTACTTTTGCAATGCATACATTGAACATAGCATGCATGCTTTTTGTATAAAACTGTATTGTAGCCTTTTCAAACTTGTTTTCACCTGTGCGCATATTTGCGTAGCCTACTTATTAATATATGTATTGCCTACCTATCATAAACTAACCCACCATAAAGTAGTATTTACCATAAACCTAAAATAATCTAAATAGATCTTGATAATATCATAGTTGTATTGAGCGATATATTTAAATGAGCTGTCGCCTGTCAATCATTTTTGAGAGGCACAATTTAGATAATTCTGAGTTTAACCAAAAACCAAGGGATTTACTATAAGAAGTAAACAACATTACTTAATCTGTTAGTTTAGTGGCCTGTTAAATAACAATTTATCCTCCCACTCAACGCTGTGTTTGGAGTTTGGTTAAACAGCCAGGCTTTGAAACTTCTGTCGATTTAAGGACTATTTCTGCTGGCCAGTTAAATGTAAACTTGCGTGTCTCAAAGATTTTGTATCAAAGGTTCATGAAGGCACATCTGTTTTCATCCCTGTTGCTGTATCCTTGGTTGTGAGGAACTGATGGCCTTGTTCTATTCTAAATGTTACTGGGAGAGTTCTGGTTTTAAAACTTCCTGGAAAAGCTGTATATATTTTACACACAGCTGTGTTACACAATGTACTGATAAGAGCCAGGCATGCAAATATTGATTCAATTGATGTATGGGTACAGTCACTATATTAAAATACAAAATATGTGCAATCAGTAATGTTGATATGAACAAATATAGGTATGAATATTAGCTGTTCAAAATTAATTGTATTCTGTTATTTTCTATACAGGTCAGAGAAAGAGCCACCTTTAGATAAAGGAGTTATTCCATGGTTAGGCCATGCCCTTGAGTTTGGAAGAGATGCTGCCAAGTTCCTAACCCGTATGAAGGTGAAGCATGGCGATATCTTCACGGTAAGAGTGGCGATATCCTCCGGACACCCAGCAATAAATGTTTGTTCTCTAGTGGACATCAATTCCTGTTGTCCCTTTGAGATGACATTCTGGGCTTTTCAATGATATCACATGGTTCCTAAAAAAATGGCTGCTGTCAAAATTAGAACATTTTATAGAAATTTGAAAAGAAGTGTGTAATTATTATTTTTGCGACTTTGATATTCAACTTGTTTTCTAGTAAGTGAATATCTCAGGAATAGTTAAGTGAGTTGTCAGTACTGTGTAATATTTTTTTTCACATTAAATAAGAGCTTATAAAGAAATATCCTCTGTAGTGGACAACCGGATGCCGCAACTATGTTTTTCACCTACTTTACCCATTGACTGTAATGTTAAATGTTTTCATATTTACGTCCTAATGACCGTTACAGATAACAATTTTGCACTTACAATAAAAGATAAATAACAATATTTTACAAAATCTCAATCTTAGTAATGTTTTCTTTTCACCCCAAACACTTTTTTGGGGTCTCAGGAGGATATAAAACACTATCCTCAATATCATCTACGTAAATGTACCTTAACCTGATCATCTGTTCTTGCCTTAATTCTCGAATACATCTACAGTAGATTCAATTCTTCACCATTCAGGGTGAGTGTTTGTTTGTGTCACCCTTATTAATTGTGTGTCTGTGTCTGTGTCTGTGTCTGTGTGTGTAGGTGCGTGTGGCTGGACGTTATGTGACAGTGCTGCTGGACCCCAGCTCTTATGATGCTGTGATAGAGGACTCTGTGTCCCTGGACTTCACACGCTATGCACAGGTTCTCATGGACAGGATCTTTAGCCTGCAGCTCCCCCATCACAACCCTGCTGTAGAGAAGGCCATGATGAAACAGTACGTCCCTATCGTTATCCCTAGCACAGTGTCACTCGCTCTTTTATGTGGGCCAGCCCAAAAACAGCTCCACATGCCTATTGATATGGTCAGAGTTCAAAATGACATGTTTTAAATAAGACAATTGAGGACAGCATTATCCAGCCAATAACTGGATCCTTACACAGGTATAATACACAACTGTGTGTGTGTAAAGTTGCTGCCTGGCTCCACCGTAGTCTAAATCAAAATGTTTCCCTCCCTGAGACAGAGAGGTGTCTGGGACCAGGGAATACTACATCAACCATCACAGATATCACTACCATCAGCATAAGTTGGTAAGCAAGATCGCGACAACAGGCATGGACGCTCTGTTCCTAGCTCCTAGTCAACTTTTCTTGTTGGTTATTACTGCACTGTTGGAGCTAGGAACATAAGCATTTCGTTACACCCGCGATAACATCTGCAACATATGTGTACACCAGATGGAGGCTCCTCAGAGGAAGAAGGGAAGGACCATTCTCCTCAGTGAATTTCATAAAAATAAAATAGTGAAATATTAAAAAAGTTATCCTTTTTTGATAAAACTGTACTAAATATATTCACGTCACCAAATAATTGATTAAAACACACTGTTTTGCAATGAAGGTCTACAGTAGCATCAGCAGCACTCTGTAGGGTAGCACAATGGTGTAGCCTGAGGACAGCTAGCTTTTGTCATTCTCTGGGTCCATTGACTTCAATACAAAACCTAGGAGGCATATGGTTCTCACCCCCTTCCATAGATTTGCACAGTAATTATGACAACTTCCGGAGAACGTCCTCCAACCTACAGTATCAGAGCTCTTGCAGCATGAACTGACATGTTATCCACCCAATCAGAAGATCAGAGAATGAATATAGTACTGAAAGCATAAGCTACAGCTAGCTAGCACTGCAGTGCATAACATGTTGTGAGTAGTTGACTCAAAGAGAGAGAGAAAGACAATAGTTGAACAGTTTTGAACAAATTAATCTCTTGCGAGAGAGATTTGGCTAGCTATATTTGGCCCTATTTTTTTTTAAACTTTCACTTATCTAGCGAATGCAGCTAGCTAGTTTAGCCTACTCAAACACCCGGCTCAAACAGAAAGGGATGCTATGTTAGCTAGCTGGCTTTAAGTTTTATTAATTTATTGCCATCGGGGCCCACCGGTGTAACTGCTTTCTGACTTTACACTGTAGTGCATGATTGTAGTGGGTTTACTAACGCGTTAGTTCTAGTAGCTATGTTGACTATGACGTGACAACGATGTAGGCTGTGTGTAGCAGTTAGCGGTCATGATATGAAGGTTTGGCTTGGAAAGGTTTTTTTGCCTGGTCAGACAGCTGATGTGTTGTGCACTGGAGTCCACAAGCGAAGGGAAAAGTTGAGAGGAGGAGAGCGTGTAGATAGTTGTGAGAAGCAAATATATATATATATATATATATATACAATGAGCAAAGTGATCATGCTGTTTTAATGTGGCTGCTATGAAAGTGAACTCTGTTTGCGTGTGATCAGAGGTGTATTCAATCAGCCAATTCTGTTGTAAAATGTTTCTTAAATGGAAGCAAAGGGAACAAAACGGGGATAAACATACATAAATTCGTCCAATAGAAAATCACATTTGCAACTGTTGGATTAATGATTACACCCTAGATCAGCTAGATGCAGGCAAGAGTGTACAAGGCAGTACTGAATGTGTCACTGTAACGGTTCTCGATGGCTGAAGGAAGAGTGGACCAAGGTGCAGCGTTTAAAGTGTTCATGATTTAATAAAAAAAAACATATCGAACAAAAACAACAAACAGGAGAACGAAAGCGAAACAGTTCTGTCTGGTGCAGACACAAAGTAGAAAACAACTACCCACAAAACACAGGTGGGAAAAGGCTACCTAAGTATGGTTCTCAATCAAAAACAACGATAGACAGCTGCCTCTGATTGAGAACCACACCCGGCCAAACACATAGAAATAGAAAACATAGAACAAAAACATAGAATGCCCACCCCAACTCACGCCCTGACCAAACCAAAATAGAGACCTAAAAAGGATCTCTAAGGTCAGGGCGTGACAGTCACTGTCTGTCACCTTGATTACAAAAAAATATTTTGACCTGTTCACCTACATTGTAAACTCGTTCATAGGCTATGGTTGTAGCAACCTCATGATGGATACATGGAAAATGTAAGTACCTACAGTGGCTTGCAAAACTATTCACCCCCCTTCCTATTTTGTTGCCTTACAACCTGGAATTAAAATGGACTTTTTGGGGGGTTTGTATCATTTAATTTACACAACATGCCTACCACTTTGAAGATGCAACAAACAAGAAATAAGACAAAAAAACTGAACTTGAGTGTGCATAACTATTCACCCCCCCAAAGTCAATACTTTGTAGAGCCACCTTTTGCAGCAAATACAGTTGCAAGTCTCTTGGGGTATGTCTCTATAAGCTTGGCACATCTAGCCACTGGGATTTTTGCAAATTCTCCAAGGCAAAACTGCTCCAGCTCCTTCAAGTTGGATGGGTTCCGCTAGTGTACAACAACCTTTAAGTCATACCACTTTGACTAGGCCATTCCAAGACATTTAAGTGTTTCCCCTTAAACCACTCAATTTTTGCTTTAGCAGTATGCTTAGGGTCATTGTCCTGCCGGAAGGTGAACCTCCGGCCCAGTCTCAAATCTCTGGATGACTGAAACAGGTTTCCCTCAAGAATTTCCCTGTATTTAGCGCCATTCATCATTCCTTCAATTCTGACCAGTTTCCCAAGCCCTGCTGATGAAAAACATCCCCACAGCATGATGCTGCCACCACCATGCTTCACTGTGGGTATGGTGTTGTCGGGGTGATGAGAGGTGCTGGGTTTGCGCCAGACATAGCGTTTTCCTTGATGGCCAAAAAAGCTGAATTTTAGTCTCATCTGACCAGAGTACCTCCTTCCATATGTTTGGGGACTCTCCCACATGCCAAACACCAAATGTGTTTGCTCATTTTTTTCTTTAACTTTTTGATATAGGGGGCAGCATTTTCACTTTTGGATGAATTGCGTGCCCATAGTGAACTGCCTTCTACTCTGTCCCAGATGCTAATATATGCATATTATTATTACTATTGGATAGAAAACACTCTGAAGTTTCTAAAACTGTTTGAATGATGTCTGTGAGTATACTAGTTCCCATGCTTTTAAAATAACGGTTCTGTTCTGGAATAGTATGGATCACTTTCATTCCAGGTTCAGTTTCTGTTCCTTGAAAAATTTCATTATTTTCCAGTTTTCTGTTCTGTTCCCTGAACCAGTTCCAACCCCTGGTGCATACAACAAATGTGCTCACCTCCCACCATGCTGTTGCTGGGCACTGTTTGTCACGCCCTGACCTTAGATATCTCTGTTTTCTATATATTTTGGTTAGGTCAGGGTGAGACTAGGGTGGGTACTCTAGTTTTTTGTATGTCTAGGGTTTTTGTATGTCTAGGGGTTTTGTAGGTCTAGGGGTTTTTGTATGTCTATGTTGGCCTGATATGGCTCCCAATCAGAGACAGCTGTTTATCGTTGTCTGTGATTGGGGATCATATTTAGGCAGCCCTTTTTCCCACTTTCTGGTGTGGGATCTTGTTTTTGTATAGTTGCCTTGTGCACTGCAATACTGCACGTTTGTTCGATTCTTTGTTGTTTTGTTGTAAGTTTCACTATTTAAACCTGTTTGGGATAGGGGGCAGCTTTTTCACTTTTGCATGAAATGTGTGCCCAGAGTAAACTGCCTGCTACTCTGTCCCAGATGCTAATATATGCATATTATTAGTAGTAGTAGTATTGGATAAAAAACACTCTGAAGTTTCTAAAACTGTTTGAATGATGTCTGTGAGTATAACAGAACTCATATGGCAGTCAAAAACCTGAGAAAAATCCAACCAGGAAGTGGGAAATCTGAGGTTTGTAGTTTTTCAAAGCTTGGCCTACCGAATACACAGTGTCTATGGGGTTGCACTTCCTAAGGCTTCCACTAGATGTCAACCGTCTTTAGAAACTTGTTTCAGGCTTCTGCTATAAAGGAGGGGGGAATGGGAGCTGAATGAGTCAGTGGTATGACAGAGTGTCTCAGGCTCGTGACGCGCGCTCCTGACAGAGTTAGCTCTCGTTCCAGTGCTTTGCTACAGACGATGGAATTCTCCGGTTGGAACATTATTGATGATTTATGTTAAGAACATCCTAAAGATTAATTCGATACATCGTTTGATATGTTTCTATGACCTGTAACGGAACTTTTCGAGTTTTTGTCTGGACCTAGTGCTCATGAAGATGGATTACTGGGCTGAACACGCTAACAACTAGTGGCTATTTGGACATAAATGATGGACTTTATGGAACAAATCAGTCATTTATTGTCGAACTGGGATTCCTGGGAGTGCATTCTGATGAAGATCATCAAAGGTAAGTGAATATTTATCATGTTATTTCTAACTTCTGTTGACTCCAACATGGCGGATATTTCTTTGGCTGGATTGGGCTCTGAGCACCGTACTCAGATGATGCTTTTTCCGTAAAGTTTTTTTGAAATCTGACACAGCGGTTACATTAAGGAGAAGTCTATCTTTAATTCTGTGAATAACACTTGTATCTTTTATCAATGTTTATTATGAGTATTTCTGGGATTTCTGTGGCTATCTGCAAGATCACCAGATGTTTTGGAATCAAAACGTTACTGCACGTAACGCGCCAATGTAAACTGAGATTTTTGGATATAAATATGCACATTATCGAGCAAAACATACATGTATTGTGTAACATGATGTCCTATGAGTGTCATCTGATGAAGATCATCAAAGGTTAGTGATCCATTTTATCTATATTTCTGCTTTTTGTGACTCCTATCTTTGGCTGGAAAATGGCTGTGTTTTTTTTTTACTTGGCTCTGAACTAACATAATCATATGTTGTGCTATCGCTGTAAAGCCTTTTTGAAATCAGACACGATGGGTAGATTAACAAGATGTTTATCTTTCATTTGCTGTATTGGACTTGTTAATGTGTGAAAGTTACATATTTCCCAAAAATATTTTTGAATTTCCCGCGCTGCCTTTTCAGCGGAATGTTGTCGAGGGGTTCTTTAAGTTCCTAGCACGCTGCGCCTTGGTCCGATCCTTTCAATGAACGTGACACTGTTGTGGAACTACCTCAGTCTATCTCAGCCATATCGTCATTGTGTTGGTTACAGTGCTATAGTGCTTACTTTCTGGCTATACTGTGCATAGACCACTGGCTCTGTGTAGTGGATTTTGAATCCACAGTATCAGTGTTTTGTACCCTGCCACACAGGTTTACTACACAGACATAGGATAGTGTTTCTTAATGCTAGGACCACAGGTGTTTTATGGTGTTTTTTCACATTATTTAGGTAGGAGTGAATTACAGGTTTAGTCTTGATGATGAACGTTCCTCTCTCTTGACCTTAATTTCTTGACTTAAACCTTTGTGTCCTCAGGCACTTTGAGGGGGAGAGCCTGTCCTGCCTGAGCAGCACTATGCACTGCCATCTCCAGTCCCTGCTGCTGCAAGCCCAGAGGCCCTGTCACAACCAGACTGACTGGAACACGGACGGGCTCTTCAGCTTCTGTTACAGTCTTCTCTTCAGGTATGTTTGGAGGGGTTCAAATTGTCATGGAAATTACCACTAAGGATTTAAAGTTAAATGAACAGGTCTTTAGTATCAAGGCTGGAGAGGTTACAACCAACTTAATACTCTAAGTACAAGTTTGTCAGAAGCTCTGAAGGGATGCTCTCCCTTTAGCACTCTTTATACTCATGCACAAACTAGGCGTCTCTGCTCTCAGGGTACAATAATCTGATAATGACCTTGCACACACAGTTTCTAGGCGTTGGGCCAAAGTAACAATGTGTCCCTTTCTGTTCTTCTATCAGTCCCTTCCCTGAGAGCAGTCACAGAACATCCTAACACAATAATCAGGACTCAATATGCTACATGCATTTGCAGAGACACAGAGGACACTAAAAATGTCCACTACACTCCCTCCTTTTATCACCATATGTGATAACAAAAATGTATTTTACTTCTTAACATACATTCAGTCTATCATCAGGAGTGCATTTAGTAAATACTGATTCTTACATACAATAGACAAAAATCCATCTTCATATTTAATACTTTTCCCATTACCCTTCACATTATAAGGTTGCTGTTGTTTAACAACCTAACTTAAAACCTTCAGGTATTTTATCAAACATGGATACTAACTCATTCTTGTATATTATCATCAATTGTAGGGGGAAAGGGGAGTTCCTGGAGAGACAGCAAGTTATCAGTATTACCTTCTTTAGTAGCATTGAACATGATAGTTGCTGAGATTCTAGTTGCCAGGGAAGTACAAAAGGCCTTACATCAAGAAAGCAAAATGATCAAACACTTCAAACAAAAGATTCCAGCTATTACCCACTGAGCTATCTGGGAGCCCCAAGCTCCAAAGAGGCCTTTCAGCCAACCAGTAAACACCCACTCTGATTTCCCAGAATGAGACTTTGTAACTGTGGCAATGTAGTTAGCAAGATCAGTCACATTTGGTGACACATCTGGGACAAAAGTGCAGTATTCGTCGCCAATCAGTGCACAAGTACCCCCTTGACCAGCCAATAAGTAGTTTTGCAGGGCCACCTTACGGGGTGCTTTTACTTCCTCATTCATTGGCCAATGACAATTTTGAGGACAGTTGAATAGTTACGTTTACCCCTGCAAGGAAACCCCTACATATGGGAGACCCTTACCAACTCCCACAGGACACAACCCACATACCCAACAAGAAGTCTTTTATGAGGTGACATTTGGAACAGATTCCCTCCCTCATCTTGACCTTTTACTTCAGTTTTCCTTTGGCTGACTTCTCCTTCTGGTCCACTACTCTGAGTCTGCGGTGGTCCCTTTGGCTCGGGACTTTCATCTTCACCTGAACGGTCAGTCACTGTAGGGCAATCAATGGTTCCAATCAGCACAATGGTGCAGATCCAGGGAGGCCACACAGCCTAAGGGATGGGACTCCCGCCATCCTCCTCAGGGGCAGGAACTTGTCTGCAGTGCGAGACATGAATCCAGGTGTCCCTCTCAGCTACCATTTTACCGCAGTTCGGGGTGGTCAGCAAAACCTGATATGGTCCTCTCCAACAAGGATCCTTACAGCTCTTTCTTCTGTAGTCTTTCAACACCATGAAGTCGTCAGGGCACTGACAATGCTCAGTTCCTCCTGATAGATTGGGCAGAGAAGCCTTCACCTGTGGGAAGAGTCTTAAGAACATTGTTAAGTGAGACTCAGTATGCTCCCAAGTCTTCTTTCATTCCCTGCAACGGCAACCTCTTTTGAGGAAATGGCGTGTTAGTCATTCTCATGGGTTCCCGTGTCAGCACCTCATGGGGAGAGAGACCAGTCACTGTGTGGGATCTGCCTCTCATGCTCATCGGTGCCAATGGAAGCACCTTCACCCATGTCAGGCTTGTTTCACCAATCAGTTTAATCAATAATTTTTTTAGGGTTTGGTTTTCCGTTCTACCGCATCCCCAGATTGAGGATGATAGGCACAATGGTTTCTCAAATCAATCTGTAAAGCCTATGACAGGGAGTGAACAATCTCATCCACAAAATGTCAACTATTGTCAAAGGAGACTTTTGACGGCAGACCCCACCTTGGTATGTATGATCTCTCTCAGAAGAGCCTTTGCCACAGCTGCTGCTGTAGCTCTCCTGAAAGGAAAAGCTTCAATCAATTTTGAAAATATGTCAACAATCACCAAACAATACTTGTTCCCCTCACAAGGGGTCAACTCAATGAAGTCCATCATCAAGTGCTCAAAGGGGCCCTCTGGCCAGGGATTGGACACGTAGGATACTGAAATGCTGCATCCAACATTATTAGTCATACAGATCACACATTTCTTACAAAATAATTCTCCAAACACCTTTTGACACATGGTCTTGACCATGACAATTTAACAAGGTATTGGAAAGTACAATGGGGCATGGCAGGTCTATTAGAATCATCAAGCCATACACCTGAGGTGTCCTTGTGGCAGTGTTCAGCCCACCGCCTTATCTCAGTCGCATCAGCTGCTGCCTGCAAAACAACAACATTATTAGGAGAGAAGAGGTTAATGGGAACAGGAACTGCTGCCATCTGTAGAAAGGGGAAACAGAATAGGAAGCAGCCAGCTTGGCTGCACAATCAGCTTTAACATACATGCTCTGGTTAAACCAAATAACTCTGCTGCATGAGCAGACAAGTGAGGGGGAAGTCTAGCACTTTCCACAGTTTGAACAGCGGTGACAACCGCATAGCCTACTAAAGGTTCACCCTTGTCGTTCCTGAATTCAAAAGAGGAACGTCTTTGTGCAGCCAAGCTGGCTGCTTCCTATTCTGCTTCCTACAGTCCATCTCAATGGTCAATGGGTTAAGCACAGTACATATTTTCATGCTTAGAGTAGTATCCCACATGCCTAAAGCCAACTCCCTGGTACTGTGTCAACACAGTAGACATAAACCCATGATTCTCAGAGACAAAAATATGGAATGGTTTGGTGTGGTCAGGCAAACCCTAAACAGGGGGTCAATAGTAGAGCCTGCTTTAACTTAATCAAGGCTAATTCAGTCTCAGGGGTCCATTCCACCACTTCAGACATTTACATCTTTCTGCCATGAATGTCTTGGCATGTGACAAATAAAGTTTGATTCGAAATACAATCCTGAGGAGGCTGTACTGTCTCCTCATAGTCTTTCAACCATGGGCGGCAGTATCCAGCCACTCCCAACAGAGACATCATGTGCTGCTTAGTAACAGGTTTAGGCAGGGACTTTAGGCTTGAGGCAATATCTTTAGAGAGGGCGTGACCATCAAAAATAATGTCATGACCCAAATATTTAACAGAACTTCTACATAACTTCATCTTAGAGGGGAAAACGTTGACCATTTTCAGCTAAGAAAATCAACAATTCCTTTAGTATCTTCGTGACATATTTCCTCAGATGGGGAACAGACCAACAGGTCATCAACGTATTCAACCACAGTACTACATCCAGAGGCAATACAACCTTCCAGGTTCCTCGCCATTTCCTGGGCAGAAACGGCAGGTGATTCAATGTAGCCCTGTGGCATCACTGTCCAAGTAATTGTTTCCCCAAGAAACGGAAAAGAGTACCAATACTGTGACCTAGGGTCAACAGGGATGCTGACAAATGCATTAGCCAAAACTATAACCGAAAAACAATAGCTGCCTGGGGGAACTTGGGGAATAATAGTAACTGTGTTCAACACCAAGGGTGCTCTTGCGTGAACAGCATCATTAACTGTTCTAAGATCTTGCACAAAATTATATTCACCAAATGGCTTCCTAACAGGTCGAATAGGGGTGTTACACAGATAATTTGGGCATGAGATCAAAGACCCATTTTCAACCAGGGTCTCATGGATGGGAATAATACCCATTTCTGCTTCTTTGCTGAGATGGTACTGATTTTTATATGGTCTGTGATTATTCTTCGGGACAACTTTCACTGGGGTGGCACCTCTCATCTTCCCAATATCAATCTTGGAGACAGCCCAGAGCTGTTCTGGCACTTCATCCAGCCAAAGTATGTGGGAGTTATCTTGAGACACAACCATCATATTCTCGGTAGGAATAGGTTATTTCTTTGGTATCGTTCGGGTGGTAGCCCAGAAAGGAGAAAAAGGTTGCTGTTGATGGTGACCACTTCCCATCACCTTCCCAGGCCACCCAATCAGTGGCTGTCATCACACTCTTCATCCAAGGGTCAACATCGCTACATTCTCCCCCCCCAATTTTTTTTTAATACTACAGTGTGGGACAGCACCTGTTACTTCATACAGTGCTCTCTGTACATCAGACAGCAAAACTCCGGCACCTGTAAATTCCTCACCGTAGTATATTCCATCAATTGTCACTTCCATTCTGCTTTTCTGCTTTGTCCATCTTTGTTGATATTCAGGGTCTTCTTCACACGAGCGGACCGCTGCTGTGCAGTGAACATGTTCTGGGACCTCCCATGCACAGTGGTGTGGAGAGGTAAGTGATCTCTCGTAGTTCACCTTCCACCTCAGGATCGTTCAAATGCCAGGCATAATAACACTGGGACATGCATGGGTATATCTCATTTGTAGGGGAACGGAGGGACAAGCCTTCAGCAGTGCATGCAGCAGTCAGATTTATCTTGCACATCAGATCTCTTCCCAGGAGGTTGACAGGGCAGTCGGAGGAGTACAGATTTTTTATTTAGAGGGGCAGATAGCAACCCCAGTGTCTACTAGGAATTGAATATTCTGGCCAAGTATTTCAATTTCTATCAGGGGATTTTCAGCAATGTGGTAAGTTTCAACATCTAGCATGTGGTTCTTCATCATCAGAGTGTTCTTCTGTTTCCACCTCATCCTATGTTTGTTCCCACCAAAGGGATTTCCAACCCTTACATCTTCAGGCAGTCCTGGCCATTCCCATTCACCCTGGTCATCTCCATCACCAGGACAGTCCCATTGAGATAATGGTGCTGGAGGGGATGGCTGCCGTTTTACGGTCTCATAACCAAATGTGCTTTTTTTTCACATTGTAACTTATTTTGTACATAATGTTGCTGCTACAGTCTCTTATGACCGAAAAGAGCTTCTGGACATCAGAACAGCAATTGCTCACCTCAAACTGGACAAAGATTTTCTCTTTAATGAGTCCGACGAGAAGGATATACTGCTTCCCCGAGACCAGGCCCAAATCCCTGTCATTTACATGAAGAAAAGACTGAGATACAGGGGGCGGAGATCGTGGTACCTTGTGAGAATTTGTCGGGAGTGGGTTAACTGCCACTACCATCCGTCCTATTGGCCAATGTGCAATCACTGGAAAATAAACTGGATGATCTACAATTAAGACAATCCTACCAATGGGACATTAAAAACTGTAATATCTTATGTTTCACAGTTGTGGATGAACGACAACATGGATAATATAGAGCTGGCTGGGTTTTTCATGCATCGGCAGGACAGAGCAGCTACGTCTGGTCAGACGAGGGGCGGGAGTGTGTGTCTATTTGTCAATAACAGCTGGTGTGCAATGTTTAATTTTAAAGAAGTCTTGAGGTATTGCTCGCCTGAGGTAGAGTACCCCATGATAAGCTGTAGACCACACTATCTACCAAGAGAGTTTTCATCTCTATTATTCGTAGCCATCTATTTACCACCACAAACCGATGCTGGCACTAAGACTGCACTCAACGAGCTGTATAAGGCCCTAAGAAAACAAGAAAATGCTCATCCAGAAGCGGCACTCCCAGTGGCAGGGACTTTAATGGAGGCAAACTTAAATCCGTTTTACATCCTTTCTACCAGCATGTCGCATGTGCAACCAGACGGTAAAAAAAAATATTTGGCAAATCTAACCATAATTATATCCTCCTGATTCTTGCTTACAAGCAAAAACTAAAGCAGGAAGTACCAGTGACTCGCTCAATACAGAACTGGTCAGATGACGCGGATGGTATGCTATAGGACTGTTTTGCTGGCACAGACTGGAATATGTTCCGGGATTCATCTAATGGCATTGAGGAGTATAACATTTCAGTCACCGGCTTCGTCAATAAGTGCATTTACGACGTCGTCCCCACAGTGACCTTACGTACATATCCCAACCAGAAGCCATGTACTACAGACAACATCCGCACCGAGCTAAAGACTCAGAGCATGCGTGGACCAATACTCAAGTGTCTTCATTGACATTTTCAACCTCTCCCTGACTGAGTGTGTAATACCTACATGTTTCAAGCAGACCACCATAGTCCCTGTGCCCAAGAAAGTGAAGGTAAACTGCCTAAATGACTACCACCTCGTAGCAGTCACATCGGTAACCATGAAATGCTTTGAAAGGCTGGTCATGACTCACATCAACGCCATCATCCCAAAAACCTTAGACCCACTCCAATTCGCATACCGCTCCAACAGATTCACAGATGATGCAATCTCAATCGCACTCCACACTGCCCTTTCCCACCTGGACAAAAGGAACACCTATGTGAGAATGCTATTCATTGACTACAGCTCAGCGTTCAACACCATAGTGCCCACAAAGCTCATCACGAAGCTAAGGACCCTGGGACTAAACACCTCCATCTACAACTGGATCGTGGACTTCCTGACGGGCCGCCCCCAGGTGGTAAGGATAGGCAACAACCCATCTTCCACGCTGATCCTCAACACGGGGGCCCCTCAGGGGTGCGTGCTTAGTCCCCTCTTGTACTCCCTGTTCACCTACGACTGCGTGGCCAAGCATGACTCCAACACCATCAATAAGTTTGCTGATGACACAACAGTAGTAGGCCTGATCACCGACAACGATGAGACAGCCTATAGGGAAAAGGTCAGAGACCTGGCAGTGTGGTGCCAGGACAACAACTTCTCCCTCAATATGAGCAAGACAAAGGAGCTGATCGTGGAGTACAGGAAAAGGAGGGCCGAACAGGCCCTCTCGAGTCAAGAGTTTCAAGTTTATTGGTGTCCACATCACCAACAAACTATCATGGTCTAAACACACCAAGACAGTTGTGAAGAGGGCATGACAACACATTTTCCCCCTCAGGAGAGGCATGGGTCTTCAGATCCTCAAAAAGTCCTACAACTGCATCATCGAGAGCATCCAGACCGGTTGAATTACCGCCTGGTATGGCAATTGCCCGGCATCCGAACGTAAGGCGCTACAGAGGGTAGTGCCCCCTTTGTTATTACACTGCTGCTATTCACTGTTTATTATGTACGCATAGTCACTTTACCCCTACCTGTATGTACAAATTACCTTGACTAACCTGTACCCCTGCACATTGACTCAGTACCGGTACACCCTGTATATAGCCTTGTTATTGTTATTTTGTGTTCCTTTTATTTAGTTAATATTTTCTTAACTCTATTTCTTGAACTGCATTGTTGGTTTAGGGCTTGTAAATAAGCATTTCACGGTTGTATACATTTAAATTTTATTTGCTAAATGTCCTGGCTTGCCACAGTTGTAGCAGCTCCAGTCTCTTCCTCCAGAGGCGCCTTGCACTCCTCGCCCTCTTCCCATTCCTCTCTCAGCATCATCCTTGACCTCCAACTCCACGGTATCCTCTTCCTCCAGCGAAAAACATAAACTGTGCAGCGTGTAGTTTAGCTCCAGTCTTGGAGTTCTTTCACTTAATCTGTCTTTCTGCATGGGTGATTTAAGGTTTGACATCAGCTAGGGTCTTTGTCTCCCAGCAAATGCATGTATGGGTCACAGCTGTCTTCAGGTCTTGTCGCAGGCTAGTAACCACGGCATGGCACAGCAGGCTGCCATATCATTCTTGGTCAGGTGTCAGATCAGAGTGGTGGAGGAAGATATTCTCCATTCGTTCCTGATATTCCTCAAAGCTCTCATCGGCCTTCATCATGGTGGAATGTATTTCTGCCAGTCTGTGTGCTTTTGGGTATGTTGTCTTTACATTATCAAACACAGCAATGAGTTGGTCAGCACGGTTGGCTCTGGTTGCATCACTGTTCCAACCTACCTTACACTGGTTCCTCTTGAACTTCAAACACCGACAGGGCATTTCCTCACTTTCACAGGTGGGGGGGTTATACATGGCAATGATTGCTCTCACCTCTTCTTCAAACTTCACAGCATCTTTCGCAGGGTCAGTCCATGCTGTCCAATCTTCTGTCTGACACAGTAGCCCCTTACCAAATTTCTTTGCCATCACTTTACTGGGTCTCTTTGGTGCCCAATCTGGGTCTTTATATATACTTTTACTGTTCCATTTTCCCATTACTACTTTTAATTTTACCTTATCAGTTTACATTACTCTAACAATTTACTCATACCTCAATCATTCTGCGAACTAATTTCCCTTTTTCAGTAAATTAGTCAATCATACAAAAATCATTCCACTCAATCACTTACTATTCTCTAAATCCTTAAATGGAGTTCCCAGAACTTCCATGTAGATCCCAGAACTAAGTAAGTACTAATTAAGCTGATAATGACCTTGCATACACAGTTTCTGGGCATTGGGCCAAAGTAACAATGTGTTCCCTTCTTTCTGTTCTTCTATCAGTCCCTTCCCTGAGAGCAGTCACAGAACATCCTAACACAATAATCAGGACTCAACACGTTACATGTAGTCACGCATTTGCAGAGACACCGAGGACACAAAAAATGTCCAACACTATTCTTCTCTCTTGACTCACTCACTCACTCACCCACACGTCCCCCAGGGCCTACGTCAAACACCTGGGATAAACAGTTTACGCACAAGCCCGTTCCACGAGCCACTTTGTTTGTAAATACACCAAGAAGAATGTTGAGTGGCACGTAAGAGGCATCTAATGAAAGAGCAGTGCCACCCATGCTTATTTGAGCCTCCCTCACACAAACACTATGCTTCTAGGCAGCCCTTCCTGTAGCACTCTCCACGCCTACACACTGTAGAAGGCTTTTTATTTATAGCGATGCCAGAGATGTTTGAGTTGGTCATTTAAACACTCAGCGTCCTAATGCGAAGCAGATAATGTAACCATTACTACTTTTCGCGTGAGAGAAGTTTATACTAGTAAAGGCCCACGCTGTGAACACTAATCAGGTGGGTGAGCAGTGGAACACAGGAAGAGTACCTGTTGACCTTAAGTGGGAGGACATCGATAGGAAATGAATCTTAACCATCACTTAAGGCAACTTCAATCAATGTAATGACTACTCTTTGACATGGTTTCCTATGCGTAATTGCTACCTAAACTAGCAAGCTCTGTTTGTTTGGCATACCACCTAGTCTTGTATATCTGAGACCTCAGGTAACATGCCGGAACATTGTTACATTGTGGGAGGCAACCTGTCTGACTAGGGAGACAACATTCTACCTTACACCCACAAACTCACCTACCCACTCTCTCTCCCTCAGGGCAGGGTACCTCACACATTTCGAAGGGGAGCAGAAAAGTAACAGAACAGACCCCATTGACGTTTACGCGGAGTACCGGACGTTTGACAACCTCCTGACCAAAATGGCGAGGACCACGCTAAAACCAGGTGACTAAATGAAGCATGGTCTCTGAAAGAAACATTATGAACCACAAGGTTTTAAATCTGTGTAAAAGTACAATGGCAGATGGATGTGGGAGTTGATAAAAATAAAGAGTAATTGTGTCCGATCTTAGGGCTCAAATAATTTTGAATGTGGTATTATAGATTTAATGTTTTACCCTAATTTTGAATGTATTATAAAGATTGAATAGAGGGAGAATTCAATCTGTATTATTATCACTTTATATGACTCAGCTTTTTGTATCATTGAGTCGTCTGGCTGTTTGTGATATGTCATTTGTCCATGGACTCACTGTGGTGACCTCATCAGTGAAAGGACTTTAGGTTTGTTTCTTGGTTGCCATGGTGCGATCGCTGCAGTGAATTATTTTATCTGAGCGGGTCATATGTTTGAATCCTATTTCCGATTCACACTGGCATATTACTCATGGTCGCTATGTCGTCTCCTCTCACTCTCACACCTGTTTCATACAGGCTCTATCTGATGTCACCTGACACACCTATGTCTTCTCTCACCATTTCACTGTCACCTGTCCCTTTCATCCGCTTATCTCTTATTTTACTCTTCTCTCACGATACATACTGTATATGTTTTTACCTCCAGACTTACTACCACATATCTCCTGTTTCTGATAGTATCTGCCCCACCCGTGTCACTACTGTCACCTCTTTCCATTCATATGGCATGTGGATATCATTGATGTTTCATGTCACATGACTCACTCATTGCTTCATCTTTATGTCATGCTCATTTACATTAGTAAAATACAGTGCATTCGGAAAGTATTCCGACCCCTTGACTTTTCCCACATTTTTTTAACGTTAGCCTTATTCTAAAATTGATTAAATCGTTTTTTTCCCCCTCATCAATTTACACACACTACCCGATAAAGACAATTAAAAATTTTAGCAAATGTATTAATTAAATACTGAAATATCACAATTACATAAGTATTCATACCCTATACTCAGTACTTTGTTGAAGCACCTTTTAGCAGCGATTACAGCCTCGAGTCTTCTTGGGTATGATGCTACAAGCTTGGCGCACCTGTATTTGGGGAGTTTCTCCCATTTTTTCTCTGCAGATCCTCTCAAGCTCTGCGAGGTTGGATGGGGAGTGTCGCTGCACAGCTATTTTCAGGTCTCTCCAAAGATGTTCGATCAGGATCAAATCTGGGCTCTGCCTGGGCCACTCAAGGACATTCAGAGACTTGTCCCGAAGCCACTCCTGCGTTGTCTTGGCTGTGTGCTTAGGGTCGTTGTCCTGTTGGAAGGTGAACCTTCGCACCAGTCTGAGGCCCTGAGCACTCTGGAGCAGGTTTTCATCAAGGATCTATCTCTGTACTTTGCTCCGTTCATCTTTTCCTCGATTCTGACTAGTCTCCCAGTCCCTGCTGCTGAAAAACATCCCCACAGCATGATGCTGCCACCACCATGCTTCACCGTAGGGATGGTGCCAGGTTTCCTCCTGCATAACTTTATTTATTAAATAAATGTAAAAAGTATCCAAATGTTGTGTTATATGTTCACTCAGGTTCCCTTTATTTAATATTTGGTTTTGGTTGATGATCTGATAACATTCAGTAAAACTATGTAAAAATAGAGAAAATCAGAAAGGGGGCAAATACTTTTTCACGGCACTAATCACATTAACTCTGTTTAACCTGTGTGTGTGTGTGTGTGTGTGTGTGTGTGTGTGTGTGTGTGTGTGTGTGTGTGTGTGTGTGTGTGTGTGTGTGTGTGTGTGTGTGTGTGTGTGTGTGTGTGTGTGTGTGTGTGTGTGTGTGTGTGTGTGTGTGTGTGTGTGTTTACTCTTGACTCACCTGTCTGTGCCTGTGTGTTTTTGTATGGGTGTCTGTCTGTCAGAGGAGAAGAGGACTGCCCAGAGTGTGCGGGTGCGTCTGTGGGAGCTGTTGGCCCCGGCGGGGCTGGGTGAGGGCTCGGGGTCCAGCACCTGGCTGAGATGCTACAGGCACCTCCTGCAGGAGGAGGGAGCTGACGAGGAGACGCAGAGGAGAGCCCTGCTGCTGCAGCTCTGGGCCACACAGGTCAGTCACATTCAATGCCCTAACTCACCTCCCTGTGAGTTCTGTCATTGTTACAAAGCAAGGGCTGCCCAGCTATTTAAAGCTGTTCTGAACAGGTCTCATGAATGATTGGTGAAAATCCCTGTTGTTCCATTACACACATAGATAGAAAAATTCCTTTCTATTCAATAGCTTTTTGGAGGTGGGCCAACAATGACACCAAGTTATTTAGCAGCACACCCTTCTGGCTAGCAGCCATCTTAAACATGACAATGTTCCAATACAAAGACGCTCACATGCCAACGTCAGATGCTAGTCTCGATTGGTTAGGGTTACCCTTTGTCAAATTCAGCTTTCAACACAGTGTGCCTCTCAAATTCTGATTCTACTGTGCCTGTTTGTCTGCCACACCTTTTACGCCTTGTCCAACCATTGTAGAATTGTTTTATAATAAGTGATTATTCTTGAAAGACTAGAAATAATTACGAGCCCGTGCAGTGCTTTAAGATGAATACTAATGCTGTATTCTCAACCACTGGAGTGTATGGAAAACCCCCAGAACAGTTAGACCTTATTTTAGTGTTGTTATCTCAGAGAGGGCAGATATATTATCTCTATGTTAGACTACTGCGAGTCCCAGTGGCCTTCAACTACACATGGCCTCAGTGGGATTGTCTCAAGCTGTGTTTCTCTTCCGTGCTAGAATTGTTGTCACAGGGTGACACTGCAGTCTGCTCCTCCTGCTCTAATAAGTATTTCACAACAGAAAGACAGACATGAGTTTAATACTCATCTTTACCACAAGAGTGCACTGGTAGCCTCTTTATGTAGAGAAAAGTGTATGATGTCAGCGAAATGAACCCTTGGAATCCCAAGATGGAAAAAGTAGGCTGTAAACACAAAGATGTCTTCAAGTACATTCTGAGTACACTCTGCTTAGCAGGGTTGGGGTCAATTCCATGAGCCCAACCCTGCTGCTTAGACATTACTTCACCCATTGAGAACTGATAACTGCCTCTAACATTTCCCACAGACACATGATCTACCATCATCATGTAACTCTTGATTGCCATCTTTCAGTTCCCTTTTTTTCAGTAACCCTAATAATTTAGTAAAGAACAAAAGGTGTTACCAACAATATCCTCACCAAACCCAGTCTCCTCCTTGTGGTATTATATTGCATACAACTCCTAGATTGTATATTGTGCAGTTTATTACATAGGAAACATTGTTTGGTCTGGAGGCAATGTAAATTCAGTGGTCTTTCCAGTCATGTACAAACACAGAGAGATGGCCATGGACAGGCCAGTGTGCCCTCAAACACTCCATATTGAGTATCTGTTTGGTGTCTAATGTATTTCCTTTTGAAGTAAGCCATTACAGCACTTACTTCCTGACAGGAAAGGATTTAACTGTACAGACAAGTGTTGGTTGCCCTTTGTGTGAACTACACGACTATGAGAGAAAATAATAAGAGCTGTCATGTAGTGTGTAATGTTCTCTTCTCCGATTACATAATTGCTACCTGTACAATCTCTCTGTGAACTACCAGAGAGGGAACTCACTGTCATTGCCTTCATATCAATCTTCATTTGTGGCCAGGGTAATGTTGGACCTGCTGCATTCTGGCTCTTGGGTTTCCTGTTGACCAATCCTGAGGCCATGAGGGCGGTGAAGAAGGAGTTCAGCAAGATCTCAGGGCAGGACTCAGTACAGTGTCCCCTACTGGACAGGCTACAGCACACACCTGTGTTTGGTGAGGGTTTCTTGTTTCATGGGTCATCTGCACAAAGACAAGGAGCTTCATCCCTATGGGCACATGTACCCTAATGAACAGGGTATTTCTGTTTAAAATCATGAAAGAGAGAGGGGAGGGGGAAAAAGAGATGGAGAGGTGCTGAGAGGGGGAGAGGAAAATTGAAAAGAGAGACACATACAACACACACACACATACAAACTGTTCCCAGGCGAGTGGCCACACAGTCTTTCCCTGAGACCCTAATGAGCTCAATGACTAAAAGACCAGGGCAGATCCACCTGCTCAGACTATGAAAGATGCTCTCAATTAGCTAATGGCTCCCATGTCACCATCAACAGGTGGTCTAACCTCTAGTGCAAATAATGACACTAACCTGAATATAGTAACCTGACTAGCCCTTTTTAATGTGTAACTCCTCTGCAGGGAGTCATCAAATAAGAATGACCTTGGTGAATCTATTATGAGGACATAACCCCTACAAAACCCCAAGCGTTTCGCTACACCCGCAATAACATCTGCTAAATATGTGTATGTGACCAATACAATTTGATTTGATATGCCTAATGAGTCTGTGTACATTAGTGTTCATCTTCTTCTTTTCTTTGCCCTCCCAATCCCAGACAGTGCCTTAGAGGAGACGCTGAGGCTCAGTGCTGCCCCCTTCATTACCAGAGAGGTAGTGCAGGCAAAGACCCTGCACATGGCCGATGGGCAGGAGTACAAACTCAGGAGTGGGGACAGAGTGTGCCTGTTCCCATTCATTAGCCCTCAGATGGACCCTGAGATCCACCAGGAACCACAGGTATGGATGTCACTTGTCCCTCCCACATTATCAAAGAATAGCTCCCTAATTAATGGACAATAAAGATTAGTTTCAAGTCCATCTGCGCATGTTGTCTATCCTATACAACACTAGTTGTATTAATTGTATAGCACAGGTTGAAGATAAGGTACAGTAATAATCATTGACATTTGTTTACATAAGGAGGAAGCACACCTACACAGTTTCTAAAGTGCCCCTCGATTACTGATGGAGAGGGAGAAAAGGTTAAACCCGTAACACTGGACCACTACAGGATTAGCCTGTATGGCACAGGAACACAAACAAACACGGCTAATAGGCGTGGGAAGGGATTTAGTTACACGGCTGTGTCATTCTGTTGTCCTTCTCCACCCTACAGTACCATCCAATTAGTGGAATATGCAGGGAAATTGAAATAATAGGCTAATATTGCCATGTGATATGATATGGTTGCGTGTTGCAGGAAGCGTGAGGGAACGGTCATGTTTGATCATCATTTGTCAGTATGAGCTGGATTCACTGCTTTACCTCCCTGTGTTTCGTGTCATAGAGATTCAAGTATGACCGCTTCCTCAACCAGGAAGGCTCTGTGAAGAAGGACTTCTTTAAAGGAGGGAGACGGCTCAAGTACTACACCATGCCATGGGGCGCGGGCACCAATGGCTGTGTGGGAAAACGCTTTGCTATCAGCTCAATCAGACAGTGAGTGTCTGAGTGTTCCCTGTGGGTGTTAGGGGAGGGCAGAGGAAGTCGGAGGGGGTCAGAGGTCCCCACCTCACCAGAGTCAGGGACAAACTAAATTCTGGGACAGACAATTGATTTGGGGAGATGGAAGGCTTAGCAGCTGTTTGTGACTACGCAGACTCCTCCAGGTGTCTATGCAAGATTGGGTTCCAGTGAGATGAATTTCACTGCTATGCAAATATCCCATTCCAAAGGAAAATACAAATGGGGTATGCAAAAACTGGTATATGCAAATAGAAAATGTTACAGTTTAGACACGTTTGTAATGTATTATGTCAACAACTTACCTATTGTGTCTCTCTCTGTGTGTTCAGGTTTGTGTACCTGGTGCTGTCTCATCTAGAACTGGAGCTGTGTGATCCAGAGGCTCAGATGCCAGAGGTGAACACCAGTCGCTATGGGTTTGGAATGTTGCAGCCTGAAGGAGACCTGGCCATCAGATATAAACCTAGACGGTCACATTGAAGACAGAGAGGGGTGCGGAGATCTCTCAAACCAGACATCAATTTATGCTCATATCAAAGTGTTTGACATATGTCAATATAAAGTCAATATATGTCAATATAAAGTATGTATTTTTGTAACAACACAAATGTACAGTGTAATGTTATTGTGCTATTTATCTTGAATTATAATTTATATATTTCACTTTAAAGTGTTTGTTTTTGTTCTTCACTATTTTGTTTATACAATATGCTGTATCAATGATTAGCTTGGCTCAATAAAACCAGCCCCAAGTGTTTAAAGTGCTTTCCATATAAACTCTTGCCCCACCTAATTACAATGATATATATTTTTAAATGTTCACAACAATTTGGAGCTTATCCCAGTGATTAAATGGTGTCATAAATCCCCTCCAGTCTCATGACAGTTGTGTCCATTGCATCAGAGAACTATTTGGTAGATGCTTTGAGAGTAATGGGGTGGCTGGCCACTCTCTAAACAGAGCTAACCACACATTCATTACACTGACATTGCCCTGCTGGTCGGGGGCAGAGTGAATGGAAAGTTTAGATTTATATGTCATTTGAAAATAAATTAATAGCCCAGTTGACCAATAAGAGCTGACCTACTTTTTAGTCACTCTACATTACTGAGTCCATATCCCTCTCACAGGTTTCTGGGGATCCCAGCAGCATAACATTGAGTGGTAAGCTTATGCATGTACAAAGAGGTTACAATTGTAAAGCATGTTGTAGCCAATGATGTATATAAACCCTGGCTTGCTGAAGCAATGTATTGCCCATTGAGAGGCTTTGGAAACCACCGGTCGGCCATATTGGCACTCCCTAGTAGGAGCAGTCCTCCATAGGAATTAATGGAATTCTACAGTATTTTAATTAAAAGGACAAAATGACATGTATTTAAGTATTTGTTGTTTGTAGTGGGGACAGTAACATTGGTACTCTCTAAAGAAAATACATTAAGGAAAATGTTTTAACATTTTTTTTCTTTTTTTAAATGTTTAGTTCACATAATATAATTTCAAAGTATGCGTTAAGGCGTCTGTAACAGAATAAAGGTGTCAAAAACGAATGTAGACATTAATAAATGCATTCCTATTGCTTCCTAAATATTTTGTACAATTGAGGAGTACCAAGATAACTGTGAGGTTTCTTCAATGACCCCCAATGACCCCCTGACTGACAGGGGGTCAGTCATCCTAGGTTTGTACTGTACACATCGTTGGTTGTACCAAGTGCAATGAGGGTTCCTCAAATGACAAACTTTGGAGACCCGCAAATGACCCTCATATCCAGATTGTATAACTTTGTTATAATAGCCTAATAGGGTATAAAATACAATAGAAGGCATATCATAGTAATGATGTAACATAGACACCTGCTCTCTCTTGTGCACGATGGTGCTGTTGAACCCCATGATTGCTGCTTGATTTGTTCTCTTATGTTTTTGTGTCATCATGTACATTGGCCATTGATCATGCCTACTGCAGGGGACACCAAAGCAGCTACCTTGCCAAGACTGTAAATCTTGTAAAATACCTTTAGCTTAGATCTTTTCCCACAAAATACTGGTTAATGATGATACTAATATTTAGTCTGGTTTGTGCAAATTATAGTCTAGTAAGCTACTGTACATAAAAGTTGCTTATTGCGCTAAATGGATACATTTCAAAACTTTGTTCTGATTTAAATGGTGTGATTTTTTAAAATATTTCCTAAATAATGTCTTATTTGATTATGAAAGCCTTCGTTGTTTGCTTAAATAGAGCACTTAGTGGTCAATATCATTATTTGCGGTTTCCAGAGTAGACCTGTCATCATTATGTACTAAATGTTGGCCGTTGATCATGCCTACTGCAGGGGACACCAAAGCAACTACCTTGCCAAGATTGTAAATCTTGTAAAATATATATGTATACACTAGTGTGCAAAGCTGTCATCAAGGCAAAGGGTGGCTATTTGAAGAATCTAAAATCTAAAATATATTTAACACTTTTGGTTACTACATGATTCCATGTGTTATTTCATAGTTTTGATGTCTTCACTATTATTCTACAATGTAGAAAATATAAAAAATTATTTGCTACGTCACTCCTCCACCGGGCTGACTCCCTTCCGGTGTGTTCTGGGTTATCAACCGGCCCTGGTTCCGTGGACCCAGGGCCAGACCAGCGCTCCTGCGGTGGATGAATGGTTCAGGTGCGCAGAAGTGTGGAGCGACGCTCACGTGAGACTCCAGCACACCATCCACTGTCAGAAGCAGGCAGACCGCCACCACAGTGAGACTCCAGTGTTCCATCCTGGTGATCGTGTATGGCTCTCTACCAAGAACCTCCCACTCCACCTGCTCTGCAAGAAGCTGAGCCCCCAGTTTGTGGGGCCGTTCAAGGTTCTCTGGAGGGTCAGTGATGTGACGTATAGATTACAGCTCCCCAGTGACTACCGCATCTCACCTTCGTTTCATGTCTCCCTATTCAAGCCGGTGGTTCCTGGTCCCCTGGCTGAGGCTGTCCCCCACGACACCCCTCCACCCCCCGTGGATGTCGAGGGAGGGCCCGCCTATGCCGCTAGATCCCTACTGGACTCCCGACGTCGTGGGGGTCGGCTACAGTACCTGGTGGACTGGGAGGGGTACAGTCCAGAGGAGCGGTTGGGTTCTGGTGGAGGACATCCGTGATTTCCATCTTTGCCACCCGGACCGGCCCGCTCCTCGTCCTTGGAGCCGTCACTCTGGCCGGCATTGTCCTGTGGCTGGAGCTGCGCATTATGGGAGAGTTACAAAGAAAAACCCATATCTCAGACCGGCCAATTAAAATAAAAGATTAAGATGGGCAAAGAACACAGACACTGGACAGAGGAACTCTGTTTCTCAAACTAGACACTCTAATGTACTTGTCCTCTTGCTCAGTTGTGCACCGGGGCCTCCCACTCTTTCTATTCTGGTTAGGGCCAGTTTGCGCTGTCCTGTGAAGGGAGTAATACACAGCGGTGTACGACATCTTCAGTTTCTTGACAATTTTTCGCATGAAATAGCCTTCATTTCTCAGAACAAGAATAGACTGACGAGTTTCAGCAGAAAGGTCTTTGTTTCTGGCCATTTTGAGCCTGTAATCGAACCCACAAATGCTGATGCTCCAGATACTGAACTAGTCTAAAGATGCCCAGTTTTATTGCTTTTTTAATCAGAACAACAGTTTTCAGCTGCGCTAACATAATTGCAAAAGGGTTTTCTTGTAAGAAACGATGCTGCAGAAGAGAAGCAGGTACCGGGAGTTGACATTTAATTAGGAACGGACATGCAACAGGACAGGAACAGCGTCAGAACTGGGAAACACAAAGACAGACGAAAATCAATGCAGCAGCGGGGAACAGAGCTGGGGAACTGACAAATATAGGGGAGTTAATAAACAAGTGATTGAGTCCAGGTCAGTCCAATAAATTGCTGATGCGCGTGACGAGGGAAGGCAGGTGTGCGTAATGATGGTGGCAGGAGTGCGTAATGCGGGGCAGCTTGGAGCCCTCGAGCGCCAGGGGGGAGGAGCGGGAGCAGGCGTGACAGTACCCCTTCCTTTAGGGGCAACAGCCGGCGTCCCACCTGGGCGAGCCTGACGGGACAGCCAAGGCACGGGCGAAGGACAAGCCGGCTAGGCGTAAAATCCCAACAAACTGGCAGAGGCGTAGGAGCCTGGCGAGCCGGCTGAGACATAGGAGCTTGACGATCCCGCTGAGGCGTGGGAGCCCGATGAGCCGGCTGAGGCGTAGCAGCCTGACGAGCCGGCTGGGTGTAAAAACCTGACGATCTAGCTGAGGCCTTACGTGGGATGGGCCCCTTCCGAGCCAACCGGGGCAAGGAAACCTCTCGAGCCGGCTAGGGCATGAAAGCACGACGATCTAGCTAAAGCACCCCTAGTTCCATCGGCGGCAGCGCCGGACCCAACATCACCACCAACAGATCCGCCAGCACTCCCCGATGCTTCATTTGATGGCTGCTGCATTCTGTAAGGGCCGACGTTGGAGTCGAGAAGCAGGTACGGGAAGTCAAACATTTAATAAGGAACAAGACAGGAATAGCGTCAGCCCACGGATAACAAAACGACATGCGAACGTTAATGCGGAAGAGGGAAACAGAGCTGGCGGACAGACAGATATAGGGGAAGTAATTAACAGTTGGTTGAGTCCATGTGAGTCCAGTAAATCGCTGATGCACGTGATGAGGGAAGGCAGGTGTGCATAAGGATGGTGGCAGGAGTGCGTAATGCAAGGCAGTCTGGCACCCTCAAGCACCAGAGGGGAAGAGCGGGAGCAGGCGTGACATGATCAACTAGCCTTTTAAAATGATAAACTTGGATTAGCTAACACAACGTGCCATTGGAACACAGGAGTGATGGTTGCTGATAATGGGCTTCTGTACACCTATGTAGATATTCCATTAAAAAATCTGCCGTTTCCAGCTACAATAGTCATTTACAACATTAACAATGTCTCACTGTATTTTTGATCAATTTTATGTTATTTTAATGGACAAAAAACAAGGACATTTCATTTTTGAACGGTAGTGTGTATGTATATATATATATACACAGAGTACAAGCCAAAAGTTTGGACACCTACTCATTCAAGGGTTTTTCTTTATTTTTACTATTTTCTACATTGTAGAATAAACTATGAACTAACACATATGGAATCATTTAGAAAACAGAAAAGTGTTAAACAAATCAAAATATATTTTAGATTCTTCAAAGTATCCACCCTTTGCCTTGATGACAGCTTTGCACACTCTTGGCATTCTCTCAACCAGCTTCACCTGGAATGCTTTTCCAACAGTCTTAAAGTTGTTCCCACATATGCTGAGCACTTGTTGGCTGCTTGTCCTTCACTGTGTGGTCCAACTCATCCCAAACCATCTCAATTGGGTTGAGGCCGGGTGATTGTGGAGGCCAGATCATCTGATGCAGCACTCCACTCTCCTTCTTGGTCAAATAGCCCTTACACAGCCTGGAGGTGTGTTGGGTCATTGTCCTGAAAAAACATTGTCCTGAAAAACAAATGATAGTCCCACTAAGCGCAAACCAGATGGGAGGGTGTATCGCTGCAGAATGTTGTGGTAGCCATGCTGGCTAAGTGTGCCTTGAATTCTAAATAAATCACAGACAATGTCACCAGCAAAGCACCATCACACCTCCTCCATGCTTCATGGTGGGAACCACACATGCAGAGATCATTCGTTCACCTACTCTGCATCTCACAGAGTGGTTGGAACGGTTGTTGGAACAGAAAATCTCAAATTTGGACTCATCAGACCAAAGGACAGATTTCCACCAGTCTAATGTCCATTGCTTGTCTTTCTTGGCCCAACCAAGTCTCTTCTTCGTATTGGTGTCCTTTAGTAGTGGTATCTTTGCAGCAATTCAACCACGAAGGCCTGATTCACGCAGTGTCCTCCGAACAGTTGAGATGTCTGTTACTTGAACTCTGTGAAGCATTTATTTGGGCTGCAATCTAAGGTGCAGTTAACTCTAATGAATGTATCCTCTGCAGCAGAGGTAACTCTGGGTCTTCCTTTCCTGTGGCAGTCCTCATGAAAGCCAGTTTCATCATAGCGCTTGATGGTTTTTGCGACTGCACTTGAAGAAACTTTCAAAGTTCTAGACATTTTTCGTATTGAGTGACCTTCATGTCTTAAAGTAATGATGGACTGTCATTTCTCTTTACTTATTTGAGTTGTTCTTGCCATAATATGGACTTGGTCTTTTACCAAATATGGCTATCTTCTGTATACCACCCCTATCTTGTCACAACACAACTGATTGGCTCAAACACATTAAGAAGGAAAGAAATTCCACAAATTACCTCTTAACAAGGCACACCTGTTAATTGAAATGCATTCCAGGTGACTACCTCATGAAGCTGGTTGAGAGAATGCCAAGAGTGGCGCACAAAGAGAAAGCAACTGCATAATTTCTCGTCACCCTTTAATGAACCATTGAGCTTTTTTTTACAACTACATGCACTTTTGGGAAGACTATTTCACCGAGTCTGGAGCCTCTTACTTATCGGTGTTAGGCTAAAATCTATTTAGGGTGATCAGTTCAAGAACACCTTCAAATGTCAGGCCGTGGCTGCCTCGCTCTTGTGAAACACTGCTCTTCTGTGTGGTGCTAAAGTTAAATGATTTCAGAGCCGAAGTATAGGGACAGCGCACAGCGGGGAAATGTGATGGTTTTCTATACTGACATATAGGCGTTTTCAGCACTGGACAGCGCTCGCGAGTGTTGTCGAGTTTATCATTGCGCACCCCCCCACCATGCTCACTCATCAACGAGGAAAGCGGCTGTGCGGATTAAATTATCTATTTGGTTCTCTAATGAGTGGATAAACCACCTGACATTGCGTTCTTTATCAGGCCCGTAGGTCATCGGGCTCGATGGCAATTTTATATAGTTACCCCTGATGTTTCTCTTTTCCCCTTTTGTAGCCATTGGAATAGGGGAGAACAGACCCTAATGTAGGACCGTGTCTTCTGGACCTGTCTGGCCATATAGTTTCGGACATTATTCATTCTCAAGTGACTGAACGTCTTGAGTGAGGATGAATAAAGGGGGCTCTCGGTCGACCACCTCGCTTCCACCGGAGCCGGTGGAAATAATCCGGAGCAAGGCGCACTACCGTCGGGTAAGACTTAATGTTGGGGGTCTCCTCCACGAAGTTCTATGGAGAACGCTGGACAGGTTGCCCCGAACAAGGCTGGGCAAACTACGAGACTGTAACACCCACGAGTCTCTCATGGAGATATGCGACGACTACAGTTTGGATGATAATGAGTACTTTTTCGACAGACACCCCGGGGCTTTCACGTCCATTCTGAATTTCTACCGCACGGGAAAACTGCACATGATGGAGGAGATGTGTGCCCTGTCGTTTAGTCAGGAGCTGGACTTCTGGGGTATAGATGAGATCTACCTGGAGTCCTGCTGTCAGGCCAGGTACCACCAGAAGAAGGAACAAATGAACGAGGAGCTCAAAAGAGAGGCCGAAACTATGAGGGGCAGGGAAGGCGAGGATTTTGATACCACATGTTGTTCCGAGAAACAAAAGAAACTGTGGGATCTCCTGGAGAAGCCGAGTTCCTCGTTAGCTGCTAAGGTAAGCAAAGTCAGGTATAGCTCTTCAAGTTTGTCTGAACTTTTCCTTGCATGGTCTTACTGCTCTGTCATGGGATTGCATGTCATCTTGCTTTAAGTGGATCGGCAGTTAATACGCGAATGTAACTTCACCTAGGTCCTCCTAGATAAACATTATTGGTGGCTTACCGCCACGTTGAAAAGTTCAATTTAGTCATTTGCATTATACTCAACAAATAATAAAAAGGTGCCACATTTTGTTTATGACATTTTGTTTATGACACGTCATTTGCTTAAATTGTTCATATTTAAACAATTACATGGCCTGTCCTTGAGGGTGGGAGTTGTTCTAAAGAGGTAAGTCATAACTAAAGATAAGCATAACTTTAAGTTTCTAGACTTGTAAGTGCTATGACTCTCAGTTTGAGTGTGTTTGTGACAAAGTATGTCATTGTAGGTTGACTTCACTAAAGTTGACATAAACCATTGTGTGGCCTCTGATGCCTGGCTGGCTCCCTTCATCTCGGATCCAGTGCTTTTAATCTGTCATGTTCAATGGCTCTGTCGCTCTCTAGTTTCTCCATCTCAGCTCTCTCTCTCTCTCTCTCTCTCTCTCTCTCTCTCTCTCTCTCTCTCTCTCTCTCTCTCTCTCTCTCTCTCTCTCTCTCTCTCTCTCTCTCTCTCTCTCTCTGCCTCATTTCCAGCCTTGCATTTACTCTCATAATAATTTATCTAATTTATAAGCTCATTGATCACGCTGCTTCAATAAGGCCATTTCACTAGGCTGGATCAATGTCATATTCAGTCATGTTAACAGCATTTTAAGTGAAGTGTTTTCACTACTGTTTGACTATGTCAATAATTAATTAGCATGATTAATAACAGCCCAGTAACATGTTCTGAATACAACATCTGTAAATAGATTGAGTAATAATTAGGAGAGTGGGGGTCAATATTACACAGGTATCATTATATAGCTGGCTTGGCAAATGTGAGTGTTGTGTTGTTTTCTTGTTGTTGACCTCTGCTTACTTGTAACCAAGACAGCATTACATTTTTATGAAGACGTTATAGAGTTCATGGATCATGCCCACTCCGATTTCAACCTGCTCTGCCTACTATTATATATTACAGTGATGTCCAACAGTATTTTGGCAGTGGTACATGTTGTGTTGTTTTGGCTCTGTACTCCCTGACTTAATATTTGAAATGATACACTGACTATGATACACACAATGATACACAATTATACACTGTCCTTCCATTTTAGGTAACCCAAAGTATTTGGACAAATTCAGTTATATGTGTGTTAAAGTAGTCAAACCTTTAGTATTTCCCATATTCCTAGCACACAATGACTTCATCAAGCTTGTGACTCTACAAACTTGTTGGATGCATTTGCAGTTTGTTTTGGTTGTGTTTCAGATTATTTTGTGTCCAATAGAAATGGATAGTAAATAATCTATTGTGTCATTTTGGAGTAACTTTTATTGAAAATAAGAATAGAATATGTTTCTGAACATTGAATATTGTGGATGCTACCATGATTATGAATAATCCTAAATGAATCGTGAATAATGATGAGCGAGAAAGTTACAGAGACACCAAAGATCATACGCCCAAGACATGCTGACCTCTCACCATTACCAATAACAGGGGAGGTTAGCTTTTTGGGGTGGTGTGATATTTATACGTATGAAGATAGTAGTACAGAGTTACTATGTTTTTCTTGTCTAGTCAACATTATTCAGATTCATCTCAGTGCATTTGGCTCATGCTGCACAGTAGGATTAGGGCTGTCTGAGGACATGGATATCTCTAAGGGGCTCAGAAACGTCTGAATGGAGGGGTGGGGGCAGAAGGGGGATGCGGAGATGAGGCAGCGGGAGTAATTCGTTCACTTGACAAATAGGGCCCTTGTCCCATGTTTTCCCTCCGTAACGGGGGAGAGGGGGATAAAAGTGTCATGCTGAGGTCTAATGGCAGGTGACGGACGCAGCCTTGTTTTCCCGTGCTTAATTGAAGGGTGGCATCGTTAAAATAAGCTGTTCCTAAACACAGATTCCACGTAATTTATTTTTCAGTGCAGATACATTTTAAATTGCACATTAATTACGCTTGACTTTGTGTCAGGTGATGGGTTAAGGGAAGGTGCGATTCGCAGTATCTATAACTCAAGACGTCACCCTGGCTGTGCCTGGCCCTTTGGCATTATAACCTCCACAAAATACACATATGAACATGGGCTCTGAGACAAGCCATTCCTCATAGTCAGACCTGCAATGAAGGACACTGTGTATGCACGAGTCTCCCCACTGGTCACAGACGTCAATTCAACATCTATTCCATGTTGGTTCAATGTAATTTCATTGAAATGACGTGGGAAAAACATTGATTCAACTACTGTATTTTTGATACGCTCTCATGTGGTTGTAGACTCTCAGAGGTCTCCATGTCGACATATTTTGGGTTTTTCCTTCTGAATAATTCACCCAAAGAATATAGAATCTCTGGGAAACAAAACGTTTGAGATCATTAATTCATCCATTATAGATGAGTCTCCTTTCATACATACAGTATGTCTGCAAAGCGTGTACAGTGTGTATTCACTGAGAGGAAATGGAAAGCAGCTTGTGAATGGAAGACCTGGCTGGTGCTGCACTAAAGCATGTCTTGGCATGTTTCTGCCTCATAGACCACAGTTCACTCTCAGTGCCCTCAGCACCATGGCCATACAATATGACAGGCTCACAGTGCATCAGAGGGTTGTAGCCTGTACACTTCCATCTTACCTTACATTACAACACTGTTTAAAGAGAAGATCACACACAGACAGGATCAGATGACAAAGCTACTATCAATGGTAGTACTAGTTTGATTCAATATTTGATGGATTGTCCTACGGCAACATTATTTTCCCTATACAACGTCAGGACATGTCTGTTGGGTGATAAAACATACCAGGGGCAAGCAGGTTGTTGAGTCACCTGGTCGTGGCTATCGGTTGTGAGTTGATGGTGATATTTCCATATTTCCACTCTGCCCTGTTCCACTGACATCCCTGATTCTCCGTCTCCACATACAATCACAGCGCCCTCCCCAGTCCAACCTCCCCATCCCCTGAAAGTCAAGCAATGGAACCTAAAACTACTGCAGTTTGGACCCAGAATTGGACTTTAGCTAAGCAAAAAGGATGCTAGTATGGTATTAACTAAATGGCTTGGAAAATCAGTCATCAGACATTGTAATAAGAGTATATGCTGTTACAACCATGATTCAGTGGTGCTTGACCGTGATCCAAATGCACCATTCAGCTGTAGTTAAAAAGCCATTTAGTTAATACTATTTCATAACTATACCGAACAAAAATATAAACGCAACATGCAACAATTTCAAAGATTTTGCTGAGTTACAGTTCATATAAGGAAATCAGGTAATTTAAATAAATTCATTAGGCCCTAATCTATAGATTTCACAAGGGTGGGCCCACTTGGGAGCCAGGCCGACCCACTGGGGAGCCAGGCCCAGCCAATCAGAATTTGTTTTTTACCCCACAAAAGGGCTTCATTATGGACAGAAATACTCCTCAGCACCCCCGTCCGCCCTCCCCCATCTGATGATCACACAGGTGAAGAAGCCGGATATGGAGGTCCTGGGCTGGCGTGGTTACATGTTGTCTGCGGTTGTGTGGCTAGTTGGACGTACTGCCAAATTCTCTAGAACAACATTGGAGGTGGTTTATGGTACAGAAATGAACGTTCACTTCTCTGGCAACACTCTGGTGGACATTCCTGCAGTCAGCATGCCAATTGCATCCTCCCTCAAAACTTCAGACATCTGTGGCATTATGTTGTGTAACAAAACTGCACATTTTAGAGTGGCCTTTTATTGCCCCCAGCACAAGGTGCACCTGTGTAATGATCCTGCTGTTTAATCAGCTTCTTGATATGCCAAACCTGTCAGGTGGGTGGATTACCTTGGCAAAGAATAAATGCTGACTAACAGGGATGTAAACAAATGTGTGCACAAAATTTGAGAGAAATAAGCTTTTTGTGCGTATGGAACATTTCTGGGATCTTTTATTTCAGCTCATGAAACATGGGCCAGCGCTTTACATGTTGTGTTTATTTTTTTGTTCAGTATAAATCCTAATGTATAGATTTACTACCACAGTATATTTCTGTTGGACCTTCCTCATACAGGACTGTGATGCCTCTTGAGCATCCCTGAACCCTGACCCTCACAGTAAACTCTTGGCTATACTCCTGAATGGGTTTTTGCTAGTTACAGTCACCCACTGCTATTTACGGTCACCTGCTTTAAGTTCTATCTCCTATTTTCCAGAAACATGTTTTTTACTCAACCCCCGTCTCTGTCTCTGGTTGAGTGATGATGATTAGGCTTACATTATGGCCAGGTTGACAGGTCCTCTGTAAATAATGAATGAGGGACTCCAGCAGCCTACAGTACAGCGGCCCTGTTCACATCTCCTCACGTTTGACCTCTCACTTCTTAAATGTCACCATTGGAAATTATCTGCAGAAGTTGACTTTTCTACCCACACAAGTTTTTCAAGTTTTATTAGTCGTATGTACAGGATACACACGGTATACACCTTCCAAATAAATGCTTACTTGCAGGTTCCTTCTCGACAAAGCAACAACAATAAGAAATAATAAAAGCTAAGAATATGAACATACAGTAAACGGTTCAGTAGAATATAATTTTAGGATAAGTATATTACAGGAATCTCAATTTCTAGTATTTACACGTCTTTTGGGGAACGGGGGATTGGGGGGCAAGTGTTTAAATTATGCAGTATTTAGCAATCATAATAAGAGTCTGTTAGCAGAAGATGTGTGTGTAGTATGAATGTGTGTGTGTGTGTGTGTGTGTGTGTGTGTGTGTGTGTGTGTGTGTGTGTGTGTGTGTGTGTGTGTGTGTGTGTGTGTGTGTGTGTGTGTGTGTGTGTGTGTGTGTGTGTGTGTGTGTGTGTGTGTGTGTGTGTGTGTTTATGTCTGTGTGGGTATGTGCGTAAGTGAGTGCATGTGTGCTAAGGTGTGGAGAATCACAGCAGGCTGTCAGTCCGGTTTAAGTGTTCAGCAGTCTGATGGCTTGTAGATTGTGGCTTGTAGACCTAATGCTCTGATACCATCTGCCCGATGGTAAGGGAGTGAACAGCTCGTGGCTAGGGTGTGTGGTCCTTGATGATGGCGCAGGCCTTCCTTAGGCACTGTTTCGAGTAGATGTCGTGGATGGGTGGGAGGACAGTCCCAGTGATGTACTCGGCTGTCTCCACCACCTGCTGGAGGGCCTTGCGGTCGTGGACAGAACAATTCCCGTACCAGGCTGTGAGGCAACTGGTCAGGATGCTCTCGATGGTGCAGCATTAGTATTTAGAGAGGACCCAGGGTGGCATGCCGAATTTCTTCAGCCACCTTAGGAAGTAGAGACGCTGTTGCGCCCTCTTGACAAGAGTGGTGATGTTGTTGGTCCATGACAAGTCCTCGGTGATGTGGACGCCGAGGAACTTTAAACTGCTGACTCTGTCTACTGCAATCCCTTTGATGTGGATCGGAGCATGTTCCCTCCTCTGCTTTATGAAGTCAACAATCAGCTCCTTTGTTTTGCTGATATTGAGGGAGAGGTTGTTGTCCTGGCACCACAATGCCAGTTCACTTACCTCCTCCCTATAGGCTGACTTGTCGTTGTTGGTTATCAGTCCTACAACCGTGGTGTCATCAGCACACTTGATGATGGAGTTGGGGTCGTGCAAAGTCACACAGTCGTAGGTAAACAGGGAGTACAGCAGAGGGCTGAAGACACGCTCCTGGGGTATACTGGCTGTGTGTGAGTAACGGCTTGGAGCTGCTACATACTGTAATTTATTCAGACTGTCTTAGAACACACTCTCTGCATTATAAGAGGGTTGGTCAGTGTGTGTGTGTGTGTGTTTGTGTAGTAGTGGTAGTAGTGTTACTCTGATACGGTAAGCTTAGTGGCTCCCTCCATTAGGCAATAAGCTTATGTAGATCACCTCTCTGAGTGGATACCCTCCAGTGCCAGTAGTACAGTGTTGCCTAGTTCCGCTCCAAACCAAGTGGGTCAAACTGCTCTTGGTAGACTACTGTGAAAGCACAGAAAGCAGATGTCTCTGCCACGTACCCTATGGTCAAATGAGATTACCTTGTTAATTGGATGTTATTATTTATACCTGTCCAGACCTTACAATATTTAGCAAGCAGAGACTTATTAAGCTATTTTAAACCCATTACTTAATTTAATACATTCAGATGCCTATGGTGTATTACTGTAGCGGTACAGAAATATCCATCCCATTGAGGATGGATCTGTTCCATTTATAGACGATCAATCCAGCCATGATGACAGGTATCTACAGTCAGCCAGTTGTTGTAGGCTAATTCGGATGTCCTCATTAAAATGTGAAAGAAACCTCACATTTGTAAGGGAAGCCTTCTCAGTCAAAATGTTTACAGAACATCAGCCTGTGTCTAGCCTATATCCTGCTGATACAAGGTAAACCCTAGCAGTCAATTAGTCCTTTCCTCTTCGAATCTCAGTTCCATATTAGGAAGGACTTTTGGCTCATTATCAGAAAGTGCATTTAAGAAAGTAATAAACTATATACGTAATTAACTTATAATATGCTGTGATAGTGAGTAGTTATGTTAGCTTTTCCATAGAGATAAGATACATGTTATCATGTTATCCTCTGCATGTTGTTTGTATTGTTCTCTATGTAAATGTTTGTCTGTTTCCACCAAGAACCGCATTATCCTTAGAACCTCTCTAATGCTTTCTCCATATCCTTAGAACCTCTCTAATGCTTTCTCCATATCCTTAGAACCTCTCTAATGCCTTCTCCATATCCTTAGAACCTCTCTAATGCTTTCTCCATATCCTTAGAACCTCTCTAATGCTTTCTCCATATCCTTAGAACCTCTCTAATGCTTTCTCCATATCCTTAGAACCTCTCTAATGCTTTCTCCATATCCTTAGAACCTCTCTAATGCTTTCTCCATATCCTTAGAACCTCTCTAAAGCTTTCTCCATATCCTTATAGAACCTCTCTAATGCTTTCTCCATATCCTTAGAACCTCTCTAATGCTTTCTCCATATCCTTAGAACCTCTCTAATGCTTTCTCCATATCCTTAGAACCTCTCTAATGCTTTCTCCATATCCTTAGAACCTCTCTAAAGCTTTCTCCATATCCTTATAGAACCTCTCTAAAGCTTTCTCCATATCCTTATAGAACCTCTCTAATGCTTTCTCCATATCCTTAGAACCTCTCTAAAGCTTTCTCCATATCCTTATAGAACCTCTCTAATGCTTTCTCCATATCCTTAGAACCTCTCTAAAGCTTTCTCCATATCCTTAGAACCTCTCTAATGCTTTCTCCATATCCTTAGAACCTCTCTAATGCTTTCTCCATATCCTTAGAACCTCTCTAAAGCTTTCTCCATATCCTTATAGAACCTCTCTAAAGCTTTCTCCATATCCTTATAGAACCGCTCTAATGCTTTCTCCATATCCTTAGAACCTCTCTAAAGCTTTCTCCATATCCTTAGAACCTCTCTAAAGCTTTCTCCATATCCTTATAGAACCTCTCTAAAGCTTTCTCCATATCCTTATAGAACCTCTCTAATGCTTTCTCCATATCCTTATAGAACCTCTCTATTGCTTTCTACATATCCTTAGAACCTCTCTAATGCTTTCTCCATATCCTTAGAACCTCTCTAATGCTTTCTCCATATCCTTAGAACCTCTCTAAAGCTTTCTCCATATCCTTATAGAACCTCTCTAAAGCTTTCTCCATATCCTTATAGAACCTCTCTAATGCTTTCTCCATATCCTTATAGAACCTCTCTAAAGCTTTCTCCATATCCTTATAGAACCTCTCTAATGCTTTCTCCATATCCTTATAGAACCTCTCTAAAGCTTGCTCCATATCCTTATAGAACCTCTCTAATGCTTTCTCCATATCCTTAGAACCTCTCTAAAGCTTTCTCCATATCCTTATAGAACCTCTCTAATGCTTTCTCCATATCCTTAGAACCTCTCTAATGCTTTCTCCATATCCTTATAGAACCTCTCTAATGCTTTCTCCAGATGGTGTTGCAAAAATTTAAAGTGAATCTTCTTTGAAATCCGAAGCAAAGACGTTTACATATTTTGTCTGCTATCAGACCTAACCAATATTCTTAGAGGAATGTGCAGCCTTGGTGAAAGTGCTTTGTGGTTCTTGTTGGTTACTCTCTCATTGTGTCAATAATCCCCTATATGCCTCTAAAGCAGGGTACCCCAACTGGTGGCCCGCGGGTGATTTGATTTGGCCACCAATGTTTTCTGAGCAAAAAAAGGAAGTATTTTTTTGTTGTTGTTGCAATTTGTTATTGTTCAACATAAAGATTGTAAAAACACCAGAAACACCTGTCCAGACCTTACAATATTTAGCAAGCAGAGACTTATTAAGCTATTTTAAACCCATTACTTAATTTAATACATTCAGATGCCTATGGTGTATTACTGTAGCGGTACAGAAATATCCATCCCATTGAGGATGGATCTGTTCCATTTATAGACGATCAATCCAGCCATGATGACAGGTATCTACAGTCAGCCAGTTGTTGTAGGCTAATTCGGATGTCCTCATTAAAATGTGAAAGAAACCCCACATTTGTAAGGGAAGCCTTCTCAGTCAAAATGTTTACAGAACATCAGCCTATGTCTAGCCTATATCCTGCTGATACAAGGTAAACCCTAGCAGTCAATTAGTCCTTTCCTCTTCGAATCTCAGTTCCATATTAGGAAGGACTTTTGGCTCATTATCAGAAAGTGCATTTAAGAAAGTAATAAACTATATACGTAATTAACTTATAATATGCTGTGATAGTGAGTAGTTATGTTAGCTTTTCCATAGAGATAAGATACATGTTATCATGTTATCCTCTGCATGTTGTTTGTATTGTTCTCTATGTAAATGTTTGTCTGTTTCCACCAAGAACCGCATTATCCTTAGAACCTCTCTAATGCTTTCTCCATATCCTTAGAACCTCTCTAATGCTTTCTCCATATCCTTAGAACCTCTCTAATGCTTTCTCCATATCCTTAGAACCTCTCTAATGCTTTCTCCATATCCTTAGAACCTCTCTAATGCTTTCTCCATATCCTTAGAACCTCTCTAATGCTTTCTCCATATCCTTAGAACCTCTCTAATGCTTTCTCCATATCCTTAGAACCTCTCTAATGCTTTCTCCATATCCTTAGAACCTCTCTAAAGCTTTCTCCATATCCTTATAGAACCTCTCTAATGCTTTCTCCATATCCTTAGAACCTCTCTAATGCTTTCTCCATATCCTTAGAACCTCTCTAATGCTTTCTCCATATCCTTAGAACTTCTCTAAAGCTTTCTCCATATCCTTATAGAACCTCTCTAAAGCTTTCTCCATATCCTTATAGAACCTCTCTAAAGCTTTCTCCATATCCTTATAGAACCTCTCTAATGCTTTCTCCATATCCTTAGAACCTCTCTAAAGCTTTCTCCATATCCTTATAGAACCTCTCTAATGCTTTCTCCATATCCTTAGAACCTCTCTAATGCTTTCTCCATATCCTTAGAACCTCTCTAAAGCTTTCTCCATATCCTTATAGAACATCTCTAAAGCTTTCTCCATATCCTTATAGAACCTCTCTAAAGCTTTCTCCAAATCCTTATAGAACCTCTCTAATGCTTTCTCCATATCCTTAGAACCTCTCTAAAGCTTTCTCCATATCCTTAGAACCTCTCTAATGCTTTCTCCATATCCTTAGAACCTCTCTAAAGCTTTCTCCATATCCTTATAGAACCTCTCTAAAGCTTCCTCCATATCCTTATAGAACCTCTCTAATGCTTTCTCCATATCCTTATAGAACCTCTCTAATGCTTTCTCCATATCCTTAGAACCTCTCTAATGCTTTCTCCATATCCTTAGAACCTCTCTAATGCTTTCTCCATATCCTTAGAACCTCTCTAAAGCTTTCTCCATATCCTTATAGAACCTCTCTAAAGCTTTCTCCATATCCTTATAGAACCTCTCTAATGCTTTCTCCATATCCTTATAGAACCTCTCTAAAGCTTTCTCCATATCCTTATAGAACCTCTCTAATGCTTTCTCCATATCCTTAGAACCTCTCTAAAGCTTTCTCCATATCCTTATAGAACCTCTCTAATGCTTTCTCCATATCCTTAGAACCTCTCTAATGCTTTCTCCATATCCTTAGAACCTCTCTAATGCTTTCTCCATATCCTTAGAACCTCTCTAAAGCTTTCTCCATATCCTTATAGAACCTCTCTAAAGCTTTCTCCATATCCTTATAGAACCTCTCTAAAGCTTTCTCCATATCCTTATAGAACCTCTCTAATGCTTTCTCCATATCCTTATAGAACCTCTCTAATGTTTTCTCCAGATGGTGTTGCAAAAATTTAAAGTGAATCTTCTTTGAAATCCGAAGCAAAGACGTTTACATATTTTGTCTGCTATCAGACCTAACCAATATTCTTAGAGGAATGTGCAGCCTTGGTGAAAGTGCTTTGTGGTTCTTGTTGGTTACTCTCTCATTGTGTCAATAATCCCCTATATGCCTCTAAAGCAGGGTACCCCAACTGGTGGCCCGCGGGTGATTTGATTTGGCCACCAATGTTTTCTGAGCAAAAAAAGGAAGTATTTTTTTGTTGTTGTTGCAATTTGTTATTGTTCAACATAAAGATTGTAAAAACACCAGAAACACCTGTCCAGACCTTACAATATTTAGCAAGCAGAGACTTATTAAGCTATTTTAAACCCATTACTTAATTTAATACATTCAGATGCCTATGGTGTATTACTGTAGCGGTACAGAAATATCCATCCCATTGAGGATGGATCTGTTCCATTTATAGACGATCAATCCAGCCATGATGACAGGTATCTACAGTCAGCCAGTTGTTGTAGGCTAATTTGGATGTCCTCATTAAAATGTGAAAGAAACCCCACATTTGTAAGGGAAGCCTTCTCAATCAAAATGTTTACAGAACATCAGCCTATGTCTAGCCTATATCCTGCTGATACAAGGTAAACCCTAGCAGTCAATTAGTCCTTTCCTCTTCGAATCTCAGTTCCATATTAGGAAGGACTTTTGGCTCATTATCAGAAAGTGCATTTAAGACAGTAATAAACTATATACGTAATTAACTTATAATATGCTGTGATAGTGAGTAGTTATGTTAGCTTTTCCATAGAGATAAGATACATGTTATCATGTTATCCTCTGCATGTTGTTTGTATTGTTCTCTATGTAAATGTTTGTCTGTTTCCACCAAGAACCGCATTATCCTTAGAACCTCTCTAATGCTTTCTCCATATCCTTAGAACCTCTCTAATGCTTTCTCCATATCCTTAGAACCTCTCTAATGCTTTCTCCATATCCTTAGAACCTCTCTAATGCTTTCTCCATATCCTTAGAACCTCTCTAATGCTTTCTCCATATCCTTAGAACCTCTCTAATGCTTTCTCCATATCCTTAGAACTTCTCTAAAGCTTTCTCCATATCCTTATAGAACCTCTCTAAAGCTTTCTCCATATCCTTATAGAACCTCTCTAAAGCTTTCTCCATATCCTTATAGAACCTCTCTAATGCTTTCTCCATATCCTTAGAACCTCTCTAAAGCTTTCTCCATATCCTTATAGAACCTCTCTAATGCTTTCTCCATATCCTTATAGAACCTCTCTAAAGCTTTCTCCATATCCTTATAGAACCTCTCTAATGCTTTCTCCATATCCTTAGAACCTCTCTAAAGCTTTCTCCATATCCTTATAGAACCTCTCTAATGCTTTCTCCATATCCTTAGAACCTCTCTAATGCTTTCTCCATATCCTTAGAACCTCTCTAATGCTTTCTCCATATCCTTAGAACCTCTCTAAAGCTTTCTCCATATCCTTATAGAACCTCTCTAAAGCTTTCTCCATATCCTTATAGAACCTCTCTAAAGCTTTCTCCATATCCTTATAGAACCTCTCTAATGCTTTCTCCATATCCTTATAGAACCTCTCTAATGTTTTCTCCAGATGGTGTTGCAAAAATTTAAAGTGAATCTTCTTTGAAATCCGAAGCAAAGACGTTTACATATTTTGTCTGCTATCAGACCTAACCAATATTCTTAGAGGAATGTGCAGCCTTGGTGAAAGTGCTTTGTGGTTCTTGTTGGTTACTCTCTCATTGTGTCAATAATCCCCTATATGCCTCTAAAGCAGGGTACCCCAACTGGTGGCCCGCGGGTGATTTGATTTGGCCACCAATGTTTTCTGAGCAAAAAAAGGAAGTATTTTTTTGTTGTTGTTGCAATTTGTTATTGTTCAACATAAAGATTGTAAAAACACCAGAAACACCTGTCCAGACCTTACAATATTTAGCAAGCAGAGACTTATTAAGCTATTTTAAACCCATTACTTAATTTAATACATTCAGATGCCTATGGTGTATTACTGTAGCGGTACAGAAATATCCATCCCATTGAGGATGGATCTGTTCCATTTATAGACGATCAATCCAGCCATGATGACAGGTATCTACAGTCAGCCAGTTGTTGTAGGCTAATTTGGATGTCCTCATTAAAATGTGAAAGAAACCCCACATTTGTAAGGGAAGCCTTCTCAATCAAAATGTTTACAGAACATCAGCCTATGTCTAGCCTATATCCTGCTGATACAAGGTAAACCCTAGCAGTCAATTAGTCCTTTCCTCTTCGAATCTCAGTTCCATATTAGGAAGGACTTTTGGCTCATTATCAGAAAGTGCATTTAAGACAGTAATAAACTATATACGTAATTAACTTATAATATGCTGTGATAGTGAGTAGTTATGTTAGCTTTTCCATAGAGATAAGATACATGTTATCATGTTATCCTCTGCATGTTGTTTGTATTGTTCTCTATGTAAATGTTTGTCTGTTTCCACCAAGAACCGCATTATCCTTAGAACCTCTCTAATGCTTTCTCCATATCCTTAGAACCTCTCTAATGCTTTCTCCATATCCTTAGAACCTCTCTAATGCTTTCTCCATATCCTTAGAACCTCTCTAATGCTTTCTCCATATCCTTAGAACCTCTCTAATGCTTTCTCCATATCCTTAGAACCTCTCTAATGCTTTCTCCATATCCTTAGAACTTCTCTAAAGCTTTCTCCATATCCTTATAGAACCTCTCTAAAGCTTTCTCCATATCCTTATAGAACCTCTCTAAAGCTTTCTCCATATCCTTATAGAACCTCTCTAATGCTTTCTCCATATCCTTAGAACCTCTCTAAAGCTTTCTCCATATCCTTATAGAACCTCTCTAATGCTTTCTCCATATCCTTAGAACCTCTCTAATGCTTTCTCCATATCCTTAGAACCTCTCTAAAGCTTTCTCCATATCCTTATAGAACATCTCTAAAGCTTTCTCCATATCCTTATAGAACCTCTCTAAAGCTTTCTCCAAATCCTTATAGAACCTCTCTAATGCTTTCTCCATATCCTTAGAGCCTCTCTAAAGCTTTCTCCATATCCTTAGAACCTCTCTAATGCTTTCTCCATATCCTTAGAACCTCTCTAAAGCTTTCTCCATATCCTTATAGAACCTCTCTAAAGCTTCCTCCATATCCTTATAGAACCTCTCTAATGCTTTCTCCATATCCTTATAGAACCTCTCTAATGCTTTCTCCATATCCTTAGAACCTCTCTAATGCTTTCTCCATATCCTTATAGAACCTCTCTAATGCTTTCTCCATATCCTTAGAACCTCTCTAATGCTTTCTCCATATCCTTAGAACCTCTCTAAAGCTTTCTCCATATCCTTATAGAACCTCTCTAATGCTTTCTCCATATCCTTAGAACCTCTCTAATGCTTTCTCCATATCCTTATAGAACCTCTCTAATGTTTTCTCCAGATGGTGTTGCAAAAATTTAAAGTGAATCTTCTTTGAAATCCGAAGCAAAGACGTTTACATATTTTGTCTGCTATCAGACCTAACCAATATTCTTAGAGGAATGTGCAGCCTTGGTGAAAGTGCTTTGTGGTTCTTGTTGGTTACTCTCTCATTGTGTCAATAATCCCCTATATGCCTCTAAAGCAGGGTACCCCAACTGGTGGCCCGCGGGTGATTTGATTTGGCCACCAATGTTTTCTGAGCAAAAAAAGGAAGTATTTTTTTGTTGTTGTTGCAATTTGTTATTGTTCAACATAAAGATTGTAAAAACACCAGAAACACCTGTCCAGACCTTACAATATTTAGCAAGCAGAGACTTATTAAGCTATTTTAAACCCATTACTTAATTTAATACATTCAGATGCCTATGGTGTATTACTGTAGCGGTACAGAAATATCCATCCCATTGAGGATGGATCTGTTCCATTTATAGACGATCAATCCAGCCATGATGACAGGTATCTACAGTCAGCCAGTTGTTGTAGGCTAATTCGGATGTCCTCATTAAAATGTGAAAGAAACCCCACATTTGTAAGGGAAGCCTTCTCAGTCAAAATGTTTACAGAACATCAGCCTATGTCTAGCCTATATCCTGCTGATACAAGGTAAACCCTAGCAGTCAATTAGTCCTTTCCTCTTCGAATCTCAGTTCCATATTAGGAAGGACTTTTGGCTCATTATCAGAAAGTGCATTTAAGACAGTAATAAACTATATACGTAATTAACTTATAATATGCTGTGATAGTGAGTAGTTATGTTAGCTTTTCCATAGAGATAAGATACATGTTATCATGTTATCCTCTGCATGTTGTTTGTATTGTTCTCTATGTAAATGTTTGTCTGTTTCCACCAAGAACCGCATTATCCTTAGAACCTCTCTAATGCTTTCTCCATATCCTTAGAACCTCTCTAATGCTTTCTCCATATCCTTAGAACCTCTCTAATGCTTTCTCCATATCCTTAGAACCTCTCTAATGCTTTCTCCATATCCTTAGAACCTCTCTAATGCTTTCTCCATATCCTTAGAACCTCTCTAATGCTTTCTCCATATCATTAGAACCTCTCTAAAGCTTTCTCCATATCCTTATAGAACCTCTCTAATGCTTTCTCCATATCCTTAGAACCTCTCTAATGCTTTCTCCATATCATTAGAACCTCTCTAATGCGTTCTCCATATCCTTAGAACCTCTCTAATGCTTTCTCCATATCCTTAGAACCTCTCTAAAGCTTTCTCCATATCCTTATAGAACCTCTCTAAAGCTTTCTCCATATCCTTAGAACCTCTCTAATGCTTTCTCCATATCCTTAGAACCTCTCTAAAGCTTTCTCCATATCCTTATAGAACCTCTCTAATGCTTTCTCCATATCCTTAGAACCTCTCTAATGCTTTCTCCATATCCTTAGAACCTCTCTAAAGCTTTCTCCATATCCTTATAGAAACTCTCTAAAGCTTTCTCCATATCCTTATAGAACCTCTCTAAAGCTTTCTCCATATCCTTATAGAACCGCTCTAATGCTTTCTCCATATCCTTAGAACCTCTCTAAGGCTTTCTCCATATCCTTATAGAACCTCTCTAATGCTTTCTCCATATCCTTAGAACCTCTCTAATGCTTTCTCCATATCCTTATAGAACCTCTCTAATGCTTTCTCCAGATGGTGTTGCAAAAATTTAAAGTGAATCTTCTTTGAAATCCGAAGCAAAGACGTTTACATATTTTGTCTGCTATCAGACCTAACCAATATTCTTAGAGGAATGTGCAGCCTTGGTGAAAGTGCTTTGTGGTTCTTGTTGGTTACTCTCTCATTTTACATTTTAGTCATTTAGCAGACGCTCTTATCCAGAGCGACTTACAGTAGAGTGCATACATTTTATTACATACTGAGACAAGGATATCCCTACCAGCCAAGAGCAGACGCTCTTATCCAGAGCGACTTACAGTAGAGTGCATACATTTTATTACATTTTTTTTATTTGTATTTTTATTTGTATTTTTTTTTCTTCTACTTACTGAGACAAGGATATCCCTACCGGCCAAACCCTCCCTAACCCAGACGACGCTATGCCAATTGTGCGTCGCCCCACGGATCTCCCGGTTGCGGCCGGCTGCGACAGAGCCTGGGCGCGAACCCAGCCCAGCCTGGGCGCGAACCCAGAGACTCTGGTGGCACAGCTAGCACTGCGATGCAGTGCCCTAGACCACTGCGCCACCCGGGAGACACTCATTGTGTCAATAATCCCCTATATGCCTCTAAAGCAGGGTACCCCAACTGGTGGTCCGCGGGTGATTTGATTTGGCCACCAATGTTTTCTGAGCAAAAAAAGGAAGTATTTTTTTGTTGTTGTTGCAATTTGTTATTGTTCAACATAAAGATTGTAAAAACACCAGAAAATCATCTCCAAGTATTCCCATGCATAATAGAGAAATATTTGTAATTGTATATGAATATTATATCTATTTGGACTTCTTGTGCTCAATTTGCAGTCTACAAATGATTTGTATTTATGTTCCGGCCCCCTGAAAAGAAAATGGCTTGTGGCTGAATCTAGTTGATGATCCCTGCTCTCTAGCTTAACCTTTGAGAAAACAAAGGCATAGCTCAAAGAAATAAACAGACAATTAGACAACTTTTTGATTTTGCCTGTTACTGACATATCTTTAAGCCTTGTCTATTTTTAGTTTAGATTTTAAATCCATGACCACAGGGAGACATCAAGCACACAGCTCCTCTTCACACCTTGCTCACAAACCAACATTTACATTATCGATTTTTCATGTCTTTGATAGCATTTGATCAATGTGTGGCAGGACATGGCTGGAGAAGGAGAGGAGCCTGTAATCGATGGAGAAAATCTCCTCCATCAGTGTGCTGCTGAAAAGAGGATTAAATTGTTTGTGTTGTTGCCAGTGTTTCCCGTATGTGCCATATTTTCTAAGCCTGGTAGATTTTTTAAAGCCTTCAAAGACTGTCTCTCTTTGCAATCACAGTAAACTACTGAGGCAGTAAGAAACATATATTCTGCTGTCAAGCAGACATTCAGATGCATGTAGTATGAGATATTCCCTTATTAACTTGCCTCTGAAAGCAACCTTGTGGCTATTTGGCAGAATGGGGTCCTGGAGAAATGTGTTGTTAATGTGTTGAAATTGAGGTCATACGTTTGGGCTACGGTTTCCTCTCCATAGAGATGATGAGTGGTGAAGAAGGTGGTTCCCTGGGACACTATTCAGGGTATGTGACCTACAAATAACTTCCTCCATTGATGGAGGTCATCTATTACCTGTATGTACAGCAGCTCCTGCCTGGCTCACTATGCTCCTCCGGGGCAGCCTTTGAGTTGACCTGAGCATGTGACCAACCATACAAAGCTGTGTTATTTGTTTTGGGATGTATTTTTTGATTGCTTGATGTTATTTGGGATTTTTTTTTATAAGTCACTGATACTACGGCCCATACACTGTAAAACCAAGTGTTTTCTGTAACACTTTTAAATGCTTCAAGGCATTTAGAATTTAAATGAAAATGCGTCATGGTGTTTAGATTGTAAACACCAGAACATGTTTATTTGCTGTAACACTTTAAACAGATGAACACGTTTATTCAGCACAAGGCGTTTAGGTTTTAAACACTACTGCATGTATTTGCATATTTCCCAGCATGCCTTTCAAGTGAATGTGAGAGATACCCACCAATGACTGTGTTGTTAGTGACAGTGACATGGTTATTGCATTCAGAATCTAGATTTTGAATTTATTATTGCTGAAGCCTTCAACAAGTGACTGTGTAAGTGAATGTGTATCAATTAAAAGTTAACAAGTTCTGGCCACATATAATTCATTTCATAAGACATTTGTTATGGGCTAGTTATCTTTGACCTTATGGTCTGAAACTCTTGGCCCACGAGCCACATTAGACCTGTGAATTACAATACTGTGGTTTGTGAAGTGATTAGTATTCCTATCACAATCCAGTCAGAAGGAGGATATCCAACAATTGAAATATTTGACCACCCCACAACCTGCACTCATAATGATTGCGATGATGAAAGACTTAATAAACAAGACTACCTAAAACATCTAAACTGGAATAACCATCTCAGTAACGGGTCCAATAAATCCAACCCCTTACAGATTGGATTAGTTTAGAAACATGTAAGTTATTTATCTTTGTTTAGTATAAGATCAAGTAATCAATCAATGTGTATGAGGGCGGCAGGTAGTCTAGCGGTTAAGAGCGTTGGGCCAGTAACTGAAAGGTCGCTGGCTTGAATCCCCAAGCCGATTGGGGGGGAAATCTGTCGGTGTGCTCTTGAGTATGGCAGAAGCATTTGCTAAATGACTCAAATGTAAATGTAGGAAACATGGATATTAAAAAAAAATCTACCTGCAGCAAAGCATGCTGGAAAATATTATAATGAGGCCCCTCCCATGTCTTGTTCACTATGAGAGACGATGGGTTATAAATGTGTCAAGTTTCATGGTTTTAGAGTGTAAATCATTAATCAATGCACTTGATACACATACATTGCAATGGTCTCAGGGGCAACCACCACAAAGAAAGGTTAAATGCTAGGGTTGGTCAATATGAAAGCTGCGTCTCTCAGAACATATCTACACAGTATACCCAGGGGCAACAGGCTTGGCTGTGCGTGGGGTGCTGCAGGTGAATTAAACATCTGTACCCCATTTCTGTTCTGTTAGAGCACTGAGAGTGAGCATTAAGAAATTGCATGAATAATTAAATGAAACAACAACATCGAACAGAGTGCAAATTATACCATGACATTCAAGAGGGCCTCTATTGGGTGCACACGCCTAAATCTAAAGACGTCTTTTAACGGTAAAAATGTATTACTTATTAATGTGGCATGAACCTGTCGTGATTGTGTTCATTCCTGCGCAGCAGCAAATGCAAACCTGTAGTGTATTCAATGTTTAAAAAGGCTTCTAAAGTTTATAATTTTCACTTAAAATGTCCATTAATTATAATCCACATAAAAATTCACATTTCCTGTTGCTGCAGGATTATTTTCCTGCTGTGAGAAACTATTCAAATTAAGATAGCATATTTATACCTGCGCAGGTTCATCCACTCCAAAATAATTCTAGCATCCAAACAGCACCCGCCGTTTGATGAATGGAACACCAAAAAGTGCAGTGACATTCAGCTGTTGTCATTAGGCCTTGTCACGTTCCTGACCTGTTTTCCTTTTTCTTGTATTTATTTAGTTGGTCAGGGCGTGAGTTGGGTGGGCTTGTCTATGTGGTATTTTCTATGTTGGGATGTTTGTGTCCGGCCGGGTATGATTCTCAATCAGAGACAGCTGTCAATCGTTGTCCCTGATTGAGAATCATACTTAGGCAGCCTGGGTTTCACTTGTGTTTCGTGGGTGTTTGTGTTCCTGTGTCAGGTTTTGTGCCACACAGGACTGTTTCGGTTTTGTGTTTTGTTGACTTTCAGTAAATAATGAACACTAACCACTCTGCGTTTTGGTCTGACCCTTACTCCTTCTCCTCATCCGAGGAGGAGGAATTAGACAGCCGTTACAGAAACACCCACCACCAAAGGACCAAGCGGAGTGGAGAAGGGCGGCAACAGCAGCGGAAAAGAACCCAAGACTCCTGGACTTGGGAAGAGATTCTGGACGGAAAAGGACCCTGGGCTCAGCCAGGGGAATATCGCCGTCCCAAGGCGGAGTTGGAGGCAGCGAAGGCAGAGAGGCGCTGGTATGAGGAGGCAGCGCGGCGACGCGGTTGGGAGCCCGAGAGTCAGACCCAAAAATGTCTTGGGGGGGACACACGCGGAGTGTGGCAAAGCCGGGTAGGATACCTGAGCCAACTCCCCGTGCTTACCGTGGAGTGAGAGGGCGTCGTACTGGTCAGACACTGTGTTATGCGGTAAAGCGCACGGTGTCCCCAGTACGCGTGCTTAGTCCAGTGCGGGCTATTCCACCTTGCCGCACTGGCCGGGCTAGGTTGGGCATCGAGCCGGGTGTCATGAAGCCGGCCCAACGCATCTGGTCTCCAGTGCGTCTCCTCGGGCCGGCGTACATGGCACCAGCCTTACAGATGGTGTCCCCGGTTCGCCAGCATAGCCCAGTGCGGGCTATTCCACCTCGCCGCACTGGCAGGGCTACGGGGACCATTCAACCTGGTAGGGTTGGGGAGGCTCGGTGCTCAAGAGCGCGTGTCCTCCTTCACGGTCCGGTATACCCGGTGCCACCTCCACGTACCAGTCCTCCGGTGGCAGCCCCCCGCACCAGGCTGTCTCTCCGGGTTCTCTCTCCAGCTGCTCCCACCTGTCCAGCGCTGTCAGAGCCTTCCTCCTCTCCAGCGCAGCCTGAGTCTGAACTGCCTGCCTTCCCAGCGCTGTCTGAACTGTCTGCCTGCCCAGCGCTGTCTGAACTGTCTGCCTGCCCAGCGCTGTCCGTCTGGCCAGAGCCGTCCAGCCAGGACCAGCCAGAGCCGTCCAGCCAGGATCAGCCAGAGCCGTCCAGCCAGGACCCGCCAGAGCCGTCCAGCCAGGACCCGCCAGAGCCGGCCAGCCAGGACCCGCCAGAGCCGGCCAGCCAGGACCCGCCAGGACCCGCCAGAGCCGTCCAGCCAGGATCCGCCAGAGCCGTCCAGCCAGGATCCGCCAGAGCCGTCCAGCCAGGATCCGCCAGAGCCGTCCAGCCAGGATCCGCCCCTCAGTCCGGTGCTGCCCCTCAGTCCGGTGCTGCCCCTCAGTCCGGAGCTGCCCCTCAGTCCGGAGCTGCCCCTCAGTATAGTGGGATTGACATGGAGGGTGGCCATTGGGAGGAGGCCACGGAAGCGGGGTTTGACTATGGTGGGGTGGGGACCACGACCAGCGCCAGAGCCGCCACCGTGGACAGACGCCCACCCAGACCCTCCCCTAGAGTTTATGCTGGTGCGCCCGGAGTTCGCACCTTAAGGGGGGGGTTATGTCACGTTCCTGACCTGTTTTCCTTTTTCTTGTATTTATTTAGTTGGTCAGGGCGTGAGTTGGGTGGGATTGTCTATGTGGTATTTTCTATGTTGGGATGTTTGTGTCCGGCCAGGTATGATTCTCAATCAGAGACAGCTGTCAATCGTTGTCCCTGATTGAGAATCATACTTAGGCAGCCTGGGTTTCACTTGTGTTTTGTGGGTGTTTGTGTTCCTGTGTCAGGTTTTGTGCCACACAGGACTGTTTCGGTTTTGTCACGTTTGTTGGTTGTTTTGTGTTTTGTTGACTTTCAGTAAATAATGAACACTAACCACTCTGCGTTTTGGTCTGATCCTTACTCCTTCTCCTCATCCAAGGAGGAGGAATTAGACAGCCGTTACAGGCCTACTCTCTTGTAGCCTGAATTAATTGATGCGTCTTTATGACAAATGAACCTTTTTTGTTAAAAGAAAAGTCGGGACAACTGAAAAGGGGTTGAAATACGGGATTGTCCCAGGATGACAAGTGCACCCACATGGAATATATTAAAAAAAACATGACAGAGAGGTGGGGGTGTTTGTTAAATTTGCAATATTTTTTTTACCACTGTAGCAGTTCAAAATTGCATTTGAAACAAATTGGAGAATGGTTAAATTAGCAATAAAGTATTTTGAGCCCCACCGTAAATCAAACTAACATCGGAACAAAACAAACAAACTGACTGAGGAAGAAGACTTTCGTAATAGATCCAGTGTTATGGTGATTTTGCATGATTATGCATGTTTGTATATTTACCTCATATCTATGAAATGGTTTGTATAAATTACTGCATTGCATTTCTTGTATTATTTCATCTCAGTTGTAGGTGAAATGTTATATCATTATCTCTGGTAATAAGTGCTAAAATGCTGATTAAGTTATTTTGACCTAAGTAATCAGAGCGGAGAGAATGAGAAACAGGGAAGGAGAGAGAAAGATGAGAATTAATGATGTAGAGTAAGGAGGAGAGAGAGATGAGATGGAGAGATGAGAGAGAGAGAGAGAGAGAGACAGAGAGAGAGAGAGAGAGCTGAGATGGAGAGACGAGAGAGCGTGAGAGAGGGGAAGATAGCATGTGCGTCAGTGCTCTCTGTCTGTCACTTTGCCTAGCGGTGTCAGGCCAGTGGGAGATATATGGCAATTGAATCAGCAAGGCAGCGGAGAGGCTGTGTGCCATGGATTTTATAGGCATTCAGAAAGCACCTCAGCACCACAGCCAGACACTGTCACCCAGCATCGACCCCTCAAAAACATCTCCTTCAACACAGATCATAGGACAGTCTCTCACACATCTTGTCAGCATACTCCACTCCTCACACATATTCACACGATCATTGGCACGCATACACACACACACACACACACATCCATCCCTAGTCTAATCTTATGTCCTAGTAGTCATAAAGCATCTGTGGTGTCAATCATTTATATAACACAAACCCCAGCATGCTACTGTACTGTAATTCTAGAGTGGCCATCCATTGTCAAGTCATGCTGAGCCAGTGGTCTAGCGGTCCATGCACGTTACTTTGCCTTTCAGCCTTTCTCTATCTCTCTGTCTGTCCAGGGTGTGTCCTGACTGTCCTCACCCGACCCAACTTGCCTTTCATCTTAATGCAATTGTCATCGATTTTCTCCGCAGCTTAAAACAATTTGCTTGTCAACCCATACTGGGTGAAAATATATGGGACCTGGCGGGAGCTGTAGAACACTGTTGATGGCTTCACCTTGACAGAGCACATAAAACTGTCAACCTCAGCCCAGACGGATACCCAGTTAATCCTTAAGAGTCTAAGCCAGAGGGGAGGAACTGTTTGGAATTGTTTTAAGATGGTCATATCAAGGATCATTTAGCAATATGATTTGGAATGGAAACACTTTACTTGACTGCCAGTACTATAACACGTTATGACACGGTCATAACCATGTCATAATAAGTCATAATAGCTGACATAACTTGTCATAACCTTTTATAATATGGTCATAACACTGTCATGACACATATACTGTATTTAGACCTATTGTGACATATATTGAGTTATTTTATGGCTGGTTATGACACCTACATAACAGTGTCAAAACCCACAAAACCTACCACACAAGGCAAAACATTCCATTACACCATAGCCTATGTGTTAACAGTATGTTTACGTCATATATACAGAACCAGTCGAAAGTTTGGACACACCTACTCATACAAGCTTTTTTTTTTTTTTTAAACTATTTTCTACATTGTAGAATAATAGTGAAGACATCAAAACTATGAAATAACACATTTAGAAACCAAAAAAGTGTTAAACAAATCAAAATATATTTTATATTTGAGATTCTTCAAAGTAGCCACCCTTTGCCTTGATGACAGCTTTGCACACTCTTGGCATTCTCTCAACCAGCTTCACTTTGAATGCTTTTCCAACAGTCTTAAAGGAATTCTCACATATGCTGAGCACTTGTTGGCTGCTTTTCCTTCACTCTGTGGTCCAACTCATCCCAAACCATCTCAATTGGGTTGAGGTAGGGTGATTGTGGAGGCCAGGTCATCTGATGCAGTACTCCATCACTCTCCTTCTTGGTCAAATAGTCCTTACACAGCTTGGAGGTGTTTTGGGTCATTGTCCTGTTGAAAAACAAATGACAGCGCAAACCAGATGGGATGGCGAATCGCTGCAGAATACTGTGGTAGACATGCTGGTTAATTGTGCCTTAAATACTAAATAAATCACAGACAGTGTCACCAGCAAAGCACCCCCAACCATCACACCTCCTCCTCCATGCTTCACGGTGGGAACCACACATGCGGAGATCATCCATTCACCTATTCTGCATCTCACAAAGACACGGTGGTTGGAACCAAACATCTCCAATTTGGGCTCATCAGACCAAAGGACAGATTTACACCAGTCTAATGTCCATTGCTCATGTTTCTTGGCCCAAGCAAGTCTCTTCTTATTATTGGTGTCCTTTAGTAGTGGTTTCTTTGCAGGAATTTGACCATGAAAGCCTGATTCAAGCAGTCTCCTCTGAACAGTTGATGTTGAGATGTGTCTGTTACTTGAACTCTGTGAAGCATTTATTTGGGCTGCAATTTCTGAGGCTGGTAACTCTAATGAACTTATCCTCTGCAGCAGAGGTAACTCTGGGACTTCCTTTCCTGTGGCAGTTCTCATGAGAGCCAGTTTTATAGCGCTTGATAGTTTTTGCGACTGCACATGAATAAACTTTCTTCAAATGTTCCATATTGACTTACATTCATGCCTTAATGTAATGATGGACTTATTTGAGCTGTTCTTAACATAATATGGACCAAATAGGCTATCTTCTGTATACCACCCGTACCTTGTCACAACACAGCTGATTGGCTCAAAAGCATTAAGAAGGAAAATAATTCCACAAATGAACTTTTAACAATGCACACCTGTTAATTGAAATGCATTCCAGGTGACTACCTCATGACGCTGGTTGAGAGAATGCCAAGACTGTGCAAAGCTGTCATAAAGGCAAAGGGTGGCTACTTTGAAGAATCTCACATATAAAATATATTTTGATTTGTTTAACACTTTTTTGGTTACTACATGATTCCATATGTGTTATTTAATAGTTGTGATGTCTTCACTATTATTCTACAATGTAGAACATAGTAAAAACAAAGAAAACCCTGGAATGACTAGGTGTGTCCAAACCTTTGACTGGTACTGTATATTTTTGAAATTGACCATATTCAATTATCATTGTAATTGCGCACCCTTTGATGTCAGACATGCACATACCTCAATGCTCTGTTGTTGATGACTGGGATGAATGCAGGAGCAGATTTCAGGAGCAGGACAGGACACCATCTTTTTGACTGATGACTGATATAAGGGCATGCACGTGATAGGCCTATCTGGCTTACAGTTTATGATTATGATGATCATAATGCTTCTTGACAGTATCATAAAGTATATTTTCTTAGTCCAAGCAAAGTGACACAGGAGGGTCATAATGCAGTATGCCATTGGAAGGGAGGACAGTAGCAGGTGACCGAACTGTGGTTTTTAGCCAATTCAATTTCAGTATTTGTATTTATTATGGATACCCACTATCTGCTGCCACGGCAGTAGCTACTCTTCCTGGGGTCCAGCAAAATTAAGGCAGTTTATACCATTCAATCTGCTCCTGCATGGTCCCGTGTGGCTCAGTTGGTAGAGCATGGCGCTTGCAACGCCAGGGTTGTGGGTTCATTCCCCACGGGGGGACCAGGATGAATATGTATGAACTTTCCAATTTGTAAGTCGCTCTGGATAAGAGCGTCTGCTAAATGACTTAAATGTAATGTAAATGTAAATTTTTAAACATTACAGTTCATGCACAGATTTCACAACACACTGTGTTCCATCAGGCCTCTACTCCACCACTATCACATATCTACAGTACTAAATCCATGTTTATTTGTGTGTATAGTGTCATTCTGTCATTCTGTTACAGATTTTTGGTTAATTCTGTTACAGATTTTGTAAGAGTGTATTTACAAGTTATTTAAAATATGATTTAAAAAAACATGACTGAAGATTTCATTACAATAACAAACAAAAGATTTAAGAAACAAACTTTCAAACTCTAAGGAAATTCAGACGACCGTCCTACCCATGATAGATTACGGAGACGTAATTTATAGTTTGGCAGGTAAGGGTGCTCTCGACCGGCTAGATGTTCTTTACCATTCGGCCATCAGATTTGCCACCAATGCTCCTTATAGGACACATCACTGCACTCTATACTCCTCTGTAAACTGGTCATCTCTGCATACCCGTCGCAAGACACTCTGGTTGATGCTTATTTATAAAACCCTCTTAGGCCTTACTTCCCCCTATCTGAGATACCGACTGCAGCCCTCATCCTCCACATACAACACTCGTTCTGCCAGTCATATTCTTTTAAAGGTCCCCAAAGCACACACATCCCTGTGTCGCTCTTCTTTTCAGACTGGAACGAGCTGCAAAAAACACTCAAACTGAACAGTTTTATCTCCATCTCTTCATTCAAAGACTCAATCATGGACACTCTTACTGACACTTATGGCTGCTTCACGTGGTGTATTGCCGTCTCTACCTTCTTGCCCTTTGTGCTGTTGTCTGTGCCAATAATGTTTGTAGCATGTTTTGTGCTGCCACCATGCTGTGCTGCTACCTTGTTGTGTTGCTACCGTGTTGATGTCATTTGTTGCTACCATGCTGTGTTGTCATTTGTTGCTACCATGCTGTGTTGTCATGTGTTGCTGCCATGCTTTGTTGTTGTCATAGGTCTCTCTTTATGTTGTGTTGTGGTGTATCTCTTGTTGTGATGTGTTTTGTCAAATATTTGTATTTTTTTATCCCAGCCCCCGTCCCCGCAGGAGGACTGACTTGCCTAGTTAAATAAAGGTGAAATAAAAATATATAAAAATATGACCGTGTAATGTAACTGGGTGTCAAGTAAAGTGTTACCAAAAACAGTCAAAAATAAATCAAAAGGAAGTTTGTTTTAAAGTATCTGTCCTATATCTGTGCCAATTGAACTGATATGTTGCAGTAGTGCTCTAGCAATTGAATGTGTTTAGTGGACAGATTAGAGTGGTTGAAGTCTTAAACCTTTACTGCAACATTTCCCAAACCAGTCCTGAGCACACCAAGGGGTGGACATTTTGTTTTGTGTTTCTTTTATCAACCTTGCACTGACTGTAAGTCACTCTGGACAAGAGAGTCTGTTAAATAACCAAAATGTAAAGGTTAAAATTAACACTTGCAAAGCACACTGCTGGGTATTATTCTAATGAGCTCAGCTCTATTTATATTTTGATTAAATTTGGCCTTGTTTGGGGGCGAAGTCATTAGAATAATACCCAGCAGTGTGCTTTGCAAGTGTTCATTTTCAACATTTACATTTTGTTCATTTAGCAGACACTCTTATCCAGAGCAACTTATAGTCAGTGCATTAAACTAAGGTAGATAAACAAAAACATCACAGTCATAGCAAGTAAAAAGATGGCGTTACCATTAGTGCGAATGTTGTAGTGAAGCAGGCTACTTTCAAGTTTATTTCTGTATAAGAAAATACAAAATATATGTATTTTAATTAAACTGTTACAAAATACATGAATTGTACTTCAGGCCAGTGAAATACAAATTAGGCATTGAAACTAGTGAAATACCCATATTATGAAGAATAACAATATTAATGCAACATGCAACAATTTCAAAGATTTTACTGAGTTACAGTTCATATAAGGAAATCAGTCAATTTAAATAAATTGATTAGGTCTTAATCTGTGGATTTCACATGACTGGGAATACAGATATGCATCTGTTGGTCACAGATAACCTTTTAAAAAGGTAGGGGCGTGGATTAAAAAAACAGTCAGTGACCACCATGTAGCACATGCAGCGTGACACATCTCCTTCGTATAGAGTTGATCAGGTTGTTGATTGTGGCCTGTGGAATGTTGTCCGACTCCTCCTCTTCAATGGCTGTGCGAAGCTGCTGGATATTGGCGGGAACTGGACGCTGGGCCAATTGTGCGCCGCCCCATGGGCCTCCCGGTCACGGCCGGCTGCGACAGAGCCTGGGCTCAAACCCAGAATCTCTGGAATCCTTAGACCACTGGAATCCTTAGACCACTGTGCCACCCGGGAGGCCCAGAGTGGCCTTTTATTGTCCCCAGCACAAGGTTCCCCTGTGTAATGATCATGCTGTTTAATCAGCTTCTTGATATGCCACACCTTTCAGGTGGATGGATTATCTTGGCAAAAGCGAAATGCTCACTAACAGGAATGTATACAAATTTGTGTACAACATTTTAGAGAAATATGCTTTTTGTGCATATGAAACATGGGACCAACACTGTACATGTTGCGTTTATATTTTTGTTCAGTGTAAATGTAACAGAATTACTGCCCATCGTTGGCACTAGCTGCCAGCACTGTAAATCTGCAACAGTTTACTAACCACTGTGCTTCCACTAATGGATGGTACATTCTAGAAAAACAGCATGTTGCTGTAGTCAGGTTTTACAGTAATATGCTGTAAATTTAAGTTTCAGTAAAGGTCTTTCCTGGCTTCTGTGCTGCCAGTATTTTACTGTAAATTGACAGTAACCTACTGTGCTGCCAGTAATTTACTGTAAAAATTACAGGAAGTTTTTTTGACAGTGTACAGTAAGCGAATGGAATTTAACCTAATTGTTAACAGCCTGTGATAGTAGAACAAAGGGATGGCTGAATCATTTGTATTTGCTCACAACAACTACACACAACACCAGACCTGGAATAACCATATTTTTAAATATGTTTTGTGGAAAGTAACAATTTTTTTGTCGGAACAAATAGTTATGTTGGCGGTGACTACAACTATTTAAATACAGATCTCAGAAAGTGACTACTTTTTTACAATCTTTGAATATAGATCTAATAAAGCAACTACTTTAAAAAAAAACATGTGAATACCAATCTCAGGAGGTGATTACTTTTCAGAAACTATTGGATTTCCTGCCTTCAACAAAAAGGCTCTGCATGACCAATCTGCCGTCTACAGTGGCTGTACAGCATTTACAGCGATGCGGCCACCGCAGAAGCCAGAGCATTCATACTTCTTGCGCTTCGCAGAGCACAGCTGTTGTGAAGGAAGTTGTCAAGGAAGTGAGTTGGTGTTTATACAGGACCTCCCGCCCCCACCTACCATCAACCAATCATGTCAATGTGGAGCTTTACGGAGCTATACGGAGCCCTCTGTATTCTTACAAAATTTATGTGGCGAATGGCGATGCGGTACGGAGCTCGATTTGGCCTCTGCAAGCCTCCGGATGATCCGCAATTGCATCCTCCGGAATCGCATTCACAGAGCAAGCATGAATTGGCTTTCTATCTGCATGTTGCAGATAGAAATATGATGAATAGAGCACACACAATGTCCTATAATATTTCAATCTATCTCACAATAGATCATATTCGATTTACATAATTAGGGTGAAACTAGGCCCTCAAAAAAAGACCTTATGAAATATGTAGAGTACATTTGGGAAATGTTTGAATAAGGCTTTACACTAAGCAGTGTGTTAATTTAACCAGTGTCTATATGGGTCCACAGACTGCACACTTTCATTGTTGAGTCAACACTCTCAGTGTTGATTCTTATTAATAATTTTATGCTCGCGTCGTGGCAAGCGTGGACATTTTGTTTGGTGTGCTCAGGACTGGTTTGGGAAAAGACCTTTAAACAGGTCAACATTCACAAAGCCGTGGGGCCAGACGGATTACCAGGACGTGTACTCAAAGTATGTGCGGACCAACTGGCAAGTGTCTTCACTGACATTTTCAACCTCTTCCTGTTCGAGTCTGTAATACCTGCATGTTTCAAAGAGACCACCATAGTCCCTGTGCCCAAGAAAGCGAAGGTAACCTACCTAAATGATTACCGCCCCGTAGCACTCACGTCAGTAGCCATGAAGTGCATTGAAAGGCTGGTCATGGCTTACATCAACACCATCATGCCAGAAACCCTAGACCCACTTCAATTCGCATACAGATCCACAGATTACACAATCTCAATCACACTCCACACTGCCCTTTCCCACCTGGACAAAAGGAACACCTATGTGAGAATGCTATTCATTAACTACAGCTCAGCGTTCAACACCATAGCGCCCACAAAGCTCATCACTAAGCTAAGGACCCTGGGACTAAACAGCTCCCTCTGCAACTGGATCCTGGACTTCCTGACTGGCCACCCCCAGGTGGTAAGGCCAGGCAACAACACATCTGCCACGCTGATCCTCAACACTAGGGGCTCTCAGGGGTGCGTGCTCAGTCCCCTCCTGTACTCCCTGTTCACCCACGACTGCGTTGCCAAGCACAACTCCAATACCATCATTAAGTTTGCTGATGACACAACAGTGGTTGGCCTGATCACTGACAACAATGAGACAACCTATAGGGAGGAGGTCAGAGACCTGGCAGTGTGGTGCCAGGACAACAACCTCTCTCTCTCTCAATGTGAGCAAGACAAAGATGCTGATCGTGGACTATAGGAAAAGGAGGACCGAACAGGCTCCCATTAACATTGACGGGACTAAAGTGGAGCGGGTCCAGAGTTTCAAGTTCCTTGGTGTCAACATCACCAACAAATTCGTGTTTGCGCGCGCAATGAAGAAAGGACCTGCAAAAATCGGTTTTCTATTGAACATACTTCTTTCTGTAAGAAATGTTATAGTTTGATTACATTTTAGGATATCTGGGGAGTAAATAGAAACGTATTTTGACTTGTTGAAACAAAGTTTAGTGGTAGATTTTTGGATTCAACTGATATAAGACACTTGTATGTACCTAAATGTTTAATATCCTTAATTTTTATGATTATTTATTCGAATTGCGTGTCCTCCAGTTTCACCGGAAGTTGTTCCACTAGCGCTTAAGAAATTTGTTAAGGGTTGCAGTCATTTCAGTTGCCGTAGTAGCTGAAGTGTATAGTGTTGAGTCATCCGCATACATAGACACACTGGCTTTACTCAATGCCAGTAGCATGTAGTTGCTATAGATTGAAAAAAGTAAGGAGCCTAGACAGCTGCCCTTGGGAATTCCTGATTCTACCTGGATTATGTTGGAGAGCCTTCCATTAAAGAACACCCTCTGTGTTCTGTTAGACAGGTAATTCTTTATCCACAATATAGCAGGGGGTGTAAAGCCATAACGCATACGTTTTTACAGCAGCAGACTATGATCAATAATGTCAAAAGCCATACTGAAGTCTAACAAAACAGCCCCCACAATATTTTTATCATTAATTTCTCTCAGCCAATCATCAGTCAGTTGTGTAAGTGGTGTGCTTGTTGAATGTCCTTCCCTATAAGTGTGCTGGAAGTCGGTTGTCAATTTGTTTACTGTAAAAAAGCATTGTATCTGGTCAAACACATTTTTGTCCAAAACGTTACTAATGGTTGGTAACAGGCTGATTGGTTGGCTATTTGAGCCAGTAAAGGGGGCTTTACTATTCTTAAGTAGCGGAATGACTTTTGCTTCTCCCCAAGCCTGGGGACCCAAACTTTCCAGTAGGCTTTACTGAGCTGGATAAACTTATCTCTTCCAGGAGAACCCACTGCACTTCACTCATGTTTGTGCAGATCAAGTATGCATATATTTGCGCAGTCTTACAAGAATTGGACAATTGTCTTGCTGGCTGGCACTCACTTTGCCTTCCTTGTTGTTTTCCTTACACATAATAACTTTGGACATGTTCCATATTTTCTGTGTTGATATTTCTACTGTAGGCGCATAAAGTATGTATGGAGCATAATGTATTTACAGTTTTATTCACATGTTTTCAATTCCTGGTGACAAATAATGCATTCTGAGTATTACATATATTGTAATGGACACCTATGATGTGTGTAAAATACTTTTTTGAAGGTTGAACTGATTATAATGAGCTAAGCTATTTGCCGTCTATGTGTGGCGCCATGTTTGTTGACATTATACAGTGCATTCTGGATGTCACGTAATCTGCCAGACCAAAGATGTTATAATGAGGTGAAGGAATGGTTCACAAATTTTCGGAGGTAAATGAAGGGAAGTGAATGATCGTATACGACACACCCCCTTCAACATGCATACTATAAACAGACCAAACTCATCTTGTCTCCTCTTGTTATCTTTGGTTGATGCGAGAAAAAAAACAAGCATGGCGGCGCGCAAAAACAACCCATCGTCGGATTACTTTCAATTTCTACAAAGTGTTTTACTCAATTATTTCGATCAATGGTGAGCTCACCCGTGATGTGATTAATTATAAATAGTAATTGCCATTAGCTAATTCATATTTTAGTTTCTATCGTCCTCAGTAATTTTCCATCCAAGTTAGCAGATCCCGGGTGCTTATCATTGTTGATAGACTGTCACGATCGTCGTAATACCACTCGGACCAAAGCGCAGCGTGAAATCGGTTCGACATATTTTATTTGAAGTGAACCGCACAAAAACAATAAAGAATAAATGACAAGTGACGCTATGGAGTGCTCACAGGCAACTACACATAAACAAGATCCCACAAAAAACAGTGGGGAAATGGCTGCCTAAATATGATCCCCAATCAGAGACAACGCTAAACAGCTGCCTCTGATTGGGAACCATACCAGGCCAACATAGAAATAAAACAACCTAGATTACCCACCCTAGTCACACCCCGACCTAACCAAAATAGAGAATAAAAAGGCTCTCTATGGTCAGAGTGTGACATAGACAACAATCATTGTTTCACCGCTTCCACACTTTACGAAATAAAAAATTACAATTCTTGTCTTTCAAAATTTGGTCAGATATACTTGGATATGTAGCGTCAGCATTTGTTGCTGGCATGTCATGCCTAAATTTGCTCATCTTTCCAATGAAAAATCATTAAAGTAGTTGGCAATATCAGTCAGTTTTGTGATGAATGAGCCATCTGATTCAATGAATGATGTAGCTGAGATTGCTTTTTCCCCAAAATGTCATTGAAGGTGCTCCAAAGCTTTTTACTATCATTCTTTATGTCATTTATCTTTGTTTCATAGTTTAGTTTCTTCTTCTTTTTATTCAGTTTAGTCACATGATTTCTCAATTTGCAATACGTTTGCCAATCGTTTGCCAGCCAGACTTATTTGCCATTCCTTTTGCCTCATTCCTCTCAACCATACAATTTTTCAATTCCTCATCAATCCACGGGGATTTATCAGTTCTACAGTAATTTTCTTAATAGGTGGATGCTTATTAGTAACTGGAATAAGCAATTTCATAATGTGTCAAGTGCAACATCTGTTTGCTCCTCATTACACACCACGGACCAACAAATATTCTTTACATCAACAACAAATGAATCACTACAAAACGTATTGTATCACCTCTTATACACTATATTAGGCCCAGCCTTTGGTTACTATATTGTGATCACTACACAAGCATTCCGCTACACTCGCATTAACATCTGCTAACCATGTGTATGTGACAAATAAAATTTGATTTGATTTACATCCAATGGATCTGGATACTGATTTCAAGCAAATTTCTGCAGCATTAGTAAAGATGTGATCAATACATGTTGATGATTTCATTCCTGTGCAATTGTTTACTACCCTGGTAGGTTGACTGATAACCTGAACCAGGTTGCAGGCACTGGTTACAGTTTGAAGCTTTTTCTTGAGTGGGCAGCTTGATCAAAGCCAGTCAATATTTAAATCACCCAGAAAATATACCTCTGTTGATATCACATACATTATCAAGCATTTCACACGTGTTATCCAGATACTGACTGTTAGCACTTGGTGGTCTATAGCAGCTTCCTAAAAGAATGGGCTTTAGGTGAGGCAGATGAACCTGTAGCCATATTACTTCAACAGTATTTAACATGAGATCCTCTCTAAGCTTTACAGGAATGTGGTTCTGAATATAAACAGCAACACCGCCACCATTGGCATTTCTGTCTTTTCTGTAAATGTTATAACCTTGCATTGCAACCACTGTACAGTACAATCAAATGTATTATCTAAGTGAATTTCAGAGATAGTCAGAATATGAATGTCATCTGTTACTAGAAAATTATTGATTTCATGAACCTTGTTTCTTAAGCTACATATGTTAACGTGGGCTATTTTGAGTACTTTTCTGGGATGCTTATTTGTTTTCATTGCTTTACTGCAAAGCTTAGCAGAAGTAGATATTCTCATGTTATTTATGTTAGTGCTGGGTGAGCTGCACACAGTGGACTTCCTACTAGGGCACACTGCCTCAGTGCTAACAGCATACATCTGGTTCATAGACACGTGATTGCTGCATACAATAGTTGTAGGATCAGCAGAGGCATTCAGGGCAGTTAGAGGTACATAAATTAGGTTACATTGTGTCTACCAACACCCTTCGTATAATGTACATTTGCTGAAGGATTATGACAATTCAGCGTCACAATGGTAGGGATTAACTGAGCTGGGCTTGGGTCATTGATAAGTCATTGTCTCAACGAAGCCTTATAATGCTGTGAAAGGATCCAGGAACCCAAATGAATATGTTATCAAAAAAGTATAATTTTTAATACAATACCATACATATTTCATAAGGCCTTATTTTGACGGCCTAGTTTTACCCTAATAGAGGGGCCTGAAACTTATACCAATCACTTGAACCAAAATCACACCTATCATTATTATATTTCCTAGCAGGCTCTATTGGAGGTAGATGTTTTTAATTGTTTGTTTATCTCTGTTTGTGCATGTACATTTATTGATTGATTAATCTTATGCTACGCAAAGATAAATAACATACATTTTTCTAAACTAATACAATCAGTTAGTTAGATTTTCTTTAAATCCGTTACTTAAATGTTTGTTCCAGTTTACATGGCTTAGGTAGTCTCCTCACAATGTTGTAAACCCTGACACTTGTTCCGAATGCAGGTTAATAAAATTCCAACTGTTGGATAGTCTATCTCTGGCTGGATTCCAATAGGAATTACCCATCACTTTGCAAGCCAGCATAATGTGACTTGCAGATAGGGTTACAAAACTGCAAAAAGAAGCAGAAAATCCAAAATTCTTCAACCAGGATTTTGTGACCATACTTGCAGGCCAGTGAGGCACTTAATACTAAAGGTACAAATGATAACCTTACTGGGTACAACTACAGTGACAAGTGTTTGTACCCCTTTACAAACAAATCTAAAACTTATTTTCTTAGAGTCTAATACAATGTCCTGGAACTCACAAATTATAGGCCACAAAAGGCCTGCAAGTCATATTGTGCTGGCTTGCAAAGTGCTGTCTAATTCCTATTGGAATCCAGCCAGTGTTTTGGAATTTCTAATCACCCGCCACCTGTATTCAGAACGCCTGCCAGGGTTTGGTAGATGAAGCTATGACACTAGCTAAACCATATAACCTGGGACAACCATTTTAGTAACGGTTGCAATAAGTCCAAGTAACATCTTGAATTAGTTTAGAAACTGTTTGTAATTTATATTTGAATAGCATAAGATTAATTCACTAATCAATCAATGTACATGCACAAACATAGATATTGATGGGAAATATGATAACGATGGGCGTGGTGTTGGTTCAAAGTGCTGTGTATGACTTTCAGGTCCCTCCATGGAGTACCACAGTATGAGTCATAATACTCATCAAATCTAGCGGTCAAACAAAGAAATGGTTCTGATTGTTTTCCCACCATTCATTTTTCCCATAGGCGATTTTAGAAACACTTAACATAAGGGCTGTGTTTCGTATAGGCTTACCCTGGCGTGACGTTTTGATAACCATAGAAAAGGTGACTTTTATCAATATATTTGCCTGTATTTACCCCTCAAAAATGAAATGCTCATTAGCTGTTATTGTGGCTATCATAAAGAACTGCAAATGTCAGGATGATCTGGATGAGACTGTCAAATGGAGGCAAAGGTAAAAATCTCTGGATTAACTATCTAATATTAGCTTAATGTAGTAATGAATAAATTGGCTACATTTCTTAAAATTGACAATTATGTGAACTGTCTTATGCAACTTTTAAATACATGTTAGCAAAGGTGTCAGATAGAGATGACCTAGTTTTACATGATGTCTACTTTGATGCTAATTAGCATTTTCGAATCTGAGAATATACTGAACAAAACTATAAATGCAACATGCAACAATTTTAATGATTTTACTGAGTTACAGTTCATATAAGGAAATCAGTCAATTGAAATAAATTCATTAGGCCCTAATATATGGATTTCACATGACTGGGGCAGTGGCGCAGACATTGGTGGGCCTGGTTCCCAAATGGGTGGTCCTATGCCCTCCCAGGCCCACCAATGTCTGCTCCGCTGCAGAATTAGTTTTTCCCCACAGAAGGGCGTTATTAAAGACAGAAATACTCCTCAGTTTCATCAGCTGTCTGGGTGGCGGGTCTCAGACGATCCCGCAGGTGAAGAAGCCGGAAGTGGCTTCTGGCTCCTGGGCTGGCGTCTGCAGTTGTGAGGCTGTAAATTCTCTAAAATAACGTTAGAAGCAGTTTATGGTAGCTTCTGCCATTCAATCCTCTGCCAATAGCTCTAGTGGACATTCCTGCAGTCAGCATGCCAATTGCACGCTTCCTCAAAACTTGAGACATCTGTGTCATTGGACCAAACATTACACTTTAGAGTGACCTTGTATTGTGCCCAGCACACAGTGAACTTTTTTTATTTAAACCTTTATTTAACTAGGCAAGTCAGTTAATAACAAATTCTTATTCAATGACAGCCTAGGAACAGTGGGTTCAGGGGCAGAACGACAGATTTTTACCTTGTCAGCTCGGTGATTTGAACTTGCAACCTTTCGGTTACTAGTCCAACGCTCTAACCACTAGGCTATCTTGCCACCCCACTTGTGTAATGATCATGCTGTTTAACCAGCTTGGATGGATTATCTTGGCAAAGGAGAAATGCTCACTAACAGGGATGTTAACAAATTTGTGCAGATGGACATTTCTGGGATATTTTATTTCAGCTCATGAAACATGGGACAAACACCTTTAGCGTTTATATTTTTGTTCAGTATAAATAGAATCATATATATTTATAAGTCATGTATTGATAAGTCACCTTGTCCGAGAGAGATTTACATGGTTATCAAAACGTCACGCCAGGGTAAGCCTACACAAAACCCAATCCTTATTTTAAGTGTTTCTAAAATCCCCAGTGGGAAAAATAAATTGTGTAAAAACAATTGGAACCATTTCCCTGTCTGACCGCTAGGTTTTATGGGTATTATGATACCTCCACTGTGGGGCTCCATGTGGGATAAACGAGGCCCTCAAAATTAGGCCTTATGAAATATGTGTGGTGTTTTGTTAAATAAATAATAAGGCTTTACACTTAGCAGTGTGTTCATTTAACACTATTTCAGTGTCTATATGGGTCCACAGAATCAAAATTGTCTGTGTTGCTGCAACACTGTCAGTGTTAATTGTTTGTTTTGTTTGTTTTATAGTGTCACAACTTATTTATACTTATCTTTACACAATATCATTGGTTGATTGGTTTGACTTGATTATATACACCTGTTCAGGAGAATGGACATTTACAGAAATGTATTGTGTAGATCAAATATGATCTATTGTCAGATAGATTTAAATATAATAGGACATTGTGTGTGCTCTATTCATCATATTTCTATCTGCAACATGCAGTTCCAGATGCAGCCCTGCAGCATATCCAATAGTTTCTGAAAAGTAGACACTTCCTGAGATCTGTATTAAAATATATTTTTTAAGTAGTTGCTTTCTCAGATTTGTATTAAAATAGTTTTAAAAAGTAGTCACTTTCTGAGATCTGTATTCAAATATATTTTTTAAGTAGTTGCTTTCTCAGACCTGTATACAAATAGTTTGAAAAAGTAGTTACTGGGATCTGTATTGAAATAGTTGTAGTCACCTCTAACGTAAATATTTGTTCTGCCCAAAAAACTGTTACTTTCCACAAAGCATCTAACTATAGTTATCCCAGGTCTGTCACACAGTCAAATCTGACATAATTAATGTAGATTTGGAGAGAAATATTTTCATTGCTTCCAGAAATACATTTCATGGTAATTGGACATATAACGATTCCTTTATCCCCTGCAAAGTGAAAACAGTTAATTAATGACAAGATAAATGGAGCTGTTGATAACTTGTTGCTAGATGCAGGCTTTAGTGGGATAATGGTGGTCTTCATGTTGGTTGTGTGTGAAGGGGAGTGAGGTCAGGGGACCTCCCAGAACTATAGATCAGCTCTGATCTAGAAAAGGCCAGTATGGGTGATAAGGGGATCCAGGGGTGCCTGTGTGTAGGCCTCCATTGATCTACTGACTTTTCATTCTCCTACACGGATGGAGGAAGAACAGTGGTTGCCATAGAGATTGGCCTATGTATCCAAGGCGATGCTCGGCCAGCTGGTGAGAGGGAAACAGTAAGAGGGAGTTCAACTGGATTTCTCAATCAATGTCTCCTCCTTTAACCCCTCTTAAATCCGTCAGGGGAAGGACCTATTCAAACAATGACAGTCAATAACGATGGATAGAAAACCAAATGAAAAATCAGAAAGAGAGAGAGAGAGAGAACAGGAACAAAATCTGCCTGTGTTTGCATGTCTGATGACTTCTGTATTGACAGATCCCATTCCAGATAGTGCACTCAGGAAACTCTGACCTGGAGGACATGGGAAGTATCAGTGTGGTGAAGCTAGTTCCTATTCCCTGGGGGATCTGGCCCAGTACATAATGTGATGTGTGTTTAGGGAGATTTAGAAGGACCATGCCGGAGAGGAGAGCCCTGGTACTGTAAATATTCTACCGTGTGCTTCTCTTTCTAGTTAGACTGGGATTCTGTAAGGAGTATGTGTGTGTCTGTGTAGAGGGCTGCCTCTATCCGAGTGTGTGTGTGTGTGTGTGTGTGTGTGTGTGTGTGTGTGTGTGTGTGTGTGTGTGTGTGTGTGTGTGTGTGTGTGTGTGTGTGTGTGTGTGTGTGTGTGTGTGTGTGTGTGTGTGTGTGTGTGTGTGTGTGTGTGTGTGTGTGTAACACACTCTCTCTCTCTGGGTTTCTATAAATATATAGCCGTAGACAGGAACACACACGTGGAGATCTAGCTAATGTATTCCCCCACATATACACACGTACACAGAAGGTAAGCACACACACAAACAGACACGCAAATCAAAATAAATCAAATGTTATATTCGTTACATGATTCGTAAAACAACAGATGAAGAGTAACAGTGAAATGCTTACTTATAGGCCCTTCCTAACAATGCAAAGAGAAAGAAAATAGAGAAATAAAATTTAAATAATAATACGTAATAATGAAAGTAATAATAAATACACAATGAGTAACATTAAATTGGCTATTTACACAGTGTACCAGTACCGAGTTGATGTGCAGGGGTACGAGGTAATTGAGGTAGATATGTACATATACAGTGCATTCGGAAAGTATTCAGACCCCTTGACTTTTTCCACATTTTGTTACATTATGGCCTTTTTTCCTCATCAATCTACACACAATACCACATAATGACAAAGCAAAAACAGGGATTTAGAAATGTTTGCCAATTTGTTAACAATAAGAAACAGAAATACCTTATTTACATAAGTATTCAGATCCTTTGCTATGAGACTTGAAATTGATCTCAGGTGCGTCCTGTATCCATTGACAATCCATGAGACGTTTCTACAACTTGATTGGAGTCCACCTGTGGTAAATTCAATTGATTGGACATGATTTGGAAAGGCACACACCTGTCTATACAAAGCCCCACAGTTGACAGTGCATGCCAGAGCAAAAACCAAGCCATCAGGTTGAAATGGGGAACGGTACCAAAACATTTCTGCAGCACTGAAGGTCCCCAAGAACACAGTGGCCTCCATCATTCTTAAATGGAAGAAGTTTGGAACCACCAAGACTCTTCCTAGAGCTGCCTGCTGCCTGCCTGGCCAAACTGAGCAATCGGGGGAGAAGGGTCTTAATCAGGGAGGTGACCAAGAACCAGATGTTCACTCTGACAGATCTCCAGAGTTCCTCTGTGGAGATGGGAGAACCTTCCAGAAGGAGAACCATCTCTGCAGCACTCCATCAATCAGGCTTTTATGGTATCGTGGCCAGATGGAAGCCACTCCTCAGTAAAAGACACATGACAGCCACTTGGATTTTGCCAACAGGCACCTAAATGACTCTGAGAATCAAGATTATCTGGTCTGATGAAACTAAAATTGAACTCTTTGGCCTGAATGCCAAGCGTCACATGTGGAGGAAACCTGGCACCATCCCTACGGTGAAGCATGGTGGTGGCAGCATCATGCTCTGGGAATGTTTTTCAGCAGCAGGGACTGTGAGACTAGTCAGGATCGAGGGAAAGATGAACGGAGCAAAGTACAGAGAGATCCTTAATGAAAACTTGCTCCAGAGTGCTCAGGGCCTCAGACTGGGGCGAAGGTTCACCTTCCAACAGGACAACGACCCTAAGCACACAGCCAAGACAATGCAGGAGTGGCTTCGGGACAAGTCTCTGAATGTCCTTGAGTGGCCCAGACAGAGCCAGGACTTGAACCCAATCGAACATCCCTGGAGAGACCTGACCTGAAAATAGCTGTGCAGCAACACTCCCCATCCAACCAGACAGAGCTCAATAAAATCTGCAGAGACAAATGGGAGAAACTCCCCAAATACAGGTGTGCCAAGCTTGTAGCGTCATACCCAAGAAGACTCTGAATACTTATGTAAATGTAATATTTTTTATTTTAAATGTTTTATCATTTTGCAAAAAATTACGAACAACCCATCACTACAGAGTAGGGATATCCAACATCACACTGCACTGGCTGGCACACTTTGGCCAAAATTCTAAGCGTAACACTGACAATTAACAGAAAAACTCCACAGCAGGCATTAGGGTAAAACTAGGCCATCAAAATAAGGCCTTATGAAATACGTATTTTATCGTTTTAAAATATAATTGTATTGATAACATATTCGCTTAGGATCTCACAATGCATGGATCAGAGGATGAAGGATGGAGGGTGTGTGTGTGTTTGTGTCTGTGTGTGGTGTGTGTACCTATGTGTGAGAGAGAGGGGGGAGAGAGAGAATGAGATAGAGACTTTTCTAGGTCAGCACAGGGAAGCGTTGTATCTGGTTCCATTTCTATTTAAAACTGAGCATACTGTATGAGGACACACATTTATTTTGTTTTGAATTGGTTCTGTGGCAGGATGAGTTTGCAATGCAAAAGCCCTCACATTGGTATATTGTAATTCAGAGTAAAATTTGGGTCTTGAGAAAATAAGAACAGAGGTAATTCAGCCAACAGTAAGCTAACATTCCCAAGGAGCAATGTTCATTTAACAGATATAGTATGTGTGTTCTAGAGTTGTGTTTGGTCTGTCAATTTTCTTCACTGTGCTAGAACTGCTTTGGAGCAGATAGAGAAATACCTGGAGAAATACATTACGAAAGTGCCAGGGCCATATGTGAACATGATTTGTGAGGAATGAGGAGCATAGGTTGTGTCCCTGGGGTCATTCTATGCTAATATCTGTGGTACTTCTGACATCCGTGACATTTTGTTTAACAAGGATCCTCTGCCTCTTACAGTACCGGCTACATGTGAGCTAAAGCTAATGGTACTACTGGTGATGACCTGAAATAGTGTCATATCACTTAAGTAGTGTAAGTGGACTGTGTGAGGCTCATTCATCCCCACTCAATTAAAGCTGTTGGAGTCTATTTCATTCTCATGACATTACTAGGGCAATCTCCAGGGAGGAGTATCCTGTAGTTACAATGCAGTAGACTACTACCAACCTGAAGCCCTATGACAACTCTGCACAGGGAATGATTGACATCTGAGGGCGTTTCTCATTAAAGGATGTTCTCTAATTATCTAACTGATTGAGTACTGCTCTTCTAACCAAGCAAAGTGGCTGCCTATTCGAAACAGTGGGAAAGGTGTTGTTGCTGTAGTGTACTGTATGTGAGAGTCAGTGCTGTGTGTTGGTGTGACTCTATTACAGTGTAGTGTGGGTGGACTGACTGTGTGAGACTCAATCACAATCCCATTTCTCTGCAGGCAGGCAGGAGTCCCAGTGGTCCCCTTTCTTCCCGTCCCAGGCAGACGGCTGGGTAGCCTCCATCCCACTCAGGCTCTGCTCTACCCCCCCATCCCCAGCCTCCGCCACCCCCTCTCCCCAAGTCACTATGGAACAGCCGGGACACAGGAATATTTCTGCTTGTTTCCTTGACAGTGTCTAGGAGGAGAGCTAAGTGGGCTGTGCCAGCTCCCGCCACTGTGCTATATACAGCCCAAAAAGGATCAGGAGCTGAGTCGAGATAGACTGCCTCTCCAGAGAAAGAAAGAAAGGATAGACAGTGAAGGGGAAACGGGGAAGGACAATGAAAGACAAAGGGAGGGAGAAAGGAAAGATGAAAGACTAAAAGTGTAGGAAGTCAAAGAAAAAAGAGGAGAGAAAGAGAAGAAAATGTGGTATAAGAGTGGGTGAGAAGAGAGAGAAGGGGCAAGCAGGTGAAGGTTGGGGATGAGGGAAGGAGAATGGGAGCAGAGTGAGAGAGAGGGGGGGGGTGGTTAAAGGAGAGGAGAGGGGAGATGCAACGCAGCAAGTCAGAGACTTTTGACCAACCACAGATCCTGAACTGTGGGCACACTCCTTACACTATCCTCCTCTCCTTCTTTTTTCCTTCACCTCTCTATTTTCTCTCCCTCCTTCCCCTGGTTTTTCATCTCATCCTCATGTGCTCTGTACACTCCTCCTCAATCTCTTTGTTCTCCCAACCATTTCTTGCTGTCTTTGTCCTTTCTCTTATGCTCCTTTTTTATGTTTTTTATGTCTTTCCCCTGTGTCTCCCCTTCTTCTTTCTACCCCCCAGCCTCCCTAATCCTTTTTACATCGCTCTTTCCTCTGCTTTTCCCTCCCAGCCCATCCTAAACCTTGACAGTTATGTAATGAAGATTACACAGCCACATTGCTGACTCAGAACATGCACTGAATATCGTTGCTCTGCAGCTCTCTCCCATGGCATGTGTTTACAGATACTGATTTGGTGTTATTATTATTTGCCCTCATAAATGACCAGAAGTTATCATCTGGCAGTCTTTTGTGGGTGGAGCTTGTGTGTTTTTGTGCTGATCGTAACTTTTTTTGTACATAATGTTTCCACCATTGTTTCCTGTGACCGAAAAGAGCTTCTGGACATCGGAACAGCGATCACTAACCTCGTTTTGAATGAATATTTCTACTTCAACGAGTCGGCGGTGTTACAGCTCAAACCGGACCAGGCCCTAATCCCTGAGACTTGAAAAAGGAAGAGACGAAATAGAGAGAGGCTGATGTGCTAGAACCCTGATGAAACTACGTTGGCGAGTAAATAAACCGTCTCTACCCTTCTTTCTGTTGGCGAACGCACAATCATTGGAGAACAAACTGGATCAGCTCCGTTCAAGGTGCATCCTGTTTCTATTGATCATTGTTGAGATGTTTCCACAACTTGATTGCAGTCCACCTGTAGTAAATTCAATTGATTGGACATGATTTGGAATGGAAACACACCTGTCTAGATAATGTCCCACACCTGACAGCGCATGTCAGAGCAAAAACCAAGCCATGAGGTTGACGGAATTGTCCGTAGAGCTCCGATACAGGATTGTGTCAAGGCACAGATCTGGGGAAGGGTACCAAAACATTTCTGCAGCATTGAAGGTCTCCAAGAATACAGTGGCCCCCATCATTCTTAAATTAAAGAAGTTTGGAACCACCAAGACTCTTCTGGCCACCTGGCCAAACTGAGCAATCAGGGGAGAAGAGCCTTGATTGGGGAGGTGACCAAGATCCCAATGGTCACTCTGACAGAGCTCCAAAGTTCCTCTGTGGAGATGGGAGAACCTTCCAGAAGGAGAACCATCTCTGCAGCACTCCAACATTCAGGCCTTTATAGTAGAGTTGTCACGGTTTTCTAAAGTAGAACCCAGAAGCAGACCAGGACAAGGAGAGTAGGACGAAGGTGAGTATTTATTTACAAGTTTAAACGTAGAGGTAGAAAGATCCAGGTGGCGGAGCGGGCAGCGGAGGTGAGTTGATGGGAGTGAATAGGCAGATCCAAGGGAGTAACAGAAGCCACCGACGACCAGGCAGGGATGGGGTTAGTGTTCCGGGTGAATGACTGTAGACAGAACAAACGGAGGTAAGTTCAAGGCAAGCAAGACGTACAAAACAACAAAACAAACTCTATCAAACTGGAGGCTGATACGCTGGCACAACATACTGTTCATGGCTAACGATCCGGCAGGGAATGGATGTCAGGTCAGAGCTTATGAAGTGGAAGGGTGATGATCAGGACCAGGTGTGCAGATAGCTGATGGGATACAGGTGCGGGTAATCAGAGATCTCCCAACTAGCTACATCGCCCGGCAACCAGACAGGGTGCGTTCCAGGACACCGGAAAAACACTCCAGGACAGAACACAGGCAAAAACAGACTCAGGAAGCGGGATTCGTGACAAGAGTGGCCAGACGGAAGCCACTCCTCAGTAAAAGGCACATGACAGCCAGCTTGGGGGTTGGCAAAAGGCCCCTAAAGGACTCTCAGACCATGAGAAACAAGATTCTCTGGTCTGATGAAACCAAGATTGAACTCTTTGGCCTGAATGCGAAAAGTCACGTTTGGAGGAAACCTGGCACCATCCCTGTAGTGAAGCGTGTTGGCAGCATCATGCTGTGGGGACGTTTTTCAACGGCAGGGACTGGGAGACTAGTCAGGATCGATGGAAAGATGAACAAAGCAAAGTACAGAGAGATCCTTGATGAAAACCTGATCCAGAGGGCTCGGGACCTCAGACTGGGGTGAAGGTTCACCTTCCAACAGGACGACAACCCTAAGCACACAGCCAAGACAACGCAGGAGTGGCTTTGGGACAAGTTTCTGAATGCCCTTGAGTGGCCCAGCCAGAGCCTGGACTTGAATCCGATCATAAAGTACTTAGTAAAGGGTCTGAATACTTATGTAAATGTAATATTTCCGGTTTTTATATTTAAGAAATTTACAAAATTTCTAAAAACCTGTTTTTGCTTTGTCATTGTGGGGTATTGTGTGTAGATTGATGAGGGGGAAAAAAACATTTAATCCATTTTAGAATAATATGTGGAAAAAGTCAAGGGGCGTGAATACTTTCCGAATGCACTGCACATCTAGCTAGTTTTTCTATGCATCGGAAGGATTGAACGGCAGCCTCGGGTAAGCTCAAGGGGGGAAGTGTCTCGAGTTTACGCTTGCCTGAGTTAGAATACCTCATGATCAGCTGTAGACTGTACTATATACCAAGAGAATTTTCATCTATATTTTTCATAGCTGTCTATTTACCACCACAATCCAATGCTGGCACTAAGACCGCACTCAACGAGCTGTATAATGCCATAAGCAAACAAGAAAATGCTTATCCAGGGAAGTACTACTTGTGGCCGGTGATTCTAATGCAGGGAACCGAAATCCGTCTTGGCTAATTCCGACCAACATGTCACTTGTGCAACTAGATGCGACAAAACTCTAGATCATCTTTATTCCACACACAGAAACGAGCACAAAGCACTTCCTCAACCTCCACTTGGAAAATCTGACCTTAACGCTATCCTTCTGATTCCTGCTTACAAGCAAAAACTCAAACAGGAAGTACCAGTGACGCGCCCAATACGGAAGTGGTCCGATGAAGCAGATGCTAAGCTACAGGACTGTTTCGCTAGCACAGAATGGAATATGTTCCGCGATTCATCCGATGGCATTGAGGAGTTTACCGGCTTCATTAATAAGTAAGTCGCTCTGGATAAGAGCGTCTGCTAAATGACTTAAATGTTAAAAATGTTAAAATGTTAAGTGCATCGACGACGTCGTCCCCACAGTGACCGTACGTACATATCCCAACCAAAAGCCATGGATTACAGGCAACTTCAGCACTGAGGTAAAGGCTAGAGCTGCTGCCTTCAAGGAGTGGGACAGGAGTGATGGGGAAACGAAGCTCCCTGAAGCATTGAGTATTTCCAGCCAATTGTGTCGGAAATAGGTTCATTACTCAAGGCTGATCAACACAGTGTACACTAGTGGAACCTGCTGGTCAAAAGAATTTAGAACAGCCAAATTATTATGGATGACATCGCACACGCCGTAGAGCATGCACAGGATAGCCTTTTGTCTTCTACTGAAACCAATACCAAACCAATCAGGTGGTTGTTCGACAAAGCAGACGTCATTGATTATGTGCTTCTGATAAAGTGACACAAGCATCGGCACACTGTTTCGAAGCAAACTGCTTACCGATTTTGATGCATGCCTCAGAGCTCCGGTGACAAACGTAACATCCCTATGGGACACTAATACATACACTTATAATAAGTCCCAGTACGACCTCTGATGAGCCATCAAGCAGGCATCACGCCAATACAGAACTAAGATCAAATGCTACTACGCCGGATCTGACACTCGATGAATGTGGCATGGATTGCAAACTATCACGGATTACAAAAGAAAACCCAGTCGCGAGCTGCCCATTGACATGAACCTACCAGTGGAGCTAAATGCCTTCTATGCTCGCTTCGAGGCAAGTAACAATGAACCATGCATGAGAGCACCAGCTGTTCCAGACAATTGTGTAATCACGTGCTCTGTAGCAAATGTGAGAAAGACCTTTAGCTAGGTTAACATTCACAAAGCCACATGTTTCTAGCAGGCCACCTTTTATTTTATTATTTAACTAGGCAAGTCAGTTAAGAACAAACTCTAATTTACCCTGGCCAAACCCAGACGATGCTGGGCCAATTGTTCACCGCCCTATGGGACTCACGGCCAGTTGTGATTCAACCTGGAATCGAACCAGGGTCTGTAGTGACACCTCTGGCACTGAGATGCAGTGCCTTTTACGGTTGCGCCATTTGGAAGCCCAAAAACCTTATTCCCTCTGCCAAGAATACCAAGGTAACTTGCCTAAATGACTATCGCCCAGTAGCACTCACTCCTGTAGCAATGAAATGCTTTGAAAGGCTGGTCATGACTCACATCAACACCATCATCCCAGACACACTGGACCAACTCCAATTCGCATAGAGCCCCAACAGATCCACAGATGATGCATGCTCTATTGCACTCCACACTGCTCTCTCCGACCTGGACAAGAGGAACACCTATGTGAGAATGATGTTCATTGACTACAGCTCAGCGTTCAACACCATAGTGCCTTCCAAACTAATCACTAAGCTAAAGACCCTGGGACTGAACACCTCCATCTGCAACTGGATCCTGGACTTCCTGATGGGACACCCCCAGGTGGTGAGGGTAGGCAACAGCACATACACTATGCTGACCCTCAACACGGGGGCCCTTCCAGGGTGTGTGCTTAGTCCCCTCCTGTACTCCCTTTCACCGATGACTTTGTGCCCGTGCATGACTCCAACACTATCATTAAGTTTGCTGATAACACATTGGTGATAGGCCTATAGGGAGGAGGTCAGAGACCTGGCAGTGTGGTGCCAGGACAACAACCTCTCCTACAACGTCAACAAGACAAAGGAGCTGACCATGGACTACAGGAAATGGAGGGGCCAAGCACGCCCCCATTCACATCGACGGGGCTGCAGTGGAGCGGGTCTAGAGCTTAAAGTTCCTCGGTGTCCACATCATTAAGTATCTATCATGGTCCACACCACGTGTCAAACTCATTCCACGGAGGGCCGTGTGTCTGGGGGTTTTCACTCCTCCCTTGTATTTGATTGATGAATTAAGATCACTAATTAGTAAGCAACTCCCCACACCTGGTTGTCTAGGGCTTAATTGAAAGGAACAAACTGAAACATGCAGACACTAGGCCCTCTATGGAATGAGTTTGACACCCCTGGTCCACACACAGCAACACAGTCGTAAGGAGGGCACGACAACGCCTCTTCCCCCTCAGGAGGCTGAAAAGATTTGGCGTGGGCCCTCAGGACCTCAGAAAGTTCTACAGCTGCACCATTGAGAGTATCTTGAGTAGCTGCATCACCGATTGATATGGCTTGGCATCTGACCGTAAGGCGCTACAAAGGGCCAAGTATATAACTGAGGCCGAGCTCACTGCCATCCAGGACCTCTATATCAGGCGGTGTCAGGAAGGCCCTAAAAATTGTCCAAGACTCCAGCCACTCAAGTCATAGACTGTTCTCTATGCTACTGCACGGCAAACAATACTGATGCACCAAGTCTGGAACCAACAGGACCCTCAACAGCTTCTACCCCCAAGCCATAAGAGTGCTAAATAGTTTGTTAAATACCCAGACTATCTGCATTGACCCTTTTTGCACAAACTTTTTTGACTCATCACATACGCTGCTGCTACCGTTTATCTATCCTGTTGCCTAGTCACTTTATTCCTAGTTATATGTACTATCACTTTATTCCTAGTTATATGTACTACTATATGTGTTATATATATCTATCTCAATTACCTCGTACCCCTCCACATCGACTTGGTACTGCTACCCCGTGTACATAGCCAAGTTATTGTTACTCATTGTGTATTTATTATTACTTTTCTATTATTTCTCCATTTTCTTTCTTTCTGCATTGTTGGAAAGGGCCCGTAAGTAAGCATTTCACTGTTAGTCTGCACCTGTTGTTTACGAAGCATGTGTCAAATAAAATTGTATTTTATTTTATTTGTATTGTAGCCCAGGAGAATGAGGGCTCAGGGGCGGATGGGCCTTAGCTAAACTGAGCAGTGTGATTTCAATTGAACGGGTTAGTGATCTTTGGGAAACTTGACTCCCTCACCAACCATTACATAAGCACACTTGTGGTCCCTGAGGCAGCCCAGAGAGCAAGCAATCTGGTTAGATGGAGAGATGAGGGACTGCTCAACTACGACAGAATTGACAAATTACATTTCTCAGTATTTGATGATTTATCTGATGATGATTTATCTGTCATTAAATAGTCACATACATACATAAAGATCCCAGAACACAGGTATCTTTTGGTTATCACTACTGCAACAGCCTCCAGGAACAACACAATATTTTGTGAATGCCTGCTCACTGTTTGCTGCTACTTAATGTCTCTGCATATTGGCCCACACTAGCTGTAGCTTTATCAGGACACCACATAGTCCTCCATAGACAGAGCCCATAGTAACCACATGGAGACTGGAGAGGTACCTCTTAATAAAGGCCATGATTGTGAGAGGACATTCCACTGTCACCTTGTCACCCGCAAAAGGACAAAAAAGACCTTCATCAAACTTTCATGTCAATCTCCCTCTTCTTCTCTCTTTCACTCTTCCTCAAGACTGAATAGTCACCTCAAAGTGAAGGTTTACTTGAGACTGAGGACTTTAATTGAGGACATTGCTTGGTAATGTTATTGTGTAATGCTGTGCACTCTGCCCACTGGCACAGAGTTTCCAGTAGGACAGGACAGGGGTCTGAGGAAATGAGGAGGCTGGTGATTAGATAGTGAGTGTTTATCACCCCTCAGCCCAGATCACACTCAGTATTAACAGGGAAATCCCCCGGGTCTATTCCATGGAAACCTTGAGTGCGTGGCCACAGAGTTACAAAATCTCCCCGGATTTGCTTTCTAATCTTAGTCTGATCCTGGATTCTCTGAGTCTAATGGTAAAAAGTGATTAGATAAATGCATGTAATGGCTCCTGTTTCCCCCTTAATAAATCCACCTCCTGAATCCAAGTGTTTGACATTGGGGAGGTGACCAGTACCTTTATGATCAAACTTTAGCAATGCAGAAGCAAAAGTCATTTTTCCTACCTTGGTCATCATAATTTGATCTGGTTTCATCCAAATATCATCCAATTTCATAAAATACATGATTTCAACCATTGAAGGTTTGAGACTTGCTGCCACTCTGATCTGTCCCATATATATTATTTTTCATGGAACCACTACCACATATCACTTAAATTGGTACAGGACTCTCTCTAACAAGAGTAACAAATATAGTCTCATACAAGACACACCTCCAAAATTGTTAATGAATGCAAAACAACAATACTATACAGTTTCAGTGCACAGTTTATAGAATTCCTAAACAATATATTACCATATTCTGTGTACAGCATTCTCACTCACGGGTGCAACAAATATAGCCTCTTACACGGAACGCCTTAAAATATGTTAAAATATGTTTCCATGGCAACAACATTTTCCCACAATGCACCATAGTTAACACCGTAAAACACATTGCAGGTATTTTACTGTGCATTTTAGTGTTTCACTGTTGAAATTACAGAAAGGTCTTAGAGTGTGCTGTAAAGCAATTGTACGGTATTTTACTGTGGATTCTATGGTAATCTACTGTATTCAGTTTATTAAGTATCATACTGTTGTTTAATACTAAAATTACAAAATTACAAAACAACTGCTAACAGTGTACAGAAAGAGACCAACACCAACTGACTGACAGATCCAATACCAAACAGACACAGTTACAGACATATTATCAGACATATTATCAGACATACTATCAGACATACTATCAGACATACTATCAGACATACAGACAGGGTAGGAGTGTGTTGGGAAGTGGTGGGGGAGGAGAGGCGGATAACAGCCACAAATTAAAAGTCTCAGCATGGCTCCATGATTGATTCACTTCATAAAGTGAAGGGTTGTGTTCTCGGCTGCTTGGGGCTGTGATTGCTTCCTCATTAGAGAGAGGCAGTAAAGTACTTTGACTGAAGGGAGGGGGGTGAGAAGGAGAAGGAAGAAGAAGAGGGGGAGGCTGGTGAGGGAGTGTTACAGCTCCATGTATGGCAGGGGCTGTCTGGGCCAGCGTGCCAGAGTGACGGGCTGTTTACTTGCTGCTGGATGGATGTAAGCAGTGTGCTGTGTGTCACCCCCAGTCTGACGTCTGTTTAGCCTTCCCTCTGCCGGAGTGTGTCGAACCCACTTCACTAACCATGCCTGGGAGACTGGAGAGCTACAGCTAGGGCTGGAGAACTGGGAAGATATTTTCTCTATGTTTGGCTTCCTCTCTCTCCTTGCCTTTCTATACCCCTCTGTCTTGTATCCCTATTTTATAGATGCCCATAGTTGTTCAGGGACATGTATCTCTCTCATTTAAACAGAGACTCCCCCCTCTCTCTTTTGCTCTCTCTCTCTTTTTTCTCCTCCTTCCCACCCTCTATCTCAGCAGCTCCAGGATCCTTGGGATGACAACTGCATTACACACATCCTGTTGTGATTTAAGGTTTCATTCCCCTTGCAAATCACCCTGCCTGTCACTCTCTCTTTATACAAGCGGGATGCGCTGGCCGTTCAGACTGGAGACGGGCAGCCAGCCACAGTCTCCGCTGGCCACTTATCACTCTCACAACAATATGACACAGCCAGAATGGGATTGGCAACGGAGAGTAGAAAACTTTGACGTTTATACCTCCATGTGTGTGTTTCTGTGTGTGTGTGTGTGCGTGTGTGTGTGTGTGTGTGTGTGTGTGTGTGTGTGTGTGTGTGTGTGTGTGTGTGTGTGTGTGTGTGTGTGTGTGTGTGTGTGTGTGTGTGTGTGTGTGTGTGTGTGTGTGTGTGTTTCCCTTTCCCTCACAGCAGAAGCTTCAGGTTTTTCCTTATTAATTATTCAACTGAGGACACTACTTGAGGGGAGAAATCCAATCTCTCCCTCATTTTCTTTTATTCTTGGTCTCTGCAGCCTGAGAGATTGAAAGGAGGTTTGGGAGAGGTGATCAAGAAGTCACTCTGACACACAGTCTCTTCAGGGTGTTCTGGGCCACTTATGTCCAACTGATCTTACCGATAGTGATAGACTTACTCACTAGCTCCCATTCATCAGAGCGCTATACTAGCTCCCTGGAGCCAGAGTTCCCAGTAATCACTCCTCCACTAAAAAGAGAGAGTTTCTTTCCACTCCTTTTAGCCCATATTGCTTTTCTGTAGAGATTGAGAGATGTACTCCCACTGCTATATCCCACCTCCCCCCCTCTCTCTCTCTCTCTCTCTCTCTCTCTCTCTCTCTCTCTCTCTCTCCATGTCTCTCTCTGTGTCTCTCTCTGTCTCACAGCCAAGTTGGGATGTCATTCCTCCAGGCCATCCTCCTCTCTCTGTGTTTTGTTTTGTCCTGTTTTTGTGAATGCCTTGTGTCTCTGCTATGCAAAAAAAGCCTTACAACACCATGGAAACTATCACTTTAGTTATAGCCAAGATACAGCAGTCTCTCTCCAAATTGGAGCATGTGGTAAGTGCATGTGCTTGTGTTTAGTTTTCCCATCATTCAAAAAATAGCCATCCATTGTCATGCATTAGCTTAGATCCTACCATTTTATCAATGATCTTCAGAGGGCAAACACCCCACTGGGCACTGACTGTCAATTCAACGTCTATTCCATATTGGTTCAACATAATTCAGTTGAAATGACCTCGAAACAACGTTGATTCAACCACTGTTTGCCCAGTGGAACCACTTGCTTCCACAGTATAGACAACAAACCCATGCCATGATGTCCGCATGCCCGTCCTATGCCCGTCCTATCACGTGGCTGGGCATTGTTTTAGAGATGCCATAAGGACTGTGACAGCCAGCTGGCCATGCTCCCCAGTCCTATTACAGCCCTGTCTAGACTGATCACAGTGTGACCAAGGCCCACTGGACTGGCTGTCCTGCTCTGCTACAGCTGGAGAGTTCCCCTCCACAGTAAAACACACAGACAGACAGAGAGTCAGCAGGGACTTCCATTACACAATGCACACGTCCATTACAGAATGCACAGAATGCACAAACCTTAGCTGGAGAGAGTCTTAATAAGTGAAAAAAGGGTGTGAACTTCAGCAGAAAGGGAGATAATCGGGATGCACCCCTAGAACCTATGGGAGAGGTCCTGTGCAGGTCATAGGAGGGGAAAACATTGTCATCCATTCATCATGTCTTTACTTTATATGTTGAAAACACGTCACCTTGACATTAAACTGGAGCAACACAGTGTAAATATGGTGTATAAGAGCTGAATGTGTATGTTCTGTGTCCCATATGCTTTACTGGCTTAACAGTCACTGCCTGTGTGGAATAAGTACATCTTAAAGTGTTATTTGTAATGAATGGCTACATTTATGTGTCTCAGGAGCTCTCTAAGCCAAGAATGACTGTTCATGTTTAAAGGTTATATCTGTCATGACTTGACTTTAACATTAATCTGATGACTGTTGATTTATCTAATCAACTAACTATGTTTAATTGTTACCCGATTAAATTAATCATGTAACAATTAACTCATTAGGGTCTGGGGCACCACGAGAGCAGTTTTTTAAAGAGTTACCATCTCCCGAATGAAACTCTAAAATGTCTTTACCTATCACATCTATAAACAGTCAACTTATTAATAACCTCGTATCATATCATCATTCTGAACAGTCGTAACCTCCTTGCATATGCAAAAACCTGAGCCTTACTTATGATTAAGTACTACACAAATTTGTTTAATTATTTATTTACTAGCTAATTAAATGGTAACACAGGATAAACATACACATTTAATACGTTAAAAACAGGTTCCTAGCGGAATGACGACAATATAGCTGCTTGTTACAAAAGAGATGGAGAGGGTGAGAGAGGGACATGAGAAATCATTAATGTATTTACATGAAATGCCTAGGGTCGCAGGGTATCTCTCTTGGAATCGGGCCGCCTTGGAAAGGGGGCTGGGCCTTTTCGCGGCACACTTGTAAGGCTCTGATTGTCCAAAAGGGTTCCAACAACTCTTCTACTGTTGTTCTTCTCTGTAGTTGTCTTTTATTTATTTTATTTTTATTTTACCTTTATTTAACCAGGTAGGCCAGTTGAGAACAAGTTCTCATTTACAACTGCGACCTGGCCAAGATAAAGCAAAGCAGTGCGACAAAAACAACAACACAGAGTTACACATAAACAAACGTACAGTCAATAACACAATAGAAAAATCTATGTACAGTGTGTGCAAATGTAGAAGAGTAGGGAGGTAAGGCAATAAATAGTAGGGAGGTAAGGCAATGTCTAGTATCCGGTGACTTGTCATGTTGTCCTGAACAGAACTACAGAGTTCATTTTCCTTCCAATTGCTCTGGAAGATGCTTCTTTGAAGATAGGCTAGCCAGCTGTGTCGATGGTTCCCAGTGGGGTGAGGAGAGTAGCGTAAAACGATGGTTTGAACAGAGTAACAGGATGGTCCTACTTAAAATCGCTTTCGAAGATACTTTCCTTAGGACAGCTAGTCAGCTGTACCAGTGATTGTCCGGGAAGTGAGTTTATCGTCTCTACCTTGTGTTGATATTCAAAGTTCAAACCATTTTAAACGTAAAGCTGCAGCTCTACGTCTCTCTGGGCTGGTATGTTAATTCTTAACCCATAATTTTATACAGTTTGTTCAAAGGGTGTTTTTTTGTTGCCTCCTGCCTGAGGAGAGCTTCCACAGAGGACTACTGGGCTTATGGCTAACATTATCACATGTACAGTACAGTGCATTCGGAAAGTATTCAGACCCCTTGACTTTTTCCACGTTTTGTTACGTTACAGCCTTATTCTAAAATGAATTAAATATTTTTTTCACTCAAAATGACGAAGCGAAAAAATACCTTATTTACATAAATATTCAGACCCCTTTGCTATAAGACTTGAATTTGAGCTCAGGTGCATCCTGCTTCCATTGATCATCATTGAGATGTTTCTACAACTTGATTGGAGTCCACCTGTGGTAAGTTCAATTGATTGGACATGATTTGGAAAGGCACACACCTGCTTACGTAAGGTCCCACAGTTGTGTGCAATTAGGTTGAAGTAATTGTCTGGAAATATAATCAAAATGTTATTTGTCACATACACATGTTTAGCAGATGTTATTGCAGGTGTAGCGAAATGCTTGTGTTTCTATCTCCAACAGTGCAGTAATATCTAACAATACACACAACCTAAAAGTAAAAGAATGGAATTAACGAATATATAAATATTAGGATGAGCAATGTCGGAGTGGCATAGACTAAATACAGTAGAATGAAATACAGTATATACAAATGAGATGAGTAGAGCAAACATATATAAACATTATTAAAGTGACTAGTGTTCCGTTATTAAAGTGGCCAGTGATTTCAAGTCTATGTATATGGGGCAGCAGCCTCTAAGGGTGCAGGGTTACATAACTGGGTGGAAGCCGCCTGGTGATGGCTATTTAACAGTCTGATGGCCTTGAGATAGAAGCTGTTTTTCAATCTCTCGGTCCCAGCTTTGATGCACCTGTACTGACCTTGCCTTCTGGATGATAGAGGGGTTAACAGGCAGTGGCTCGGGTGGTTGTTGTCCTTGATTATCTTTTTGGCATTCCTGTGACATCGGGTGCTGTAGGTGTCCTGGAGGGCATGTAGTTTGGCCCCGATGATGTGTTGGGCACCACCCTCTGGAGAGCCCTGCGGTTGCAAGATGGCGCCGACAGATAGGGCAGTTCTGCTTCTAGCTCCTGTAGAGCTCCGAGACAAGATTGTGTTGAGGCACAGATCTGGGGAAGGGTACCAAAACATTTCTGCATCATTGAAGGTCCCCAATAATCATCTTACATGGAAGAAGTTTGGAACCAACAAGACTCTTTCTTGAGCTGGCTGCCCGGCCAAATTGAACAATCGGGGGAGAAGGGTCTTGATCAGGGAGGTGACCAAGAACCAGATGTTCACTGACAGATCTCCAGAGTTCCTCTGTGGAGATGGGAGAACCTTCCAGAAGGACAACCATCTCTGCAGCACTCTACCAATTAGGCCTTTATGGTAGAGTGGCCAGACGGAAGCCACTACTCAGTAAAAGACACACGACAGCCCGCTTGGAGTTTGCCAAAAGGCACCTAAAGGACTCTGACCATGAGAAACAAGATTATCTGGTCTAAGGAAACCAAGATTGAACTCTTTGGCCGGAATGCCAAGCGTCATGTCTGGAGGAAACCTGGCACCATCCCTACTGTGAAGCATGGTGGTGGCAGCATCATGCTGTGGGGATGTTTTTCAGTGGCAGGGACTGGGAGACTAGTAAGGACCGGGGGAAAGATGAACGGAGCAAAGTACAGAGAGATCCTTGATGAAAACCTGCTCCAGAACGCTCCGGACCTCAGACTGGGGAAGGTTCACCTTCCAACAGGACAACGACCCTAAGCACACAGCCAAGACAACGCAGGAGTGGCTTCGGGACAAGTCTTTGAATATCCTTGAGTGGCCCAGCCAGAGCCCGGACTTGAACCCGATCGAACATTGCTGGAGAGACCTGAAAATAGCTCTGCAGAGACGCTCCCCATCCAACCTGACAGAGCTTGAGAGGATCTTCAGAGAAGAATGGGAGAAACTCCCTAAATACAGGTGTGCCAAGCTTGTAAAATTGAATCAAATCAAATTTTATTTGTCACATACACATGGTTAGCAGGTGTTAATGCGAGGCTAGCAAAATGCTTGTGCTTCTAGTTCCGACAGTGCAGTAATATCTAACAAGTAATCTAACAATTCCCCAACAACTACCTAATACACACACATCTAAAGGGGTGAATGAGAATATGTACATGTAAGTATATGGGTGAGCAATCGCCGATCGTCACAGGCTGTAAGGCGTGCGTACTGGTGGTAGAGAAGTCAGGCGCAGGAGAGCAAAGACTGTGTTACAACGGCGCAGTTTAATGATAAAAATCACTGTGAACAAAAACCATATAAACAATGGGACAAAAACTCCAGACATAACGTGCACAAGCACTTACAATAAACAATACCGGACAAGGACATGTGGGGAACAGAGGGTTAAATACACAACATGTAATTGATGGAATAGAATCCAGGTGTGTGGGAAGACAAGACAAAACAAATGGAAAATGAAAGGTGGATCGGCGATGGCTAGAAGGCCGGTGACGTCGACCGCTGAACGTCGCCCGAAAAAGGAGAGGGCGACGGAGGAAGTTGTGACACAGGCAAGGTGCAATAGATGGTATAAAATACAGTATATACATGTGATATGAGTAATGTAAGATATATAAACATTATTAAAGTGGCATTATTTAGAGTGCATTGTATAAAGTGACTAGTGATCCATTTATTAAAGTGGCCAGTGACTGGGTCTCCATGTGGGCAGCAGCCTCTCTGAGTTAGTGATAGCTGTTTAGCAGTCTGATGGCCTTGAGATAGAATCTGTTTTTCAGTCTCTCGGTCCCGGCTTTGATGCACCTGTACTGACCTTGCCTTCTGGATGGTAGCGGTGTGAACAGGCAGTGGCTCGGGTGGTTGATGTCCTTGATGATCTTTTTGGCCTTCCTGTGACATCGTGTGCTGTAGGTGTCATGGAGGGCAGGTAGTTTGCCCCCGGTGATGCATTGTACATACCGCACCACCTTCTGGAGAGCCTTGCTGTTGAGGGCGGTGCAGTTGCGGTACCAGCCCGACAGAATGCTCTTGATTGTACATCTGTAAAAGTTTGTCAGGGTTTTGGGTGACTTCAGCTGTTTCCTGAAGTCCACGATCATCTCCTTTGTTTTGTTGATGTTGAGTGAGAGGTTGTTTTCCTATTGTCTGCATCTAGCTGATTGATCTAGGGTGTAAATCATTAGTCCAACAGTTAAACACAAGTTTCTATTGGACAAATTCAGGTATGTTTATCCCTGTTTCGTTCTGTTTGCTTACGTTTAAGAAAAGTTTTTCTACAGAATCGGCGCAATGAATACATCCCTGATCACACGCAAACACAGTTCACTTTCATACCAGACACATGCAAACAGCTCGTTGTATATATATATATAGAATTTATTCTCGCATCTATCTTTGCGCTTTCTTCCTCTCACCTTTCCCCTTCGCTTGTGCACAACACATCAGCTGTCTGTGACCAGGCAAAAAAAACTTTCCCAGCCAAACCTTCATATCATGACCGCTAACCGCTACGCACAGCCTACATCGTTGTCTCGCCATAGTCAACATAGCTACTAGAATGAATGCGTTAGGTAACTTCTACTTGGTCACCATCCCGGATCCGGGAGCATCCTCATCAGTAAAAAAGCTGACTAGCATAGCCTAGCATAGCGCCACAAGTAAATACTAGCATATAAATATCATGAAATCACAAGTCCAAGACACCAAATGAAAGATACACATCTTGTGAATCCAGCCATCATTTCCGATTTTTAAAATGTTTTACAGCGAAAACACAATATGTATTTCTATTAGCTAACCACAATAGCAAAAGACTCAACCGCATATTTTCACAATTTTTTAGCATAGGTAGCTATCACAAAACCGACCAAATAGAGATATAATTAGTCACTAACCAAGAAACAACTTCATCAGATGACAGTCTTATAACATGTTATACAATAAATCTATGTTTTGTTCGAAAATGTGCATATTTGAGGTATAAATCATAGTTTTACATTGCAGCTACCATAAAAAAAATATCACCAAAGCAGCCGGAATAATTACAGAGAGCAACGTGAAATACCTAAATACTCATCATAAAACATTTATGAAAAATACATGGTGTACAGCAAATGAAAGATAAACATCTTGTGAATCCAGCCAATATTTCAGATTTTTTAAGTGTTTTACAGCGAAAACACAATATAGCATTATATTAGCTTACCACAATAGCCAACCACACAACCGCATTCATTCACCGCAAAGGTAGCGATCGCAAAAAAACAGCAAAAGATATAAAATTATTCACTAACCTTGACAAACTTCATCAGATGACAGTCCTATAACATCATGTTACACAATACATATATGTTTTGTTCGAAAATGTGCATATTTAGCGGTACAAATCGTGGTTTTACAATGTGAATACGTAGCCAAACTGCACAAAATTATCCGGAGATATCTTGGACAGTCACCTAATCTAATCAAATAACTCATCATAAACTTTACTAAAAAATACATGTTGTACAGCAAATGAAAGATACACTAGTTCTTAATGCAACCGCTGTGTTAGATTTTTAAAAATAACTTTAGTACGACATACAGCTTACGTTATAGCGAGACAGCGCCCAAAATAAGGGCGGAAAATATGACTAAACATTTTCCACAGAAATACGAAATAACATCATAAATGGTTCCTACTTTTGCTGAGCTTCCATCAGAATCTTGTACAAGGAGTCCTTTGTCCAGAATAATCGTTGTTTGGTTTTAGAATGTCCTCTTCTCCTGTCGAATTAGCAACCATAGCTAGCCATGTGGCGCAAACGTGGCCAACTTCACATGACGCAAAGAAAAGAAAATTCCAAAACTCGCAATAAACGTTCAATAAACTGATATAACTCGGTTTTAAAAAACTACTTTATGATGTTTTTAACACATATATCAAATAAAATCAGAGCCGGAGATATCTAACGTGTATACCGAAAGCTTTTCAGAAGGCAATCTGGGGTTCCTTCTCGCGCCTTCCAAGACAATGAAATTTCCAGACACGTCCTTCCAAAAGCTCTTGTTCGGCCTCAGATTAAGCTAGACACCCCATTCCACCTCTCACTGCCTGTTGACATCTAGTGGAAGGCGTATGCAGTGCATGTATATCCATAGATTTCAGGCAAATTAATAGGAAGGCCCTGGAACAGAGCCTCGATTTCAGATTTTTCACTTCCTGTCAGGAAGTTTGCTGCAAAATGAGTTCTGTTTTACTCACAGATATAATTCAAACGGTTTTAGAAACTAGAGAGTGTTTTCTATCCAATAGTAATAATAATATGCATATTGTATGAGCAAGAATAGAGAACGAGGCAGTTTAATTTGGGCACGATTTTTCACAAAGTGAAAACAGCGCCCCCCTATTGAGAAAAGGTTTTAATCCACTATAATCATGCAGTGCAGTGTAGTCAGTAGCAATCAGTTTAGCAGTTACGCCAGCCGGCCCCAGTGGCAATAAATTCATAAAACCAAAAGCTTACCTTGACTTCTCTGTTTGAGCTGGGTGATTGAGTAGGCTAAACTAGCTAGCTGCATTTGACACTAGCTAAGTGAAAGTGAAAGTGAAAAAAGATATACTACGAAATATAGATAGCTTTCTCTCTCTCTCTCTTGCTTCTCCTTCATTTTTGAATAAATTAATTTGTGAAAAACTCTGGCTACACCTTGGTGCTACCCTACAGGGTGCTGTTGAGGCTACTGTCGACCTTCATTGCAAAACAGTGTGTTTTAATCAATTATTTGGTGACGTGGATATATTTAGTATAGTTTTATCTAAAATTATAACTTTTTAAATGTTTCACTATTTTTATTTTTATGAAATTCACTGAGGAGAATGGTCCTCCCCTTCCTCCTCTGAGGAGCCTCCACTGATGTACACATGCACACAGAGACACACACAAATGGCAATGTCCTCACTGCAGTCCTTGTCATTCTTACTAAAGTAAAGTTGATAAAGAGGCTGTAGCCACCAAGTGTGCACTTCTAACTGCAGGATTCTAACTAGATATTAACTAGAGAGTAGCTGAGCTCTTCTCTAGCTGGTAGAACTGAATATGAATGAGGCAGTGGTCTCAGACTGACCTATGAGAGAGAGAGAGACATCCCCTTTCTATTTATGACCATTTGCTAGGACAGGAGGGTTCAGATATAGACCCAGTTATCCTCTCCTCAGTCCTTACCCACTGAATTATTCAACCACAGACTGACTGCTGCAATGAAGAAGTGTGTCCCCTCTCGACAATGTAATATTCAAGTTTTGTGTGTTCTGCTAACTGTGTGTGTGTGTGTGTGTGTGTGTGTGTGTGTGTGTGTGTGTGTGTGTGTGTGTGTGTGTGTGTGTGTGTGTGTGTGTGTGTGTGTGTGTGTGTGTGTGTGTGTGTGTGTGTGTACACCACCGGTAAAAAGTTTTAGAAAACCTACCTATTTAAGAGTTTTTCTTTATTTTTACTATTTTCTACATTGACGAATAATAGTGAAGACATCAAAACTATTAAATAACACATGGAATCATGTAGTAACCAAAAAAGTGTGAAACAAATTAAAATATATTTTAGAATTTAGATTCTTCAGAGTAGCCACCCTTTGCATACTCTTGGCATTATGATTTAAAGAAGGTTGTACCTCATATGTCATGACTCGTGGTACATGAATACCATGGATATGCTGGCAGGTGTGGACAGATCATTTTATATTAATATTCAGTGTGAATAAAAGGGAAAGTGTTAGTATGGCAAAAAGACGTGTGAGACTGGGTGAGAGACAAATGGAATCATTTATCTGCATGTAACAGGAGATTTTAGTCGTATGATAAAATGTGTCTTTAGTTCAGAATTACCGGAGGTAGTGAAGTTTTCTGCTGTCGGATGAATAGATAATACTCCAAGGGAGAAGTTTGTCAGTGCTGTTAGATGTCAGAAACAGACTGCAGGCAATTTGTATGTCTGCTCATTTTTCTTTCACATCACAAATGTTATAAATGGCTGCCAAAGTGACAGTTAGAGGTAAGTGCCATCATGGCTTCAATATCAACCATAACAGGTCATGGTTTTGAAAAGGAACGTTTATCTGAGACAGAACAGACAAAAACATGCGATCAGGATAGGAAGGCGAGAAAAGTGGTGAGAAAAAGAAAGATCGAAAGAGCAGAGTGATTTGTGAAACTGGTAATGGTCCAGTAACTCTCTATAATCACCACCTGGTGAGCTCTGAGTAGGTTGTCATGACCACAATGAGCGATGGGCTGGGTGGCAACAACAGTTTGATTATTTTCTGGTGATGTGCCCACAAGTTACAGACCACTGTGGGAGCTCTACACCTGTGCTTCCCAAAGAGTGGGTCACAGCTGGACCCTAAGGTGACTATAGAGACACTGTCTCTGGTGAATTGACGGGTCAAGAAAACTCTAAAGGCTTTATGTGGGAAAACTTCTACTGTTCTAAATACGCCCTCCACAGGTTACAGCTTGCTGGACAGGAGAGCACTTCTCCACCGCTCATCAGGGCCGTTGTTTGTCAGAGGTCTAGAGGAAAATATAGTGGACCTGCCGACAGCAGGACCTGCTGATCTGAGTGCACAAAGCCTTCTCCTGTTTCAGGAAAAAAAAAACTGTGGGTCCATCCAACCTACATTTTGCTGTGACAACCTGCTGTTGCGTCAAGTGACACCTCTCTTTGTGGAAAACACAAAACAGGACTGAACAGGTCGCTAGGGTCACTGGAGCGGGATATATTAGTGACTGTTAATTAGTGGTCAACTGATCAGCATAGGCATCTTATCGCTTCCTGTTGTACCCAGCTTTCAACAGTGGCTGATATTGAGCTTCAGGTTGTGGTCGATAACATTGGAGATGACCAATCAAACAACAGGGTTTAGCCACAGGAAATCTTGAGATTTACATCGATGCAGAACAGCAAAGATCTAGCTGTCACTAAGCTTCTGTATTGTATCTCATGTGATGTTGAGCACACCAACGTTTCCGGCTCATCTCAGTCTAACTAATGCGAACATGGGTCATGACCCTTGCCCTTAGCCCTGTGTAGTTTAATCTCTGATTTGTACAGTATGTTCTCTCTGATCCTAATCATTGTTTGCAATCAACCTCTTATTGTCCTGTGGCCATCTCTAGCTCAATGGTTGTTTCATAGCCCTCCTGTCACTCCAGATGTTTCAACATGCCTCAGTTACTTTAATCGTGATCAAATCCTCATATTGTCCATCAGCTAATCTCCATGTTACACACTCGGCCCGCCAACTAAGGACAGATGGCCCACACTGGGTGTTGTTTAAATATGTTTACTGGATGGCAATCTCAAATCTCATAGATATCCTAGTCCCCACTTAGTTCACTAGAGAAATCCTGGCAATAGACACCACTGCCAGCCCTGGTATACCGTACGTGTGTCAAAACCATAACAAGACAAGAGAGCTGTACTTTATGTATGAAATCAGAAAAAATAACAGTCTTTAAGTACTTGTCATGTCAGCGGTGTGAGATATCTTTATCAGTAGGAAGAGTGTGAGTGCTGTGAGCCTCCTGGTGTTGTGTGTTCCTGGCCCACTCAGACACATGCCCACCACACGTAGATCAGGGTCACAGCCACATTACTTCTTCCATTAGAGGGAGCCTCACAATCTGTCTGTTTTTCCACTGCCCTGAGGAAAGCCTCACTGACAGTCTACTGAGGGTTCCCACTGCAAACGCAGCCAAACAGTAACTCAGAGAAAACGAGAGGTGCCTCCTCCATACCAAGATACAGCACAAAGAGAGGGAGAAGGAGAGAGAGAGGGGGGAGATAGAAGGTGGTGAGAAATAATGAGAGGGGAGAGGGAGAAAGAAAGAAAGAAAGAAAGAAAGAAAGAAAGAAAGAAAGAAAGAAAGAGGGAAAGAGAAAGAAAGCAAGAGAAAGACACTATTTAACCACTCACCAGTCAAAACATATAGAAAACATCTTCAAAGCTTATAGAAAACCAGAGCATGTGGGCTGAAATAGCTTCTTAATAAACCATGAGTCATATGTAACATGTCTCCTGCCATGACTATCTGTATTTTTCATGATGATGTCATTTGTTGTCTTAGTAGCACATGAATTCATCCCTGTCTTATCCCTGTGTCAAAGTCTTTCATTTGTGACCCCAGACCCTCAGTATAAGTGGGCACCATGGTCAGCTAAGTGCTCGGGGCCATCAATCTACACACTTGCTGACCCCACTCCACAACCTTGACCTGTTCCATTGTAAGAGTACTGCAGTTCTTCATTGGTAGAAGGTGATATAGGAGCATAATATCACACCACATAACATACACATAAAGAAGCCTCTGGAATCGTGACCCACACCGATGAGCTAAACTTGTACAGTGCCTTCAGAAAGTATTCACACCCCATGATTTGTTCCACATTTTTCTGTGTACAAAGTGGGATTAAAATGGATTTAATTTAAAAAAAAACTTGTCAACAATCTACTCAAAATACTCTGTTATGTCAAAGTGGGGAACAATTGTAGACAATTGTAGAAAACATAGGAAAAATAATACACTAATATACTGTATCTTGATTACATAAGTATTCAACCCCCTGAGTCAATACATGTTAGAATCATCTTTGGCAGCGATTACAGCCGTGAGTATTTCTGGGTAAGTCTCTAAGAGCTTTCCACACCTGGATTGTGCAAAATTTGCCCATTTTTCTTTTCAAAACCATTTTCAGGTTTGCCATAGATTTTCAAGCAGGTTTAAGTCAAACCTGTAACTTGGACACTCATAAATATTTACTGTCTTCTTTGGCCTTGTGTTCTAGGTTATTGTCCTCCTGAAAGGTGAATTCATCTCCCAGTGTCTGGTGGAAAGCAGAATGAACCAGGTTTTCCTCTAGGATTTTGTCTGTGCTTAGCTCTATTGCTTTTTTCCCCCTGAAAGCTCCAAAGTTCTTAACGGTTACAAGCATACCCATAACATGATGCAGCCACCACTATGATTGAAAATATGGAGAGTGGTACTCGGTAATGTGTTGTATTACTTTAGTGCCTTGTTGCATAAAGGATTCATGTTTTGTCATTTTTATTCTGTACAGGCTTCCTTTTTTTCACTCTGTCGATTAGGTTAGTATTGTGGAGTAACTACAATGCTGTTGATCCATCCATTTCTCCTATTACAACCATTAAACTCTGTATCTGATTTTAAGTCACCATTTGGCCTCATGGTGAAATTCCTGAGCAGTTTTCTTCCTCTCGAGCAACTGAGTTATAAAGACAGCTGTATCTTTGTACTGAATGGCTGTATTCATACACCATCCAAAGTGTAATTAATAACTTCACCATGCTCAAGGGGTATACTTCTATTTTGACCCTTCTTTGCGAGGCATTGGAAAACCTCCCTTGTCTTTGGTTGAATCTGTGTTTGAAATTCACTGCTCGACTGAGGGACCTTACAGATAATTGCATGTGTGGGGTACAGAGATGAGGTAGTGATTCAAAAATCATGTTAAACACTATTATTGCACACAGAGTAAGTCCATGCAATTTATTATGTGACTTGTTAAGCAAATTTTTACTCCTGAACTTATTTAGGCTTGCCATAACAAAAGGGTTGAATACTTATTGACTCAAGACCTTTCAGCTTTTCATGTTCCAATTCATTTGTACAAATTTTGGGGGAAAAATTCCACTTTGATATTATGGGGTATTGTGTATAGGCCAGAGACAAAAAAATCTACATTTCAACCATTTTAAATTCAGGCTGTAACACAACAAATTGTGTATACTTTCTGGAGGTACTGTAATTCGTCCTCTGGCTGTAAACCATTCTAAAATTCCTTCCCCACATAGCAACCCATGTGTAAGTAAAAGTTGTGACACCCATTAGAGAATGTCCACCCTGCTCCAGTAGATGCTCCAGATGCTTGCAGAAGAGAGAGTATTTCCTGACAGATGTCCTGGGAGAAAGGCCGGTGTTAAACAGCTGTTCTAGTGGAGGCCAGCGACACGCAGGGAGCCATTTCCCCTCTTGTACCCGCCCACCCACAAGGGACCATGCTTATGCATTCACACACAGTCAGACACTCTCTCTCTCCTACCTGTCTAAACCAGCTAATGTGCTTTAGCACAGCTGAGAGGCAGAGGCATAAGCTCAGAGTTACACCCACCCACCTACACCCACCTACACCTACACACACACACCTGTTTCCCGGTGACAGCGCCACCTTCACAGCTTCAGAGGACACAGCCCACTGCTTGGGAGCCCAGCCATCCATCTCTCTGTCTCACACTCTACACGCCATTTATCAGGACAGGCCCAGAGGTGGGAGGGGAAGGTTGGGGAGGGGGGTAACATTTGCTGTCATCTCCCCATGATTGCATATTCACAGTCAGCTCTTCAATGTGACAAAGGAGAGAGGAGGTTTGAAGAGAGGAGAGAGGAGGTTTGAGGAGAGGAGAGAGGAGGTTTGAGGAGAGGAGAGAGGAGGTGTGAAGAGAGGATAGAGGAGGTTTGAAGAGAGGAGAGAGGAGGTTTGAGGAGAGGAGAGAGGAGGTTTGAGGAGAGGAGAGAGGAGGTTTGAGGAGAGGAGAGAGGAGGTGTGAAGAGAGGAGAGAGGAGGTTTGAAGAGAGGAGAGAGGAGGTTTGAGGAGAGGAAACTGTCTCGCTGTACTGTTTGTTTGTCATCCAAGCCTCTCTCTCTCTTACTACTCCATCTCTCCTCTCTATGTGTCCTTCCTCTCTCTATGCCTCTCTTTGTCTCTTTACCGCTCCACTCCACTCCCCACCTGCCTCATATAAGGCTGTTTGTTAGTTGTTCTGGGACGGTGATAAAGGAGTAGGTGAGGAGGGGAGACAAGTTTGGGGGAGTTTGAGGGTAGACTTGCAAACACCTGGATCACTCCCAACATGGAACTTTCCGACCAGTCTGTTCCACATTGGTGTAGGTGTTTTTGTCTACACTGTTCTCTACCCCATACTATTCTCACGTCGGCCTGAGGAAGACTCAGTGTTTACTGGCAGTGGCTGGGTAATTCCATCCATCCTTTCCATTACATTGTCATTAATAGAAACAAAAACAAGTGACAATGAATCCTCCAACCGTGGCCTGTACGACCTAGTAATAAGCGGGGAGTGAAGGAGGTCAAGCATACAGTACATAGATCATAGCACCGCTACACATAACAGGATCAGAAATACCCTATGTGTGCCAATTTCATCCAGACTAAATAGCGTGAGATGATGTGTGTGTTTGTGTGTGTGTGTGTGAGAGAGAGAGAGATAAATAGAGAGAGAGAGAGAGAGAAAGTTCCCTCTACAGACAAGATCAGGTGGTGAACTGGGCGAGCAGAGCCATGATTAAGTGCAGTGGAACTGAATCCATACTCTGTGGCCCAGGAGAGAGGGATATAAAACTTCCCATCCTATAGCAGGCTTTACAGAGCAATACAATCCTATTACATTTATCCTTCTCTGTCCTCTCTGCTCCAGGTGGCAGACATGTTTCTTGTATCCTCTTTTCCATCCCTCCCCCTCTCTCACGTCTTCCCCTGGCCCTGGGCTGGCCTCAGCTCCCATCAGACTGGTGGTAAAACTAGATGTGAAGCCCAGGGTGGTGCAGACAGTACATGATAGCACAGATCTCCATACAAACCCCACAGCAGAGCTCCTACACTACCTGCTCTGGTGGGGAGTGGAGTGGAGCAGCCCTCAGCAAGTTCTCTCTCCCTCTTTCTCTCTCCCTCTTCCTCCCTCTTTTCATTCTTCAACCCCCATAAGGCTTGATGAAGCTGATTGAACTGCTACCTCTTTGCGCACCCCACTAAGCACCCACTCACACATACCCTGTTCAGGACAGGAGGATCGCTCTGCTCGCACTTCAGGACATATTAAATATTCACAATGCCTCCAAGGAGACGAGGGAGGGGCCGCTAGCGCTTTGGTCTAATTACTGAAACAGGAGTATATATGGGCAGGGTGGGGAGGATTGCATGTGTGTGTCTGTGTGCTACTGAATTTATAGACATGTACTGTGTTTGTGGTATGCACACAAGTGTACAGGAGTGAATGTGTCTACATCTCACTTGAATTAATGTTTGTCCTGTCTTGTATGTGAATATCTGCCAGATGTAGCAGTAGTGAACGGCAGTGGATCCGCGGGCTCCTTTACCTCATCATTTACTCCTAATGACGGGCAGTGAGGTCATGGGGACCATCTCGTCCCGTTTCCTGTTTGCGTAAGACTCAGACACCAGAGACACATCCAGCCCTGCTGGTCCTTTCCCCCTTCCCTGCCTTGCCGCCTTAGAGACACATCCAACCCTGCTGGTCCTTCACCCCTTCCCTGCCCGGCCTCCTTACAGACACATCCAACCCTGCTGGTCCTTCACCCATTCCCTGCCCGGCCTCCTTACAGACACATCCAACCCTGCTGGTCCTTCACCCCTTCCCTGCCCAGCCTCCTTACAGACACATCCAACCCTGCTGGTCCTTCACCCCTTCCCTGCCCGGCCTCCTTACAGACACATCCAACCCTGCTGGTCCTTCACCCCTTCCCTGCCTTGCCGCCTTACAGACACATCCAATCCTGCTGGTCCTTCACCCCTGCCCTGCCTTGCCGCCTTACAGACACATCCAACCCTGCTGGTCCTTCACCCCTTCTCTGCCTTACCACCTTACAGACACATCCAACCCTGCTGGTCCTTCACCCCTTCCCTGCCTTGCCGCCTTACAGACACATCCAACCCTGCTGGTCCTTCACCCCTGCCCTGCCTTACCGCCTTACAGACACATCCAACCCTGCTGGTCCTTCACCCCTTCTCTGCCTTACCGCCTTACAGACACATCCAACCCTGCTGGTCCTTCACCCCTGCCCTGCCTTACCGCCTTACAGACACATCCAACCCTGCTGGTCCTTCACCCCTTCCCTGCCTTGCCACCTTACAGACACATCCAACCCTGCTGGTCCTTCACCCCTTCTCTGCCTTACCGCCTTACAGACACATCCAACCCTGCTGGTCCTTCACCCCTTCCCTGCCTTGCCACCTTACAGACACATCCAACCCTGCTGGTCCTTCACCCCTTCTCTGCCTTGCCGCCTTACAGACACATCCAACCCTGCTGGTCCTTCACCCCTTCTCTGCCTTACCGCCTTACAGACACATCCAACCCTGCTGGTCCTTCACCCCTTCTCTGCCTTGCCGCCTTACAGACACATCCAACCCTGCTGGTCCTTCACCCCTTCTCTGCCTTACCGCCTTACAGACACATCCAACTCTGCTGGTCCTTCACCCCTGCCCTGCCTTGCCGCCTTACAGACACATCCAATCCTGCTGGTCCTTCACCCCTTCTCTGCCTTACCGCCTTACAGACACATCCAACCCTGCTGGTCCTTCACCCCTTCTCTGCCTTACCGCCTTACAGACACATCCAACCCTGCTGGTCCTTCACCCCTTCTCTGCCTTACCGCCTTACAGACACATCCAACCCTGCTGGTCCTTCACCCCTTCCCTGCCTTGCCGCCTTACAGACACATCCAACCCTGCTGTTCCTTCACCACTGCACTGCCTGGTCTCCTTAGACACATCCAACCCTGCTGTTCCTTCACCGCTGCCCTGCCTGGCCACCTTACAGACACACACACTATGATTCAGTCCCCTCGAGAATACCTCCCACTCCCACTTACCACAAATCAACCCTACTCCTCTCACATCACTGCTCCGGCCTCTGCCTGGCTCCCACACCCACACGAATCACCATCCTCTGGGACCCTGATGCCATCTCCACACACACACACCTCACACTTCCTCCTCCAGGAAACTCACACGTTTCTGCCACACTGCCTGATTCCCTGCTTCAGTCAGTCACTCTAGTCTAACCCATCCACCTCTGTAGAGTGTTGTCTTTGCTATGAGTGGCCTGGGTATACTTCTCTCTGAGTGAATCCATGTCACTGTGATCTCTTCTCTGCCTGGCTGGCTGGGACTGGCACTGCGCCCAGACTGGAGTGGGAAGGTGTATTATGGGAGAGAGATTGAGGGGGGGGGGGGGTGTCATGCTTCGGCTGCTCTTCTATAGTTAGCACACACACACACCTGGAGTCAGTTTCAAGGCTGCCGTTCGAATTTAGTACGAGTCATTGGGCACGCTGCAGCACTGTCTGCTCGTCAGGCCACATTAGCCATGATCTGATCAGTGTGAGTTCCCCTCAAAGGCCCGTTTTAGAACCAGGGCTCAGGAGCCAAGAGCTCCGTGTTCCCTGGTACGCTACTTTACTCACCCACTCTAGCCAGAGAGATGTGCATGCAGTTCCCATTCACACCACACTGTGCTGCTTGGATTGTAGTTGATATACACTGAACTAAAATATAAATGCAAAATGTAACGTGTTGGTCCCATGTTTCATGAGCTGAAATAAAAGATCCCAGAAAGTTTCCATACGCACAAAATTATTTATCTCAATTTTTGTGCACAAATTTGCTTACATCCATGTTAGCGAGCCATTCTCCTTTGCTAAGATAATACATCTACCTGACAAGTGTGGCATATCAAGAAGGTTGATTAAACAGCAGGATAATTACACAGGTGCACCTTGTGCTGGGGACAATAAAAGGCCACTTTAAAATGTTCAGTTATGTCACACAACACAATGCCACATACATCTCAAGTTGAGGGAGTGTGCAATTGGCATGCTGACTGCAGCAATGTCCACCAGAGCTGTTGCCAGAGAATTTAATGTTAATTTCTCTACCATAAGCCGCATCCAACGTCATTTTAGAGAATTTGGCAGTATGCCCAACCGGCCTCACAACCGCAGACCACGTGTAACCACGCCAGCCCAGGACCTCCACATCCGGCTTCTTCACCAGAAGGATCGTCTGAGACCAGCCACCCGGATAGCTGATGAAACTGTGGGTTTGCACAACTGAAGAATTTCTGCACAAACTGTCAGAAACCATCTCAGTGAAGCTCATCTGCTCGTCATCCTCACTAGGGTCTTGACCTGACTGCAGTTCGGGGTCGTAACCAACTTGAGTGGGCAAATACTCACCTTCGATGGCCACTAGCACGCTGGAGAAGTATGCTCTTCACGGATGAATCCCGGTTTCAACTGTACCGGGCAGTTGGCAGACCGCCTGTATGGAATTGTGTGAGAAAACGGTATGCTGATGTCAACGTTGTGAACAAAGTGCCCCATGGTGGCAGTGGGGTTATGGTATGGGCAGACATAAGCTACCAACAACAAACACAATTGCATACTATCAATGTAAATTTTAAGATGCCGTGATGCCGTGACGAAATCATGAGGCCCATTGTCGTGCTATTTATCCACCGCCATCCCCTCATGTTTCAGCAAGATAATGCGTGGCCCCATGTCGCAAGGATCTGTACACCATTCCTGGAAGCTGAAAATGTCCCAGTTCTTCCATGGCCTGCATACTCACCAGACACGGTCACCAGTGGTGGAAAAAGTACCCAATAGTCATACTTTAGTAAAAGTAAATGACTCAAGTAAAAGTCACCCAGTAAAATCTAAAAGTCTAAAAGTATTTGGTTTTAAATATACTTAAGTATCAAAAGTACATGTAATTGCTAAAATATACTTAAGTATCAAAAGGCAAGGTAAAAGTATAAATAATTTCAAATTCCAAATATTAAGCAAGCCACACGGCACCATTTCATTTTTTTATTTACGGATATCCAGAGGCACGCTCTAACACTCAGACATTATTTACTAACAAAACACGTGTTTAGTGAGTCCGCCAGATCAGCTGCTGTAGGGATGACCAGGGATGTTCTCTTGAAAAGTGTGTGAATTTTCCTGTCCTGCTAAGCATTCAAAATGCAAAGAGTACTTTTGGGTGTCAGGGATGTATGGAGTAAAAAGTACATACTTTTTTAAAGAATGTAGTGAAGTAAAAGTAAAAGTTGTCAAAAATATCAATACAGTGCCTTCGGAAAGTATTCAGACCACTTGACTTTTTCCACACTTTGTTACGTTACAGCCTTATTCTAAAATTGATTGAATTGTTTTTATTCTCATCAATCTACACACAATACCCCATAATAACAGAGCAAAAACAGGTATTTTGAAATGTTTGCTAATTTATTTAAAAAAAACTGAAATATCACATTTACATAAGTATTCAGACCATTTACTCAGTACTTTGTTGAAGCAGCTTTGGCAACAATTACAGCATCAAGTCTTCTTGGGTATGATGCTACAAGCTTCGCACACCTGTATTTGGGGAGTTTCTCCCATTCTTCTCTGCAGATCCTTTCAAGCTCTGTCAGGTTGGATGGGAAGCGTCGCTGCACAGCTATTTTTAAGTCAAGGTGTCTTAATACTTTCAATACAGATACCCCAAAAAACGACTTAAGTAGTACTTTCAAGTATTTTTACTTAAGTACTTTACATCAGTGCATGTCATCCATTGAGCATGTTTGGGATGCTCTGGATCGACGTGTACGATCAGAGTGTTCCAGTTCCCGCCAATATCCAGCAACTTCACACAGCCATTGAAGAGGACAACATTCCACAGGCTACAATCAACAGCCTGGTCAACTCTATGCGAAGGAGATGTATGGGATCAATCTCACGCCATGTGTATTGAATTCAAAATAAAATAAATCGTGAACATGAATTACCTGTTGCACAACGTTCGGCGCAGGTGTTGGTAACTGGTTCGCCATACACCTGCGCCGAACGTTGTGAAACAGGTCATTCATATGTTTACCTAAGTAGTTAGATGGTTTGTCATTAAATGTATTAGATAGACATGCTTCTAATATCCATACATTATTGACACGTGACTGACAATTTTGAAGTACGTTAGCTAAAACCCTAAAACAAGGTGACGTCAGAACGTCTACTCAAGTAGGCAATAGAAAAAAGCCTGTCTATCATGTTCATTGATGGGTTAAGATGAACCGCCACTCGAAAACTAACAGACCAATAGAGACTCATTGTCTACGCCTCCCTCTAAACCCCGCCCTTCATGGGAAAATAATGCCTAAACTCGCAATCGAAAAGACTGGCAGTGAAAGCAAAGAAACAGACATTGAAAGCAAAGATACGAGTAGCGTAACCAAAAGGTAGTACATGCAGGCAAGAGCGTATGCAACATGTATTCAATACGATTGGTTGCTGGGAAAGTTTAACAGAAAATGATTTTTGCATTCGTTTTCAAATATTTTCTTTAATCATTTGTCATAGAGTATTGCTCCCGCTTTAAAATTATTTGCTTACAAGTTTTTGGGTTTTGCTTTTGATGTATTATTTTTGTTTACAATTCTATACATTTTGCTTTCAATTGTTTGGTTTTTGATTTTGACATCCGTTATTTCACCCATTCTCGAAAATATAATGTTTACATTCTCAACTTTATTTTTCATGTTCTCGATTTATTTTATTTTGAATTCAATACACATATGGCATGAAATTGACCCCATAGAGATGTGTCGCGCTGCAGGAGGGGGTCATACCAGATACTGAATGGTTTTCTGATCCACGCCCCTAACTTTTTTAAAAGGTTTCTGTGACCAACAGATGCATATCTGTATTCCCAGTCATGTGAAATCCATAGATTAGGGCCTAATACATTTATTTCAATTGAATGATTTCCTTACATGAACTGTAACTCAGTAAAATCTTTCCAATTGTTGCATGTTGCGTTTATATTTTTGTACAGTGTAATTGACCTGGATTCTCAGTGCGTGGAGCTGGCTCTATGGCTTTACATGGTCCACGTTCTAACACTTAAGCTCTCCCCATCCCGGCGTTGTAACCCAACACTGAGTGTGAGAGTGTGAGAGATGAACATCTACATGTCGATTAGACACAGAGAGCAGGTTAGATGAATCTTTCAGTAGGGAAAGCGGATATCTCTGCTTTATTTAATGCTATAGCATAATACCTTTAAAGGTGTGATAATGTTCACGTGATACAGTGTGTTATGTCTTGAAGTGTGTGGAATGTTGTGGAACGTCTTTTGTGTTTGGTCCACAGGCAGAGTTACAGTATTGCATGTCTGGATGTCAGGCGTAATGTGCACTTAGTCATGCATGAGGTACAGTATACCTAACGACCACATCAGCCAATGTGTGTCAGTTTAAGTGTGTCAGTGAAATAGTCAAGAACCATAAACACTACACAGTATCCTTATAAACACATTTGGAAATATAAGGAGACATACAATGACAATATTCAATGGTCAGATAGACTTCGTCCTTGCCAATAGGTAAAGTGCAGTATACACTTGAAGTGGTGTGAACTTGAGTCAGTAACGGTGATTGGTTGAGAGAATCGTTAATGGGAGCAAATCCCCTTTGGATCTAATGTGTTTGTAGATTTTTATACATCACTTTGGTCCCTCAGGATCCTGACAAGACGAAGGACATGTTAGGTGTGGCTCTGATTGAGTTTGAACTGTCTGGCCTTTAATTCACTCTCTTTTAGCTGGGGCATTGAGCTGATGCTGGAACACTATAGCCCAGACTGCCTCTACCTCTTTGTCTCTTTCTTTCTCTCTTTCTGTCTCGCTCAGCCTCTCCCTAAAGGCCAGGGTGGGTTTGCAGGCACCTCACCTGCCAGGATTAATTAAAGCTAATGAATGCTGAACGGTGCCAGGGAGTAATCCTGCATTCCACTGACCTGGGACAGGGATAGGGACACAACCTCCACTGTGACCTTGTGTCGGAATGACACACACACTAGCTGGGAGAGGACTAATAGGTATGCCACACCCAGCATACATGGCCCTGATCTGAATGCGCTCTGTTAATCCACAACACCTCATCCAGATCCTGATGTACTTAGCATGTAGTACTCATCATCCTGTACCCTGTAACTTCCACACAGGTTCAAATGCTCTTATCATGCAGGGGAGTCACAGGCTGTGCTATGAATCTAGGTCTCTAGTAGTCTGCTAGTAGTACAGACTCACTTTGCAAGGTGCTTTGTAGAAGAACTAGGACAATAAGTCTGAGGGAGTCAGTCTGAAGGAGAGAGGCAGATGGGAGGGACTGAGAGGATAGGCGGAAAGAAGGAGAGGAACAAAGTCACCCATTTGACAGGGATATGACACCACAATTTACAGCTGCACAGCAAATTTGAAATAAAAAACGTAACACCCACAATGTTAAATGTAATAATTTCTTAGTGTGTACTGTATATGTGACCATCAGAAATAGTGTTAAACTAACACTTTTCAACGTGTTGATGAACTAACACCCTAAGAATGTTTGGTCCCTAAAACCATGGGCAACTTCCGACTTAAATTAACACTTTATTAGAGCTGATGCTGTTACACTTTCTCAGTGTTAGGGAATTAACACCTGTGGTGTTACAGTAACTTGCTTTGGGGTGTTGTTTTAACACTGTAGGGCAGGGATGGGAAACTTTGATGGGGTGGAGGCCACAAAAAATATATCTATATGGTTTGCATACCCACATTCAAAGCCTCCACATTGCAAGCAGAGAGAAAACATTTTTGCATGACTCAATAGGCACGCTGCAGTCCTGTTTAGAGTTAATTTTGTGCAATTCTACACATTTTGCAATGGTGTGCAGAGCAAATGTTACAATTTTAAAGCAAGTTTGCTGCATTCTATACATCTTGCCATGGGCTAGAGAGAAGATTTAGCAATTTTATAACACATTTCATGCAATTCTACTCATTTTGCCATGGGGTGTAGAGCAAATGTTACAGTTTTAAAGCAAGTTTCATGATTTCTACACATTTTGCCATGGGGCAGAGAGCAAATGTTACAGTTTTAAAGCACATTTCATGATTTCTACACATTTTGCCATGGGGCGGAGAGTAGATTTTGCAATTTTATAACATGTTTTATGCAGTCCTACTCATTTTGCCATGGGGCGGAGAGAAATGTTTGCAGTTTTTAATATGAGTGAGACTGACTGAAAAAATCATTTGGGGGGGGCAGTTATTTGTTTAGAAAGCTGGCTGCTAACCTAATTTAGCAAAAGAAATCTAAATATTGTTAGCTGACATGGACTAATTCACTGACTATTGGTGACTGACATAACAAGAGGAAAACTGCTGATGCACAACCAAATTTAGAAATTGCATCTTGTGTATACTACTATTCTAACTCGCAACAGTAAGTTGAGACCCCAGCTGAGTTCCAAAATAATAATGGGGAGGTGGAATTGATCCGAGGGCCTTCAAAGCACCCTGGGAAATATTTATTTATTTTTACTATTTTCTACATTGTAGAATAATAGTGAAAACATCAAAACGATGAAATAACACATGGAATCATGTAGTAACCAAAAAAGTGTTAAACAAATCTAAATATATTTTATGTTTTAGATTCTTCAAATAGCCACCCTTTGCCTTGATGAAAGCTTTGCACACTCTTGGCATTCTCTCAACCAGCTTCATGAGGTAGTCACCTGGAATGCATTTCAATAAAAGGTGTGCCTTGTTAAAAGTAAATTTGTTGAATTTCTTTCCTTCTTAATGCATTTGAGCCAATCAGTTGTGTTGTGACAAGGTAGGGGGGTATACAGAAGATATCCCTATTTGGTAAAAGACCAAGTCCATAATAGGTCAAAGGTTTTAGAACACCTTCTCATTCAAGGGTTTTTAGTTAGTTTTACTATTTTCTACATTGTAGAATAATAGTGAAGACATCAAAACTATGAAATAACACATATGGGATCATGTAGTAACCAAAAAAGTGTTAAACAAATCAAAATATATTTTGTATTTGCCTTGATAACAAAATGTATTTCCTTTCTTAATGTGTTTTAGCCAATCAGTTGTGTTGTGATAGTGTAGGGGGGTATACAGAAGATAGCCCTATTTGGTAAAAGACCAAATAGGGCTTTTGATTCAAATAACGCTTCATTGTGCACTTGGCGTCAATTTCAATCCCACCGGGTTTTTTTTTGTAATTGTAAAAAATAAAAAAAGTAACCTTTATTTAACTAGGCAAGTCAGTTAAGAACAAATTGTTATTTACAATGACGGCCTACACCAGCCAAACCCAAACAACACTGGGTCAATTGTGCGCCACCTTATAGGACTCCCAATCACGGCCGGTTATAATACAGCCTGGAATCAAACCAGGGTGTCTGTAGTGACGCCTCTAGCACTGAGATGCAGGGCCTTAGACCGCTGCGCCACTAACCCCACTAGCATCAACACTCAATGATGGTAGGTAGCCTAGAGGTTAAGTAACCAAAAGGTTGCTGGTTGAAATCCCTGAGCCGACTAGGTGAAAAATTGGTCGATGTGCTCTTGAGCAAGGCACTTAAACCTAATTGTTCCTGTAGATCACTCTGGATAACACCAAGAGTTTAACACCCGAAAATTTGCTCTGATAGGGAACGCTGGTAATACACACACACCATCTGTGGATCAATGTGCACCCTCATCTCATGTGTGTTCTGTCAATCACAAGCCACATAAAAGACGAGAAGAGTCCGTTTTTAAGCTAAGACTCCTGTACAAAGGCGGGAGGCAGGGGCGCTCCAGTACAGTAAGTGGCTAGCTAGGATACCGGTAAACAGTGACCGTAGCCCCGCCTTTCGGGCATTGCTTTCCTGCAGTTCTGATAATGACAGTGAGGCCAGGTGCTCAGCAGGCGGGAGCAAAGGACACTGTCTGCTAGTGACCACTGCGGTACACATCAGGTGGGAGGCGGGGACGATACCGGTGTCTAGGTCACCAGTAGACAGTGGCATTTGCCATCGAAAAACTCAGATAATATCAATATTTTAATCGCATATCAGGGAAAATCCAGAACATCAAAAGTGTCACACAAGCATGAGGATGACATGCTCAAGGGGGGGCATTCATGCATGAACAAATGGGGTGCTCGAGGGAGGAGGGGGGGGTCAGACTTGAATGCTCAACCAGGCAATCTAAATCATATTTATATTTATATCGTATCTTTTTTTCTCTTAAAAAGCTGGTAGTCCTGATATGACAGTTGCCTTTTCATAATGTTCAGGAGGAATCAGTCAGAGAGCTAAATGGGTCATGAATTAATCATATTCTTCAGGTGTCAGCCTCACAAAATGACTGTTATTCAGACAAAAAAGCGTTGAAATGCTTTGGCATTAATGTTCTACATGTCAATGCACTGACGTTTGACTGATGCCTGTTGTCTTGGTTGTGTTTCAACAGGTCCTGGCCATCATCTCCATCCTCTTTATCGTGCTGTCAACCATTGCCTTGTCTCTGAACACCCTCCCGGAGCTGCAGGACATAGACGAGTTCGGCCAGGTGACAGACAACCCTCAGCTAGCTCACGTGGAAGCGGTGTGCATCGCCTGGTTCACCATGGAGTACCTGCTCCGCTTCATCTCCTCGCCCAGCAAGTGGAAGTTCTTCAAGGGTCCACTAAACATAATAGACCTGCTGGCCATCCTACCCTACTACGTCACCATTTTCCTGACTGAATCCAATAAGAGCGTTTTACAGTTCCAGAACGTCCGGAGGGTGGTGCAGATCTTCAGGATCATGCGTATCCTCCGTATTCTGAAGCTGGCCAGGCATTCCACAGGGCTTCAATCTCTGGGCTTCACCCTGAGGAGGAGCTACAATGAGCTGGGCCTGCTCATCCTATTCCTGGCCATGGGCATTATGATTTTCTCCAGCCTTGTCTTCTTCGCTGAGAAGGACGAGGAGGACACCAAGTTCAAAAGCATCCCGGCCTCCTTCTGGTGGGCTACCATTACTATGACTACGGTGGGGTATGGGGACATCTACCCAAAGACTTTACTGGGTAAGATTATTGGGGGTCTATGCTGCATAGCTGGAGTGTTGGTGATAGCCTTGCCCATCCCCATCATCGTCAACAACTTCTCAGAGTTCTACAAGGAGCAGAAGAGGCAGGAGAAGGCCATCAAACGGCGGGAGGCCCTGGAGAGGGCCAAGAGGAACGGCAGCATCATCTCCATGAACATGAAGGAGGCGTTTGCACGCAGTGTCGAGCTCATAGACGTAGTGGTAGAAAATAATGGAGAGAACATGGGGAAGGTGCAGGACAACCACCTGTCTCTTAGCCACAGGAAAGAGACTCCCAAGAGGACCACCTCAGAGATGGGCTCCACTCAGTCATTAGAGCCCAGCTCACCAGACAAAGCCCATCCCGCCAGCCCTCAGCAACTCAACACTCAGAAACTGGAGGAGATGTACAACAAGATGGCCAAGACCCAGTCTCAGCCTAACCTTAACAGTAAGGACAAGGGGCATTTGTCTAAAGCGCCCAAGAAGAGAGACGAGATAGAGATGGGTATCATCCCCACAGAGCCTGCCCCAACCACAGACATGAGGAGCATGTCCAGTATTGACAGCTTCATGAGTTGTGCTGCTGACTTCACCGAAAGTGCCCGCTTCTCCCACAGCCCCAGCACCATTGTTCCAGGGAGGGTTAGCACCAACCCAGTGCTCGAGACCACCCTGGAGCACGAGGCCATGGTGTCCTCCCACAGCGCCACCAAGGTCCCTGGAGGACGAGGCTCCAAGCACGGCCTGTTCTCTGACAGCCCCCGGGGCCTACGCTTCAGCAACCCGCTAAAGAACCGCTCCCTCAAGGTCAACTTCAAAGGCGGGGACGCAGACCCTTCCTCCTCCTCCTTAGCACAGGGGCCAGGGTGCGGGGCCCTCTCAGATAGCTCTGCCCTCTCTGCCCACTCCCTCATGAGTCCTGAGGTGTCTGTCTACACCACTGCCAGCAGCAAGACTCCACCCCCTGAGACCCTGATCCCGACAGTCTTCACATTCCATGACGCGTCTATCAGTAAGTTCATTGATGCTGACACGGACGAGGAGGAACACCTCCATGATAGCTCGGGTACAAACGCCTCCCAGAGGCTTCTGGGAAAAGCCAGCCCCAAGCTTAGCTCCTACAGCAGTCACCACCGCGTGGCCAACCACCTGGAGGGCTCCCAGAGAATGCTGGGTAACAGTGTGTTCCCCTTGGAAGCCAGGTCAGGTGGGGGACAGGGGAATCATGTGCTCTCCCGGGGAGAGAGGAGTCGTTCAAACACCCATAATGAGAGCAAGTGAGGTAGGGGGAGGAAATAGATAGTACAGAGAGGACCCAAACAGGAGGACATTGTGCAAATACCAGAGAGAAATAAAATAAAACATGAGCTCTAACCCATAAAAGGGACTGCATTCCTACTTACATGAATAAAAGGAACTAAAACACCTGCAGCGACTGGGTTTTTTGTTTTGTAACAAAGGCCCAATAAGTAGAACGTATGGGACACAGGAAGGAGCTCACTCGTCCTTCCATTTCCTGCTACTTGAGGGCAAAGACTGCCAGCAAAATGACCCAGGGCACTGGGAGATGCTACAGTACTGCTGGATTGAGAAAGAGAGAGAATTTAAAGGGGTGCATTGCTGTGTCCAAGGGGGATATGCATAACTCTGCAAATCTGGGCACACACTGTAGATTTAAGCATTACTGAATCAGCATTGTGCTAAAATAAATTTTGTTGATTTCCTTGTGTTTTCTTCCTCAAAACTGGCCTTAGTTATATGTGACTATGTGTATGCATAGCGTGTACGTGTGTTTGTATGTCTGTAGGTGTATGTGTATGCAGGATGATAGGCAGATAAACATACACACACAGTTATGCAGTATTTTATGTGTATTGTTTTCCTTTTTTTATAATATAAATAGTATATTTTCTTTGGTCTGTTATTTTGTGACGCTATCTGAGAGGTGAACTTTCATCCTTGTTAATCAACAGTTTGGTTAAGCCATTGGAGAGGAAACGACCACTTTGATATCCTGTCTGTTTCCTCATTCCCATCACACCTCTGCTTCCCACCTCCCGCCTCCCGGGTAGCACTAACCGCATTAACCGAATATTTTCAATTCTGTACAGGGTATTCTTTGTTGTTTTGTTTGTTTACTTATTTTTTTGTTTTTGATTGTGTGATTTATCCAGACAGGTTAGGGTCTCCTTTATATTTTAATACTCTCTCAGATGTGTGGTTGTGGTTGATTCTCATACTTCATATCCAATCACCATTGATACTGGGGAGGGGATAAAAGCATCCATTTAGGCTGGATTGAAAGTACTGAAAACACTCAGATTTTCCATTTTAAAGTTCCACATTAGTACAATGGATAATCCTGTAAGAGCATATAACTCAACAAGAACATAAAAAAAGAACAGGCTCATTGTGCAAAAAGTAATCTTTTTTAAATATTTTTTTAGAATGGCATATTAGAAGAATGAATTATGCTAAACTCATAGTTTTGCATTTCAAATACATTGTTTTATTTTAGAGAGAATATTACAAGATAATGAATTTGTATTTTTTGCTAGTAGTTGGGGTAAATGTTTGTCCTTCTATCCTTTGTACAATGTGAATAACTTTGTATAACACTCTGTTAAATCCAGGGCATCTTTAATCATATCATGGACTCACACAATGTTATTAATTAATTATAACAACAATAGTTTCAAAACAGCAGAATGTCTGAAATATTTCATGAAGCCAGGGCAAATTCAAACACAGCAGAGATGAAGGGAGAAGGGAGGAGTGGAATGTTGGAAGGGGGAGATGGTAAGATGGCACACAGGAAGAAAGGACAGGAAGAAAGAATAGGGAACAGCACTTTATTTTACAGAGGGAATCATGATCTCATTGGATGACTTCCACACTATGTATGGTAGAGCTGGGGACCAGCTGCCAGAATTCACAACAAGCATCATATGGCTACATACACAGACACTGACAAACACAGAGCCACTCACATGCTCATACACATGCAGTCAACACATGCTCACAGGCACGTTTTATGTGGGTTCAATCTAAACTTAACCTATCCCAGTACATCTCATAGGTAGTATCTGATACAGACCACATTTCCAGCTCAATATATCCACTACCCTCATACACTTTACAATGTTAAAGATACGATTTTAATTTAGCCTTTAATACACCCGGCTAAACACTCAATATAGAGTGAGAAAAAAGTGTATTGTTGACTTCCATTGTCCTATTTTTCTATTGTCAGACTACATGCAAAGAGATAGGTATTTCTGTGCCTCTGCCAGTAACAAACTTGCTTCCCTCCCCCATCTCCACTCTGGAAAGTCTGTCACTGTAGCCTCAGTTTAATAGAGCTCACATGACAATTCAATAAAGTGTAATGCAAATAAACACAGAGAACTGGTTCGCCATGCTGTCAGGGTGTGATATTAAAGCACACAAACACACAGACACGCAATACACACAACACAAACACACACACTGGTAGCACACAGAGACACACACAGCAATAGTGTGCTGCCCCATAGACTTAAATAAATACACTCATTATTTTGAATAACCAAAGCCAAACACAATCACACATGAGGGCATGGCCTACTAGAGAAATATACTATCAACAATTCAAAGAGAGCCCTGGGGGGAGGAGGGGGGGTGGTAGGCTGGTGTGACCAACCATGTAGTTAGTTACAGTCAGATGATGAGAGAACAGTGGGGCAGAGAGCTGTGTGTCTACTGTTCCTCCTGATGTCTGTAACTATTCCTGTGGACCTCAGGCCCTAGTCCAGCCCCACTCTATATCCATAGCCAGTCCACTATTAGATGATTTTATCCCTAACAATGGAATATTGGGCCATTTAGTCTGTATTGGAATTAATTGAATAAGCATTACAGAGCATTGTAGGACACTTGACCTCTGAACCCACACTCGGTAGAGAGACCATTACCCCCTGACTTACCAGAGCAGCATTACTTCCTATAAGATACATATTAAATATAGATCACTTTATCATCTATGTTCATGCTTTCCTTTTCAAAGGGAAGATGGCTATTAAATCAGTAGGACTACTGTACTGAGTCAAGGAATAATGCCTGTCTGTTTGGTGACTGAGGGATATTTTGAGTGTGTTCCATTCTCCTGTTTAACACAAAACACAAGAGTGTCTGTGATAATTGTTGTGTATTTCCTACTGAAAGGGTTGCACTCTTGAGCATGTTTGTGTATAATGACAATGTGCAAATGATGGTTGGTTTGAGGCAGGTTTTTGGATTTGAATCCATTTCTCTGGTCCCATAAATACCAGTCTGGGCAGGGCAGTGGAAAGATCAGGCCACCAACAAAGTGGTACCTTTAGCAGTTCAAGTCATAGAGGTCTTTGAAAGTAAATTTTTTAAAGAGTAAAGTGTCAGGGAAAGGTGGAATTGGCATTTACAAGAAAACAACAGGCCAGGTAAAGTTGTGAGAGGGTTCCGTTGTGGGAACTGCACATCCATGGATAAGTTGCATTTTAGATACAAGAGGGTAGGCCTACATTGTTCTCTTATTGCAAGGTGTATTATTATTCTCATAAAATGATATTATTATATACCTGCTTTATCTGTCTCAGAATACTTTGTCAACTGTCCCGTTCTCTATAGCTGAAAGTCCTCAAATTACTCGGTGGAATCTAACCTTGAAGTCGGGTTCAGTTCTGAAGCCCCCACAATTCACGTTCAAAACATTCTGTAATTGCTTCAGTGAGTGGGCCCCTAAGTAACTACTGATTATGTGCATAACATCAAGGCCCAATACAAACTTAAGTCCAATACAAACGGAATTTAGACAAATGATTCATTCAAAAATGTAGTTGGATCTTTCCTAGTAGTCTTAGTAGTCTTCTAGGTCTAGGATATTGATGTATAACAATCAATACATTGTAACAAAGTTGGAGATGGGGAAATGGGAGGATATATGTATAGATCATACGAAAGTCAGGGTCTCCTTCCACATAAAATACTACAGCAGAGCTCATTCACACATGGTAAAGTCAAATTTAACAATCAATTAATCAAATGTATTTATAAAGCCCTTTATTTATTTATTTGTCACAAAGTGCTATACAGAAACCCAGCCTAAAACCCCAAACAGCAAGCAATACAGATGTAGAAGCACGGTGGTTAGGAAAAACTCCCTAGAAAGGCAGGAACCTAGGAAGAAACCAAGAGAGGAACCAAGCTCTGAGGGGTGGCCAGTCCTCTTCTGTGCCGGATGGAGATTATAAGAGTACATGGCCATTTAAGGCCAGATTGTTCTTCAAGATGTTCAAACATTCATAGATGACCAGCAAGGTCAAATAATACAGATTTCAAACCACGCATAATGGTGATCAGGATTCCTGTTTCTCTTTTACACTCTGGTGTTGGATGAACTTCTATGATTTTAATGTGGCTTTTATTTGTTTCGTTTTTTTTGTTATAAATAAATGCGCTCTATTGGACCCTGAGCTATCTCTTTGAAACGGGCCTCCTACTTGGCCAAACCAAACACACTGTCTCCAGACAGACTCATTAATAACATTCTTACTACATGGTTGTAAATATGATGTCCCAAAAAGCACAATTTATTATTTATTTGATTCATCATTTTATTTTATCATCACCAACTACCAAACAAACAGATGCAGCCAACTGCCAATGCTCCACAAACTGAACAGAATTATCCCCCTTTTACAGAGAATTGATCCTCCCCCTCCTCTCTCTCACGCAGCCCTCTATGCTGTCCTTTTTAAGTTTCATGCTTTGTTTGTACCAGTTTACTTTCTAGGCTCTTGTCTCTGTGGTGTTCTGTTGTTTGAGGCGTGTAGCGCTACCAAGTTGTGACACAGAATCTGTACATTTCTTGTACATAGCAAAAACAAAATGTCTATGATCTTTTTGAAACAATGTTCTCCCTTTACTGACTGAAAACTAAATACAAGTCCAGAATTAAATATCAGTCTCTGTCTGTTCTTGTAGGTATGTATTTATAAATACATCAACGCATTTCAAACAGTGTCCAGTTCCACTAAAAATGTGAGGAACTGAATGATGTTTGCGTTAGATCTAAAATGTACACAGTATCTGCTATCTAATAGCGCCCTCCAGTGTCCGAGATCTACATTGTCATAGCATACACTCAACGAGTGAAATATTTCTGTCTCTCGGTTGGTCTCTCTCTCGGTATCGCTCTCTCGATCGGTCGGTCTAATCAATAATTCAAAGAGGGAATTCCAGACCTCATTATTTTTTCATCAAAATTTTATGAAGCAAAGCCCTGCCCTGGAATCACTGCATTCCAGCCATGCCACTAACTACGTTTCCATATATAGTTTTTATGCAGTAAAGTCATACCATATTAAAAAAAATCACACAGCTGTGATGGAAACAGGAAGTTTTGGTACAATTTTACAAATGCCGACAGATAATTTGTTCGTTCGACATGGTATGATCTTTTTGTGTGGGTAAACTTAATTACACCTTTATGCGCAAATATTGATATAATAACCATCATATCGAAGTAAACTTGGAGTCACACGATGATATGGTGTGTGGAGCTCCCACTACGAATCGGGAAAACATGCAGTTTATTAGGCTATATATTAAATAAATTATGATGAACTTCACAGGTTGGCGAAAGTGCACGGTATGAACTTGATGCTCCTTTCCAATAAATGTCGAGGGTCTTATTCTGGTGACATGATGATCGATGCTTGACTGCCGTTTGACAAATACAAATATTGTCACTCTTATCCAAGGGTGAAAGTAGATTTAATTTGATCTCCTTTGTGTGCACGCGCGTGGTATAAAAAAAAAAATGCAGCTGAGCAGCCCTGTACGTTCTGCCGCCGTAGGCGAGACAAAACATTGCCACCCCCATTCTATCCCCGGGTAACTATAATAGTGTACAGCAGCCGTCAGCAATAGATTTAGCCTTAGGCCATTTTTTTCTCAGCTAATAGTAGGCGGAACAGAACATAATAGCAGGCCAATTGATATGCCTATGCTCCAAATTAAACAGAATTTTAACACATCTGGTTAATAGGCTATACAATGCCAATAACATATCCTACTATTTTCAATCTGATTACAGTGATAAAATCCCCAATGTCTATATTAAAAAAATGTGAAAACAGTGCAAAACTTACTTTCAAAGATGTTTTTGAAATTTGTAATTTCACCCTTGAGACGTTACTTGCTGTCCATTTGCCATATCGTTTCTGACGGTAGAGCGCACGCGCCATCTATAGGATTTTTGGTTTATTGCACGTCCAATAGGCATATGCCATTTGCAATACGTTTTGGCCGTCCAAATCGGTGGTATTTGCTTTTGTGTATATGGTTTGTCCAATGGCAATAAGTTGCCATTCATTTTTGCCCATAAAGCATATGGTTTCCCATACCATCGCACGGAAAAACAACAAATAAAGCTTGACTTGCACTGGGTCAGTTGTTGGCTCTGGAGTTTGCCAAAGAGGGTGTTGAGCTTGAGCTCTGGGACTGTAACACGGCAGCCAACGAGAAGAATGCCAAGCTTGCCCGGGAACTGGGGGCCCAGGCGCACACCTACACAGTCGAGCTTTCCCGCTGGTTGAATATTAGAGACAGCTGAGCAGGTGCGGCGCGAGGTCGGCGATGTCACCATGTTGGTGAACAACACCAGGGTGGTAGCGGATGAATGCTGCTGGAGTGTCCTGATGAGCTGCTGGAGAGGAAGCTCCTCGTCAACTGCCATGCGCTCTTCTGGGTGAAACTACAGAAATCACCTGCACCACATTCATTTCACATTAAATGCTCAGATAAAATGCCTGTGTTAGAAATAAAATCAGAGAGCATCAAAAAGCATCTCTTTGAATGACATAACTCGACCACTATACTTGTGCATACTGTGTGAAATTGTGCAGACAATGTTTGCGCACTGAAATGTGAAAAGTGGAGTATGTAACGTCAGTTGATGACATGCATGCCTTTTGAATTCAAGGCTTGCATGTCACCTCTGACTTATTCACTTACCCCACTTACCCCTGCAATCCAAAATGGCACACCACCAATTATGATGGAATGTGAATCTTCTTATTTTGACTCTCTTACTGTAACCTTAGTCCCATGCTCAAAAAAACGATAAGCTCCAGAAAAACAAATGCCTAATCATCCTATTACATGTTTCTTTCTTTCATGTGTGACACCCCACCTCAGAATTACATGTATTAAACAGTGGCCTACAGTAACCCAGGGTTACTGCAAGGGTTTGGGGTAACTGGTTTTACCCCTCCATTCAACAGATGGCCTCAGATGAAAGCTAAGAACCATGGCCACATTGGGAAAGGGGGATACATAGTCAGTTGTCCAACTGAATGTATTCAGTCTTCCACATTTACCCCAACACCTCTGAATCAGAGAGGTGGGTGGGCTGCCTTAATCAACATCCATGGCACCCAGGGAACAGTGGGTTAACTGCCTTGCTCAGGGGCAGAATGACAGATTCTTACCTTGTCAGTTCAGGGATTCGATCCAGCAACCTTCTGGGGTTACTGGCCCAATGCTCTAACCACTAGGCTACCTGCTGCCCCAATTGCAAGTGCCCTGGGGCTTTTCAGCACTGCCTGTGTAGAGGTGAGACTGGAGGACTGGACATTACTTGGTTTCCTCTTCATGCTTAAATGTACTTTAAATGTCTGTTGGGTTGTTGTAAACCATATCAGATAAGATGAATGATCACACAATTTGTCATGTAGTCTATTGATGAAAGAAACTCCCTTCTGTTCAGTTGGTGCCTAGCCAAACTTGGCTAGACGAACTGAACGAGTGTGCTCGCTCGCATACATTCAACCTTCGCTTGAAAATACCTTTGCTTGACAAATGAGAAAAAAGTGCCAATAGTACTGTTTGTCCATCTTGAAATACAGTAGCCAGTATACACTTCCTCAAAATATAATTAATCTAAGATAACTCAAGAATTTGTTATTAATTTTGGCCTTTTATTCAGAGGATATCTTAGTTGCACAATTTTAAATCTAACTAGGATGTTTGGTGCAGTATTTCCGAAGTGAAAAATGTGCATGAAAATGAGTTGTCTATCATTAAATGACAACAAACACTTCATCAAAGAATACCTACTGTTGACCAATCACCGACGAAGGGGCGTAGTCCCAAAGTCCAAAATGAACAAAAACGTCACAAATGTCGTCATAATATATTCACAAACTGTTCCGAATGGGAATGTCTTTTAGCGAGATTTGGTTGGGCCCCCCTGGCTAGACTAACTTATCAATCTAAAAATTATTATTTGACATGGCTAATTGAGTGACTGTCAGTGACTGACTGATATAGAATTTTATTATCAATGTTTATAATTTTCAATTATTCTAATGTGTCTGCAACCCAGAATTTGTAAAGTTCTGGTTTAAATGAAACAGACAGAATTCCCAGCTCACAATAGTCAAATCAATGTTTATTCACGAGAGCTCTGCCGTTCATATACAAAGATATTCCTTTTATAACATTCTTCTAACCTACGCACACACATGCACACTAACATTAGGAGAGCTATCTTCTTCTCCAGAATTCTCACCACAGTTTATCACTACCCAGCTGACAGTTCCATTCCCCCCCAGATAAGGTAAACCTGGAGGGGTACTCCCTGTCCTATCGTACTTTCTCAGAGTTATAGCCGGGTCGGTTCAAACATAGTTTAAAGATCCTGTTTTCTTTCGGCACACACATACATTCCTCTCTTCCCCAGTCCAACCTAGTTGGACATATGTTTAATATTTTTAATTACTCCTTATCCATGCTACATAACCTCTAATCCCTAATGGTTAAGTTTCTGGGTACTATTATTTAATCATTTATCTTAAACCTTATAAATTATTTTATCACTGACAAAACAAGAGAAAAACTGCTGATGCACAACCAAACTTGAAACTTGCGCCTTGTGTATTCTACTATTCTAACTCTCAACAGTCCCTCCCAATTTGTAAAAATAATTTGGGGCCAGGGTCCCTAATGTCGCTTATGCCTGGAGCCGACCCTACTCGGCTGCTCCACACCATAGAGGAACAAACAAGAGTTATTTTGCAAACCCTATCAGTAATGTGCTGTTTATAGGCCAACATATGTAGCACTATCTCCTTTTCACCCCTCAAATCAAATCAAATCAAATCAAATTTTATTAGTCACATACACATGGTTAGCAGATGTTAATGCGAGTGTAGCGAAATGCTTGTGCTTCTAGTTCCGACAATGCAGTAATAACCAACAAGTAATCTAACCTAACAATTCCACAACTACTACCTTATACACACACAAGTGTAAAGGGATAAAGAATATGTACATAAAGATATATGAATGAGTGGTGGTACAGAACGGCATAGGCAAGATGCAGTAGATGGTATAGAGTACGGTATATACATATGAGATGAGTACTGTAGGGTATGTAAACATAAAGTGGCATAGTTTAAAGTGGCTAGTGGTACATGTATTACATAAAGATGGCAAGATGCAGTAGATGATATAGAGTACAGTATATACATATGAGATGGGTAATGTAGGGTATGTAAACATTATATTAAGTGGCATTGTTTAAAGTGGCTAGTGGTACATTTTTACATCGTTTCCATCAATTCCCATTTTTAAAGTGGCTGGAGTTGAGTCAGTATGTTGGCAGCGGCCGCTAAATGTTAGTGGTGGCTGTTTAACAGTCTGATGGCCTTGAGATAGAAGCTGTTTTTCAGTCTCTCGGTCCCTGCTTTGATGCACCTGTACTGACCTCGCCTTCTGGATGATAGCGGGGTGAACAGGCAGTGGCTTGGGTGGTTGTTGTCCTTGATGATCTTTATGGCCTTCCTGTGACATCGGGTGGTGTAGGTGTCCTGGAGGGCAGGTAGTTTGCCCCCGGTGATGCGTTCTGCAGACCTCACTACCCTCTGGAGAGCCTTACGGTTGTGGGCGGAGCAGTTGCCGTACCAGGCGGTGATACAGCCCGACAGGATGCTCTCGATTGTGCATCTGTAGAAGTTTGTGAGTGCTTTTGGTGACAAGCCGAATTTCTTCAGCCTCCTGAGGTTGAAGAGGCGCTGCTGCGCCTTCTTCACGACGCTGTCTGTGTGGGTGGACCAATTCAGTTTGTCCGTGATGTGTACACCGAGGAACTTAAAACTTTCCACCTTCTCCACTACTGACCCGTCGATGTGGATAGGGGGGTGCTCCCTCTGCTGTTTCCTGAAGTCCACAATCATCTCCTTTGTTTTGTTGACGTTGAGTGTGAGGTTATTTTCCTGACACCACACTCCGAGGGCCCTCACCTCCTCCCTGTAGGCCGTCTCGTCGTTGTTGGTAATCAAGCCTACCACTGTAGTGTCATCCGCAAACTTGATGATTGAGTTGGAGGCGTGCATGGCCACGCAGTCGTGGGTGAACAGGGAGTACAGGAGAGGGCTCAGAACGCACCCTTGTGGGGCCCCAGTGTTGAGGATCAGCGGGGTGGAGATGTTGTTACCTACCCTCACCACCTGGGGGCGGCCCGTCAGGAAGTCCAGGACCCAGTTGCACAGGGCGGGGTCGAGACCCAGGGTCTCGAGCTTGATGACGAGTTTGGAGGGTACTATGGTGTTAAATGCTGAGCTGTAATCGATGAACAGCATTCTCACATGGGTATTCCTCTTGTCCAGATGGGTTAGGGCAGTGTGCAGTGTGGTTGCGATTGCGTCGTCTGTGGACCTATTGGGTCGGTAAGCAAATTGGAGTGGGTCTAGGGTGTCCGGTAGGGTGGAGGTGATATGGTCCTTGACTAGTCTCTCAAAGCACTTCATGATGACGGAAGTGAGTGCTACGGGGCGGTAGTCGTTTAGCTCAGTTACCTTAGCTTTCTTGGGAACAGGAACAATGGTGGCCCTCTTGAAGCATGTGGGAACAGCAGACTGGGATAAGGATTGATTGAATATGTCCGTAAACACACCAGCCAGCTGGTCTGCGCATGCTCTGAGGACGCGGCTGGGAATGCCGTCTGGGCCTGCAGCCTTGCGAGGGTTAACACGTTTAAATGTTTTACTCACCTCGGCTGCAGTGAAGGAGAGCCCGCAGGTTTTGGTAGGGGGCCGTGTCAGTGGCACTGTATTGTCCTCAAAGCGGGCAAAAAAGTTGTTTAGCCTGTCTGGGAGCAAGACATCCTGGTCCGCGACGGGGCTGGTTTTCTTTTTGTAATCCGTGATTGACTGTAGACCCTGCCACATACCTCTTGTGTCTGAGCTGTTGAATTGCGACTCGATTTTGTCTCTGTACTGGGACTTAGCCTGTTTGATTGCCTTGCGGAGAGAATAGCTACACTGTTTGTATTCGGTCATGCTTCCGGTCACCTTGCCCTGGTTAAAAGCAGTGGTTCGCGCTTTCAGTTTCACGCGAATGCTGCCGTCAATCCACGGTTTCTGGTTTGGGAATGTTTTAATCGTTGCTGTGGGTACGACATCGTCAATGCACTTCCTAATGAACTCGCTCACCGAATCAGCATATTCGTCAATATTGTTGTTGGACGCAATGCGGAACATATTCCAATCCGCGTGATCGAAGCAGTCTTGAAGCGTGGAATCAGATTGGTCGGACCAGCGTTGAACAGACCTGAGCGCGGGAGCTTGTTGTTTTAGTTTCTGTTTGTAGGCTGGAATCAACAAAATGGAGTCGTGGTCAGCTTTTCCGAAAGGGGGGCGGGGGAGGGCCTTATATGCGTCGCGGAAATTAGTATAACAATGATCTAGGGTTTTTCCAGCCCTGGTAGCACAATCGATATGCTGATAGAATTTAGGGAGTTTTGTTTTTAGATTAGCCTTGTTAAAATCCCCAGCTACGATGAATGCAGCCTCAGGGTGTGTGGTTTCCAGTTTACAAAGATAAAGTTCGTTCAGGGCCATCGATGTGTCTGCTTGGGGGGGAATATATACGGCTGTGATTATGATTGAAGAGAATTCCCTTGGTAGATAATGCGGTCGACATTTGATTGTGAGGAGTTCTAGATCAGGTGAACAGAATGACTTGAGTTCCTGTGTGTTGTTATGATGATCACACCACGTCTCGTTAATCATAAGGCATACCCCCCCGCCCCTCTTCTTACCAGAAAGATGTTTGTTTCTGTCGGCGCGATGCATGAAGAAACCAGCTGGCTGCACCGACTCCGTTAGCGTCTCTTGAGTTAGCCATGTTTCCGTGAAGCAGAGCACGTTGCAATCCCTGATGTCTCTCTGGAATGCTACCCGTGCTCGGATTTCATCAACCTTATTGTCAAGAGACTGGACATTGGCGAGTAGTATGCTAGGGAGTGGAGCGCGATGTGCCCGTCTCCGAAGCCTGACCAGGAGACCGCCTCGTTTGCCCCTTTTACGGCGTCGCACAGGGTCGCCGGCTGGGATCAGATCCATTGTATTGGGTGGAAGGCAAAACACTGGATCCGTTTCGGGAAAGTCATATTCCTGGTAGGAACGATGATGAGTTGACGTTAATCGTATATTCAGTAGTTCCTCCCGACTGTATGTAATGAAACCTAAGATTACCTGGGGTACCGATGTAAGAAATAACACATCAAAAAACAAAATACTGCATATTTTCCAAGGAACGCGAAGCGAGGCGGCCATCTCGTGTCGGCGCCGGACTACTGTGCAAGTAAATTTGGGGCGGTGGGGTTTCATTAACCCATAGTTTTCTGGCAGAAGAGGGCCTGGTCGGCATCAAAACCACACTGGTCTGTCTTTATATTGTCGACACCGGCATGTTCGCTGGCTGCGAGATGAGGTAAGAAACAAAGAGATCTTCTGTTAAATCTGACAATTAATCTTGATGGTTGTAAAGTCGTCTCAAATAAAACTGTGAAGGACCTCGGCGTTACTCTTGACCCTGATCTCTCTTTTGACGAACATATCAAGACTGTTTCAAGGACAGCTTTTTTCCATCTACGTAACATTGCAAAAATCAGAAATTTTCTGTCCAAAAATGATGCAGAAAAATTAATCCATGCATTTGTTACTTCTAGGTTAGACTACTGCAATGCTCTACTTTCCGGCTACCCGGATAAAGCACTAAATAAACTTCAGTTAGTGCTAAATACGGCTGCTAGAATCCTGACTAGAACCAAGAAATTTGATCATATTACTCCAGTGCTAGCTTCCCTACACTGGCTTCCTGTTAAGGCAAGGGCTGATTTCAAGGTTTTACTGTTAACCTATAAAGCGTTACATGGGCTTGCTCCTACCTATCTTTCCGAGTTGGTCCTGCCGTACATACCTATACGTACGCTACGGTCACAAGACGCAGGCCTCCTAATTGTCCCTAGAATTTCTAAGCAAACAGCGGGAGGCAGGGCTTTCTCCTATAGATCTCCATTTTTATGGAACGGTCTGCCTACCCATGTGAGAGACGCAGACTCGGTCTCAAACTTTAAGTCTTTACTGAAAACTTATCTCTTCAGTAGGTCATATGATTGAGTGTAGTCTGGCCCAGGAGTGTGAAGGTGAACGGAAAGGCTCTGGAGCAACGAACCGCCCTTGCTGTCTCTGCCTGGCCGGTTCCCCTCTCTCCACTGGGATTCTCTGCCTCTAACCCTATTACAGGGGCTGAGTCACTGGCTTACTGGTGCTCTTTCATGCCGTCCCTAGGAGGGGTGCGTCACTTGAGTGGGTTGAGTTACTGACGTGATCTTCCTGTCTGGGTTGGCGCCCCCCCTTGGTTTGTGCTGTGGTGGAGATCTTTGTGTGCTATACTCGGCCTTGTCTCAGGATTGTAAGTTGGTGGTTGAAGATATCCCTCTAGTGGTGCGGGGGCTGTGCTTTGGCAAAGTGGGTGGGGTTATATCCTTCCTGTTTGGCCCTGTCCGGGGGTATCATCGGATGGGGCCACAGTGTCTCCTGACCCCTCCTGTCTCAGCCTCCAGTATTTAAGCTGCAGTAGTTTATGTGTCGGGGGGCTAGGGTCAGTTGGTTATACCTGGAGTACTTCTCCTGTCTTATCCAGTGTCCTGTGTGAATTTAAGTATGCTCTCTCTAATTCTCTCGTTCTCTCTTTCTTTCTCTCTCTCGGAGAACCTGAGCCCTAGGACCATACGTCACGGCAAACCGGGCATGATGACTCCTTGCTGTCCCCAGTCCACCTGGCCTTGCTGCTGTTCCAGTTTCAACTGTTCTGCCTGCGGTTATGGAACCCCTACCTGTCCCAGACCTGCTGCTTTCAACTCTTAATGATCGGCTATGAAAAGCCAACTGACTTTTATTCCTGATTTATTATTTGACCATGCTTGTCATTTATGAACATTTTGAAAATCTTGGCTCTCTCTAATTCTCTCCTTCTTTCTCTCTCTCGGAGGACCTGAGCCCTAGGACCATACGTCAGGACTACCGGGCATGATGACTCCTTGCTGTCCCCAGTCCACCTGGCCTTGCCGCTATTCCAGTTTCAACTGTTCTGCCTGCGGTTATGGAACCGCCACCTGTCCCAGACCTGCTGTTTTCAACTCTTAATGATCGGCTATGAAAAGCCAACTGAAAATTATTCATGATTATTATTTGACCATGCTTGTCACTTGTGAACATTTTGAACATCTTGGCATAGTTCTGTTATAATCTCCACCCGGCAGCCAGAAGAGGACTGGCCACCCCTCATAGCCTGGTTCCTCTCTAGGTTTCTTCCTAGGTTTTGGCCTTTCTAGGGAGTTTTTCCTAGCCACCGTGCTTCTACACCTGCATTGCTTGCTGTTTGGGGTTTTAGGCTGGTTGTCTGTACAGCACTTCGAGATATTAGCTGATGTACGAAGGGCTATATAAAATAAACTTGATTGATTGAGGTAAGACACCCTTGTTGGCCATCTTGTTCCACAATGATGCCATGACCTGTGCCATTGAACCCACTGCATCTCTTTTTGCTCTCTGGCACACTCTACAGGAAGGAGCTGCTGGGTTTAATTCCTCCCTGGACACATCCTTGGGGACTGTTATGAATAATGACTAAATGATGTATACATTTAACCTAGAACTATAACCAATTGAATTCTACCCTGTTTTTCTGTATTGATAAATAATGTTAGTTCATAAGAAAGAGGTTATGTAGCATGTACATGGGAAGAGAGGAAGGTATGTGTGTGCCTAAAGAAAACAAAGTGGATCATGAAACTATGTTTGAACCGACCTGGCTATAACTCTGGGGAGATAAGATAAGGCATGGAGAGCCCCTCCAGATTTCCCGTATCTGGAGGGGACTGGAACTGGCAGCTGTGTGGTAATAAACTTTGGTGAGACTCCAGGAGAGAAAGAGAGAATCCAAAGTTTAGTGTGTATGTATATGCGTAGGTTAAGAGAATAGTATAAAAATAACGTTTTTGTATATGCACAGCAGAGCTCTCTAAATAAACATTCCTGACAATTGTAGCTGGGCCTCCGCCTGATTCATTCCAACCAGTTTCCTACAAATTCTGGGTATCAGGCGGAGTAATCAATTCAATTGGGTTTATGAACACTGAGAACATAATTCTCGTGACAGGGACAAGCACAATCTTCATACTATGCTTTATGTACATACAGTACCCTGAATTACACAAGCGTAAGTATCTAATTATTCAAGGGGATGGGGACTAAAAAAGAAACTCATGTGATAGGTTTCCTTGACCAAAAAGTAGTTAGTTCAACATCATTTGTCTATAGACTGCTTCCTTGGGAGGCCAACGTTGCGAAGTACCGCTTCATGGGAGGTGACAAGTGCATGCTGCCCTTCAAGACAATGGAGCAGAAGGCTGACACTACCAACGGCCATGCTAAATCATCATAGGACCAATCCTTCCTGCCCAAATGGGCTTTGTCACCAAATACCAACACTATCTGCACACCAAAGGGTCAGCTGAGACAATCTTACTACACCCTGACAGGATATCTGAAGGGTGAGAAAGTGCATTATAGCAGCTGTTATCACTTTTTGATAAACTTTTAAAATCTTCATAACAGGTTGTCAGGGTAACAATCTGCTGGATCAAATGCCATTCATGTGAATAAAATAAATGGAAATGTGTATTAAGTGTGATTTTATTTGAGTGCCACGGCTAATCAAGAGGCTGTACACAATGACTTTCACTGAAAGCACAAAACAGCTCAGGTTTTATACAAGATCCTCTTTACTCACATTTATAGACAGTTTCTGCACTAAGACCAGACATAACAAAGACAATGCTATGTGCAACTACATGCAACAGAGAAACATTTTAAGCACTATATTTTGAGGTAATGACCACCAGTCCTCCATAAGAGTAAAAACAAAGGAAATCCAACTACTGAAAAACAAGGACAAAGAAAAAAACACTTCATTTGATTCTGCAAAGAGCCATGAAGTCCAATTCAGCCAGTTAACTCCAGAGTGCTGTCGATGTTGGTCGGGTTTGTCAATGTATGTTCAATGACAGGTCGTTATGGCAAAATCGACAAACAAGCAGATACATTGGTCATATCAAAGCATAACATTCACAAAGTTGAGTGTTGGTGAAGCCAGCCTTCCACAACTTTCCATAACTGCACAGCATGCCAATAAAGGACAAAGACAACCCCACCCCCCCCACAAAAAACTATTGCTCTTCCATTTCTTTTAACACCATTTAAAAACCCTTAAAAATCCCAATTTGTAGATGAACATGTTGACCCATTGTCCAAGTATCCACCATGAGTAGTCAATTGATCAGTCTTCGTTTTGTCCATTCAATCCCGATGAGTCAGTCCCAGTTATTGTGCAGTGTGATGGTGTCTTATGCGTCAGTGAGGAAGCTTCTGTGTCCATGTTCACACCAGCTGTACAGAGGCAGCCTGGAGGTAACCCTGCAGGTACTGGAGGGCCTCAGCATTCAGGCTGGTGCTCAGCATAGAGGGGACCTGCCATGGGAGGTGAACAGGAGAGATTCACTCAGTTGACATCTACTACTGAAAGCATATATAGTACTCAAAGAAAAATAATTCAGCGAGGCATTAGCAATCTAGGAGCCAAAATGTTGTACACTACTCCCCGCTCTGCTATTCCTGGGGCCTCAAACAGTCTATGCTGTGCTAGAGCACCTTCAACACTCTGTTGGGTGACTGGCTCTCAGTCAGCTGGGGCTTCACTTTTATAAGTAAGCCTTGTCCGAGACAGAATGCACCATAGGACAGGAACCCATCTTCAGTGTCTGTAGTATGCGGCAGCTTGTTGTACAAGTACACCCCTTTGAAAGAACACTAGTCTGTCGCAAGGTCTTACCCCCATCCAACTCATTAATTCTGAGTGCCAAACAGAGACATTAGGAGCCATTTTAAAGTCTTTGGTAGGACTCGACCGGGTATTGAGCCAACCATCCAATCTCAGAACAGACACTAACCACAAAGACACCGAGTTGGTACTTAACTTTTATACCATGTTGTTTTGCTTAAAATGACCGACTAAATCATATGAGAGTAGAAGATTGGAACACAAGGTGGACATGAAAATAAAGAATTGGAGCCTTGCTGTGTAGGTGTTCCTGCTATAAGGAGTGATTTAGTCAAGAGGCCCACTGCCTCTAACATAGCCAAGTATTAGTGCATTTCAATAAATCAACTTACCCGCCCGGGACATGCAGTAGAGAGCTTGTGGAGAGACTGAGCTAGCAGGATCTTGGGGTTGCTGACCACCTCTCCGATGGGGTCATGCTCCTTCTTCCCAGCAAAGGCCAGCTGGGAGAAAGCAGTCTGGTAACCGGGTGTGTCCTCTATGTCAATGAAGTGCTCGTCGTCAGGGATGCTATCATCCTCTGGTAGCTCAAATAGCCCAATCAGGGCCTGAAGCAGGGGGGTCCTAAAGAATAAACAATTTAGCAGGCCATTCATTTAGTAAAAACACTACAAAGTGTAATAATATTCCAGGACAGTTTCTCACCAGAGTTTGGTGTACTCAGTATCTATCATGGCAGGGCACTCGGTGAGGATCTTGATGATGCCCACAGCACAGATCTTCTTCTCCACTGGTCCAGACACTTTCTGCACCTCTGGAATGACTATCTTCTCCAGCACCATGCCAAACATCCTACAAGAGAAATTAGACTCAGCACTGAGAATACCTCTCCACGTGGTTCTTATCTTTTATTACATTCATTAAGGGCTATAATATGGACTATGATAAAACATTCCAAGCTCAGCCTAACATGCCATGCAAGTGTGTGTAATGCAGTACGAGGACATGGTTGGCCTTTAAAAGCCAAAAGAGACAACTGACTGGCTTGCATGCAGATCAATGTAAATGAGTCATCTGCACACTCAGCTCCAAGGCTACACTAATGGACATAAACTGAATCAAACGTGTCAAAGGTCAGTCTCATTTAGTCTGACAAGAGATACTTACTTTGGCTGTATGCTGTCAAAAATCTCCTGCAGAGCAATGGCTCCGTACTTGACACCATACAGATTGATAAACACCATGAAGCCTGTGGAAAATAGGAGGGCTTGTGAAAATGTGCAGCATTGAGAGATCACACAGAGCTCATTCTAAAACTAGGGTAATATAACCCTACACACTCCTGTTGTGCAAGCATAACAAAGAGGATGTGGGTGCAGTTTCAATTGTACTTCTTAAATAAACATGCCAACATTTGTTTTAAGCTATACTCACTCTTGATGAACTTGGTGGTTTTGGAGCTCTGCAGTCTCTGAAAGAGCAGGATGAAGATCTGTTTCCTGTACTGAACAATGGACTCCCTGAGAGGGAGAGCGAGAGAACAACATAACTCATAATACAGCCCCCATGTCAACTACACACAAAGTTCACCGTTAGAAGACAGAGGTGGAGGTTGTTGACTCACGTCGGCATGTGCTCTATGATACTGTTCATCAGGTAGAAACCTTGGTGGTCATTGGCCTTGGAGGCTATGAGCTTCTGGAAGACTCCTAGCAGGCCAGGCTGTATAGGGAGAGCACTTTAACATCAGATTATCACAACTAACTAATTGCATGCATCAACAGGTAAATTAAGACAGGTAGGTTTCAGAAAAGTACAGTAAGACTCCTCTTATTACAGTACCCCCAGCTATAACTCACTATTTTGTCAGCAGCAGAGCTGGCTATGGTGGCTCCCCCCTTCTCCAGATAGGCCTGAAGCAGGCGCACCAGAGGGGGAATGTTGCCAGTGCGTTCCCACAGCACAGGCTGCAGCAGGTGGGGGAAAAGGGCCATGTAGGAGTTGGGGATGGAGCTGGTGTGGATCTCCAGAAGCAGGGACATCACCTGGAACACGTACGGCACAAACTCTGCAACAGGAAGTGGGACAGTTGATGTAAGAAGGGCAATGTATAGTTTGCCAACACTGCATCCATGCAATTCAACCCCTTCATCCACCTACTCAGTTTCCTAGGCATGTTCTAGTCAGACAGGCATCTTATGCTTAACATGAACTTCTATAACCTGCTGCTTTCTAGAGTACAGCCACATACCCTGTACATCATTCTGTAGGATCTCAGTGAAGACTGGGAAGAGGGCCTCCTCGAAGCTGCCCACAGTGGTAGTGTTGGCCTTGCAGGTGATCCGGATGGACAGGCACAGGGACTCAAACAGGTAGTGGTTAAAGTGAGGCTTGCTGGGGTTCTGGAAGAAACATGATACAGGTAAATAATAGGGATGGAAATTGCCATGGACCCCACGATACGATATCACAGCACTTACGTGCCGATACGATATTTATTGCGATTATATACTGATTTTATTGCGATTCAATGTTCCAAACATAATGCTCACCATATGTCTGCTGCAGAGGGACAAGAGAGACAGTCACGGAAATAAGTGCTGAAAACAAATTGGCTCCCTATTTAAAAAGATGGAGAACAAAGCTATGAAGGAAAAATACTGCCGTTTCTGTACTTGGTACATCCAAGTAGCGCAAAAATTGTATGGCGATATTGTCAAAAACGATACTAATAATATCCTGATTTGTAACTATCAATGGTGCCAGATTTCAGATTTCCTCCAGATGTGACGACTCTTGGCATTCAGGCCAGAGTTCAATCTTGGTTTCATCAGACCAGAGAATCTTGTTTCTCATGGTCTGAGTCTTTAGGTGCTTTTTGGCAAACTCCAAGTGGGCTTTCATGTGCCTTTTACTTAGGACTAGCTTCAGTCTGGCCACTCTTTCATAAAGGCCTGATTGGTGGAGTGCTGCAGAGATGGTTGTCCTTCTGGAAGGTTCTCCCATCTCCACAGAGGAACTCTAGAGCTCTGTCAGAGTGACCATCGGGTTCTTGGTCACCTCCGTGATCGAGACCATTCTCCCCCGATTGTTCAATTTGGCCGGGCAGCCAGCTCTAGGAAGAGTCTTGGTGGTTCCAAACCTCTTACATTTAAGAATGATAGAGGTCACTGTGTTCTTGGGAACCTTCAATGCTGCAGAAATGTTTTGGTACCCTTCCCCAGATCTGTGCCTCGACACAATCCTGTCTCGGAGCTCTACGGACAATTCCTTCGACCTCATGGCTTGGTTTTTGCTCTGTGGGGCTTTGTATAGACAGGTGTGTGCCTTTCCAAATCATGTCCAATGAATTTAATTTACCAAAGGTGTACTCCAATCAAGTTGTAGAAACATCTCAAGGACGATCAATGGAAACAGGATGCTCAATTTCAAGTCTTACAGCAAAGGGTCTGAATACTTCTGTAAATAAGGCATGTTTTTTTATTTTTTATAAATGTGCTAAAACTTCTAAAAACCTGTTTTCGCTTTGTCATTATGGGGAATTGTGTGTAGATTGCTGAGGATTTTTATTGATTTAATCCATTTTAGAATAAGGCTTTAACGTAACAAAATGTGGAAAAAGTCAAGGGGTCTGAATACTTTCCGAAGGCACTGTATGTTATGGCGAAATTGTGACTTTTGGTGTTCGGCAATTTATTCACAGCTGTTTTTCTTGAGGCAAGTTTAAGTTCGGTGGTCGAAGTCCACGCCCCTTCATAGAGATTTGTTAATTGAGTGTTTGTCATTCAACGATAGATAACTATTTTTCATGCATTTTTTTCACTTGAGAAATACTGCACTAAACATCTTAGATGTAAAATTGCACGACTAAGACGTCCTCGACAAAAGTGTCAATTTATCTAAGATAAATTTAGAGACGATTTTTAGGAAGTGTGCTGGCTACAGCGTCTCAAGCGGGACAAACCGTAATATTGCCAATTCTTTTCTTGTTTTGAAGTGAAGGTATTTTAAGGGCGTATGCGAGCACAGACATGAATTACGCCTAGCCAAGTTCTGCAAGGAGCAAACCGAACCTATGTATCCGGATGCCTTTAGACACAATGCAAGTCAGCTCATGTGTACATGCATCCACAGCAATGCAGACAAGAGATGAGTGTGTGACCTACCTTGCTGACCAGCAGGAGCTTGTGAGTGAGCTGGCCAATCAGAGTGGGGATGTAAGAAACAATGGCCTCCTGCAGGAGGGAGAAGCTGCGCATGATGGCTGGAATAAAATGAAGGAGAAGTCTGGGTAGAGGACAAGGATCAGTACACACTGAAAAACGTTGTCTGCAACCTTAAAAGGAAGGTGACATTAGGTCCTCCGTGACGACATTAAGCAAAAGGACATAGCTAAAAATACAATGAAAGCCATAGAATTATAAGCAGAGCATTTAACACTCAAACTCAAGTACCTTTCATGATATATTCATTCTCTGAGGAGCCAGGCAGAGCCAGGGCCTTGAACAGGTTGTTTAGCAGCTGTTCTGTGAAGGGGGCCATCTCTGCAGGAGTGATACTGAAACATGATGACAGATGATTAATCACTACTGACATGAGGCACCAAAAGTTACAAACTAAGGTTATTGGTAATGACCAAAGAGTTTTATTAACAAACAAACAAACTACTATGGATGCTGTGTATAGTTGATTATATTTGTGTAGTGTAGGAAAAGACAAAGTCCTTATTTAATTATCTAAGTATAGATGGTTACTACTCACAGAGTGGAGTTGTTGGGGCCCCTCATGGTGAAGAGTCTCTCCAGTGCATGGGCAGCGTAGGTGTGCTCTACCGTGCTCTCTGCCTGCAGGTGGGCCACCAGCAGAGGTACAGCCTGCAGCAGCTGCTCTTTGGGCAGCTGGAAGACAAGAGGGGACCGAGGACTGGTTATTCACGGGCAACTGCAAGCGTTGATTTCAACCCTTAGTAAATGGGCTGAACTCATGACAGTGAATTTTCAGAGGGTAGAGAAAACAAAATCATACCTGACTTCTGAAGATCATGACATATTTGATGGCATCAGCCTTCAACACTGGGAACTCATTGACTATAATAGAACAGAGTAAACATTTTCCATAACAGTGCAGCTATAAAGCAATCACCAGCGGTGATGGTTAATTCATTCATCGTTTGTTTCTAAGTTCAACTTTATATTTACCGTTCTGGGATTTGAGGTCTGTGAGAATGTGGTTCACAAAGAATTCTGTAAGGTTCACCAACTCGTTAGCTTGCGTGATACCATGCTGAAAAATAAACATTTTGTCCATGTAATTAGCTCAATGTCTCTACTGCAAAAACATTTACAGTTGAAGTCAGATGTTCACATATACTTAGATTGGCGTCATTAGAACTCGTTTTTCAACCACTCCAAATTTCTTGTTAACAAACTATAGTTTTTGCAAGTCGGTTAGGACATCTACTTTGTGCATGACACAAGTAATCGTTCCAACAATTGTTTACAGACCGATTATTTCACTGTATCACAATTCCAGTGGGTCAGAAGTTTACATACACTAAGTTGACAGTGCCTTTAAACAGCTTGGAAAATTCCAGAAAATGTCATGGCTTTAGAAGCTTCTGATTGACTCAAATGATGTCACTTAGCCTATTGGAGGTGTACCTGTGGATGTATTTCAAGGCCTACCTTCAAACTCAGTGCCTATTTGCTTGACATCCTAGGAAAATCAAAAGAAATCAGCCAAGACCGCATAAAAAAAATTATAGATCTCCACAAGTCTGGTTCATGCTTGGGAGCAAATTCCAAACACCTGAAGGTACACTGTTCATCTGTACAAACAATAGTACGCAAGTATAAACACCTTGGGACCACGCAGCCATCATACCGCTCTGTCTCCTAGAGATGAACGTACTTGGGTGCGAAAAGTGCAAATCAATCCCACAACAACAGCAAAGGACCTTGTGAAGATGCTGGAGAAAACAGGTACAAAAGTATCTATATCTTCAGTAAAAACGAGTCCTATATCGACATAACCTGAAAGGCCGCTCAGCAAGGAAGAAGCCACTGCTCCAAAACCGCCATAAAAAAGCCAGACTACGGTTTGCAACTGCACACAGGGACAAAGATCGTACTTTTTGGAGAAATGTCCTCTGGTCTGATGAAACAAAAATAGAACTGTTTGGCCATAATGACCATCGTTATGTTTGGAGGATAAAGGTGGAGACTTGCAAGCCGAAGAACACCATCCCAACCGTGTAGCACAGGGGTGGCAGCATCATGTTGTGGGGGTGCTTTGCTGCAGGAATGACTGGTGCTCTTCACAAAATAAATGGCATCATCATGACGGAGGAAAATTATGTGGATATATTGAAGCAACATCTCAAGACATCAGTCAGGGAGTTAAAGCTTGGTCGCAAATGGACAATGAGCCTAAGCATACTTCCAAAGCTGTGGCAAAAAGTCTTAAGGACAACATAGTGAAGGTCTTGGAGTGGCCATCACAAAGCCCTGACCTCAATCCTATAGAAAATTTGTGGGCAGAACTGAAAAAGCTTGTGCAAGCAAGGTGGCCTATCAACCTGACTCAGTTACACCAGCGCGGTCAGGAGGAATGTGCCAAAATTCACCCAACTCATTGTGGGAAGCTTGTGGAAGGATACCCAAAACGTTTGACCCAATTCTGACCCACTAGGAATGGGATGAAAGAAATAAAACCTGAAATAAATAATTCTCTACTATTATTCTGACATTTCACATTCTTAAAATAAAGTGGTGATCCTAACTGACCTAAGACAGGGAATTTTTACTAGGATTAAATGTCAGGAATTGTGAAAAACTGAGTTTAAATGTATTTGGCTAAGGTGTATGTAAACTTCTGACTTCAACTGTATAACCCATCAGATGTCACAAACACTCCCAAATACAATAGGCATAATGACCTAATCATACCTTCGCTGTCTGGGCTTTTGAGGCCAGAGATGTGACCAGGTAGATGGCAGCGTCTTTGTGCTTCCAGTTCACCCCTGGGTTCTTGGCATACTCCCCAAGCATGGAGTTGACATAGCCAGAAAAGATGGCTGTGACCGGGCCCTCAAAGAACTTACACAGGCCTCTCACCAAGTCACAAGCAGCCCTGCGCCGAGTGTCTATGTCTGCAGGAAGGAGACAGAACCGAGGGGTGAATATCAGTGTACCTTGAATACCTATACTTCAACAATCCTCCAGTTCAATTTTGGTCTTGTTGAGTTAAAAAAAATATATACCTGATCCTTCAAGATCTCTTCGGATATATTCCTCAGAGTTATCCTCAAAGGCCTCCTCATCAGCACCTGGAGACAGAAATCTATGTATCAGTATCAGAGACCATTATGCAAATCGCTGCCATTAATGTACAATAGCAAGATCAGAAACAATAGTCATGTAGCCATTTATCCCCAAGATACTGTTTCAGTCTAAACTCACTTCTGAACTCCATGTTAGGCACAATGACCTTCTCACAGATGCTGGTGAGTGTGTTCTGGTCCTCAAACAGATGCTTGTAGTGGGGCCTTTCACACACAGATGCCAGGAACTGAATAGCATTGCTCACAAGCTACGTCACAAACATAAAAGGAGCAAACATATTATTTTACCTTTATTTAACTAGGCAAGTCAGTTAAGAACAAATTCCTATTTTCAATGACGGCCTAGGAACAGTGGGTTAACTGCCTTGTTCAGGGGCAGAACAGATTTTTACCTTGTCAGCTCGGGGATTCGAGCTTGCAACCTTTCAGTTACTAGTCCAATGCTCTAACCACTAGGCTACCTGCCGCCCCAAGCAAACGTATTAGCAGGTGGTCAACATGATCTATTGATAAGCTACATGAATGTATCAGCAGTCTCACCAGATCGTACTTGACCTCCTGGCCAGTGGAGACCAGCAGGTTCCAGATAGCGGTGACAAACCGAGGCAGGTAAGGCTGGAATTCTTCATCGTACTTCTGGGCATACAGAGCAGCGTTGTCACAGATCTGAGACTTGAGCAGCTCCAGAAGACCTGCCTCCTCTTCATCCTGTTGGGAGGAAAAGACAAGACCGTATCACAAGTTTAATCAACTGATTCATTAATAGCCACTTTCACATCTTACAGTGAAAGTGCTGTTAATCACCAGGTCCACTCACATCTGTTTGTAGTAGCTTGTTATCCAAGGTCAACAAGTTATGGAAATTAGACATCCATGTCTCCATGTTGTCCTCAAAGAACTCTGGAAGGTCCTGTGAAGGCAGAGACAAAGACGGAAAAATGAGATAACTCCAGTGAAAAAGCATCACATTTAAATACAGTAAGTTCTTGTGGGCATAAAGCAGGTAAGAGGCAGGGGGGACGCACCTGAAAGTTGAGACTGTAGAAAAGCTTTGAGATCAGAGTAAGGGACGAGAAGAGGATCTTCAAAGCATTGATGTCAGTCGCATGGGTCTGACACAGCTCAATGGTGGCCTGAAAAAAACAATAGACATGAATAGCAGATAATGTCTTCCCATGTCTGAATAATTAAAGTACTATAAAGTAAAAGCAAGGGACGGCAAGCAACAATTTCCAGACGCATGTTGTTTTTACTTAAAATACACTTCAATTGTTCGAGTTGAATAACTCTGAAACCAATCCACCACTAACCTTGAAGAGTTCAGTCAGTGGATTCGCAAACGTGTCCAACACCAGCTTAATCTCCAGCCATAGCTCATTTGACTTAAACTCATGTCGATACCTGGGAAAACAGATGATCAGTGTTAATATCTTTCAAAATTAAAAACAAAGACATGATTTACTATGACACCTATCATTAGAGGGCCACGTGTCATGCTCATGGTGGTTAACCTCTTGAAAAGTGAGTGTGCGGTCCGGAGCACTCCGTTGATTATGTGGAAGTCTCCGCTCTGGAAGCGGGTCACCATCTCTGTCAGGAGGTCCGGCCACTTCAGAGGGAAGTCCTCTCTACCGATGATGCTGATGGCATCACTCAACTGTAGAAGAACAGTAAATACAGAAAAACTGAACCATCTCTACAAATCTCCCTTTTGATTGTATACATGTATTATTCTAAAGGATTGTGAACCCATGGATTCCAAGAACCTCATATGAAACTCAAAACAAGCACCAGCCCGCTGACTTTGATTTAGAGTAGATGAACAGGTAACAGGTCTTGACTCATGTGAAGACATACCTGTTTCTGAATCTGTTCAGGGCTGCTCAGCATCAAATTTACAATGTTGGCCTTGATAGTGGTTCGGTCCGGATCTGAGATTTTGTTGGGTTCATCTTCAATCTGAAAGAGACAGAATACAAAGTAACACTTGTCATGCCAACATTGGGACAACAATACTTGCACAACCCATAACATTTCTTCCAATAATCAGACCACCACTACTAACTTACTATGCGCCAGTTCCTCTTGATGTAATTTTTGAAGGTGACAGCTGCACACACCCGGATCACATTGTCTTGGGATTTCTCCAACAATGTAAGCAGCAATATTGGGTAATTCTGGTTCCCTTCAACTGACTCAAGAAACTTTTCAGCTGGAAGAGGGAAATAAGAACATTCCAGTCAAGCACTGGGAAATTGTACATAAATGCCAATGTATATATCATTGTATATGTTTATTGCAAGCATTCTACTCTGAGCTCCCATACCTGGACGTCTTACGGATGGATCTGGGTCCAGAGTTTTGCGCATAAATTCTGTGAGGGTCTGAAGGTTTCCATCATTTATCTCCATGGTGCCCTGGAAATATTGTCATAATCAATACATTAGGCATAGTAACGTTAACGGTAGTGATGGTCTGAACTGACTAGTACCATTAACTGACTGTCTTCGCTACAAGTTCATGAAAAGTTATATTTTCACCAAAAAAACGCATATGGTATATTCACCCGATCAATATATGATTGAGTAAGTCATACTAGCTAGCTATACATCACTAAAACACCAGTTACTGACAAATACTTTGGCCTAATGCTAGCAAATGTTAGCCCATTTTGCCGTCCGACAAATTTTTCGAAAACATTTTAAAATGACAACCTTTGTGCTCCAATGAAATTCGTTATTCTTCTCTACGTCAGACACTTTACCCACTCACAGTAAATCTAGGGAAGGACTTTGGGGGGTGCCGTTAGCAACTAGCTAGCAAAATTAGCATGGTACTCTGGCATGGTGATGCTGATTCAAAATACTTCAGTTTCACTACTTTATGTCAACTGTAGGGCAGGTTTCTTACATCTCAAATATCCAAAACTTGTTTCGAGGATATAAACTTAGCTACGGAGTAGAGTAAGTAAATCACAGCAAGTTGATTTAATGACTGCGCAAGTTAGCTAGCTAGTTTGGTAGCCAACTAGCCATAACGGTCTGGTAGGCTAACTTTGCACGTCTTCTCACTACTTGTACGTTAGTAGCTAGCGAGCTGATATTGTGTTACACTTGGTTAGGCCAGATAGCCCTTTCTGTAACAATTCATTTTCTGTTTATGGAACATAGCTAGATAACTAAACGTGAATAGCTAGCAAGTATCGCAGTGACAGTGTTCTACTAGTAAATGTTCGCTAGTTTGCTGATGCTAAATTATCCACGATGGGCAAATTAGAAACTACCGCAGTTTTCCTTCTTTCTACAAGCAAGCCAGTAATGTACATTAAACTGTATAATTTGATACAGCGGTGAGATGTTATACCTTCTCTTGCTATGAGTTGTCTCTCAGCCGGTATGTGCTGTTGTACGATTCGCTGCTGCCTGACTAACGTTAGCTTGTTTAAAGAAATCTCAAGCCACTGACTGCGCGGTATGTGTACTGGGCGTGCGCAAAATAAGTTTGGAAAACCACGCTAGACACACCCCTGTGCACTTGCATTGGCAGGTGTTCAGAACAGATGCTATGTTATTGATGAATTTATCACTATTATTGATTGATGAAGTGTGTTCACTGAGTTATAACCCCATATTCATGTCATGGAAGACCAATAGAACAACTTAAAGAGAAGAATCAAAGTGTCTGTTGGTTCCTCTTTTCTTGTCTGGTGCCTTTGAGTCAGGACATGGCTGCCCACTAGAATGTTCCATATTGCAGCACAGATACTAAATTAGCAGTCAAGAACAAGTCCATTCTTCATTTTTTACGAAAACGTTTATCCATCACAGAGAAACATTTAATACAATAATAATGCACTTGTTAGAACAATTAAGATGCAAATACAAAACAGCTTGAACAGAGTAAGCAAGCTCATTTAACAATTCTACAAACGAATGACAACTCTAACATGACAACAACATTAACACTTTTTTAAATGAGCCTAAACCCCCTTTCCTGTCTGACAGTGTAAGGAGCAGTGGCTCAGACATTCTACAGGTTGTACGTCTGGCGGATGTTCATTGTGTCACGCAGCATCAGGTCTCGCAGGCGCCACAGTGCGTCCGCCATGGTGGAATGGGCGCCCTTGCTCTTCAGCCAATGGGACGGCAGCCGGCTCTCCTGCTCTTTGGTCAGCCGCACATCTTTCTTTCGAGCTGCTCAAACATGTCCACATACAGAACACATACACAAGGTCATCACACTCACACACTTCTGCTCTGATCTTAATGCAAACATTCATCATGGGAAATTATACATGCATTCACGATACACTATGCAGGTGAATCGATAAATTACAATACTGTCTGTATATACATTTTTCTGTTATTCAATAAGGTAATTTACTGATAAATCAATCTCTGACATGTTATATAAGTGATTTGTAGATTTGTTGTGGTGTAAATCACTTTCTTTCAGTGAGGAGAACTCACCTGAGAGAGTTTGGTCCCACTTGCTGATGGTGGAGGACTCTGCATTGAGTCCCTCAATGTACTTCAGGTACGCCTCCGAATGGAGCAGGCGCTGGGGCTTGGGTGGCGGGGCTACAAATATGGGTGTTGAGGGCTGCTGGAGGGCAGGCTGGCCCTGTCCTGGATAGGGTGGCGGGGCCTGCTGCCCAAGACCAATCATCTAAAAAAGCATCAAGGGCCTCTTTACTTTTCATACTCAAATACAGATGTGAGTAATGATGCGAGTAATAAAATAACAAACATTTACAGTCTATGTGCTTTTCTTAAATACAATTGTATAGAAGTGTAGATTACCTGGGATCCATAGGCTCCAGGAGCACCCGTGTTGACACCTGTAAGGAAGACATCAACAGTCACAGAGTGCTCCAGACCACAGCTGTCAGCAGCTGGCCATCTTGGATTGTGTTGTGTACTACTGACTTTACTACTGCTCTTTTAAGAGAAAAACCAATTTGGGCCATTACAGCCTCTCAGCAACAATCTGCATTCAAGATAAGGGTACTTCAGAGAATACATGACCCTGTTGATGAATCACTCAGCGACTGAGTATCACTACAGGACCTCAGCCTACGTTACAGGTAGCCCCTCCAGTGAGTTAGAGTGGCATACAGGAAGCATCTGCAGTGGCGTGGCAGGTAGGGTGGCTGTGAAAGTGCTCTTACCCGGGTATGGCATGCCAGGGAACCCAGGGATGCCTGGCATTAGGTGATGATGGGGCAAGAGAGGCAACCTCATGTGATGTGGTGGCATGCCAGTCATACTAAACATGCCGTCAACTAGGTCCTGCAGCATCATGTGTGGCATATATGTACCCATCATGCCTTTGGGGAGGAGGGTATAGCAACAGATGCATGCATCAGTGCGACATGCAACTGCAACTAGCTAGCAGAGATCATGCACTAGCTAAATTACATCAATCTAGATTTAGGATATTTGATATTCCATAATCAGACATTCATACACATGTAATTCATTCACAAATCACAAGCACTACTTGAATCAGACTGATGGTAGAATGATGCAGTGAAACTGGCAAGCTTCTAAATAAATGTTGAAGCAGTGTATCATTGGAAAGAGGGGAAAGTACAGTACTAGAATAAAGATTAGTAATGAAGAAATGAAAAAGGTACAGCTTCTTATTGCATCTCCAAGTGTCCCCAGGGGGGTGCATCCCCCTCTGTTATGGGATACCTGACACATGTCATGCTGGGATAAAGCAACACCATGGGGGTCGGGGGAGGAACCACCCCCATCAGAGCCCTACTGGGGTACCTGCTCTAGGGAAAGCCAGCTGCTGGGCTGCCCTCTCCCGCTCCTGCTGCTCGGCCACTTTAGCTGCTCGCTCTGCAAACACACACACATACTATTACAACTTTTTGCAAGGGAATTTGCAGAGATACTACTGCAAGGGGCATTGAACAAACTACCACAGTCTAAGTACATTTGTAAGAACTTTTACCCTCATACTCAGCTTTCTTGGGAGACTCCAGGTTCCTCCACTCGGTGCCCACCAGACGGCTGAGTTCCCCGAAGGAGAAGTCTGGGTGCTGCGCCTTGATGACCGCTCGCATCTCACTGCTGAACAGGATGTAGCCACTCATGTTAATCTTCCTCTTGGAGCCCTCCTTCTTGGACATCCCCTTCATGGACTTGGGAGTGGACTGCAGTCAAGTAAGGGAGAGTGTGTCATGTCATCTCTCTACTGTCATTGCTATACACACCTCCAACTGGATGGCTAAGAGGCCTTTTTCTTGAATCTCACCTTGAACATGCAAATAATTTGACACATGTTTTCTTTCAATCAGGATGCATGCGATTCAGTTGACACATCTTTATCAGGGTGCGACGATCTTACCAATAACTTTTGAGACAAATGTAAAAGAGCTTTACCTTCACAACATGACCACACATTTGCCCAGTGTATGTTGCTGCTCTGACCTGTGGAGGGGTGTAAGGCATGTCCATGTCGCTGCCTGCCATGGGACTCTGGAGCTGAGGTATGGAGGTGTCTCCCAGCTCCCCATCATCCTCCCCCAGGTCCTCCAACTCCTCATCTGTCATGTCGGCAAACTTGGCCTCCAGCACTGCGATCTTCCTGTCCAGCAGAGGGGATGGCTCCTTCTGGGGCACGATCAGCTTCCTGTACGGGACACGTGGAGTAGACTGCAATTACACCTGGGTGTTGAGTTCTGTTCTACCTTAACTAAAAGGAGTGTTTTTGACTGACTCCGAACTCACACTTTCAGGGTCACTCAATTCTGCTTTACTACGTTGTGGAATGGTTTCTAACTATTGCTGATTATGCGACAGTATCTTGAGGCACGTAAAAAGTCAAGCCACTCACCTGAAGTAATAGATCTCGTCCTCCACCACCTTCCCAGAGAGGGAGAAGCGCTTCAGGCCCTTGAACTTCTTCATCTGTTTGTCACTCTCGATGTAGCGACTCTCACAAAGCAGAACGTCCTCCTCAGGCACTTCAGTGGGCCGGCACGAAAGGTACTCCTTGAAGGAGGACACCGCACACTTCCCTGTGGAACAAGTCAACAGAGAGGGATATAAGCATGGCATATGCCCAGTGAAATACAATCAACCCATGCACTTAAACTTGCTTCTCTTCTCAACATTTGAAAATAACATTGCATATCATCAACCCAATAATAGGGTCTGTCAAAAGGTGAAACTATGTCAGGGCAGAGAGAATACCTATGATACAGGTCATGGGGCAAGACTCCTCCAGGTTGCTAAGGAACACTTCCTTCTTGTAGAACATCCTGGTGGGCTCGTGTTCTGTCTCCTCTGGGTGGATGAAAATGGGCCCAAAGAAGTAGGCCGCTCCGTCACGCATCCACATCTTCTCAATCCTGGCAGATAAAAATAAAACCCACTTTATTCAACTAAATAAATAATCACTATATATCAAGCAACATCCCATTTTGGATATTGTGTCTGTAGAGTTGTATTTACCCTACCTGCCTACTCGGTGGCGCACTAGTCCATGTGAGCGAATATAGATGCAGTCTCCCACTTTCAGCCAGCTGTCATTGTAGCAGAGCTGCTCATAGTACTGGCAGCCTGGCTCCCCATTGGTCATGTCCAGGATTACATCCTCCCTCTCCTACACATACACACGCAGTATGGTTGTCTTTGTTTGCACTCTGTTGGATCACATATTAATCCAATTTAATCTCATTCCAATTGCACAAGATTTTCTAACCACTCACCTTATCCATAGTGTCCAAGGCTTTGCCCTCTTCTTGTATCTCTGCAGGCTTCTCTTCTTCTTGCTTAGGGGCAAACATGGATGCAACCCGGACTACAGGCAACGGTACGCCCCGAGGGACAAACCTAACGGAGCTCAGGGGCATGGTCCACATCTTGATCTTCTTGAAGGACTTGGTCTTGGCTGAGTAGCGAGACTCACAGACATACACATCGTCTGCCCTGAAGCCCTCTGGGTGAAGCTTAAAGTAGTCCTGGGATCAGTTACAAAACAAAAGCCAAGGCCAATGATTCACTTGAAACGTTTTATGCTTCAACCATATTAGAAAGAGCTGGAACATGAAAATGGAAATAGAAAATAGCTTAGTACCTTAACAAACATGACAACACATTTGCCCAGTATCTTGCTGACAGGAATCTTGTTGAAGTAGTCGCTCTTGAAGACCTCCTTCTCCAGGAACTTGCGTGTAGCAAGATGGAAGGTTTCATTCGGCCTGTAGAACCAGCAGCCATACAGCCACTTCTCACCTGGAATGGGGAGGGAAGTACACAGAGCAATACTATTACAAAAGGACAGCACAATTGATTCATCATGTGTGCATGCTTTTTGAAGCAGTCAAACTGAACACATATACAGCAAAAGGAATGATTGAATGTGACAAGTCGGACCATTTCCACAACAAAATGTCAATAGAATACAGAATCACTACTAATGCTTTTCAGTAGTGGCTGTGCAAAGCCACCAACCTGCATCATCCTGCCACAGGCGCTCAATGCAGACGATATGCGGCTGCAGGTTGGGCTCAGCAGGCTCCACGTACACATAGTCTCCCACGTGGTACATGCTGTCTTTGAAGCTGCAGTCCTGGCTGTAGGTACGCTGGAGACCAGACTGCCACGCCCCTCCAGCAGGGTCCTCACTCTTCTCAGCTTCTGTGGGTTCACGACTCAACTCAGTTAATCAGTCAGTCAATAAATACTATTTCATAGGGGCATAATGATGACTAAAGCCCTATAACTGATGCCACTGGGTAACTGTTGTTGACACTGCTTTGATTGGTGGGATAGGTATATCTATCTGCCTTGCTACAAGTTGCTAGGTTCAGAGTGTCAGTGAGAGCATACCTTTTTTCTCCTCCTCCCTCTTGAGCTTGTCCTCCTCTATCTCCTTGGGCAGCTTCTCCTTCTTCTCCTTCTCCACGTCGCTGTGCAGGTGTTTGGAGGTGTAGCTGAGGGCGGGGGTGAGCAGGATCTCTCCATTCTTACACAGCTCATCTCGGATCCGGATGAAGAACTGCTGCAGCTCCACCGCATCCTCAAAGATCTCAGAGTCCGTCCTGGAGTGACAATCACATATTTCTCCCAGGATAATTTCATAGGATGTTCTAACTGTTAAATGCACAGAAATCAGCTCTATGGTTGATATTACTCAAATATTGCAGAGAGAAAATAAAAGAGAAAATGGCAAACATTGTTTCCTAATTGTGCCCCACCTGTGCATGCGCCTGGCCTTCTCCAACACCTCAAACATGTGATCCTGAAACACGTCCAGTCTCTTGTAGCGTCCCCGGTCCACGTTAGCTCTGATGATCTCAAAGTTGAGCGGCGGTCTGTCGGGGCTGCTGGGGTCAGTAGCGGGGATCTCAGCCAGCGAGTCGCTGTAGCAACGCCCCTCGTCGTCCTGGTGACCAAGCACGGAGACGAAGAGGCTGCGGATGAGCTCCTGGATGAGGCGGGCCACGTCGGGCACGTGGGCGTCCTCGCCTCCCTCCAGGTCCCGGCGGGTCTCCAGCAGAACACGGTGCAGCACAAGAGCGTCGCGGTAGATCAGAGACTCTGGCTCGTTGTAGGTGCAGGCATTGTTGAACATCAGCACCAGGTCCTCCACTAGCGCGTCCACATCCTGGTACTTGTTGGCCAGCATGTGGCTCCTGACCTTTTCCATGTCCACGGGCTTCTTGATGGCGATGTAGTAGTTGGGCAGTTCGGCGCGCGACGGAAGCCGCAGGAAGATGGTGCTGAGGCGGCGGCCACGCTTGTCTGTGAAGTTCTTCACCGCCTCGTACAGCTCGTTCAGCTTCTGCTGCAGGGGGGTCAGGTACTTGGACTTCTTAGGCGTGATGCCACTCTTCCCTGGAATTACAGAGAGTGTGTGTGTATTGTTATTTTGGGGATGAAGTGATAATACGAAATGACTAGACTAAAATGACATCCATGTACTGTATCTGAATTATTTAAGCCAAAATGTCAGCAACGTACTTATTTTCAACTTTGGTGACATGTCATCATCGTCAGGCGTTGGGCCAAGATCCCTCCGTTTGTCTTTTATGACTTTCTCCAGGACGTTGGCATCGTTATAGACCTAGAACAACGCCAAGTGTTCAGTGGCAAAATTGAGGGGCATTTAGAGCCAAAGACATAGTTGCTGCACTGCATACCGCTGACATTATGGAAATGTAGTGTCTATCTTAGGAATCATGGTTCATGATTAAAGGTAACACACTAGTACGTTACTGCTAAATAATCTAGTATGCACACTTCGTTGCCCTGAGTCTGACCCCTGTTGACCCATCACCTGTGAGCCCTCCTCGTTGTAGTGGCGTGCGTTGCGGAACATGAGCTTCATGTCCTCCAGCAGAGCTTCCTCTGTCATGTACTTCTCAGAGCGGATGTTGTGGTCAATGATCCTCAGGTCCACGGGCTCCAGGATGATCTTGTAGTAGTCCGGGTAGTCCTTCTTGGAAGGCTTGATCATGAAGAGCTCACAGAGCCTCCGGCCTGTGCCCATCTCCCGGGCCTCCGTCACTGCGGAGTACAGGGCTTTCATCCGGTTCTTCTTGGTGTTCTTCTTATGGCTGGTGGTCACAGGGGTGTGGGTTAGTTAAAAGAAGGAAACATTGCCTTGAAGGATCAATAAAAAACAATGCAATGATATTGTGGCCAAAACAATCATTTTATAAACCAAAAGTACAGGGACTTTTTTGCAGAAGTAGCCTGGCATGTACTATTACCTCTGCTGAGAAGGTTAAATAAGAAGTGCGTACCTCTTCCTCTTAGTGCTGCCAGTATCAGACATGGTAGAAGAGAGCATGCTGTCCCCATCCATGCTGTCGTCCTCCCTCCTCAATAGCTCTGTTCTCTTTAGCTAGGAAAACCACACACACACACACACACAATATCAACCAGCTGCTCTTCCTCCCACACGTTCATGAATATAAACTACCACCTCTAACTCTCCCCATCTCTCTCTTTAACATATCTCCACTTACACAAAAGTAGTGCACTCAGACATAAAAGCCATCATGGTTTGGCAGGTCCACTATTTCATCTTCTATCTTTTGATAGGTACAACATGCAACTATCCACCAAATAAATGATTGCAACCAAGTACAGTACATAGAGAACACTGCCCAAGACACTATTGCATAGTAACACAGGTGTGAGTCAGACCTAATCAATGTTTAAAGGTCCCGTACAGACAGAGACAGTGAGTCAGACGTAATCAATGTTTAAAGGTCCCATACAGTCATCCTATTTCCCAAGTAAAAATAGCCTTTGAATGACCAAAACATCATCCATAATATTTTTACACTATTAAAATGCTCAGATTTGAAGAAATTGTACCTTCTCTCAACTATCAGGAAGCCTGAAAGAACAGGCTGTGTGGGCGGGGAGCTTATATTCATGAGCTCGCCTTGACTGACAGTTCTTTGAAACAACCTTGTGGTCATTGCCAGGTAACAAGGTAAATAATGGGCCATGTCATTGATGACAAGATAAACAATTGGTAACATGTCATTCCGAGCCTAAATAGTATCCCACTGGGCACACACTGGTTGAATCAACGTTGTTTCCACGTCATTTCAATGAAATGACGTTGAACCAACGTGGAATATTCGTTGAATTGACATCGGTGCCCAGTGGGATACCTTAACCCATTTTCTCTGCAAAATGCTCTCATGGTCAACAGAGCTGATCATGGACTGTTGGATATCAGACAAACAGCAGCAATACACAATTGCATTTCTATTGTTTTGTAAATAATTACAGAATAAAGTTCACTGATACACTTCTTCACAATAATTAGTAATTACATGAAAACAGCATACAATAAGTGTACTGGACAATTTATTGGTGCCTCTGCATTATAAATGACAATATGTTCAGAATTGTACGCATTGATCAGACATTTATTTATTTACAATAGGCCAGCATTGCCTAAATATTGATCAACATGAACACTCATGAGAAATAAAGGCGAGAAATAATGGTGAGACATCATTTGACATAACAAAAAGTATTAGAGCCATAAGCCTAATTTAGTCACCCGGCCGCCCTAGGACCCAGTGATTCGTGCAATTTGTAACACTCCCGACCAAATGCTTGAACAAAAACATATGTACAAGTGAATTACTTAGGCTTTAGGAAATACAACCAACTACAGAGATTGATAGGAAGCGTGAGAGGAGGGGGACCCATGTACCCGCTTCAATTAAGCAGGCTTAAGTCACCCACAAGATTGAAGCGGGAGACAAATTCAGCCATGGCCTCCTTGTCGGGCCTCTCACACTGGGCAGACAGGGGTCCTGGGATGGACAGCTCACACAGCTTCCCCACATACGGCGCTGATTCAAGAATGACCTCGTTGAAGAGGAGATCCAGGAGCCTGTCTACGTAGCCTGTATTGTTTTTGAAAAGGGAAATGTTTGTTAAATGGGTAGTGAATTTAATTTCCTTTTATTTACTGTTCTGAGTTATAATGCTATAAATTCATTGATGAAGTGATCTACTCATTCTACAATGTGTTCTTTGGTGTTTTTGAAGTACTGAATTTGATATATGCAATATTTGGTCGTGCACCTTTTTTGAAACTTTTCTATGCCTGAAATGCTCAATTGATTTTAAATGAATAACTATGACTTACAGTATGTTGGGTCTGTCTTCACAGGCTTCACAGCATACCCCCCTTCTTTGCCTTGGGAAAGCTGATTTTGTATTACAGCATTCCTGATGCAGTGGTTGCCTGGGAAGCTGTGCAGAAGGAGTGGATGTTGAATTTTCTAAAATGTCTATCATGACAGCTTGATGATAGTGGAAAGACAAATGGTGAGGGAATTAGCCTGTAAGACAACAACCCACACAATGGAATGGCAAAATGTGATTTTCAGGGTTAAATTACAAATACTATACACACCGTAACTCCTTAGTGGACAACCTTCCTTCGTGCCAGCTGTGCACTGGCAGTTCTAAGACTCAATGTTGGGGGCTTAGGGATGGAAAAACCAAAACCATATAGTGACTATCAGGTGTGTTATGGAAAATATATAATTCACAAGTCAAAGCAGCCACAGCCGCATTATCTAACGTTAGACCCTCGATCCCCCCCAAAATGTTGGCTACCGTGTCAGACTCATCAAACTCTAATACTTACATCATGGTCAGCGCTTGCAAGATCCACTGTCAATGATGGTACAGAATCCGTCTTCAGGATTAGCTTCCTGGCAAGACCTATCGAATGTTCTCCCCAATTGATAAAGTAACTTCACACTAAATGTGCACTGCACACGCGTGACATGATCATAATTTTCGGTGCAGCCTGTCCACCCGAAATGAAAAGCAGCCATTGCTGTCAGATGTCTTCATAAAATAGTGAAAGTTTAATTTTACACTATGGAATCCAATCACAACACAGTGTGCTTTTGACGGCATGCTGGTAAGTAGATTGCTAGCTAACAGTCACACCACAGATTAAAGGTTACCAGTATCTTTGGTTGTATGTTCTGCGTAGGCGCACATGTGATGCCGGTTTTAAGGCGGTACATATTTAAATGAGTTAAGACGATAAGACGCTACCTTTATATGACGTTGCATAAAGCCGGAAGTAAATCCTTGGTAATTCCTGAATCCAAGTGTTTGACACATAGGGAGGGAACCAGTAACTTTATGATCAAACTTGATCAATGTACCAGCTACAGTCAGTTTTCATACTACTTTGAACTGGTTCCATTCAAATATCATCCAATTTGATGAAAAACAAGATTTTCAATGTCTGGGACCTATAACACTAGAGAGGCCTGAGAGACCAGATTGCCTAAACAGCAGTACCATCTCATTGTTAGTTAATACTCCAGCAATGTTACACCCAATAATCACCAAAGGATACTTTACAGCCCACTAAAAACCATACAGATATTGATACACAACTACAGCAGAGCTTGGGTTTGAACTTGAGTTTCAGCATTGGCAGCTCATACACCCACTGACCTGCTGAATGTGCTGGAGTTTCAGCACACGCTTATAGATAGAGGAATGAGGCACATTGTAGCGCTTGGCGTTCTCAAACATCAGAGTGAGGTCGGCGTCTAGCTGATCAACACTCTCATACTCGTTGTTCTTCATCTTGTTCCTGGGTGTGGGGAATTAAGGGCTCTCACATTTGGAAAAGGATAGGGTAGAAATACACTGTACAGCTCATGCCATGTCATGCTACACAAAACATAGAGCAACTGATTTGAGAAAATTATGAAGCCTGAATAAAATGTTCAAGACATACACTACTGGTCAAAGGTTTTAGAACACCTACTCATTCAAGGGTTTTTCTTTATTTTTTACTATTTTCTACATTTTAGAATGATAGTGAAGACATCAAAACTATAAAATAACACATATGGAATCATGTAGTAACCAAAAAACAGTTAAACAAATCAACATTTCTTTTTTATATTTGAGATTCTTAAAATAGCCACCCTTTCCCTTTGCACACTCTTGGTATTCTGTCAACCAGCTTCATGAGGTAGCAACCTGGAATGCATTTCAATTAACAGGTGTGCCCTTAAGTAAAAAATAAATAAAATAAAAAATAAAAAATAAAAAACAGGTGTGCCTTGTTAAAAGTTAACTTGTGGAATTTCTTTCCTTTTTAATGCGTTTGAACCAATCACTTGTGTTGTGACAAGAAGATATCCCTATTTGGTGAAAGACCAAGTCCAAATTATGGCTAGAACAGCTCAAATAAGCAAAGAGAAATGACAGTCCATCATTACTTTAAGACATGAATGTCAGTCAATACGGAACATTTCAAGAACTTTGACAATTTCTTCAAGTGAAGTCGCAAAAATCATCAACCGCAATGATAAAACTGGCTTTCATGAGGACCACCACAGGAATGGAAGACCCAGAGTTACCTCTGCTGCAGAGGATAAGTTCATTAGAGTTACCAGCCTCAGAAATTGCAGCCCAAATAAATGCTTCACAGAGTTCAAGTAACAGACACATCTCAACATCAACTGTTCAGAGGAGACTGGGTGAATCAGGCCTTCGGGGTCAACTTTCTACAAAGTCAAAGAAACCACTACTAATGGACACCAATAAAAAGAAGAGACTTGCTTGGGCCAAGAAACACAAGCAATGGACATTAGACCGGTGGAAATGTGTCCTTTGGTCTGGAGTCCAAATTGGAGATTTTTGGTTCCAACCGCCGTGTCCTTGTGAGACACGGTGCCGTGTCCTTGTGAGACACGGTGTGGGTGAACGGATGATCTCCGCATGTGTATTTCCCACCGTAAAGCATGGAGGAGGAGGTGTTATGGTGTGGGGGTGCTTTGCTGGTGACAGTGTCTGTGATTTATTTAGAATTCAAGGCACACTTAACCAGCATGACTACCACAGCATTCTGCAGCGATACGCCATCCAATCTGGTTTGGGCTTAGTAGGACTATCACCTCCAGGCTGTGTAAGGGCTATTTTACCAAGGAGAGTGATGGAGTGCTGCATCAGATGACCTGACCTCCACAATCCCCTGACCTCAACCAAATTGAGATGGTTTGGAATGAGTCGGACCACAAAGTGAAGAAAAAGCAGCCAACAAGTGCTCAGCATATGTGGGAACTCCTTCAAGACTGTTGGAAAAGCATTCCAGGTGAAGCTGGTTGAGAGAATACCAAGAGTGTGCAAAGCTGTCATCAAGGCAAAGGGTGGCAACTTTGAAGAATCTCAAATATAAAATATATTTTGATTTGTTTAACACTTTTTTGGTTACTACATGATTCCATACATGTTATTTCATAGTTTTGATGTCTTCACTACTATTATACAATGTAGAACATAGTAAAATAAAGAAAAACCCTTGAATTAGTAGGTGTTCTAAAACTTTTGACCGGTAGTGTACATCTTGAAGACCAGATTACGTAAATCACACTTGCATGAATTTGTTTCAAATAACCTATTATGTGGAACAGCACAATCTGCCATTTATTTAGCAGAAGTCCTTCCAATGGCTGGCCTACCTAATCTGGTGCAGGGAGATGGGCTGGCTGATCTGCTGGAAGTAGTCTGGGTAGTCTTTCCTGGAGGGCAGCTGGAGGAAGGGCTCGGAGATGAGCTGGCCCTGGCTGTTCCTGCCGCCACGCACAGCCTCGTACAGCTGGAAGATGGGGTTACTCATGTCCATGCTGTGGTGCATGCTCTCTGCCTCTGACTCCCCCTCGTCATAGTGGACAGACCCTGGGCAATGAGAGAGACAACTGATTCAGACAGATGAAGTCTGAAGTATTCTGACAAACCCTCATACACCAGTTTACTTTGCACTGCAATGACCCCTCTGTTCTTATATGTTCCTCCAAAACAGCTAAACTAGTGAAGTGAAGACCAATGAGACGTACCAGCCAGAATGCCATCGTCATCACTATCATACTGAAGAGCCATGGTAATAGCCGAGAGCCGGTCTCCCTGGGCTGACCTTCTGTTCCTGACACACACACAGCTGTTTAACTCATGGAAAAATGCTTCTAAATGTTGCATGTTGTTTGTTTGACTCGTAAATTCTACTTTCTACCATGTCTATGGTGTTACTTGCCTGATGCGAATACTGGACTTGATTGGTTCAGCATGCTCAATTTCTGTCTTTCTCTGTGCAAAGACCTTTTTGATGGTGTTGGCATCCTTAAATGAATAAGAATGAGAGAGTTATAACAAACAAAACTGACATAGAATTATGACTCAATTCTGAATGTGAAGACAGCATACCTTAAAAACTTGTGACCCAGGCTCATTGTACATTTTGGCATTCTTAGCCAGAAGATCTATGTCTTTTGCCATGGCACCAACACTTCTGTAGTGGCTCATCTAAAAAATAAATAGACCAGTGATTTACTGTACGCACACTGTAGTGTTACTTTAACCCCTTACAGTACATTCAGTCAGATGGTTGGGTAGCATACCTGTATCTTCTGGGCAATGATTTTCAGATCTATTGGGTCCTTTATTATGGCATAATAGTCTGGGTATTGCTGAGGGGAAATAAATCAAACTGTATAATATATAAATATTAAGTCACAAAAACATGCAAAGGCCACAGTTTCGGAGATAATTGTTCTATTACCACTTTTGAGGGCAGTTTCTGGAATAGATCACTGACTAGATGCCCTGAGGGCTCGGAGAATGTCACCACAGCATCCAGCAGCTGCTCAAGGACCTCCTTCAGGCAATTGGGTGCATTCTGTCATTCAAAGTAAAAAACAGTCATAAGAAACACTTACAGTTCAACAGAGTGAACAGATATCTTCCATTCATTTGCCATTTTGTGCTATGTTTTGAGGGTTTACATGTACTACATGTGTGACAGGTTAGTCATCATGTAATAAAATAATTTTCATGCTACATCAGAAGTACTGGTGTTACCTCATCCTCATTTGACCCTCCAGGATTATTTTGTGCATCATCCCCGTCCTCATCATCGTCATCATAATCCCCCCGCTGAACAAACTCATTCTTGGTACGCAGGTAGAGGTCCCACAGCTTGCAGGCTGCTCTGTACTCTGGAGAATCCGACTACAGACATGCAACACATTCCCTTTCATTTGGTTAATTCCAGGTTTTAGGCCCGAGACAGGACATTTATTATGAAAACTCCTTCATACAAAACATGCCTTGTAAACATGATTTGTCTCGCCTAAAGAATCCAGTAAATGTGTTTATTATTACAGGGAGAGATACCTTACCTTGTAGTACGCCTTTGCATTGTTGAATAAGAGCTGAAAGTCAGCCGTTATCTGCTCCACATCATCGTACTCCTCCATCTTCAGCTTCTGCTGGATCTTCATCATGTCAATGGGCTGAGTCACAACGTCATAGTAATCCGATTGATTCCTTCAACACAGAAAACACAATAGATAAGTTAATTTAATGAGGCTTATGTTCGTAGTAATGGAAACTCTTTTTTTTTTACCCATTCTATGTTAACCATCCTCTTTACCGTCTCTTGGGTGCTCTTATGAACAGCTCACATAACATTCTTCCCTGGTCATCCTTATAATCTCTGATTGTGTTGTACAATTCATGGCATACTGCAATCTGGAGGCAAAACATAGTAGATGAACACAAAATACAGGAAACAACAATGTTTATGAACACTCAAAAACTACACATGGGTTTGACTTGTGACTGTGGATTTAGAGTTCACAAAATTCAATAATTCATTTTTGGGGGAAGACATTATCCGAAAGCCATTACCAGAGAAGTCGAGTACACACAATATATTTGAATCGGAATGCAACGTTTCCACACACAAAAAAAAGCTGTTAACTGAACTTACTGGATCAACAGTGGGAATGTTTGAGGTTCTTCTCCTTTTCCGACCTACCGAAGATGCTGAGGATGAAGGCTGTCCATCGTCAAAGTCCCCCCCACTGACACTACTAGAGGGGGACGTAGCCCTTCTCCTTTTTGAGCCCATGAGTCTAATACCTGGAAAGAAGTAAAAGGAAAAATAACTACAGCATTTTAAGTCAATTTACCTAAAATGTGACAAATATTGTGGTAATATTGTATTAACATTATCATCGAAAGGGCGCTAACCCTGCTTCAACGCCATTACCTAGAATGTAATAAAGGCCCTGATCAGTGTTTAGTGGTCCTCATTCGACGACTCTTCACTGTCAGATGAGGAGAGCAGTTGGGTGCTGATTTGACAGATGTCTGGGATAAAGCAGCTGTAGCCTAATGTGGTAATTTTATTCCAAATTTGCTGTGTCACCATTAACACTACTGGCAGATGAAAACATTCTTGTTTCTCTTTTGCTGCGAGATGACAGAGCCGTTGTGGCATTAATGACTTTACAGACACCGATGGTAAATCTTGCTTGCTAGCTGGCTAACAGTAATGTTACCTGGCTGGCCTCCTCAGCATCAATTACGGCAAGCTAGCTAACGTTAGCTAGCTAACGCTACCCATCATCTCCAGACACACAAAGACGATGCTGTGAATAAGTAACTAAATACTTTACCACACTGATCGGTGAATAGTCATCGTTCAAAACTGCAAGATATTACATTTAGTCTCGTACAAACCTTAATATGTAGAAGAGAATGCAAACCATTCGCGAAAGCTGACAATTTTGAGAGAAAAAATTAGTGTGAACCTAGCAGCAGTGAAGACACAGGCGATCACTTCCATTATAAACTTCAAAATAAAATCACTGATTGACTCCAATTTTACTTTAATGATTTGATCTTTTCTAATCATTTTAGGCTGCGTTTACACAGTAAGCCAAACGTTGATATTTTGCACAATTAGATCTGAAAAAGATCTGATATGAAACGACCTGATGTGATTGGTCAAATGACCAATTAGTGGGAAAAAATATCAGAATTGGGCTGCCTGTGTAAACACAGCCAAAGACCACAATCTGCCTAGCTTTTATTTTGACTATTGTAGTAATTTTAGACCAAATCAAAGTTTATTGGTTGCGTACACACATTTCCCAATGTTATTGCAGTTGCAGCGAAATGCTTGTGTTTCTAGCAACAGTAATACTTAGCAATAAAAAAAAAATACATTATCCAGGATCATTTTCTAAAATAAGGTATATAGGATGAGCCATGACTAGAATACAGTATATACATATAAAGTGGGTGAAACAGTATGTAAACATTATTAAAGTGACCAGTGTTCAATGACTCTATGTCCATGTACGTAGGGCAACAGTCTCTAAGGTGCAAGGTAAAGTACAGTGTGGTAGCCGGGTACAACAGTGACTAAGGTTCAGGGCAGGGTACTGAGACCACAATCTGCCTAGCTTTTATTTGGACTATTTTAACCCTTATAGACCACAGTGGATAAAATGACATTGACAAGGGAACCTGATACAGTCATAATTAGATCAGCACTCCGACTCTGAGAAGCATCCCATGTGCTCAAAACAGGGACACTCAAATCAAGAGGTTTTTTGGGGGGCTTTTATTTTGACAGTGGATTCCAAAAGTCACTTTTTAATTGTTGTTAGCTATTGCTTATTGTTGCCAGTATACAATACAACAGCCACAATTACATATTGCATAAATGAAAATTTTCTATAAAGAAAATAAAAGGTTTTCTTTCATCAGTGCAATCTAATGGGAATGGAAACTAGAGTGCAAAAGCAGACTTAATCAGACTTTTTTTTGTATTTGTATGGTCCAAAATCACTTACTGGAAAATGCATGAGAGGAAACTATGTTTTAGGCCCCAAACATTCCATTCTCCCATCAGTGATCCTCTGCTACTATACTGCTTTTTGTATATAGAGGATTCCCAACACCTTTGTCTCCTACCTCGGGTCTTCAGATGTTTGAAGAACGTCACAGAGAATATGATACCTGTTTGGCTGTTCAACATCTAGACAGCAGTGTAGTATTGTTGTTATAAAACCATATGCACAGATTTATTTTGTTTATGTCACTCCTAAACCTCAGGTTTGGAAGCCTTTGCTCTAGGTCACAAATGCTGTATATTTTATCTTCAACCTTTGCCTTGCCTCGAGCAACCGCTAGCACGCGCTGTTGTTGTTCCGAAAAATTCAGCCCTGTTTACATTAATGGAGTGGCTACTGATAGAGTTTCTGTATCCTAATTAGCACATCCTGAAACTATGGATATTTGTGTTTGTGCAGGATTTTTCTTTACATAGCTGAGTGCCCACTCTGCTGCCTATGTAGGTGTTGTGCTGAGTGCTCTGTTGCCACTACACTCCCCCCTCCTAGATCGGCTTTGTCTGTTCATTAGTGTAGCCTAAAAACTTCATGTTGTACACAAAACTGTTCGAACTACTGCCTTCCATGCCTCAGTAAGCATAAGTGTGATTTCATTTCCTTTTTTTCAGGAGGGGAGTAGGCTACATGCCAGTGGAGGCTGGTGGGAGGAGCTATAGGAGGACAGGCTCATTAATGGCTGGAATGGAATAAATAGAGCAAAGTCAAACATGTGGTTTTCATACGGTATGTTGGATGTGTTTGATACCATTCCATTAATTCCATTCCAGCCATTACAATGAGCCCGTTCCCCTATAGCTCCTCCCACCAGCCTCCACTGCTACATGCAGCTATTTAAGGGAAAAGAAAGGGAAAGACTAAATCAGTTGTACATCTGAATGCCATCAACTGAAATGTGTCTTCTGCATTTAACCCAACCCCTCTGAATGAGAGAGGTGCGGGGGGCTGCCTTAATCGACATCCACATCTTCGGCACCGTTTACGTGTTTTACACAAAATACCTTCTTGGCATGTTCGTACAAACTTTGTTGTTGCGAGATCAGCAGCAGGGGGAGTATGCAGGTCGGCAGGCTAGCCAGCAATCTGAAGCTACGGGAGCTGCAGGCCGCAAGCAATGGTGGGAGAAGAAGAATATTGGGACAGGGACACAGGTGAATTTCTGAGGAGGAATGGAGGGAAAAAAATAGGAAGAAGTGGTTGAAGAGAATGAGGAAAGCAGAGGTTGGATTTGAATTTGAGGCAGATGGCGATAAAAATGGAGATGGGGTGTCGAAGAAGATTGGTGTCTAGCACAAGCGGGGTGAGCCGTGCGCCAGAACAAGTTCTTTGGGTGAAATGGAAGTGAATGAGGGCAAGTTAAGGGAGGTGGAAGGTGTGGTGAAGAGCTTGGAGCGCAAGCCAGTAATCGATGGACATGATAAAGAAGAATCTGGTCCAGTTGGAGGGACATTTTTGGAGAAAATCCTCACCCAGTAGTGAGAGTGGTGAAACAGATGAGTCATTGTCAGTCCTTTTGAATTTTAGTCTGAGTTTTTACCTGACAAAGTTATGCTAGGATATAACAGTTACCCTGTTAGAGTTTTTGTGCCGAATTCATTGTGATGTTTCAGGTGCAACATTTATGCTCATGTCACAGCAGTGTGTATGTAGGAGGGAGATTCCAAGATGTGGGAAGTGTGCAGGAGGGCATTGGACAGAGGACTGTGTAGTTTCCGTGGATAAAGTTGTTTGTGTCTACTATATGGGTGCCAATGTTGCTGTGATTCGGAAGTGTCCGGTGTCAGAGTGTCAGGTGGAGGTGGCCAGAGTCAGAGTAGTGCATAAGTTGTCGTAGGCTGAGGCAGTGCAGTAAGTAGGGGAGCATGGGTCAAGGGTGAGGGCCAGAGAGTATATTTGTGAGTAGTGGACCTGTGCCAGCACGGAGGGATAAGCCAACAAGTGATATATGCTTCAGCAACTGTACCTCAGAAATGGAATGTAAATCACAATGAACTTGCCCATTGTCAGAACCTGCCCCTTGTCAGACTCTTTTTACCGGTCCGGATACATGCTTGGCTGCCTAAAACATTCAACTGCCCAGAGGTGGAACGCAGCAAGACACAGGGTGCGTTTGAGTGGTAAGGCAAAAGCAACAGATTGTAGATGAAAGTCGGGGGAGGTGCATCTGTGACAGTGCATCTGTGACAGCTGACAGTCAGACACTAATGAGGTTTTCCAGCAGCAAGGCTCAAATCAACATGGCAGTGTTGCCATTGTTTATAAAAGTTTTTCTTTATAATGTCGAAATAAACATGGTTCCAACCCCCATATCAGTATAACACACTCACAAACTGAAGTCATATGTTTAGGCCTACATTATACAATCAGTTAGTGTCAGAGAGACTCAAATATTACATTCATATCCACTGTATACATGCGTTGTGACAAAGTTGGTTCCTGTTTGTCATGTCTTTGGTCACTTTCGCGTAGTCAAACAAAAACAGCCTAATGATGGGTTAACAATAGATTCTCCCACATGCAGGTGATGGCTGCAGAATGAAGTTGGTAAAGAGCAAGGTCACAAACTTGCAGTCAAAACTTAATGACCTTTGTTTGATCACATGATTTTTGTAAAGTTCATGCAGTCGACATTTAGACCAAAGACACTACAGTATGAAGATAGGCAGAAACTGCTTCTCCAATAGAAATCCCCGATAACGCTTGTAGGCGATGTCATGGCGATGTTGGCTAGTTAAGCTCATGCACAGAAACACGCAATCGGGTCTAACAGTCATCTCATGCTGAACTGCGCATGTGCAGGCCGTCAAATCAAAAGGCACTCCTGCGATATAAATTAAAACATGTCAGTTGGTCACTTTCACGAGGTTGGAGTAATAACATGTTCAACTACTTAAGACATTGGCTTGAATCTAGGTTGTGCCTTTAGATTTAAGAAAAATTACAACTAAGGAAGAATTTTTCACTTCTCTCATTGACTTCTCAAACCACAAACCTCAGCCTGCTTGGTCTGTTTCACATATATTCCCGGAAGTCTCACGATGTTGTGCCTTTGGGTTTAGAAACTCTGTGTGTAGGTGCAAGTTGGACAAATTTTAAACCCATAACACAACAATGGTCACCGACTTGACAAAAGTGATCCACTCGAACGCCCCCACACAGGCAGTTTAATTAGCAACTGAATGTTATTTTTTCATCATTGTAAACATTGGCTAAACTGTGCAGGAAGCAGACAGGGAGTCAAATAGTGTTCTTTTTTCAGGAACTACGATATGGCAGAAACTATAAAGATTAGGCTACGTCATCACACAAAATGTGTTCAAAGTGTAGGGACTGTGCCCTGCTTGTGCAACTGCAATATCCGTTACAACAGACAGACAGGAGAAGCCTGTAGCCTTCATAATATGTTTTGGAATGTTCCTTCAAATCTCAGCAGGGTTTTTATTTCAGCTGTTCAGATATATGAGGCGGAGACACTGGGCAAGTTTGAGTGGTAAGGTGAAAATAGCCGACTGAAGACAGAAGTCGACTTTGGGGAGGTTCATATGCACCGACAGCAAGTCGGACAACTTCTGCTGTTTCTATGAAAAGAGACAATGAAAGATATGGCATTCGCCTTTGTTATTGCTGATGAAGCTGATATGGAAAAAATATATATTGACATATATTTTAACAACATGTATGTAAATGTATTTACGTACATGTAAATTACAGATATCTAAATGTATGTGTAAGCCTTATACAGTGAACAAAAATATAAACGCAACATGCAACAATTACATTTGTTTTACTGAGTTACAGTTCATATAAGGAAATCAGTCAATTGAAATAAATAAATTAGGCCCTAATCTATGGATTTCATATGACTGGGAATACAGATATGCATCTGTTGTTTGCACATACCTTAAAAAAGTTATGGGCGTGGATCAGAAAATCAGTCAGTATCTTGAGTGACCACCATTTGCCTCATGCAGCGCGACACATCACCTTCGAATAGAGTACATCCGGCTGTTGATTGTGGCCTGTGGAATGTTGTCCCCCTCCTCTTCAATGGCTGTGCGTATTTGCTGGATATTGGCGGGAACTGGAAGATGCTGTCGTACACATCGATCCAGAGCATTACAAACATGCTCAATGAGTGACTTGTCTATTGAGTATGTGTAACCGATGTGAAATGGCTAGCTAGGTAGCGGTAGTGCGCGCTAGCAGCCTTTCAGTCGGTGACATCACTTGCTCTGAGACTTGAAGTAGTGGTTCCCCGTGGCTTTTGTGGAGCGATGGGCAACGACGCTTCGTGGGTGTCAGTTGTTGATGTGTGCAGAGGGTCCCTGGTTCGCGCCCGTGTCGGGGCGAGGGGACGGTCTAAAGTTATGCTGTTACATTGATGCTGTTGACCCGGATCGCTGGTTGCTGCGGAAAAGGAGGAGGTCGAAAGGGGGGTGAATGTAACCGATGTGAAATGGCTAGCTAGGTAGCGGTAGTGCGCGCTAGCAGCCTTTCAGTCGGTGACGTCACTTGCTCTGAGACTTGAAGTAGTGGTTCCCTGGTGGGGAACCAGAGGGTCCCACGAACCAGAGGGTCCCTGGTTCGTGCCCGTGTCGGGGCGAGGGGACGGTCTAAAATTATACTGTTACATATGCAGGCCATGGAAGAACTGGAATATATCCCAGCTTCCAGGAATTATATACAGATCCTAGTGACATGGGGCCGTGCCTTATCATGCTCACACAAGAGGTGATGGCGGCAGATGAATAGCACAACAATGGCCTCAGGATCTCATAACGGTATCTCTGTGCATTCAAATTGCCATTGATAAAATGAAATTGTGTTCAATGTCCATAGTTTATGCCTGCCCATAGCATAACCCCATCACCGTGGGGCACTCCGTTCACAACGTTGACATCAGCAAACTGCTAGCCCACACGATGCCATAAACGCTGTCTGTCATCTGCACGGTACAGTTGAAACTGGGATTAATCCATGAACAGCACACTTCTCCAGTGTGCCAGTGGCCATCGAAGGTGAGCATTTGCCCACTGAAGTCGGTTAAAACGCCGAACTGCAGTCAGGTCAAGACCCTGGTGAGGACGACGAGCATGCAGATGAGCTTCCCTGAGACGTTCTAACAGTTTGTGCAGAAATTAATTGGTTGTGAAAACCCACAGTTTTATCAGCAGTCCAGGTGGCTTCGTCTCAGACGATCCTGCAGGTGAAGAAGCCGGATGTTGAGATCCTGGAGTCAGCATGCCAATTGCACACTCCCTCAAAACTTGAGACATCTGTGGCATTGTGTTGTGTGACAAAACTGCACATTTTAGAGTGGCCTTTCACAAGGTGCACCTGTGTAATGATCATGCTGTTTAATCAGCGCCTTGATATGCCACACTTGTCAGGTGGATGGATTATCTTGGCAAATGAGAAATGCTCACGAATAAGAATGTAAACAAATGTGTGCACAAAATGAGAGAAATAAGGTTCTTGTGGTGTATGGAAAATTTCTGGGATCTTTTATTTCAGCTCATGAAACATGGGACCAACAATTTACATGTTGTGTTTATTTTTTCGTTCAGTATATGTACATACACTGAGTGTAAAAAACATTAAGGACACCTTCCTAATATTGAGTTGTACCACCCCAGCCCATCTTTTTTGCCCTCAGAAGAGCCTCAATTCTTGGACTCTAAAAGGTGTCGAAAGCGTTCCACAGGAATGATGACCCATGTTGACTCCAATGCTTTCCACAGTTGTGTCAAGTTCGCTGGATGTCCTTTGGGTGGTGAACCATTGTTGAAACGCACAGGAAACTGTTGAGCAAGAAAAACCCAGCAGTGTTACAATTCTTGACACAATCTGGTGTGCCTGGCACCTACTACCATTCGCCGTTCAAAGGCACTAAAATATTTTGCCCTGCCCATTCACCCTCTGAATGGCACTCATAGACAGTTCATGTCTCAATAGGCTTAAAAATCCATCTTTAAACCTGTGTCCTCCCCTTCATCTACACTGATTGAATTGGATTTAACAAGTGACATCCATAGAGCTCTACAGTGGTGGTGTCGTAATACCAATAAAACTTGGCTCCTGAGTGGCGCAGCAGTCTAAGGCACTGCATCTCAGTGCAAGAGGCGTCACTACAGTCCTTAGTTCAAATCCAGGCTGTATCACATCTGGACGTGATTGGGAGTCCCATAGCGTGGCGCACAATTGGCCCAGCGTCATCTGGGGTAGGCCGTCAATGTAAATAAGAGTTTGTTCTTAACTGACTTGCCTGGTTAAAAAAAATGTTTTTTTAATAGCTGTCAAACAGGGAAATGGTTCCAATAGTTTTTCCACCATTCATTTTTCTCATAGGAGATTTTAGAAACATTTAAAATAAGGGCTGTGTTTCGTGTAGGCTTACCCTGGTGTGACGTTTTGATAACCATTTAAATCTCTCTCGGACAAGGTGACTTTCATCAATATATTCAGCTCTATTTCCAGATTCAGAGTCTGAGATTCAGTCTGTCCCACGGTTGGGTTAACAAGCAACTTCATAGTCAACAAAGCACGTAGTAGTCGTGAGGCAAATAGCATAAAGCTCATTGTGGGAAATACGCAGAACATCTTATAGCAGACATACCTCTCCCCATCTTTGTCAATATGACTTGACCATGATCACTGGCCATCCAATATTCTGCCTAGGAGTTCATCTTCTTCAACTTGTTCAATGGTCACCCTTTATGCACAACTCCAGTGGAGATTTAGGTCTAAAAGAATACTTTGAACCAAATACAATCATTTTTTAAGTCCAGTTTATTATTAATTACCCATTCTGACACTGACTGTAACTCCTTGCTAAGAGTCTCAGTGAGCTCACAGGCTGTAGGTGCTGATGTGTAGTGTGCAATCATCTGCATTCGTAGTAATTTTGGCTTCTTGTAAAACAAGTGGCAAATCATTTGTAAAAATAGAGAAGAATAGCTAGCTAACATTGAACCCTGGTTGGTGAGCTACCTGCAGATTCATGCAGGATAGTAACGTTATGAGTTGGGATTATGGTTCATTGTTTAGCTAGCTAGCTACATTGCTAAACAAAAGACTCCACTATGCAAATAACCATTTCACTAAATCTTCTGTATCCACTAAATCTTCTGCATGTGACAGATAAACTTAGATTTTATTTGATATAGTATGTGTTTACCAGAGATGTGTTAGTTTAATGTGAAGAACATGACCTGCACCAAAGTCAAATTAAGATATAACGTCACACTCATTCCACAAATTCACTTTTAACAAGGCACACCTGTTCATTGAAATGCATTCCAGGTGACTACCTCATGAAGCTGGTTGACAGAAGGCCAAGAGTGGACAAAGCTGTCATCAAGGCAAAAGGTGGCTACCTTGAAGAATCTCAAATATAAAATATATTTGGATTTGTTTAACACTTTTTTGGTTACTACATGATTCCATATGTGTTATTTTATAGTTTTGATGTCTTCACTGTTATTACACACTGTAGAAAATAGTAAAAATAAAGAAAAACCCTTGAATGAGTAGGTGTGTCTATTTGACTGGTACTGTACATGTGTGTATTTTTACCAGATAAAAAAAAATCTGATTCTACTACTTGCATCAGTTACCTGATGTGGAATAGAGTTCCATGTAGTCATGGCTCTATGTAGTACTGTGCGCCTCCCATAGTCTGTTCTGGACTGGTGGCATGTCTTGTGGGATATGCATGGGTGTCCGAGCTGTGTACTAGTTAGTTTAAACAGACAGCTCGACACATTCAGCTTGTCAACACTTCTTATAAAAACAAGTAGTGATGAAGTTAATCTCTCTTCCACTTTGAGCCATGAAAGATTGACACGCATATCATTAATGTTAGCTCCCCGTATACTTTTAAGGGCCAGCCATGCTGCCCTGTTCTGAGCCAATTGTAATTTTCCTAAGTCCCTCTTTGTGGCACCTGACCACACTACTGAACAATAGTCCAGGTGTGACAAAACTAGGGTCTCTAGAACCTGCCTTGTTAATAGTGTGGTTTAGAAGGCAGAGCAGCGATTTATTATGGATAGACTTCTCCCCATCTAAGCTACTGTTGTATCAATATGTTATGACCATGACAGTTTGCAATCCAGGGTTACTCCAAGCAGTTTAGTCACCTCAACTTGCTCAATTTCCATATTTTCATTACAATATTTAGTTGAGGTTTAGTGAATGATTTGTCCCAAATATAATGTTTTTCGTTTTTGAAATATTTAGGACTAACATATATCTTGCTACATATTCTGAAACTAACTGCAGCTCTTTGTTAGGTGCTGCAGTCATTTCAGTTGATGTAGTAGCTGACGTGTACAGTGTTGAGTCATCCGCATACATAGACACATTGACTTTACTCAAAACCAGTGGCATGTCGTTAGTAAAGATTGAAAAAGTAATAGGCCTAAACAGCTACCCTGGGGAATTCCTGATTCTACCTGGATTAAGTTGGAGAGGCTTTCATTAAAGAATACCCTCTGTGTTCTGTTAGACAGTGTCACCCCCTGACCTTAGAGAGCCTTTTTATGTCTCAATTTGGTTTGGTCAGGGTGTGATTTGGGGTGGGCATTCTATGCTTTGTTTTCTATGTTTCTTTATTTCTATGTTTTGGCCGGGTATGGTTCTCAATCAGGGACAGCTGTCTATCGTTGTCTCTGATTTGGAATCATACTTAGGTAGCCCTTTTTCCCTCCTTTTAGTGTGGGTAGTTAACTTTGTTTGTGGCACTAATGCCCTGTAAGCTTCACGGTTGTGTCTTTCGTTTGTTGTTTTGTTGGCGGCATTTTAAATAAAAAGAGAAATGTACACTCACCACGGTGGCTTGTCATTGTTGATAGACAAAATCATTTTTTCACCTCTGCCACACTCACGTTATGGATTTCAAAAGTACAATGCTTGTCTTTCATAATTTCGTCAGATAATCTTGGATGTGTAGTGTCAGTGTTTGTTGCTGGAATGTCATGCCTAAGTTTGCTAGTCTTGCCAATGAAAAAAATATTAAAATGGTTGGCAATATCAGTGGGTTTTGATGAATGAGCTCGCACACGCTTTTTCAGTTCTGCCCAGAAATGTTCTATAGGATTGAGGTCAGGGCTTTGTGATGGCCATTCCAATACCTTGACTTTGTTGTCCTTAAGCCATTTTGCCACAACTTTTGAAGTATGCTTGGGGTCATTGTCCATTTGGAAGACCCGTTTGCGACCAAGCTTTAACTTCCTGACTGATGTCTTGAGATGTTGCTTCAATATATCCACATAACTTTCCCTCCTCATGATGCAATCTATTTTGTGAAGTGCACCAGTCCCTCCTGCAGCAAAGCACCCCCACAACATGATGCTGCCACCCCCATGCTTCACGATTGGGATTGTGTTCTTCGGCTTGCAAGCCTCCCCCTTTTTCCTCCAAACATAACGATGGTCATTATGGCCAAACAGTTGTGTTTTTGTTTCATCAGACCAGAGGACATTTTTCCAAAAAGTATGATCTTTGTCCCCATGTGCAGTTGCAAACCGTAGTCTGTTTTTTTTATGGCGGTTTTGGAACAGTGGCTTCTTCCTTGCTGAGCAACCTTTCAGGTTATGTCGATATTGACTCGTTTTATCGAAGATACTTTTGTACCCGTTTCCTCCAGCATCTTCACAAGGTCCTTTGCTGTTGTTCTGGGATTGATTTGCACTTTTCGTACAAAAGTACGTTCATCTCTAGGAGACAGAGTGGTATGACGGTTGCGTGGTCCCATGGTGTTTATACTTGCGTACTATTGTTTGTACAGATAACAAACTATAGTTTGTTAACAAGAAATTTGTGGAGTGGTTGAAAAACGAGTTTTAATGACTCCAACCTAAGTGTATGTAAACTTCCGACTTTAACTGTACTTCCTGTTTGAGTTTCTGCTTGTAAACAGGAAGCAGGAGTACGGAGTCATAATCTGATTTGCCGAATGTCGGACGAGGGAGGGCCTTGTATGCTTGCTTGTGGGTAGAGTAACAGTGGTCTAGGACTTAATCACCCCTAGTGGCATTGGAGACGTGTTGATGGAAGTTGGGCATCTTGTGTCTTAGTGACGCAGAATTAAAATCGCTGTCAACCAGAAAAGCTTGGTTGTAGGTTTTCTTGCTTGTTTATAGATTTCTACAGTTCATTAAGTGCCATCTTGTTATTTTTTTTGTCCTGAGGTGGAATGTATATAACAGTCACGATAACAGTTGAAAACTCCCTCGGGAGGTAGAAGGGTCGGCATTTGACCATCAGGCATTCCAAGACGGGTGAACAGTGGGTCAACACTTCCACCGCGCTGGATTTAGCACACCAGTTGATGTAGAGGCAAACCCCTCCCCCCCTCGGTTTCCCGACTCCACTGTCCTGTCTTCCCGGTGAATAGAGAATCCATCGGTGAATAGAGAATCCATGGTATGGACTCTCGGTATCTTGTCCGAGAGTCATGTTTCAGAACAGCAAAGAAAATTTCAGTTTCAAAAGTGCCATTGGTAACAAATCCGCGATCGGAGGTCATCCATCTTATTATCAAGTGACTGTAGAATGGAGGGAAGAGGTGGCCGGTTTTGGGGTCACCACAACCCGCTTGGATGCATTTAAGATGTATTAGTTTGTATCCATGAAGCTTCCCATGTTGGCCCAGTTGATCAAGAAGGAATAATGCTATTTCAAGGAAGTCAGATAGTTTTTTCGGTCTGATGTAGAGCCGTAGAGAACTCAGATTTCTCCAAAATGTAGGTAAACTAATGACAACACCATCTATATGGCTCAATGACACTAATATCTCCCAATTCCTCAAACTGAGGAGAAAATAAGCAAACCGGACACAATGCCAACCTGTGCATAAGAAGAAGCCAAAACGTTTCAGCATAATAAAGGATATTTCTCATAATAACGTGCAAATGGATTATTTCGTAATACCGACATAACGTTATAAAAAATAAAACTATAATGATAATGGATAATTTTATTATAACGAGTTATTTAATTATTTTGTAATAACGTGATCTTATCTCATAATAATGATATATTTTAAAAATTCATCTGAATGGTAGCAACACACCAACATCCAGGGTAACATAACCAAAGAATTGCATGCGCAAAGCATTTCATCGCAATCGAGCCATCATCGAAAAGGTTGTACTGAAAACTATTTTTTTTTATCAATTTATTATTAATTTGTTCTTGCCTTTGAAAATGATTTCCTTGCAATATTATTTATTTTGTTCTCAATACTTTTGGTTTAATGTTTTGTGTTGTGTGCAATACTAAGAACTTTGTTCTCAAATTCAAAATGTTTGCTTGATATTAAAGGCACAAAAGTAATTCCATACTATGTTAGCTAATGGTGCCACCGGCAACACCTTGATACAGCAGGCCAGTGCACTTGTCACTATGTTAGCTAACCGCGCCTTAGCCTATGGAGGATCAAACCTTCCATAATTAATAAATAAATAAATAAATGCACACATAAATGGATAAAGAAATCCAGACATTATTAAATACATGAGCAAGGAAATACAAAAACACTGACAAATGCATTCTTTTCTCTTCATATCTGTATATATTCAATTATTTATATGTATTATTTCAACTTTAATTAATTGTATTCACTTATATATTTATTCATTCATTAATTTCTGTAATTCTTCCGACAATATGATAATGAGGGGGTGTCAATAAAACATCTGTGGGTGGTATCTAACGCAACATTGCTTGATCAATGTCATGGTGCCCTGCTCAATTGCTTTTGCCTGCTTTTGCACCACCTATGTGAAGCTAGCCACAATAACGATTAGCCACAATAGTGGACTTTGTGGTTCTCCTTCAAAATAAAAGTCCTGCATTAGAACTGATGCAAACAGATACAAAGAGTGGAATCATGCCCAATTTGGAGTAGATGATGCTTAACAAGTTTGGAATGTTGCTATATAAATTCAACAAAAGACAATAATTAGTTAATTTGACACAATAAAAATCTGTTTTAATCGCACTGTGGATGTATTAGACTTCATGATTGCATTGGGGGCATACTGTATGCACTGTACAGTGGCGGTTCTAGCTTGTATGGCTCCCTGGGCGAACCCCCCCTTCAGGCCACCCCACCCAAAAAATAACAAAGCAACCTTCTGCACTAACTGTAATTTTCATTCAGACATTTGGAACAACACAAATAAATAATCATAACATTTAAAACCATATACATATACAAAAATAAGACTCATAAATATCAAAAAGCAGTAACAAAGACAAATACAAACAAATTGTAGTATATAAACACAAATAAAGAGAAACAAATTATTACACTATTACCCTATTACTAACAAAAAACACAAAGAAAACTACATTTCATCCTATATCACACAAATACACGAATAGAATAACACACTCGTAAAGAAGTGAACCTGATTATTATACTATTGCACTTCAAACAAGAAACACAAACTAAATTGCACAACTGCCATCTAAACCCTGACGATTTCGCACAAACCAGAAATAAATGCAACAATGTCTGTGAAGCTATATACAGTATTAAGAATGAATTGTGGTTTATTTGGTATCAATTTGTAGTGTGACGGATTGTACTAATTGCATTAGTACTGTACAAAGTTAGAAGTGCGCTATTTGATAGATTCCCCCGCTCCCCCTACCTTGTGCTTCCGGTGGGGAGACCTGAGGTCAACCTACCCCCGCCCCCCTCCCCATCTCGTACTTCTGAGTGGGAGACCTTCCCAGGCAGTATCCTGCCGAGCTCACAAACTAGAATCAGGGAGCCCACTCCGACAAGGTTAATTGACCCACAGTCCCACACGGTGACATGATGTCGTTGACGTGACGTGCAAATGAGCAATAGAAAACCGCACAAATGTCACCATTCCAATTTTTTTTGTGCAGGCGCCTGGTTCCGCCCCCGGCAAGATGCTGCCCTGGGCGTCTGCCCTTGTCACCTATACCTAAATCCGCCACTGACTGTACATCCTTGCCTATGGATTTTGGGTCCAGGAAATGTTCACAACTGTGAAGAGTTTACATAAATATTAGCATTATTGCAGGACTTTAACTGTGGGAAATCACCTCACTACTATTCAGCCTATTGTGGGTATTGAACGTTCATATTGCAATGTACAGCCTTACCTATGGATCTTGCGTCCATGAAATGTGGTATCAGCCTACTCAGTGACACCCACAGAACACAACTGAAGAGTTTACACACATATTAGCGTTGTAGCTCTTAATGCAGGACTTTGACACCACTGTGAAATGAGCCACATTAGCTCACCAGTCGACCTACTATGTGTAACAAACATTCATATTCTAATGTACAGCCTTACCTATGGATCTTGGTAGCTATATTTTTAAGAGTAGCTAGATACTGACTAAAGAACACTTTTTGTCAAACCTGTATATTGACGTGATGGTGACTGAGTCAGCCCAAAAAATGCCCCTACTACTTTCACTGCAAATAGGCTGGGTTTTCATAATTTGGCTGATTAGGCTTGTGCACATTTACATTAGTGTTTCATTAGCTACTGACTGACTAAGCTAATTCTTGTTCATGTTTTTGCTGTTGTTGAATTTCAGGTGGAGTGGCATTGCTGACAGGCCAGGGCCCATATTCACAAAGAACCTCAGAGTAGGAGTACTGATTGTAGGATCAGTTTTTCCTACACATTGAGTACAGTTACACTGACAAGGGGGAGGTTATCCTAGATCACTATCCCTACTCTGAGACACTTTGTGAATATGGGCCCTGGAAGAAAGCTGTTGCCCAATACCTTGCACAGAAGTCGTTTCACCACAGTACCCTACAGCAGGGGTAGGCAATCCTGTTTCTGGAGTGCCGCAGGTAATGCAGGATTTTGTTCCAACTAGAAATCACACCAGACTTTGAGATACGTTTGCTCCGTTCGGTTGATGTGCCGGGGTGTGGCTTGACACAATGAGTGACGTATTTAAAGGGCAGCGGTGCATTTTGAACCCCCAACCCCTCCCCGTTTTTTACTGGTCGTTCAGTACAGCACAGTTTCCATTCAATTGAACATTCTATTAACTTTCAAATAAAATTTGATTTGGATTTGCTTACCACCCCAATAGATCCACAGACGATGCAATCGCCATCGCACTGCACACTGCTCTATCCCATCTGGACAAGAGGAATACCTATGTAAGAATGGTGTTCATTGACTATAGCTCAGCATTCAACACCATAGTACCCTCCAAGCTCATCATTAAACTCAGGGCCCTGGGTCTGAACCAGTGGTGGAAAGAGTACCCAACTGTAATACTTGAGTAAAAGTATAGATACCCTAATAGAAAGTTACTCAAGTAAAAGTGAAAGTCACCCAGTAAAATTGTACTGTAAAATAGTACTTGAGTAAAAGTCTAAAAGTATTTGGTTTTAAATATACTTGTAATTGCTAAAATATACTTAAGTATCAAAAGTGGAAGTAAAAGTATAAATCATTTCAAATTCCTTATATTAAGCAAAGCAGACAGCACCATTTTCTTGTTTTTCAGACATTATTTACAAAAGATGCATTTGTGTTTAGTGAGTCCACCAGACCATGGGCAGTAGGGATGACCACGTGTTCTCTTGATAAGTGTGTCAATTTCACAATTTCCCTGTCCTGCTAAGTATTCAAAATGTAACGAGTACTTTGGGTTGTCAGGGAAAATGTATGATGTAAAAATATATATTTTTTCTTTAGGAATGTAGTGAAGTAAAAGTTGTCAAAAATATAAAAAGTAAGTACAGATACCCCAAAAAACGACTTCAGTAAAAATACTTTAAAGTACTACTTAAGTACTTTACACCACTGGTCTGAACCCCGCCCTGTGCAACTGGGTACTGGACTTCCAGACGGGCCATCCCCAGGTGGTGAAGGTAGGAAACAACACCTTCACTTCGCTGATCCTCAACACAGGGGCCCCACAAGGGTGTGTGCTCAGCCCCCTCCTGTACTCACTGTTCACCCATGACTGCGTGGCCATGCATGCCTCCAACCATCAAGTTTGCATACGATAGTAAGCCTGACGATCAGTAGGCCTGATTACCAACAATGACGAGACAGCCTACAGGGAGGAGGTCAGGACCCTGGGAGAGTGGTGCCAGGAAAATAACCTCTCACTCAATGTCAACAAAAAATGGAGATGATCGTATACTTAAGGAAACAACAGAGGGAGCACGCCCATATCCACATCGACGGGACCGCAGTGGAAAAAGTGGAAAGCTTCAAGTTCTTCGGCGTACACATCACTGACGATCTGAAATGGTCCACCCACACAGACAGTGTGGTGAAGAAGGTGCAACAGCGCCTCTTCAACCTCAGGAGGCTAAATACATTTTACAGATGCACAATTGAGAGCATCCTGTCGGGCTGTATCACCACCTGGTACGGCAACTGCACCGCCCGCAACCGCAGGCCTCTCCAGAGGGTGGTGCGGTCTGCCCAACGCATAACCGGGAGCAAACTACCTGCCCTCCAGCACACCTACAGCACCCGATGTCACAGGAAGGACAAAAAGATCATCAAGGACATCAACCACCCGAGCCACAGCCAACCACCGAAGCCACAGCCTGTTCACCCCCCTATAATCCAGGTCAGTACAGGTGCATCAAAGCTGGGACCGAGAGACTAAAAAACAGCTTCTATCTCAAGGCCATCAGACTGTTAAATAGCCATCACTAGAGGCTGCTGCCCTATATACATAGACTTGGAATCACTGGCCACTTTAATAATGTTTAAATAATGTTTACATACTGCTTTACTCATCTCATATGTATATACTGTATTCTATATTTTAGTCAATGCCACTCTGACATTGCTCAATCTAATATTTATATACTTCTTAATTCCATTATTTTAGTTTTAGATTTGTGTGTATTGTTGGGAATTGATAGATACTACTGCACTGTTGGAGCTAGGAACACAAGCATTTTGCTATACCCACAATAACATCTGCTAAATATGTGTATGTGACCAATAAAATTTGATTTGATCTATTTATGTGTGCATTTGTTTATCTATTTGTGTGCCTTTATTTAATCATGTATTTGTGTGCATCTAATTATGGCAGGTTTGGTACACCATATTCGCCCTCCCCCATACACTGTGTTCAACAGCTGCCCAGTGGAAAGCAGTTACCCATGATGACTCAGGAGCCAATTGAAAGAGAGCAGGCTTTCCCTGGGCAGTTCCTGCCTGGCCCAGGACGCGGGTCGCGGTGATTCTGCGTTCATAACCAAGTGGGAAGGAGAAATTTACCACATCTGACTGGTAAGAAAACAGTTGAATGGCCCGCCAACTGGTAATTAGGCCTACTAGTGGGAAACTCGTCTATCACTGAACTCCAACTTCTCTCACATGCTGAACTCTGACATCACCTACTAAGGAAATTACCTCTAACAGCATTTTCGGCAGTTAAATGCAACAAAACATTATTTAGAAAAAACAATCTATTCATATGGAGTTTGAACACTATAACAAAGACACTACAGTATGAAGTTAGACAGAAACTGCTTCTCCAATAGAAATCCCAGATCAAGCTTGTAGGCGACGTCATGGTGACGTTGGCTAGCTAAACTCATTTGTGCAGAAACACTTCATCAGATCTAAGGCCGCCTCGCGCCACACTGCGCAAGCCGTCAAATCAAAAGCACTCCTTCGCTATAAAGTTGTTTTTGATCAATTCAAATGCGTCAGTTTGTCACTTGCACGAGGTTGGAATAATAACATGTTCAACTACTTAAAAGATAGTGGCTCGAATCTAGGTTGTGCCTTTAGATTTGGCAAAAATGAACAACTAAGAAAGAATTTGTCCATTCTCTCAGACTTCTCAAATCCGACCCTGGTCTGCTTGGTCTGTTTCACAAGAGTTCCCAGAAGTCTCGCGATGTAGCACCTCTGGGTTTAGAAACTCTGTGACTATAATTAGTTTACACAGCATGATAGCTGTACTTATAGTTTATGATTGACACAGTTTGTTTGCCATTAGTCAATCAACGTTTCAATGAGTCAAAACACATGAATGCATCTAACTCGTATTTACGACTTTACAACTGGTCATTACCACCATCCCAATTGGTTATGAAAGCAGCATGAGACCCACTAGAGACAAGGTCAAGTTGTCTGTTGGATCAACACGCGGAGAATTGTCAGCGGCGCTTAGCTAAACTTCGAAAGGTGTAACGTTATGCCGCCATGAGAACGATTTGGTTTGTAACCAATAAATACTAGACGATTGATTATTCTATTACCTTTTTATTGTGCCATTTGCTCCATTGATTGCAATCCGTTACAAAACGTCGCAAGTTGAGCAGCGAGTGATTGCTTTCACTTGGGGGGGACTGGTGAAGAGTTAGGGGGACGAGTGGGGGTGGGATTGGATTGTCAGGGGCGGTCCGGATGAGTTCGGAACAGTGTCTGGCGCTACAGCAGAAGGAGGTCAAGTCGGGATCGGACGAACGTGAGCAAGGGGAGATAATATCGAAAGATCAAGGCGGAATGGTAAGTTTGGGCCTTGTGCTAACTTGTCCCCCCCCCCCCAAATATTTCAAGTCCCCCATTGATTACTGCATTGTTGACTTTTAGACCTTGCAAGAAAGACATTTCATTGTACTTGTCGTGACATTAACTTGAAGCTAATCATCATGTTGCGCTAACATTACTGCAATTCCATAAAACAGTCTGCGGTTGACCGACACTTTCCGTGGCCGGTTCTGCCGCGTGTTTCTTAGTTGCCCGCCTGGCGTATAACCTCTAAGTACACTTTATGGTAACTAACGTTAGCTAACTGTTTTTTTGTAGACAAACTAACGTTAACAAGCCTAGTAGGTCGACTAGTTCAACTTTAACTAACGTGTTAGATCCAATGTTGTAACTCGCTTAGCCGCGTTACTAATACCTCGTTTTGTAGCTAGTCGAGCTAGCAAACACCTGGCGGTATCGTTAGCCTTAACTTAGTCGTTTCATGTACCTACATTTCATCCAATAAAACGCTACTGTAACGTCGTTGTGTAACCAAAGACCGAGTGTAACGTATTTTGTGTAACCCATCTAACGTTAACTAAGCTAGGTACAGTAGCTTGCTTAGTTGACTGTTGCTAGCTAACATGGTTAGCAAACGTTAGCTAATTCATGCTAGCTCGTTGGTGGTGCCTGGGTAGGAGGCAGTAGGCAAGGTCTTCAAACTAGCCAGTAGGTACAGCCAAAGACGATGGTACAACTAACTTAGTTTGGTAACGTTAGCTTGCGACTGTTGGCTTACGTTAATTTACAACATGTTTCATGCAAACAGTAACGTTAGTTTAGACGTGTTAGACCAGGTTGGTTTCTTGCATAATCGTTTCATGACGGTAGTATCTTACTCTAGCTAATGTACAATTTCGGTGGTGGAGGTTGAAGGTTCAACGATACCCTCACCCATTGGGGGAAGGTGAAACTGATTCTTGATTGGTGTAATGTTTAGTTTACAAAACCTACTAGGCCTAAACCTACTAGAAAGTGGCCAGAATGTTGGGGAGGAAGAAACCTTAGGAGGAACAAGCTCGTACGTAGAAAATAATGACAATTACAGTATGTGTATATAGGCTGAGATGTTCCGCTACCCTGTAAAGTTTTATTGCCGATACTGTTTTGCATTTCACATCTATTCGCCAAGCCTCATTGAGGTAGATTGATAGTCATGCATTCAGTAGTTAGCCCCTATGCTAATCTTCCACTTCTGTCGTTGCTTATTCCTAAGGCCAGACAGTTTTTCCTGACAGTACACCTCTGGGCTGTTAAATAACTAAGGCCAAGTAATCATACTTACTCCAAGAAACCCAGTAGGTTGAAGTTTTTTCACTATGGCACTGGGATATTTAACTTCTCTGTAAAAAATAAATAAATAATAATATGTATGTTTGACAATATCATGGACCAGGAGTGAGAACAATTACAATTTCAGTACTTGGGTAAGGTATCACCAACCCAAAACAAAGGGGTTCAACAGGTGCTGATTACGTGGATTTTGATTAAGGCAGCCCCCGCAACCCCTCTGATTCAGAGGGGTTGGGTTAAATGCGGAAGACACATATCAGTTGAACAACTGATGAGGTATCCCCCTTTCAATGTCACCCATTGTCTGAATTGCTAGCAAAAATCTACTCATTGTATTTTGAATTTGTCTTAGGCAGGTCGTGTAGTGGACGGGAGAAGTGTGGCGGAAATAACCTGGCAACCAGAGGGTTGTTGATATCAAATCCTAGATGCACTTACCTGCTGCTGTTCCCTTGTGGTGGGTGAAGTGCCTTGCTCAACTCCCCGGGTGCCCAGTGTGGCAGCATCCCACACATCTCCAAAACCTGTCTTTTGGGGGGGGGTTAGGTTGACAGTGGATGTACAATTTCAGTTGGACCAATTGTTTTCTTATATTAAAATGGAAGTGGTTCGGTGAACCTCACTCGTGTGATGATTAACTTTGCCTGAGACCTAAAAGAGTTGTTGGCTCCCTGAGCTAAAAGTCTTGTGAAATGCAGGAGACCCAGGTTTTTTAAAACCTAGTTGGTACCGCGACTCTGCGAGAGGGTCATATGCGGGTGTGGTGATTGAGGTCGTTCAGTGAACCACATTCCTGTGTTGAGTAACCTTGTCTAAGACCTGAAGACTTGTGTTGGCTCTCCGCGGGCTAAGAATTGTGGCTCACAGTCAGACGTTGGCCTACTTTCTCAGACCAGGATTCTGTTTAACCCAATGGCGTATAAATCATTGGTTCAACCCTTCCCTCAATCATGTTTTGATGCCCTCTGACATAACTGATGCTATTTATGTGGCATCTTTGCTTTCCTGACCTTCTCCGCAGCCTGGTCTCAGAGCAAACCATTGTTATTAAATTTTTCACTTCCTTTAGTATGTTACATTAGCTTACATTATTTGACCTGTTTAGTATTATATATTACGTTCGATAAGACGATAGGTTACTTAAGGAAAAAAACTAAAGCTGGGTGGGTGTATAACGCTAACGTCTAGCAACCCAGAGGTTGCTTTCCTAGCCACCGTGCTTCTACATCTGCATTGTTTGGTGGCTGGATTTCTGTATAGCACTTTGTGGCATCGGCTGATTTTCAAAAGGGCTTTATAAATACATTTTGATAATTTGATCGGGTGTTATGGACAACTTCAGCATTTTAGCTAATTTGCAACTCCAAGTACTTACTACTTTTTAGCTTCTTTGCAAGGACATAGTATGTTAGCCAAACCTTCCAACCCTAAACTTAGCTAACGTTAGCATTAGCCACCTAGCTAACACTACCAACAGCAAATGGGAATTAATTTCATACGTATTGCAAATTTGTAACACATTGTACGCATTTCAATTCGTAACATACTGTAAGTCCTACAATGCGTATTATATTGCATGACCGCTATAGAGCAATAGTAATGGCATCTTTTTGTAGGCACCAACTCCGCCATTGTTCATTGGACAAAGCCAATGGTGAAATGGTTTTGTAGGGTTTTGGGCTAAATGCCAAAAATAAGGCCTTTGGTAAACAGCCTCATGAGATCTTATACATTTTGTTCTATGAGAATTTGCCCAGCTGATGATTTTTGTAATAAATAATTAATCTCAGTCAGTTAACATAACGTTTAGCTCATAGAACAAAACGCATAAGATCTCCTAAGCCTGTGTAAACCTCAGACCTTATTTTTGGTATTTATCCCAAACCCTATTCTTTCCCCGTGAATGAGGTAACATTTCCCGGTTTTATGACTACAAGGTGGCGAGCTCTATTAAATTGGTAGGCAAATTAAATGTAACCTAACATATCATACTAAATGGAGTGGCACGGATCTTAGTATCATAAAATACATTTTGCTCTGAGACTAGTTTCTGCCAATGCTGTAAAATAGGTACTTATGTTATTCCTGGTTGCTCTACAGTGATTGTTATTTTATGTTCTTTGGATTATAAATCTGCAGCGTATACTAGAGGTCGCCCGATTAATTAGGGACGATTTCAAGTTTTCATAACGATCTGCCTTTTTGTATGCCGATTACATTGCATTCCACGAGGAAACTGCGTGGCAGCAAGGAGCCAAGGTAAGTTGCTAGCTAGCATTAAACTCATCTTATAAAAAAAAAAAACATTCTTCACATAATCGCCAGTTAACTACACATGGTTGATATTACTAGGTTAACTAGCATGTCCTGCGTTGCATATAATCAATGCGGTGCCTGAATGTATCATCGAATCACAGCCTACTTCGCCAAACGGGGGATGATTTAACTAAAGCGCAATCGCGAAAGAAAGCACAGTCGTTGCGCAAATGTCCCTAACCATAAACATCAATGCCTTTCTTAAAATCAATACACGGGTATATATTTATTTTGACCCTGCATATTTAGCTAAAGAAATTCATGTTAACAGGCAATATTAACAGGTGAAATTATCACTTCTCTTGCGTTCATTGCATGCAGAGTCAGGGTATATGCAACAGTTTGGGCTGCCTGGCTCTTTGCGAACTGTGAACTAATTTGTCAGAATTATACAGAACATTGAAGGTTGTGCAATGTAACAGCAATATTTATACCTAGGGTTGCCACCCGTTTGATAAAATACGGAACGGTTCCATATTTCACTGAAAGAATAAAAGTTGTTTCTGGATTTGACCATATTAATGACAAGGCTTATTTCTGTTTATTATATTAAGTCTATGATTTGATAGAGCAGTCTGACTGAGCGGTGTTAGGCAGCAGCAGGCTCGTACGCATTCATTCAAACAGTACTTTACTGCGTTTGCCAGAAGCTCTTAGCAATGCTTGATGCGCAGGCTTGAAGTCATAAACAGCGCTATCTAATCCCGAGATGAGGCTGGCAATACTAAAAGTGCTTATAAGAACATCCGATAGTCAAAGGTATATGAAATACAAGTGGTATAGAGAGAAATAGTCGACGCGTCATAATTCCTATAATAACTACAACCTAAACTTCTTAACTGGGAATATTGAAGAACTGGGAATATTGAACCACCAGCTTTCATATGTTCTTAGCAAGGAACTTAAACGTTAGCTTTTTTACATGGCACATATTGCACTTTTACTTCTCCAACACTGTTTTAGCATTCTTTAAACCAAATTGAGCATGTTTCATTATTTATTTGAGACTAAATAGATTTTATTTATGTATTAAGTTAAAATAACTGTTCATTCAGTATTATTGTAATTGTCATTATGTATTAAAAAAATAGGCAGATAATTTTTGGGGTCCTCCAATAATCGGTATCGGCGTTAAAATCATAATCGGTCAACCTCCAGCATGTTGCTGGAGCGGCATGTATGCCTGTCAATGTGCTCATTCATCGTTCTATCGGCAGAGGGTGGGTAGCGGAAGAGTTGCACGAGCGTTTTGATTTAAGTGACGCTTCGACCAATTGAGAGACTGTCTTTGGTGGAGATGAATGTGTGAATGAGAGGTGATGCACAAAGTCAAAGATGGTGGCTAAATGAGTTCACTCACGCCGTTTACCATCGGTGGTCGGTTTAAGGGAGTGACTCGCCTCGACACCAATGCGATAGCAGCCGGGTCTGATCTGCTTAGTTTATTGAACCAGGGAAAAAAACTGCGAGTTGGCTGTCTCACTTCCTCTTCCGTCTCTGACGAAGTGTGTCGGTACGTGTGATTTGTGGAGAGGTCGGAGTCTAACATTACCATAACCAATGAAAGCTCCTTCACTGTAGCATGCTCTCACAGTTTGCACTTTTGGTATTTGTCCTATTGTGAATTGAACTATGTTGTCGAGTTCCACCCATTGTACATTGTTTTTATATTTTAAGTGAGGACCGTCTTAGATTAGCTGGCTACATCAATTGAATCGGTTAGTTAGCGAGTCAGTACAACATTGGGAGGAAATGTTTGGTCTGTATAGGGATCCAGTCTAGTCCAAAGTTCGTCGAACAATTTTTGGCTTTAGGAAGCCACCGTTGGCAACGGCGTTGCATTCCTGTCAATACACACTACCGTTTATCAATAGTTGCAATCGGGGAATAACGTTATGCTTTAGATCATTGGTGAGCATGCAAAGTATCAAACTTGTTAAATGGAGTTGTAGCCTACTAGCTACATGTCGCAATTGTTTTCAGAATCTTAAAGAACAAGAACCTGTGTAGTCCTGGCTGGCAGGACATATAATGCCTCTAAATTTAGTCCATTCATTAGCTGGACAATTTATTTATATATTAAAAAATAATTTCATTCCCCGTTCTAATAGTAAAATGATTACCTATAAACCTTGGAATGTGTTTTTATGTGGAACATTTGAAAATTATGCATTCGTAATGCTTCACTCCAAATAGACTTGCGTAGCCTACGGCTGATTATGTTTGTTAATGGTATATGATGTGTTTGACAGACAGCATTGAATGTCTTAAATGATGCAACTTTGGAATCTGAATGTATGTGCTCTAAATAGATGTTTTGACTTTGCCGGACACCTACAGCAGCCTTAAGGAGTTTGTGCATTTCATCACACAGGTAACCACAAAGGGAGCAGGCCTGAACCCCAATGCCAAAGTCTGGCAGGAGATCTCTGCGCCCCAGAGCCAAGTCCCAGATGAGGGCATCGAGGGCCCCTACTTGCTCCAGATGACCCCTAACACTGCTGATGTCACTGAGGGTGCGGGCCAATTTAAATGCACCCTGGAGTTTTTATTTCACCACTACATGCATACACAGGCCTTCATAGATCTGTCACCAGATGAGCAATAGCTTGAACAAATTTCTCTCTCAAATTCTGTACACGTAGTGTAAAGCACGTGGTTTTAGGCTTTTAATTTGCAGAGTTCAGAGGGCACAATGGCCCTTTTTGGAAGGACTATTAATCAAGGCCTGAGATCATCCTAACCCTGCTCTGTGGAGGCACTGAAAACCAAGCTCTGTTATGAGTCTGGATTACATAGCCTCCCTGGTTCAACCTTGACAGTCTCTTTCTCCATTCTTATCAACCACATGACTCTCCCCTCTTCCTCCCAGGTTACTCAGAGGTCCCTCCTACTGGGGCTAAGGGGTATGGCACGGGGTACTCAGACCCCTCCTCGGACAGCAGTGACCCTGCACCCACAGAGGGTGTAGTGAACGGCATGGACCCCCCTGAGCTGGGGTACCCCCTCTATGACCATGTGACTGGGTCAGCAGGTCAGTAGCAGTCCTTTGGTCAGCTCCCTCTGGGTCAGATGCTTTTGAGATGCCAAGCTCTGATCTGGCGTTGAAGGGAATTAAATACATTACGTTTCTCAGTTTTGCCTTAAACCAAGTATTGTCATTGAGTGTTACATCAATTAATTTTATAACGATTACCAATAGTAACGATCCGAGATGTAAGGCTTTGGCAAAATTTTCCTATGCACAAGGGCTGGTACTTGTAGCATTGCAGCCTAAAGTCAAACATGAATTTTGATCTGAAATTGTTTGTGCAGTGGAGGAAAAGCAGCCCCTCTCAGAGGTGAGCATGAGAGAGTCTCTGAAGAAGCAGCTGGAGTTCTGCTTCTCCAGGTGAGTGTGTAACTGCTTTTGAGAGCCTATTTCAGATGGTTGTTATAACTTAAATAGTCAGAATTGAAATGTCTAATTTTAACTCAGAAATTCTACATGGTGTGGTAGTGTATCGAGTAGACCTTGGATTTGTACCCCCGGTGATGATCAGCATCACGCTTGGAAGGACCCAGGAGCGCTGTGACTGGAGGGCTATCCTCTTCATATCTCTCAATCTATTCACTCTAACTTTCCTGCTACACCTCTTCCTCTCTCTCCCCCTAGTTCCGTCAGCACAGTGCGACTGACCTAATGGCTGTGAGATTATGAGATCTGAGGGGAACAAGGAAAATAAACATGGACATATGAATGTGTGATTTTGATATCTTCGCGCCCCATAGGCTGTAACAGACATGACTTGTTGGTTTCTCATGCCGTGTTGTTGTCTCTCTTCAGAGAGAATCTGTCCAAGGACTTGTACCTGATGTCCCAGATGGACAGTGACCAGTTTGTCCCCATCTGGACCATTGCCAGCATGGAGGGCGTCAAGGTCCTTACCACTGACATGGACCTGATTCTGGAGGTGCTACGAGGTACAAACCCACGTCTTTAACCCTGTGGGAGTGGGGAGAACTGAGGAAATAGCCTGTCTGGATAGGCTTATAGCTGTAGCCTGCTACAAGAATGGTCTGAAACAAGCTCAGATTGCAGGATTTTTAGCCAGCCTAAGAACACTTAGCATACAAGTTGTAAAGGCTCTTACCAGATGTTGTTGATACACGGCTGGGAACGAGATTAGTGGTAGAAGTAACAATGTGATGGCTGTAACGCCACCAGTAGATTAATTTATAATTGTATAGAGATGATAATGCCAATTGTGGTAGTCAAACTTAAAACAACAAGGTAGTAGTGCCTTGCAAAAGTATTCATCCCCCTTGGTGTTTTTTCTATTTTGTTGCATTACAACCTGTAATTTAAATAGCTTTTTATTTGGATTTTATTAAACAGACATACACAAAATAGTCAAAATTGGGGAAGTGAAATTAAAAAATAACTTGTTTAAAAAAAATAAAAAAAAACGGGAAGGGGTGTGTGCATATGTATTCACCTACTTTGCTTTGAAGCCCCTAAATAAGATCTGGTGCAATCAATTACCTTCAGAAGTCACATTAGTTAGATTGCACACAGGTGGACTTTATATAAGTGTCTCAATCTCAGTGTATATATACACCTCTTCTGAAAAGCCCCAGAGTCTGCAACACCACAAAGCAAGGGGCACCACCAAGCAAGCGGTACCATGAAGACCAAGGAGCTCTCTAAACAGGTCAGGGACAAAGTTGTGGAGAAGTACAGATCAGGGTTGGGTTATAAAAAAATATCTGCAACTTTGGCCATCACACGGAGCACCATTAAATCCATTATTAAAACATGGAAAGAATATGCACCACAACAAACCTGCCTAGAGGGCCGCCCACAAACTCATGGACCAGGCAAGAAGCGCATTAATCAGCGGGGGAACAAAAAGACAAAAGGTAATCCTGAAGGAGCTGCAAAGCTCCACAGCGGAGATTGGAGTATCTGTCCATAGGACCACTTTAAGCTGTACACTCCACAGAGCTGGGCTTTACGGAAGAGTGGACAGAAAAAAGCCATTGCTTAGAGAGAAATAAGCAAACATGTTTGGTGTTCGCCAAAAAGCATATGGGAGACTCCCCAAACATATGGAAGAAGGTACTCTGGTCAGATGAGACTAAAATTGAGCTTTTTGGCCATCAAGGAAAACACAATGTCTAGGGCAAACCCAACACTTCTCATCCCCCTGAGAATACCATCCCCACAGTGAAGCATGGTGGTGGCAGCATCATGCTGTGGGGATGTTTTTCATTGGCATTGGGAAACTGGTCAGAATTGAAGGAATGATGTATGGCGCTAAATACAGGGGAGTTCTTGAGGGAAACCTGTTTCAGTCTTCCAGAGATTTGAGACTGGGCTGGAGGTTCACTTTCCAGCAGTACAATGACCCTAAGCATACTGCTAAAGCGACACTCGACTGGTTTTAAGTGGAAACATTTAAATTGCTTGGAATGGCATAGTCAAAGCCCAGACCTCAATCCAATTGAGAATCTGTGGTATGTCTTAAAGATTGCTGTACACCTGCAGAACCCATCCAGCTTGAAGGAGCTGGAGCATTTTTGTCTTGAAGAATGGGCAAAAATCCCAGTGGCTAGATGTGCTAAGCTTAGAGACACCCCAAGAGACTTGCAGCTATAATTGCTGCAAAACGTGGCTCTACAAAGTATTGACTTTGGGGGGTGAATAGTTATGCACAAGTTTGTTTTCTTTTTCTTGTTAAACAAACATATTTTGCATCTTCAAAGTGGTAGGCATGTTGAGTACATCAAATGATAGAACCCCCCCCCCCCCCCTCTATTTTAATTCCAGGTTGTAAGGCAGCAAAATAGGAAAAATGCAGAAGGGGGTGAATACTTTCACAAGCCACTGTAATGGGAGTAGCATTAAGTAGGTGAGGAAATTGCATTTGGAATTTCTTGATCTAGTTGCAAGTTAAACTTAAATGATGGATTTTCAAGCACTTTGGGTAGGTATGCCATGAACCTGGCTTCGGGAGCAAACTCAAAGGAGAGAGAATGGTCCTCAGTGTCATTATTGGGGAAGGCTCTAGTAAATCTTAGTGGATGATATTTCTGTTGACATGTTGTTCAGGGGTCGCATTAGCTTTCAGAAGTCTGCTGCCAAATTGTCTAAGAATTAAAAAGCAAGGTGTTTATTGCAAAAATGATGCATGGCTATCATATTTCTAATGTTTATCATAGAATGCAGCCAGCTATATTTTCCTAACTTCAAGCAGAACATTAATCTTGCATTTTAACTGGCTACCTAAGAAACGGTACTGGAGAAAAATAGCCTTCACACCAGAGTGCTGGTGATCCAATGACGAGAATAAAGATATTTCATCCGGGTGGAGAAGTGCAACTCCATTGCCATTGTATGAAGTGCGAAATTAGTCCCTTTGCATTCATGATTTGGCGTGAACCCTAACTGTATTTATTTTTTCTGCGTTTGACTTTTCCTTTCCGGCTTGAAAAATGCAAAATCCTGCGTTAATGAGACCCCTGGTTGATGTGTGGTTTCAGCCTCGCCCATGGTACAAGTTGACGAGAGTGGGAAAAAGGTTCGGCCCAACCACAAGCGCTGCATCATCATTCTGAGGGAGGTGCCCGAGACAACACCGGTGGAGGTAACCAAATGGGAGAATTCATGTTTTTACAATTAACCTTTGTTGACATTAGCTCATTACATGTGACAAATATGGTTATTTTGTTGTAAAACTGTAAACCCTCATCTTCCCTCTATTTCCTTTTCCTTCAGGAAGTGGAGACCCTCTTTAAGAATGAAAACTGCCCCGAAGTGCTTAGTGTTGAATTTGCGGCCAACAACAACTGGTACATCACGTTCCGGTCGGACACTGATGCACAGCAGGTAGCGTTTCACATTCTTAACTAGTGATGGGGAAAAATCGATAGTTACATATCCCAATAGTATTGTGGATCATATCGGTACTTTAACTCCAGTATCGTTGTTGTTGTTGATGCTAGGTAGTGTTAGCTAGTGCTAGTGTCGTGGGAATTCAGTACTGAGAGATTTGGTAATTTCTTCATACAATTATCTTTATTTAATATCAGTTAATTACTGCAATAATGAGGCTGGTCGACACCCCCCCCCCCCATAAACCTTTACACAAATGCTGAGTACTAAGATATATATATATATATATATATATATATCAGCAAAAAAAGAAATTTCCTTTTTCCAGGACCCTGTCTTTCAAAGATAATTCATAAAAATCTAAATAACTTCACAGCTCTTCATTGTAAAGGGTTTAAACACTTTCCCGTGCTTGTTCTGTTGAATGAACCATAAACAATGCATGAACATGCACCTGTGGAACGGTCGTTAAGACACTAACAGCTTACAGACGGTAGGCAATTAAGGTCACAATTATGAAACCTAAGGACACGAGGCCTTTTTACTGACTCTGAAAAACACCAAAAGAAATATGCCCAGGGTCCCTGCTCATCTGCGTGAACGTGTCTTAGGCATGCTGCAAGGAGGCATGAGGACTGCAGATGGGGCCAGGGCAATCAATTGCAATGTCCGTACTGTGAGATGCCTAAGACAGCGCTACGGGGAGACAGGACGGACAGCTGATCGTCCTCGCAGTGGCAGACCACGTGTAACAACGCCTGCACAGGATCGGTACATCCGAACACACCTGCGGGACAGGTACAGGATGGCAACAACTGCCCGAGTTACACCAGGAACGCACAATACCTCCATCAGTGCTCAGACTGTCCGCAATAGGCTGAGAGGCTGGACTGGAGGCTTGTAGGCCTGTTAGGCAGGTTGCGTTACAGGGAAGACATCCTCCCTCGTGTTACCTATCCTGCAGGCTCATCCTGACATGACCCTCCAGCATGACAATGCCACCAGCCATACTGCTCGTTCTGTGCATGATTTCCTGCAAGAGAGGAATGTCAGTGTTCTGCCTTGGCCAGTGAAGAGCCCGGATCTCAATCCCATTGAGCACGTCTGGGACCTGTTGGATCGGAGGGTGAGGGCTAGGGCCATTCCCCCCCCAGAAATGTCCGGCAACTTGCAGGTGCCTTGGTTGAAGTGTGGGGGTAACATCTCACAGCAAAGAACTGGCAAATCTGGTGCAGTCCATGAGGAGGAGATGCACTGCAGTACTTAATGCAGCTAGTGGCCACACCAGATACTGACTGACTTTTGACCCCGCCCCTTTGTTCAGGGACACATTATTCAATTTCTGTTAGTCACGTCTGAATCTTATGTTCATACAAATATTTACAAATGACAAGTTTGCTGAAAATATACGCAGTTGACAGTGAGGGGGTGTTTTTTATTTATATCTGACTAATCAATGCTCAGTCATGGTTGGTTCACCCCCCCCCATGCAGACCAATGAGCATTATAAGCCACTCTGGGTTCATTCTGTTACCTGCACGTGGGTTGTTGTCTTAACCCCACCCTGGCTTAGTTTCCCAGATGGAATAACGATTTAGAGACTATGAGGAATTGCTCTAAACTCCTCCTGGCTATCTCTCGGTTACACCCACCACATCTTGTCTATGCAATGCAGTCTTTAACTCATTTGTCAGCTCAAGCCATCTCTAGTGACCATACACCTAGATTAGCTGCAGGGAACTAAAGTGGAGACCATAAATACAGACTATTTGTTAAGTATTAATTGCAAACTCTTAATATCAGGTAAATGTGTAATTTTCTATCACACCTGTCAGCACTACCTGTGCTGAAACACTGGTGTTTTTCATCCTATAGCGTCGTCTAGCTTTGAAATAGTGTGCCAGCATGTTTTCAGCACTTTATTTCCATGAGTGATCAAAACTAATTTTCTCATGCTCTCGCTTGTCTCCCTGCAGTAGACCATAGTGAAATGTTTGGAATGTAAAATCGCAATATAGAATCACAGTGCATATAGAATTGATACATAGCGTATCGACACTCAAGTATTGTGATGTCCCTGGCCATTCCCAGCCCTATTCACAACTATCCGTAGTCAGTGAAAATAAGTTCACATTGTTTTTTTTGTGTTTTGTGAGGAGGAAAATGTATGCACTCATTAGTTAAGTCGCTCTAGATAAGAGCGTCTGCTAAATTACTCAACTGTAAATGTACTTTCATTCTCGCTTCTCATTCCTCAGGCCCACAGATATCTAAGGGAAGACGTGAAAATATTTCAGGGGAAACCCATCATGGTTAGTACATTTTACATTTCTTTTCTCACGTAAGACATGCTTTTCTTTGATCAGATTTCATTTAGTCAAGGGGAGGCAATGCGTAACATAAGTCAATTGTACAGCTCTGATATCAGCTGATAGGAGTTGGGAATGCAGTACTGTACCTCCCTCACTGTTCTGCAGTCAGCTTTTATGAGGTCAAGTCAGTGAGTTTTAGAGGGGGTTGCTGTCTCATTGCTGGGAGCTTGTGGCTGAGCTGTGGCTATACTACAGCAAGGTCACCTTGAGTTTGTGCCTGCATAAGGATCCGATAAGGAAGGTGAGGCCAGACAGACTGCAAGCAATTTCTCTCTCCCTCTGTTCTATTAGTCTGAATTCCACCTCCCACATTCAAGAAGTTATGCCATTGTCCACATTTCATTCAACAACTCTTTAGTAGTAGTTATTTTTGATCCTACTTAATTTAAGCGCGACTGACAATGTGAATTTCAAAGTCATCCATTGACCTTAGAAAATTTGATTTAGTGCTCTAGATCAAGTAGCTTAATGCATTAAACTCTGGCAAAAGTGAAGCCCACAGTGTTGATCATTATTGTGCTTGCAAGGACCCAGGAGCACTCTGACTGTGTAGGACTCCTGTTCGGCTCTCTAAATCTCTCTCGTCTCCTCCTCTGACCTTTTCTCCCTTTTTTTTCATCCCCCCCTCCACCTCTTCCTCACTCTGTCAGCACAGTGTGACTAACCTAATGATTGAGTTCTGAGGGGAACAAGGAGCATAGCTTCCATTTCCTTCTCTCTGTAAATGGCAGTGGGGACACAATCACGTGAAGCGTATTTTAATCTTGAATTTGTTTATTCAATGGACTGCATGTTGTACTGAGTATTAATGTGTGCTAACATGTCATGTGTTCGTACTCCATTCCCACCCTCTTTGCATTCCTCTACACACGCACACATCTCCCTTCCCCACCTGTCTATCTCTCGCTCTCTTTTCCTCTGTCCAGGCTCGTATCAAGGCCATCAACACATTCTTTGCAAAGAATGGCTACCGTAGCGTACTGGACTCCAGTGTGTACAGCCAGCAGGGCCAGTCTCAGTCCCAGTACACCTCTACACACCTCTACATGCAGCAGGTGTTCAGCCCCCAGCAGCAGTACCCTCTCTACCCCCTGGTGCCCCCCACCTGGAACCCATCGCCTGCCCCTTACTTCGAGACCCCACTGGTAAGGCCCAGATTGTGGTTCCCTGTTCAAATCAAATTTTATTTGTCCCATGTGCCGAATACAACAGGTGTAGTAAACCTTACAGTGAAATGCTTACTTACGAGTTCTTAGCCAATAATGCAGTTCAAGAAATGGAGTTTAGAAAATATTTCCTGAAATAAAAATGAACACAATAGAATTACATAAGAATACCGAGGCTATATACAGGGGGTAGCGAGGTAATTTGTACATTGGGGTAAAGTGACTAACTTATATTGTGTTACACTTGGTTATAAGTTCTGTTCATGCCTAGGATGACCAGCCCATCCAGATCATGTAATGGAGAGTGTGGCGGTTGCTTATCATGGGAACAATGGTGTTGGTTTACCTGTAGCTACTCAGCTCTGAACAAAGAGATCAAATTGAGTCCAGTTTTCAGCAAGTGGCTCCTTTCTTAAAATAAAGACATGTGACCCAGTGATGACAGGTCAAAGTGCATAGAGGGGTTTCAGGCTGGGAGACAAGCCACTTGTCCTGTTCAGACTTGTATGAATACCATGTGTCAGCTGTAACACACACACCCTTAACCTTCCAATCTGGGGTCCGAGTGGTCATGACATTTAGTAATGTAGCACTGTCAGGATCAGCTGTTCCTGTAAGAGCTGTGGCATATCTGAGGTGATTAACCTTTGTCATTGACTGGCTACACTGAGTGATCGTGGTTGGCAATTTTGTTTTCTTCTCTCTTTCATCCAGGCCCCGTTCCCCAACAGTGGCTTTGTGAATGGCTTCAGCACCCCTGGGAACTACAAGACTGGCACCAGTCCCCTGGGCCTCGGACGATCGCCCTTCAACAGCAACCGGTAGGTGTTTTCTCTCAGGGCAAGCACCCCCATCCGGCTTCAACTTGATCCTTTATCAAATGGCTTTGACCCAATGATGACAAATTGATGCGCATAGAGGTGCTTCAAGCTGTGAGATGAAGGCTTTTGGGTTTCTTTCTCCTCCCTCCCTCCTACTTTTCTTACCAACTCTCTCTTGCGCCCCAAAGTCACTAGTCTTTACACTTGACCCGATGAGCGTTAAGATTATGAGATCTGAGGGTTCAAACAGGTGTTTGGCCATCAAAAGCGGACCATTTGAATTCCTCCACAGCCTTACAAATTTAGATACATTCTTTTTAAATAAAAAAAGCCGGGTTGACTAGCACTGGGGTGGTTGTTGTAATTGAGCAGACAATGTGATTTAGTACATATATGATTCATATTTATGTTCCTGAACGAAATAAGACAAATTATATTTGTTGTTTTTTGGGGTCTGCTGTCATGAATAACTTGTTGCCTTTTACTTCCCCCTGTCCCACAGTGTCCCCCTCTATTCCAGAAAGAATGTTATCAATGCCTTCAGGTATAAACAGTTATCAATCACGTTATCAGTTGATGCTCCCCCTGCCTCCATTTCATCCATTCTCATTCTAAAACATGCACGTTAGCAAGCTAGATAATGCAACTTGGAACTATCCATTTTAATGCTACAGTGTAGTGTCCTTGAACTGTGGCAACCCTCAACTGATATTTGAGAAAGCTAGCGTAACTCACAAATGACGGTATATGAAACCGAGAGCTCAGGGATTAAATTCAAGTTTGCACTTTGACTACAAGATGCAGAAAGTTCATTAACATCAGCTTGTGCTTAGCAAACAAAAACCCTTCCCTTAGTATTCTATACAGTAGCATAGTTAAAATATTCACCATCTTAATGTTTAATGTCCTTATCCTCTCCATATCTGCATGATTCTTACTGGAACATCTCTAGCTGTTTTGTGATCAAGTTATTGTATTTTTAGACTGAATGATAGCTAGTAGTTATGCCTGTTGGGAATGAGATCCAGTTATGACTGATTCCCTTCTTCAGGAACCATGTGAAGAGCCAGCCCCAGCCATGTGACGAAACCCTACCTCCATCTGTGACCCCCGTACCACTCCTGGTGGATGGCCTGTCTGGCCCCTCCAGCCCTCAGCCACCCCGCATGTCTGGGGCTCCCCTGGTTAGCACCCCTGAACCTGGCGCTGCTCTCACCTCTTACTGCCTCAGGGACACCCTCCCACTGGCTTCAGAGGGGAGTTCTAACGGTGACCTGGGCATTGCTGGCAGAAGCAGGTCAGTCTCCACAGACAATGAATGGACACACCCACAACCTGCTCATACAGGAAATGCTATCATATCACAGTTGGGCTTTACCAGATTGCTTTGACCCTATGATGACAAATCAATGCGCATAGAGGTACTTCCAAGTTGTAGGATGAAGACTTTTGGGTTTCACTCTCCTCCCTTTCTTTCGCTCAAACTCTTTTCTACCCCCCCCCCCCCAAAGTCACTCGTCTATACACTTGACCCGATGAGCTGTAAGATTATGAGATCTGAGGGTTCAAACATGTATTTTTTGGCCATACAAAGCCTTCCCAGAACAGCAACAATGCCTTTTACTCTTTGGCTTCTTATGCTCATCTTGGTGATAATGTTTGTAGGAGAGGCAGCTACCGAGGGATGCGCAGAAGGAGAGAGGACGAGCGGCTCATGGTCAGTTAAGTTTTTCATTTCCACTTCTGTCACGTTTATTCTACACCCTAAGTGCAGTTGGATTGAAGCTAAAAACATGTTTCTTGTGTGGGTTTACAGAGGCCCATCCCTCTGAGCGAGGTTAAGGTTCCGCAGCCCAAGTTTGACTTGGCAACCTCCAACTTCCCTCCGTTGCCTGGGTGTGCGGTCAGCATGCAGGGAGAAGAGCCCGTGCTGGAGACGCGCATGTCTGACGTGGTGTGGGGTGTTAAGGTGGTGACCAGTGACAAAGTAAGGAGAAACTCTAACGCTATTGCTCTTAGTTTTTTTCTTCTTGACACAAACAAATAGGCTTACTAACTGGTTATAATTGTTTTTCCTGGTCAGGCCACTTAACCCCAACTCTTACATCCGGCAGGTAGCCTAGTGGTTAAGAGCGTTGGGCCAGTAATGAAAGTTTGCTGGTTTTAATCTTGAGCCGACTAGGTGAAATTGTCTATGCTCTTGAGCAAGGCACTTATCCGGTACCAGAGGGCCAAGTCTAGGTCCAAAAGGCTTCTTAACAGCTTCTACCCCCCCCCCCCAAGCCATCCTGAACATCTAAACAAATGGTTACCCAGACTATTTGCATTGCTGGTACTCTGTTATCTATGCATAGTCGCTTTAACTCTAGCTACATGTACATATTACCTCAACTAACCTGTGCCCCCGCACATTGACTCTGTATCAACTGGTACCCCTGTATATAGCCTTGCTACTTATTTTACTGCTGCTCTTTATTTGCTTTTTTCTTTTTTTCAAAAAAAAATTCTTAACTCCATTGTTGGTTAAGGGCTTGTATCTAAGAATTTCACTAAGGTCTACTACACCTGTTGTATTCGGTGCATGTAACAAATACAATTTGATTTGAACCCTAATGTGCTCCTGTGGTGTCGCTCTGTATAAGCACGTCACCTAAATGACTAAAATGTAATCACTCTCTCATTGTGGTCTCAACCAAATGCCATGTTTTTTTCCCCTCCAAGTCAACTGTCCCATCTCATTTCCAGCCTGAGGTGAATAAGGAGTCTGTGGCCCCTCCTGTTAGTACCCAGGAGGAAACTGTGAGCGCGCCCAGTCCTGTCATGCCAGCCCTCAAACCCCCCACCCCTCTAGTTGTGGAGCCCCCTGTTCCAAGGTATAGTCTTCCTCTGGTTAACGGTCACAAAGATGTGCTGTAGGGATTTTTAAGATATTTAAATGTTGTAAATAAACCTTAATAGAAATATTTTCTTCTGTCTGTGCAGTGTTGCTCACCCGGTGGAGAAGCCTGAGCCTCATGTCCTAAGGGAGGCTGCTAGAACCCCCACACCACCCTCTTCTTTGCCAACCCCATCACAGCCCGCCGCTGCTACCAAACCCACCCCTATCCTCACCAGCAGTCAGTCCATCTCCACGACAACACCAGTCCCCGCTGCCCCTTCTACCGCACCGGTAAGACTTCACTCACTACCTGGCTGATTTCACTAGATAGATAATGCATTGGATATAATTTCAGTTAACATATCTGGTTAAAAAGAGGTAAACGAAAAGCTGTTCTGCCTATTCTTTCTCTCCTCCCCCTATTCTGTTTCCTGTCTGTATTTCACCATCCAACCAGGAGCCAAGGAAGCTGAGCTATGCTGAGATGTGCAAGCGGCCAGCCACCCAGCTCCCGGCCCCCAGCACCCCCCCCAACTCTCCCATCACCTCTGCCAGCCAACCCCTGCAGGAGCTTCGGGTTAACAAGGCAGACGAGCCTGCCGCCTCCAGCAGCAGCAATGGCGATAGGCCAGAGAAACTTGAGGGGTCTGGAGAAGGCCTGCCCATTCGTGACCCCCTGGGCACATACCGTTCGGGTAACGGCCCTGCCCGATCCGGAGGGATGGGCCTAAAGTACCGGGATCAGCAGCGGGGTGCCTCTATGAGACGACGGATCTCCCCCCACGGCTGGGCTAGACGGAGTGGGAAGGAACAGAACATTCCACCCCGGTCGCCGAAGTAGTTTAAACCACAACCAACAGACTAACAGGAAAACAAACAGATCTATATATGTAAAGACAGAAATATATGAATATATATTATTGGATGAAAGAACATGTGCGTTCTTAATCTAGAAGACCCTCCTGGAGCTCAGTCGGACACACACCGACCTTTGTTTGGGAAAGCACTGAAAGCGGTAATCATTTTAAGTGGGGGTGAACATGAGTGTCACAACACAAACTGATGGACTTGTTTGAAAGAACAGTGTGATGCTGACATGCGGCCTCACCTTGGTTAGCTTGAAGAATGGGCCCTCCGTTAAATCTATGAATTTTATTTTTATGTGAAAGGTGGGGTTTGAGGGAGGGGGGACAAATGTATGGTAAGTAAAGCCTTGTATCTCAAATACCAGTAGTTGCAAAATAAGAAACAACAGGTGAGCTTTTAGCATATCTGGTTTATATGCAACAAAGCAAAAGATGTGGATATCCACCGTTATGACAACTTTGAGTTGATACTACTTCCTTATAAAAAATGATATTGAGGGGGGGGGGGGGGGGGGTTAGTAAGGTATTGTTCATTAACTGTGTGGAAATGTGCTTTTATGGAGGTTGGAAGCAAAAGATGGCCACATGGTTCAGGAGTTGTTCTGGAAGCCTGTCAAGTCAAGCTTAACATTCATTTAGGTGAAGAAACCGTCTTAGACGTGTCTGCTTTTAGTCTGGAATATTTTTTTTTACTAGTGCGGAAATGTGAATTAAAATCGATGCATTTCTTTTCATGGTTGACGGAACATTTTGGTCCACCCTTGCATAAGTACAACATTGAAAACTTTACAATAATAGTGCATGAATACTTGAGCAGTGCAAATTTGGGGAAGTGTTTGTATAGTCAGACTGATGTAACTGAATTGTTATTTTTATCTTAATTTACTCACACTTCCATACAGATGGTTAAATGTTTGGCTGTTTGTCATGGGTCAAGGCTCATAGAGGGAGTAGTCTTCCCTTAGTTTAGGCGTTCAGTTATTGAGACACTCGCATCCTAGACACTAATGGTGTATGGTAACTGGCTGGCGTTTCATGAATTCTACAGTTTGGTACATAACCATTTAAGAAGAGCAGTTTTTTTTTTTGTGTGTGGCTTGCATAGATGCTGTACCTATTGTATTTATCTTTACTATTGTATTCCCCAACCTACGTGGTCAAATGCATTGACATACTTTTATTTTATTTCTTGAAAATCCAATAGAAACCTTCCACCCCAGATATCTGGTCAGTTGAACATGCTTTATTACCATATCTGTGCAACAGGCTCCCGGGTAGTCTTTCATGCATTTTGGTTGGTTGTATCACGTAGAGTAGGCTAGATGGTATTTCAGAGTAGTAATGGCAGATTTAGTGCAATGGTATCCCAAGCATGAAACTGGTCTCTTGTATTCGATGTATTCCAACTTGCTCATTTAAAATGGCAAAAATAGGCCTGAATTCTGAAGCAAGTGAACACTCAATTATCATGTTCTCTTAAGGCCGTGTCAAGACTTAATAGTTCATTCTGTTTTAGTATTCTGATCATAGTCCTAATCATGGATTTCCCGAAAGCGTCATGTTAACACCAGACATGTTAAATGTCTGGTGTCATGCCCTTTTCCCGCGCTATATTAAAATGATAGTATGCGTTCTTCGAACGGTGGAGTAGGTTAAGTATGACAACACAACTGATGGCTGTAGCTACCAAGCAACGCTAAGGGGATTGCAAACGGGTTAACAACACTAGCCAAACATTGTTTCCCTAAATATTAGCTAGCTGGCTAGCATTTGAGTACAGAAAACACGTTCCTAGCGTATGAGGAACATATTTTCTCAAGTTAAAATGAAATGGTGCCTCGGTCCCAAAACAAGTTTTCTGGAGACTTTTGGGTGGAGTGCTAATGACGTCGATCACTGTATGCGCTTTCGGTAGGCTGATTGCGTCAGGATTAGATTGTTATTTTTCCTCGTACATTTCAATTTTTGATTTTCTCTTAGATTTGAATATTTTAATACATATCCAATTATGTTTGATTTCTGTACATGTCCACTGATCGCTAAAAGGAAACTTTAGAGCGTTTTGTCGTTCACATGTGGGTCGCGACATGTCACTTATTTGTATTTTATTTTGTAAAACATTTTAGGAACTCAGGTGGTCTCAATTTACTGTTTAGAGTTAGAATAGTAGATTACAGAAGGTACAATTTAGACATTTGGGTGTGCATAAGCAGTTTTTCCCTTTTCAGTCACTCTTAGCCATGTCAGCAAACACTTTTTAGATTGGTAAATTAGTTCTCACCTAACCTAATTATGCTTAGGGCCCCCAAAAGGGTGCATCTTTTCATGAGCGTGGGTACCAGAAAAACACGATCTAATTTGGGTCCCGGGCTGAGAAAGTTTAAGAACCCCTTCTTTAGAGTGATGTCTTGAAATAAAATGTTAGAGTTGACTAGATGTGGGGGGCATCAATCTTAATATCTGTTCTCTCAATGCTCTTACACAAAAGGCTGAATTATGAGTTTTGTATGACTGGATTGAACATCTGGACCAAAGTCAAGCAAGCAAAAATACAATTTTGGGAACTTGCTCAAATCTGTGTGGGAAGTGGAGATGAAATGTTGCTGAAACAGGATTGGCCAGTCATGGCTTGATGAATGTAGTCCTGTTTGAGACGAGGCCACTTTTCATAAGTGGTCTGAATGTTCTTGTACCGATTTTGCGCCTAGCAGGCTAGTCTTTAGTCTGGGTTGTGTTAGATGACTGTTTCGATTTAATTTTCTCTTTCTGATCTGCTGTATTAGTGAGCACATTTAGATTAAATGTTTTGAGAGTTCTGCAGTTTGACATTTTTAAATGTATTGTAACTAATGTATCATTTTTTTGTGTGGCTTTTTTCCCCCCTTAAATGTTTGATGTAATAGTTGAGTATACAATATCTGATTTGAGACTTGGCTAAAGTGAGAATTCAGTGCATTGCCTGGGTGCTAGCAGTGCAGTAACATGTTATCTATGTAATCACTGGGCCTGTTCTGATTTTTATATTTTTACATCCATTTAATGGCCAAACTACGAGCAGGTAGTGGTGTTGTGGAATTAAATGCACTAACTTTTGTTTTTAAATCTCCCATGTGTAAAATAATTTTAGATGTCTAAAAATGTTTTTTTTTCCGCAGGCTTCCTGAAGTTATTTCAGGAATAGTTTTTTTCTATTTTACTGTTGATTGTTCTAGCATTTCGCAACTGGGACATGTGTTTTTAGGGGGTGCAGGTGACATAGTAACAGATAAGTGGGGTGTGAGACACTGAATTACTGATTTAGTAGATGTCTGATCAAAAGTTAAAGAAAATAAAGTACATGTTTTGGCCTTTTTGATATAGTTGTTCTGGGTCCTGTGCTTGCAATGATTTTCGCCTGTCCGTGTATTTTAAATGTTTGTGCCGTGCTCAGTAGTTCTGTGGTCTTGTACCGAACGTCTGTGTTAAGATGTTTCAGGGTGCGTGTTTGACTCTTCACCAGTCCTACTTTGACAGTCCCCTATCTTCATGTCCTAAAAAATAATTTTCAGGCCTAACTAAAATTCCAGTGCCTTCTCAGTGTTGAGGTTTTCCTTCTCTGCAAAGTAAAAGTAACATGAACACTTTAATTTGGAACAAGGCAGGTTGTTGGTTTAGTGGACAGACAAAAATACATGGCTCATACTCAAAATGTATACGTTATTAAACTTTTGTGTGTATGCTGTGTCACATAAATGTAAGCGCCTCGCATGACAATGCTGAAATTGTAATACGCTGCTTCAACATAACAGCTCTTTTGAAAACCAGTGAAAAGGTGAAGGATGTTGGCTGGTTTGAGCAGGAATATATACATACCGGTTTACTGTCGTGAATGTGTCATTGCAAACATGTACGAGAATAAACATTTTAAACACTGCATTGTATTTACTGAATCAAACTAGTGTGGCAATATTGTTTTGTCATTGCATGAGTAAAGTCCAAAAATATACATTTTTTGCTTGGTGTTTGTCCCAAATGTCACCCTGTTCCTTAGGGCCCTACTCTCATACTGTGTCATCAGGTTACAGACTCCGGTCTTAACCTTTTGAAAATCAAGAGATGAGAGAAAGATACTGTAAGACATAAGCGCAACATTCACACGACAGCTACAAATACTATGCAAGGTAATGTGTATATAGAAGATAAACATGTCACAAATTAAATGTTAATTAAAATAATTCACTGATGCCGGTACAAAACTTATCGGACTTGCCACAACTGAATTTCCCTCTGGGGGAAAAACTAAGTATTTCTATAGGTTTCCATTTCGGACTCATCCTTGGACTCCAACACTGAGGGCTGAAGGTCACTGGTTCAATCACCAACAAATGCCAAGGCAGTGAGTTGACCTCCCATTCTTTGGATCTTGAATTCCATGTAGGTGAGACAAACTGGCTTGTTCTCATATAATACTCTTGAATGGCTGCTGTGGAAATAAGATTGTAGTGTACAAATATAGCAAAGAAAATATATGATTTTTGTGACAGATTTGGTGCCATCTGTTGGATAGCTACAGGGCCAGCTCCAGGCATAACTGACAAGCAGTTGCTTAGGGGGCCCCGGACCAATTCATAAAAAAATGCAGTTGTCACTCAGGGTCTCAATTTACTGTTGAGATTTAGAGTAGTAGAATATACACAACATTGGTTGTGCATCAGCAGTTTCTCATGTCAGTCACTGATAGTGCGGAGCGATTAGTGCTTTTTGAAATTGGTTCGGATTCGGTTTGATTCTAAAATAAATTATGGTTTTCAATGTTTTATTTTACATTAAATGCGTTATCACATTACAATTATTTTAGAATTTAATGGAAATTTCAAAGCCAAATATAGTGAACATTCAACTGCCAAAACATTGGAAATATTCCATTGTCTCTGCAGGTCCACATTGGGTAGACATCAATAGGAAATGACTATGAATAAAAATATTTGTTGTATATTACTTTATATTACTATATTTTTTATTCCCTTAGAAAATGTTTTCATCACTAAGGCAGTCGCAGCCAGCCAGACAGACCATCCCAATGTTATCTACACTGAACAAAAATATAAATTCAACGTAAAGTGTTGGTCGCATGTTTCATGATCTAAAATAAAAGATCCCAGAAACTTAAGAAGCACACAAAAATATTATTTCTCAAAAATGTTGGCTACAAATGTATTTACATCCCTGTTAGTGAGCATTTCTCATTTGCCAAGATAATCCATCCACCTAACAGGTGTAGCATATCAAGAAGCTGATCATTACACAGGTGCACCTTGTGCTGGGGGCAATAATAGGCCACTCTAAAATGTGCAGTTTTGTCACACAACACAATGCCAGAGATGTATCAAGTTTTGAGGGAGGGTGCAATTGGCATGCTGACTGCAGGAATGTCCACCCGAGCTGTTGCCAGAGAAGTGAATGTTAATTTCTCTATCATAAGCTGCCTCCAACATCATTTTAGAGAATTTGGCAGTACGTGCAACCGGAGTCACAACCGCAGACCACGTGTAACCACACCACCCCAGGACCTCTACATCTGGCTTCTTCACCTGCGGGATCATCTGAGACCAGCCACCGGGACAGTTGAAACTGAGGAGTATTTCGGCCTGTAATAAAGCTCTTTTGTGGGGAAAAACATTCTGGTTGGCTGGGCCTGGTTCCCCAGTAGGTGGGCCTGGCTCCTATGTGCCCTGTAATGTGAAATCCATAGATTAGGGCCTAACAAATACATGTTTTATTGATTGATTTCCTTATATGAACTGTATCTCAGTAAAATTGTTGAAATTGTTGCATATTGCATTTATATTTTTGTTCATTATATGTGCTCCCACACTGTACTGTCATTAGTCATCCTGTTTCGCTAGCCTGCCTAAGTATGCTGCAGAGCTGTCTTACAAAATCATTTTACTAGTTCTTCCAAGTACATACGGCATACATTCACAAACTGTCTCTGTCCCTCTCGTCATTGTGTACAATCCTCTCATGCGGTCTAAGCTAATGTAGCAGGCGTAAGTGTATCCGTCCAGAGATCTGTATATAATGATGAGATGATCATGTCTCCGCCCTAACAATGGGAGTTGTTGTCCCAAAGAAACGCACTGAGTTTATTTTGGACAGATTTGGGCGAAAGTGCCTTTTCTTTTCTGTGTTCAAATAATCAGCATTGCTAAAACTAAAATGTTTTGCTTACAAGGTGGGGGGGAGGGGTCCCCCAACCAAATCTCCTTTAGGGCCCCCAAAATGCTAGGACCGGCCCTGAAAGGATTACCATACATAGGGACTGCAATTTTCCACAAATAGAAAATATTCTGCCATTATACATATGTGTAGGCTTGCACTTACATAAAGCATACAACATACAATGTATCATAATATGGTGAAAATGTTATGAAAAACACCGTGATTTGTCAATTGCAGGGCTCTCATCATATTTATTTTTTGCCATTTGAGGACACATGCAAACTGCCTCATGTTTACATAATCTCGGATTTTTCACCCCAGTAATCCTGTTACGTAAAAAATGTAACAGTTTCACCTCTCGCGCGATTTCAACCCAACGCAGGCAGCGCAGTGTAGGAGTTCCAGCAGCGGAGAAGGGGAGAGGTAGGGACGTTGGGTGAGTTTGTAAACATTTGATTTGCTCGTGTTCAGATATCAAGATTTTACCAAATAGCATTTGTCGGGGAACAGGTGTATTGACAGTCTGTCACATTTACCTTCCCCATCCTGAAATACTTATTTGACACGCCTCGAATTGTGTCAGTGCATTAACGTTAGCCTAGCCAGCTAACATAACGTTAGCTAGCTAACTAGCCTGTGTGTTCTGTGCAATATCATCTGGCAAGGCGTTAGCTAGCAAGTTTTTTAGCTGAAAAAAAGGGGAAGGTAAATAAAGCTAGCTAATTTAGCAAAGAGACCACAAAGAAGCCCTTTTAATTCGCTCGGCCGTGATTGCCAATGTGGTTGGTCTGCTGTAACCTTACTGCCTGTACCAAAACATCTCATGTGATGATGATGATGGCCTGTCAGATTTTGCATAGTGAGGTCCATTCTTCGTCTTGTCTGACATTATGTTGCTAGCTAGCTATATCTAACTTGACGTGCTGTTGTGATCATTGGCCCATAGTTAGCCATCGTGCCCATTGTTAGCTAACTAACTAGTTAGCAGAGTCTGTTAGGTAGTTTCTGTCTTAGTTGAGACCATATACACATTAATACCAGGGTTGAGACAGTCGCCAACGGCATGGTCCGTTAATTACGCAGATTCTGTTGCAAACCGTTTTGCAACAGAAACCATTTACTCCAAAACGGAAAACGTTTTGCAACGAAAACGAGTTTATATTGGAAAATATTCAGCTTTGTTCCTCCCGGTTTAGTTCCGTTTGCTCCATTTGGTTCTTAAACGGTTTCTGTTGCAAGACGTAATGAATTCACCCCATGTGAACTGCGCTGTTTGTTGACAGTCAGCAGAGAGGAGGCCATTTAGCTAGGACAATAACGTTAGTAACTAAAAGGCGTATTTTACTATTCAAAAACACTAGCTAGTTAAGGCTATCACATTTTGATTTGCCAGCTGGGACATATGTTTAATCACTTTTTGTCACCAAGAAAATTGTTCATGTCATCATTAATATATTTGTTTGATACTAACGTTAGCATTTTTCGTTTTTCTTAATTGTAGTGTAAACAAGGTGCTTTAGTTGGAAATATTGAACATGTAGGCAGTAGGAAGTCCTTCTGAATATTTATTTGTTAACCCTAATGTATTAGCCAATACAGACTGTTTTTTTTTTATCTACCAAGATTTTAGAGGCAGAGACAAAATAACACACTTTCATTCTCTTCCTCTCCCATACCTCTTTATTGCAGGCTCTTTGTGTGAGATGGGGGACGATCGACCTTTTGTGTGCACCGCCCCAGGCTGTGGACAGGTAGGGTCTAATTTACACTCTTTTTCTCTTCATCCCTCACTCTCTTTTCCCACTCTCCCTCCTGTCTTTACAGATCTCGGATTTTAGAATCCATCAGATTACTTTCACCAGTGTCTTGCGTTTTCTTTGTGTACAGAGATTTACCAATGAAGACCATCTATCAGTCCACAAACATAAGCATGAGATGACCCTAAAATTTGGTCCTGCCAGAACTGATTCCGTCATCATCGCAGGTGCTTACCTTTACTATTCCTAGAATTTCTCAATTTGACTGTATGAGAAAAGTATGAGAGAAACATTTTTGTCTAGCTATCAAACCAACACCACCCTGTGTGGACAGATGAGCAATCTCTGTTGTTGACAGAGAGGATTTACCTGTACTATGAAGCCTCTAAACCAGTGTCTCCTCTTTCTCTCTACCACCAGACCAGACCCCCACGCCCACCCGCTTCCTGAAGAACTGTGAGGAGGTGGGTCTGTTCAATGAGCTGGCCAGCTCCTTCGAACAGGAGTTCCGGAAGGCCCATGAGGATGACCAGAGGAACAAAAACCCGGTGAGGGTGAGGACGGTGGAGGGGCTAGGATGGGTTTGGTTTTTAAACACGGGTAGTTTGACCAATTTATTAATGTTGTGTCTGATTGTTGGTCCCCACACAGCTCCCCACCCCTCATCTTCTGGCCCCACCCCTACAGACCCTGTCTGGGGTGAAGGAGGAGGATGAGGGGCCTCTGGAGGTTGACTCCTCGCCCCCAGGCAGTCCTGACTCCACGTCCAGCATGTCGGACAGTAGCAAGGAGCCAATGGGGAGAGGAAAGGTATGACCTGGGGGCAGGGCGAACAGGTTGTATGGTTGAACAGATTAATCGATGTGTGTTCTTTCCTCTTGTCAAGTTTGCATGGTAACTTGGGTGAGAGAGAGAGAAAGGAACAGTGGTGGCCAGAGAGTAAAGTAATCACTTAACTATGAGGCAAGTAAAGAAGATGTCAGCAAAAAGTAGACAATTAGTGGGTGTCTTAGTGGGTTCAGCTCAGCGGCCTGTAGTGTTCAACTCCCACCTGGGTTTCTCTGACTGGATGTGATGTGTGTTGACAGGAGACTCTTCCTCCTCCACGACCAGTGTTGAGCTCCACCCCCACGCCAACCATTGTACGGCCTGGGTCCCTCCCCATTCACCTTGGTTACGACCCCCTGCACCCGACACTGCCGTCGCCAACTTCTGTCATCACACAAACCCCACCCTCTAACAGACAACTGGGGTGAGTCTAATCTACCAACATCTGTCTATATTTGTATTCTCTCTGTCTTTTTCATTTATACCAATCTCCTGTTCTCAGCTCTCCGACAGGCTCCTTCCCACTGGTAATGCATCTCCCCAATGGACAGACGGTCCCTCTCCTCCCCAGCCCAAATATGACCTCAGTCATATCTGTGAGAATCAATCACATTTATTTATAATGCCCTTTTTACATCGGCAGTTTTAGTGAAAGTAATAGATGTCTAATTAACAATAACATACTTGATAATGGCAGATATTGGTACGTGTTATTTTGTCCTCTTATTTAGTCTCTTCTTTTGTAATGTGTAGCTGGCGAGGCCATTTAATATGGTGCCCAACATCCCTGGGATTCCAGGCCCTCCGATTGGTGGGACCAGCAGCGGCTCCTCCTCCCCATCTGGGTATAGTCTACACTCAGAGGCCAAGATGGTGAGAGGCGCATGCACTGGCGGACACACACTACACACCGCACACAGAGTTAAGGACCAAATGGCAGTGGGACTACCCGTCGCAGTGGAAGGCAAAGGGAGCCAAAATAACTTGTAGTTTTGCAACCCTAGGAAGGCATGTTGTTGACATCTGTATGACATTTCTGTGTGTGTCCCTCCCTCTCTGTAGAGGCTGAAGGCGGCGCTGACCCAGCAACAGCATGGCCTGGGGGCTCAGAACGGGGCTGGAGGGGGCACAGGGGGGGTGGGAGAGGGCACAGGGGGGGTGGGGGGGGGACCGGGATCCAGCCCCGCTGTCCCCCAGAGACATGAGCAGTGCCAGCAGCCCTCGCAGCATTCTGACACCCCCTCACCTGCACAGCCACAGGTAAAACACATACTGATACAATACCTAAGGGTCAGGTGGAATCTACTAGACGCAGGGTGGCCTTTATCTCCAGAAATGATAAAAATACTGGAAAGAACACTGAACAAACTAAAACCATGTTTTGTAGATTAAATATGCTGGCAACTCTGTAAAGGTATTGATAAGAGAACTTCTCTGCAGATTCCGTCTGACCCTATATATTTGGTAATGCATTATCTCATGTCGCTTGCATGTATTTGCGTACATTTTGTGCACAAACAGTGAATACAAAAATGCACAGGCACACTCTCATGCATATATGATTTACATATACTCACACAGCAAACCAGCAGTGGCTCCTCCTCTCCATTTGGGTATAGTCTACATTCAGAGGACATGATGGTGAGAGGCGTATACACGGTAACACTTTGAAATACACATTCAAATGCACTTTTACACACACACACACACACACACACACACACACACACACACACACACACACACACACACGCTCACACTCTTGCATTCTCTCTCTCTCTCTCTCTCTCTCTCTCTCTCTCTCTCTCTCTCTCTCTCTCTCTCTCTCTCTCTCTCTCTCTCTCTCTCTCTCTCTCTCTCTCTCTCTCTCTCTCTCTCTCTCTCTCTCTCTCTCTCTCTCTCTCTCTCTCTCTCTCTCTCTCTCTCTCTCTCTCTCTCTCTCTCTCTCTCTCTCTCTCTCTCTCTCTCTCTCTCTCTCTCTCTCTCTCTCTCTCTCTCTCTCTCTCTCTCTCTCTCTCTCTCTCTCTCTCTCTCTCTCTCTCTCTCTCTCTCTCTCTCTCTCTCTCTCTCTCTCTCTCTCTCTCTCTCTCTCTCTCTCTCTCTCTCTCTCTCTCTCTCTCTCTCATGCACACACACCTATTCCAAGGTGTATAACACCCTCCCCGTCCTCCCCAGGTGTCCCCGGCCCAGCCCACCGGGGGTAGGAGGCGGCGGGGTGCGGAGGCCGACCCAGATGAGAGAAGGCAGCGCTTCCTGGAGAGGAACAGGGCGGCGGCGTCTCGCTGCCGACAGAAACGCAAGGTTTGGGTTGGCTCTCTGGAGAGGAAGGCAGAGGACCTGGCTACCATGAACGTCTCTTTGACCGTGAGTCTACTGCACTATGACCTAGACTGTAACTGCCTATTACAGCCAGTTACAATAGACCATAAAAGGCAATGAGAAGGGCAAAGGCAATATGTAACTTTTTGGGCGACCTGACCAAATTCACATAGAAATGTGAGTTATAGATATGTAATTCTCGTTGAAAGCAAGTCTAAGAAGCGGCAGATCTGTTCTATGTGGTTTATTTCTATGCTTCCCATTCTTAAATTTTGTTTTGCGTCTTCCTTTTGGTTTTGTACACCAGTTGAAAATACAATATTTTTGGTTATGGAAAAGATATTTCACAGTGGTTTAGATGGTACAATGATTCTCTACACTATACTTGCTTGTTTTGTCACACAAACTGAAATTGGGTAACTATTAGAATTTTAGCAACCAGGAAATGGCAGAGTGATTTCTGCATAGTGCATCTTTAAAACCATGAACCCGTCTGATTTGTATTATACTGGTAGAAGCTCTAATATGATTCTCGTGCCCATGGGGTTTTGGTGTATGGTTGTCAGTGGTTGAGAAGACAAATGTTGTGTGTACATTGTCTTGTGTGTTCATGCCTATATGTGGTGTTCTGTTTCTGTCAGAATGAAGTGGGTCTGCTGAGGAACGAGGTGACACAACTGAAACAGCTGCTACTGGCCCACAAAGACTGCCCTGTCACTGCCATGCAGAAGGCGGCTGCCTACTTAGGTAATTAAGACAACATACACTACATTACCAAAAGTATGTGGACACCAACTCGTCGAACATCTCATTTTAAAATCATGGGCATTAATATGGAGTTGGTCCCCCTTTTGCCGCTATAACAGCCTCCACTCTTCTGGGAAGGCTTTCCACTAGATGTTGGAATATTGCTGTGGGGACTTGCTTCCATTCAGCCTCGAGCATTAGTGAGGTCAGGCACTGATGTTGGGTGATTAGGCTTGGCTCGCAGTCGGTGTTCCAAATCACCCCAAAGGAGTTTGATGAAGTTGAGGTCAGGCCAGTCAAGTTCTTACACACCAATCTCGACAAACCATTTCTGTATGGACCTTGCTTTGTGGACTTGGGGCCTTGTCATGCTGAAACAGGAAAGGGCCTTCCCCAAACTGTTGCTAGCTGGAAGCACAGAATTGTCTAGAATGTCATTGAATGCTGTAGCGTTAAGATTTCCCTTCACTGTAGCTAAGGGGCCTAGCCAAAACCATGAAAACAGCCCTAGACCATTATTCCTCTTTCACCAAACTTTACAGCTGGCACTATGCATTGGGGCACGTTCTCCTGGCATCCGCCAAACCCAGATTTTTCTGTCGGACTGCCAGATGGTGAAGCGTGATTCATCACTCCAGAGAACGCGTTTCCACTGCTCCAGAGTCCAATGGTGGCGAGCTTTACACGACTCCAGCCGACGCTTGGCATTGCGCATGGTGATTTTTGGCTTGTGTGTGGCTGCTTGGCTATGGAAACCTATTTCCTGAAGCTCCCGACGAACAGTTATTGTGCTGACGTTGCTTCCAGAGACAGTTTGGAACTTGGCAGTGAGTGTTGCAATCGAGGACAGACTATTTTTACGAGCTACGCGCTTCAGTACTCGGTGGTCCCGTTCTGTGAGCTTGTGTGGCCTACCACTTTGCGGCTGAGCTGTTGTTGCTCCTAGACGTTTCCACTTCACAATAACAGCACTTACAGTTGACTGGGGCAGCTCTGGCAGAAATTTGACGAACTGACTTGTTGGAAAGGTGGCGTCCTATGACGGTGCCACGTTGAAAGGCACTGAGCTCTTCAGTAAGGCCATTCTACTGCCATTGTTTGTCTACGGAGAGTGCATGGCTGTGTGCTTGATTTTATACACTTGTCAGCAACGGGTGTGGCTGAAATAGCCAAATCCACTAATTTGAAGTATGTCCACACACTTTTGTGTATACATGAATCTACTATCAATCACACAAGTCTGTCATTCACTCCATCTGTTTGATTTTTAATTTAGCCTCATTTATCTGTCCCCAATCAACTTGTACATCCATTCACCCACTTACCGATCCAACTCATCCATCTAATCTATTGCTTGCCTGTCACCTCTCTTTAAGGGTGAATGTTTCTCTCTCTGTCTGTAGCTGCAGGAGGAGAGGAGAGCTCCAGGGATCCCCCCTCCGAGCCTATGGGCTCCACAGCCTTGGTCATCCAGCACGGGCCTTCGGCCCCTGTCCCCAGCCCTGGTGCAATCACCGTCAACGGGCTGAGCGTATGCGCGGCTGAGGCAGTGGCCATGTCGGTCCTGGCCGGGATGGGGGCGGCCCACCAGGGAGGGGTCCTCATGGCGCCACAGCCTCAGCCTGCCCCCAGATGATGCACAGGGAGCCAATAAGAACTTTAGGAGGCCGGACTGGTACAATTATGTGAGAGATTGAAAGGGACCTGATTTGAAATCTGAAATCCCACCAGTTGTTAATAGAAGGGGGGTGAGAAGTACTATCTCCAACCTATGCTCAGACCTTGGATACAGTGGCAGCCAGGAAAGGATGTTGGGAGTTGACATCCTGTCAAAGCCACAGAACCCCCCCCCCACCCCCCCAAACACACACACACACACACACTCGCTTACAGCCAATGATAATCACTGAACATACCGAGTAGTCCCGCCCCTTTTGCCCCTTTTCTGATGGATCCCTGCTTGGAAGCACTGTCACTGCGTATATACAAGCGTATGTACATACTCGCACCCCGTGACATACACACACTCACACACTCACACACTCGATCACCGAATGTAGTGTGTTTTTGTCTATTTGCAACTCTCTCCCCTGTCTACAGTGTAAATCTCTTCTTACATATTTATCTTCTTCATGCAGCTGTTAATCCATGGGGAAACTCTTTTTAGGGCTGAATAAGCGTGAGATATTGTTTTCCCTTTGTCATGGAGTGAGCCAAAGTATGAGTATGTTCAATGTCTGGCCTTTTTAAAAATTTGTATTATTATTGTTTTTTTATAGGAATTCTGCATTCTGACAATGTGTATGAAACCCTTATTGACTGCATGGATATTAGAGGAGACTGATGAAGACCACTGTCTGTGTGCTGGTGTCTGCTCATATTGTTGCTGGTTTTTATCATACTGCTTTTCTCTCCCACTTTTTAAAGTGATATCAAATGACTGATGCAAACAATGACAGTGTCCTAATGTAACACTTGAAATGGTTAGGTTTTAGATTATACTTTATGTAGTAATCAACAAACTTTTCATTAGATTTATAAATTATTTACCCAGGCTAAGTTGAGAAAAAGTAGTACAATATATTTTTTATATTCAAAACAAATATTAATGTTCCTGCATTTATCTAAAATGTGTGTAGTGAATACAGTGGTAGAATGGTTTGTTCTAATTCAATGAAAACCAATTACATTCTAAATGATAAGAGAAAATGTAAACATATGACATTTTCTTGAATGCAAATGTCGATTAGGGGACGTCTATTAAGAGAAAATGTAAACCTACCACATATTCTTGAATGCAAATCTACATTAGGGGACGTCTATATGGAGTAAAACATCATGTCCTTGTCTCGGGTGCTTTCCAACATTTAAAAAAACTATACTGTCTTTTGGAGTATATCACTTTTGTAAGACACGTCACTGAAATATTTATGAAATGTCATTGAGTGGTGTCTTTTTTTTTTTTTTTTTTACATTTTGTGTTGAGGAATACCTTGTTTGTTTCATCTTTTTTTAACATGTCAATGCTCTATTCATCATTTTGTTATTGCTGTAACTGAACCCTGCGTCACGTTACCTTTCCCCTCGTGTTCTGTCAAGAGGATGGGTATGTCTGTCTTCAACAGTGAACCCAGAGTGTAACCTCCCACAAACTATTATGGAATTTGTCTCCAATCCGTCGAGAGGGTGTTGTTCCCCAAAAGAATTACACCTCAAGGCGGGGAAATTTAACTTGTGTATAGTCTCAACTATTAAAAGATCTCCGGCAAAATAAACAAGTTACTGGCAACAAGGGGTTTAGGTTAATCTTTTTCATGCTTAGTATCTAAGTGCCTATCCCCTTGGTACAGAGCTCCATGACAGTAGGAGCAGAAGCTGCCTGATGTGGTACTGGCTCAGGGTGCTCAGGGATTAGGATGGGCTGGTGGCATACGTGTACACAACAAGCACAGGAAACGAGAAGGCTTCTGTATGTCAGAGAGCGAGATAGACCCTGCATGTGACTGTGTATAGACCATAAGGGGAGAATCCTAACTTCCACTAAATAGATTTTTCACCAAGTCTCCCACTGACATGAATGCATGACTAAGTGAAAATTGACTGGAAGTTAGAATTAGCCTCTAAAATTGTGTTCCAGACATTTGTGTGATGTTAGGATGTTCATCTTGTCATGAAATTGCAATAGTTGACTGACCGATATTATGGACCATAGTTTCATAATCAGTAGCCCAGTGTGTGTTCAGTCAGTGGTGTGTGAAATGCTCTTAAACATTCATTTTCCATACAGCAGGATTCACCAACTGGCGGGCCGAATTTGAAATGTGGGTGGTTTTATTTGGCCCCCCAAGTTTTTTTGAATGTTCATAGTCTGACATAAAAGACTGTAAAAACACCAGGAAATCAGCTCCAGTGATTTTAATTTAAGAAATCTGAACCCCAAGTTTTCCCACGCATAATAGAGAGACACGTGATTGTATACACATGTAAGCAATGTTTGAAATGATTGTTTTAGTCAAACATCTATTTGGGCTTATTGCTGGCAATTTGCAGTCTACAAATTATTTGTAATTATGTTCCGGCCCCCCACCAACCGTTCAAGAAAATATAGTTGATGGCTGAATGAAGTTGATGATCCCTGCCATACAGTAACGCCAGGGGGAGCAGGCAGTCTAATGATTTCATGCGCCAGTCACAACCATTAACATCAGACATGGTCATGTGACAGATTCCTTTGGTGAGTTGTTCATTTCTCACAGTTATGGCGGTGTTAGGGAGTCGAAAGGATGGAGTACAGTCTTGATTTTTGCTTTTCTCGTTGACTCAGGAACTTGTCACCACTTTTAATTTCTTAACATTCTACGTTTTATTATTGCAACGATGGCGGACCGAGGCGTGGATATGTTGGCACTCCCGAAAGAGGTCAAGGACCAATTGGCGGAGTTGGATTTGGAACTGTCCGAAGGTAAGGATTTTAGATGGGGGAAAGATAAATAGGTGTTGTGTCCCAGATAAAAACAATAACAATCACCCGTCTGCTGTCAGTGGTGAGAACTGCAGTCTATAACCGGGCAAGCACGACTCCCTCCCCCTGCTATGTTGCCGAGGAGGATAAAAACACTGACCTATTTTCATTTGATTAGCTACTATAGTTAATGTAATCAAAATACAATCATTATTTTCGCCTATAATGGCATAGTGTTTTTGAGCAATGAGGATATAGAGAGATGGTTATTTTACTGGATAAGGCTTTTGATGTATTAACTGTATGATACTATAGTTTATGACTGGATGTTTTTTAATAAGGTTTTTTGTTTATTTATACTTTACATAATACTTACCATCAGAAGTAACCATAGCTCTCAACATTAACACAATCTTCCAATTTGCTTTGCAGAGTCAGTGCATTTTTCTCTAGTAGCTAGGATAAAAATTGCCTTCATGTAATTTACAGTATCAAAAAGGAGATCATAGAGGTTTTCCTCCTGTCAGAAATTAGGTCAAGGCTCTCTTCCTCATCACATAGTTATTGTGTCTGTTTCTCAAGCGATAGTGCTGTTGAAATTATGCTGCACGTTCCATAGACCTACAAGGCTGTCGACTGCTAAGCTCTCTTGTTAATGTGGGAATGCAGCGTTTGCCTTGTTTTGACAAATGGCAATGCTAAAAATAAAAAATAAATAATATGGTGTTATGCAAGTCTCCTTGGTGGGTGAATCACAGTATTGCTGGATCTGTGCCATGCGGTTCAAAGCACCCCGAGGTGCATGAGTAATGTAATGTTTCAACTTTGGAGAGGAAGGAGAGAGAACGTATGTGATGGAGGAGTAGAGTTACCATTGGTGACTGACTTACTGAAGTCAATTCTCTCCCTGAATCTGCTCCCCTCTCTCCCCACTGTGTGAACATTGAATAATAGTACAGTTTCACACTGTGCCTATTGAGCTCTTCACAGCTTACCGCTGAAACTCATGGCTCCATGGAGTCATCATGGATTCCGACTGTCCAGGTCTCATCCAGACACAGTTGGATGACTGAAACTGAAACGGAAGACCAGGTGTGGAGAAAGGTTTTCAGTAATTTTCCAAGGCCTCCATACTATTCTGCCACCACCAGACCTTTGGTTGTGGGCCCTGGCACTTGTGATTTTCCATCAAATCTGCTGAGTATAATTTCAACATTTGTTTTATTTGAGACTAAAAAAGTTACTTTTGTCACTACTCACCTGTAATAATCATTCAATAGTTGCTTTCTGAAACGTCTCAAAGTGAGGACATTAGCCTAACAAGAGAATCATAGTAGAATCAAATAGCCTGTGCACATCATCAAACACAGCCCCCCTGGGATACAGCCACAAAGATGGCCTCTCAGTGGTTACAAACTAATCAAAACAACTCCCTCAAAACAACATGGTCTCAGAGCATTTCGTATTAGTCTGTATGTAAATCCGAGACACTCCATTTAGTATATGTTACGTTTCGTATGGTATCTATTCATTTGTGGATGTCCATCATCCATTTCGTATGATATGTTACGAATTGCAATTCGTACGATGTGTTACGAATTGCAGTTTGTACGATGTGTTTCGAAACGCAATGTACGATATGTTACGAATTACAAAATGTACAATATGTTAGCTAGGTAGCTAACATTAATATTAGCTAGCTCTAGGGGTTAGGGTTAACTAGCATGCTAAGTAGTTGCAAAGTAGCTCAAAAGTAATAAGTAGTCGCAAAGTTGCTAATTATCTAAAATGCTAAAGTTGTCCGTGATGAGATCCGAACACGCAACCTTTTGGTTGCTAGACGTTCATGTTATAGGCCAACCCATTCACCCCGACCAACCACCCTCTTTCCGTTTTTGCCTTCAGTAACCTATCTTATGTAACCATACCAAATGTAACATATCATACTAATTTGAGTGTCCCAGATTTACGTTTACTATGTTGCGTCTAGCTGTTACTGAGACCAGTCTGCTCAAAAAGATGTGTGAAATCTATTTTACATTGATCAAATCAATTAGATTGGGCTGTTTAATATGTCACAGGGCACTTCTAAAAAAGTCTGAGTGATGGAGAAGCCTTAATTCACTGTTACAAACGGTGGGTGAACTCACTTCTACTTGTGGTATCGTTTAATAATAGACAGCAATTAACAGTTTGGTTAGTGAGGGTTCGGAGTAGTGCTGCTCTCCTTAGGATCACACACACAGATGGAGAGAGAGAAAACAGACTGGAGTACCTATCTATTAATAATAATGGCATGCTGTATAAACAGATGTACTGCATAAACAGACTGTCTCTAGTTTTCTGCTGTGTGTGCAAATCGAGTGTAAATGTTTGAGAGTGTTTTTGTGTGGCATACATTGGTTGTGGGATTTTTGTTGATAGGGGGTTTTTGCTTTAGTGACTGAAGAGCTCAGCAGTAGTAGTAGGCCTATACAACTACTACTCAACTGTAAATGCTAGCCTGCTGTATGCTTATTGGTCTGTTGTCCTCAGACATTTAGAGCAGTAGTTAACTACCCCTGATAAGACCTACCAGCTCCACGTGTAGGCCTATCCCTTGACAATCTCTGTAGTTACATTAACAGACAGTGTAGGCTTATTAAAATGTAGCCTAGTTACATGTTTATTAGGATACATAGTACTTGAATGAATGATGAGTATTGAAATGGCCTGTTGTTGTGGTGTTATGGCTCAAGTTTGAGGTGTTTGTTTATTCCCGCCCATCAGCCCTGTAGCCCTCAGCTAGTCCACTGACTCCACTCACACACATAATCCATTTTGAGCCCCAGCAGCACTTAACACCCAACGATTGATTCACCACAAAGAGAAGCCTGTCTCATTATTCCAGCCACACTGAGCTATGACCAGATGGCCAGACCGGAGTAGCCATGTTTGTAGTTCCATCAGCCTGCTGGTGGTTGTAGTTTAACTGTAGCTAGTATCATACAGTAAATGAATTGGATCAGTTGGGACAGGATTCAGTAAAGGCTTCAGTAGCACAACAACTCAATAGAAACTCAAAACCCCCAGTGCGGGGGTCAACTGAAAGTCTCTGTCACAGTGGCGAAGGGAGGACGACATGGTGTACTCTATATCCAACAGTCTTCCCCCCCACCCACCTTTATTTAACCAGGTAGGCCAGTTGAGAACAAGTTCTCATTTACAACTGCGACCTGGCCAAGATAAAGCAAAGCAGTGCGACACAAACAACACAGTTACACATGGGATAAACAAACGTACAGTCAATAACACCATAGAAAAAAAATAATCAAAGTTGTTGCTGTAAGCACATAGCCTACTCTCTACTATCTATGTTTTGGGAAGTACTTTATCAGTATTATGCACCAAAACACATAATCTATTTTAATGAACTGCCAGTACATTTCCATTTATATGGAGTAGTAGCACTCTATCCGGAGTCTTCTTAATGTTTCTCATGCATATCCTTTACATTTCTAACAATCAGCCCATTGTTGTCACTCTGTTCCAAAGACGGGACTCCCATGGCAACAAATATAGGAAATATGCACCATTGCAGTGATGGTGGATTATGTGCGTGCGCGTGCGTGTGTGCGTGTACGTGTGCATGTACGTGTGTGCGTATTAAAGGGATACTTCGCAGATACCTATAGACTTCCAGTTGTTGCGCTAACGCTAGTTAGCATTGGCTTGCGAAACTACATCTTACTTCCTTTACACTGGACACAGAGACATGAAAATGGTATTCATCTGACACTGGGAAGTAGATAAAGGGCCTCATTGCCAAAATCCTGAATTATCCCTTTAAGGTCTCCCCTACACCCAGCTCTAACCCCGGTGACTGTGGGGACACAATGGTAGCCATTGAGAGGATCAAAGCCATGCTGGCTGGAAGCTCGGCTGGAATTCAAAACACTCAACCACAACCCTTTATGTGTTTTAAGCTGCTCAAATGAACTGTATGTGTGTGTGAAAGTGAGCTAGCTGTACAGTTACTGTAAATATGACTACTTCACACACACACACACACACACACACACACACACACACACACACACACACACACACACACATACACACACACACACACACACACACACACACACACACACACACACACACACACACACACACACACACACACACACACACACACACACACACACACACACACACACACACACACACACACACACCCCTTTGCCTGGTTTTTGTTTCTTTTGCCTGGTCTCCAAGGTCTGTGTGTATAGTGTGGTGTAGTGCTCTGATAAGAGCTGAGTGAATGGGATTCCCTTTGGCTTTGCTCTGAGTCCTGTCTCTGTCTCAGTGTGGACTATAGTGACTTGTGAGTGTTTGTCCAGTCGTGTGTGTGTGGAGGAGAGGCAGGTTTTTCAGCACAGCAGCCTGTTCCGTGCTGAGTGGAGAGGGGGAGAAAAAGAGAGAGAGAGAGAGAGAGAGTTGGAGTTGGGGGAGAGAGAGAAAGAGAGATTACGGTCGTGTCTGCGTCTCCCAATCTAGGTCACAGAGCATCAGGAGGCAACACGCCTGGCTCATTTAGCCCTCTGAGTCACAGTGGGCCAGTACTGCTGCTGGGGATCTCTCTATCGCGCTCACTCTCTCACTCTCACTCTCACTCTCTCTCGCTCGCTCTCTCGTGCTCTCTGTTGCTTACATTCTCGGTCACTCATTCTATCTATATCTCACTTATCCTCTCTCTCTCTGACGCTCGGTCGCTTGTTTTCTATCTCGCTTAACCCTCTCTCTCCCACTGTCTATCCATGGCTCTGTCGCTCATTCCCTCTCTCTGTCTATCTCTACATCTGATATGCTTTCTCTATGGCTCTCTCCTTTCTCAGCCTTTCTCTCCTTCCTACCCTTGCACTTCATCACCATAAACAAGGCAGTGTAGAATGGGGACTATGTGTATGTGTATGTATGTGTGTATGTGCACGTTGAGGATTGTAGCCAAAGTGTAGCTTTGGTGTCCTCACAGTGTGTTGACCACAGACACACACAGGGCAGGAAGAAGCCTATCCATTGAAAAGCTCATTAACTGTAACTGAGGAGCTGTGCACTGATCTCCGACCATAGTTAAAGGTCAGTAATGACCAATAGAGAAGGAAGCACAGATTCAGAGTGTGGCAGATATTGTAGAAAAACAGTCTGATATTGGCAGAGACATCTGCAGAAATGTCCAGAGATGTTGTCCGTTTTGGAAATTAAGCATTTGTGTTAGATAATAGCATGCACCTCACGCTCAACACTCTCTCAGAGAGTTCCTCTCTGTCCAGTGTCTGTGTTCTTAACCTTTTATTTTTATTGGCCAGTCTGAGATATGTCTTTTTCTTTGTAACTCTGCCAAGAAGGCCAGCATCCCGGAGTTGCCTCTTCACTGTTGACGTTGAGACTGGTGTTTTGCAGATACTATTTAATGAAGCTGCCAGTTGAGGACTTGTGAGGCGTCTGTTTCTCAAACTAGACACTCTAATGTAATTGTCCTCTTGCTCAGTTGTGCACCGGGGCCTCCCACTCCTCTTTCTATTCTGGTTAGAGCCAGTTTACGCTGTTCTGTGAAGGGAGTAGGGCACAGCATTGTACAAGATCTTCAGTTTCTTGGCAATTTCTCACATGGAATAGTCTTCATTTCTCAGAACAAGAATAGACTGATGAGTTTCAGAAGAAAGGTCTTTGTTTCTAGCCATTTTGAGCCTGTAATCGAACCCACAAATGCTGATGCTCCACATACTCCACTAGTCTAAAGACTAACACAACATGCCATTGGAACACAGGAGTGATGGTTGCTAATAATGGGCCTCTGTATGCCTATGTAGATATTCCATAAAAAAATCTGCCGTTTCCAGCTACAATAATCATTTACAACATTAACAATGTCTACACTGTATTTCTGATCAATCTGATGTTATTTTAATGGACAAAAAATGTGCTTTTCTTTCAAAAACAAGGACATTTCTAAGTGACCCCAAACTTTTGAATGTAGTGTAGTAATAATCAATAATTTTGCTCTTTATTTAACCATCTTACATATAAAACCTTACTTGTTCATCGAAAATTGTGAATAACTCACCACAGGTTAATGAGAAGGGTGTGCTTGAAAGGATGCACATAACTCTACAATGTTGGGTTGTGTTGGAGAGAGTCTCAGTCTTAAATCATTTTACACACACAGTCTGTGCCTGTATTTAGTTTTCATGCTAGTGAGGGCTGAGAATTCACTCTCACATAGGTACGTGGTTGCAAAGGGCACCAGTGTCTTAACAGTGCGATTTGCCAAGACAGGATACTCTGAGCGCAGCCCAAACCAGAAATCTGTCAGTGGCTTCTGATTAAATTACACAAAATTACACATTTTCACAGAACCTCTTGTTGCAATTTCGATGAGGCTCTCTTGTTCAGATATCGGTAAGAGGACTGGAGGCAGGGCATGAAAGGGATAACGATTCCAGTTGTTTGTGTCATCCGTTTCGGGAAAGTACCTGCACTCCCAACTCACTCAGGTGCTTCACTATATCACATTTGACATTGTCCGTAAGTTCGAGTTCATTTGCACACAAAATATCATACAATGATGTGTGTGTGTTGTCCTTGTTAATGCAGACAGAGAGGAGCTCCAACTTCTTAATCATAGCCTACATTTTGTCCCGCACATTGAATATAGTTGCGGAGAGTCCCTGTAATCCTAGATTCGGATCATTCAGGTGAGAAAAAACATCACCCAGATAGGCCAGTCGTGTGGGAAACTCATCATCATGCAAGTGGTCAGACAAGTGAAAATGATGGTCAGTAAAGAAAACTTTAAGCTCGTCTCTCAATTTTAAAAAAGTGTCAATATTTTGCCCCTTGATAACCAGTGCACTTCTGTATGTTGTAAAAGCGTTACATGGTCGCTGCCCATATCATTGCATAGTGCAGAAAATACATGAGAGTTCAGGGGCCTTGCTTTAACAAAGTTAACCATTTTCACTGTAGTGTCCAAAACGTCTTTCAAGCTGTCAGGCATTCCCTTGAGAGTAAGTGCCTCTCGGTGGATGCTGCAGTGTATCCAAGTGGCGTCAGGAGCAACTGCTTGCACACGCGTTACCACTCCACTATGTCTCCCCGTCATGGCTTTTGCGCCTTCAGTACAGATACCAACATGAGCAACAGCTACGTTTGGCTACATACGGACCGTCAGTGGAATTCCCGTGAAAAAGTAACGGTTAATGTGATTGGATGTTCATTATTTGACAAGGCTACCTGTATTTGACATTGTGTTTTTATTTCGCTGAATACTAGATAGTTTAATTTAATTTTGCCGGTGAAACGAGGCTACTCAGGTGAGAAAAAAACCTCACCAAATGTATAGCCCCGTTGGAAAATATAAATGGACTGTTTGAAAATGTGAAGACAAAAAAAAAAATGTCAGTCACATTTTTATTTGCCGTTTCCTTGACGGCATTGCACCCTAGTTTGGGAATACATGGATTTATTATAAGTTATTTGCCCTAGCCATCATAGCATCAAGATTTGTGACATGTTGCCACAAGAAAAGGGCAACCAGTGAGGAACAAACACCATTGTAGCTACAACCAATATTTATGTTTATTTATTTGCACATCGTTACAACACTGTATATAGGCATAATATGACATTTGAAATTTTGTGAGTGTAATGTTTACTGTAAATGTTTTTTGTTTATCATCTATTTCACTTGCTTTGGCAATCTAAACATATGTTTCCCATGCCAATAAAGCTCAGAGAGACAGACACAGATAGAGACTGAGACAAATCAAATTTTATTGGTCACATACACATGGTTAGCAGATGTTATTGCGAGTGTAGCGAAATGCTTGTGCTTCTAGTTCCGACAGCAATATCTAACAAGTAATCTAACAATTCCACAACAACTACCTAATACACACAAATCTAAGTAATGGGATGGAATAAGAATATGTACATATACAGTGGGGAGAACAAGTATTTCATACACTGCCGATTTTGCAGGTTTTCCTACTTACAAAGCATGTAGAGGTCTGTAATTTTTATCATAGGTGCACTTCAACTGTGAGAGATCTAAAACAAAAATCCAGAAAATCACATTGTATGATTTTTAAGTAATTAATTTGCATTTTATTGCATGACATAAGTATTTGATCACCTACCAACCAGTAAGAATTCCGGCTCTCACAGACCTGTTAGTTTTTCTTTAACCTCTAACGAGTCACCCTCCCGGATCCGGGATCCTCCTCATCAAAAAAGCTGACTAGCATAGCCTAGCCTAACGCGACAGGGATATCATATAATATAATTTCATGAAATCACAAGTCCAATACAGCAAATGAAAGATAAACATCTTGTGAATCCAGCCATCATTTCCGATTTTTTAAATGTTTTACAGCGAAAACACAATATATATTTATATTAGCTCACCACAATAGCCAAACACACCATGCCATTTATTCACCGTAAAGATAGCTTTCACAAAACCCACAAATAGAGATAAAATTAATCACTAACCTTTGGACAACTTCATCAGATGACAGTCTTATAACATCATGTTATACAATACATTTATGTTTTGTTCGAAAATGTGCATATTTAGAGGTACAAATCCTGGTTTTACATTGTGAATATGTAGCCATGATGCACCAAATTGTCCGGAGATATTTTGGACAGTCACGTAATCTAACCAAAGAACTCATCATAAACTTTACTAAAAAATACATGTTGTACAGCAAATGAAAGATACACTGGTTCTTAATGCAACCGCTGTGTTAGATTTAAAAAAATAACTTTAGTACAACATACAGCATGCAATATTGTGAGACAGCGCTCACCTATTCTCCGCCTTGTTGGAGCCAACATATTCCACAAAAATACGAAATAACATCGTAAATATTCTCTTACTTTTTGATGATCTTCCATCAGAATGTTGTGCAAGGAGTCCTTGTTCCAGAATAAATCGTTGTTTTGTTTTAGAATGTCCATTTCTTCTGTTGAATTAGTAACTTTGGCTAGCCATGTGGAGGGCACATGTCCAAGAAATCTTTGCGCACTGAACGAAAAATTCCAAAAGTCCCAATAAATGTCGAATAAACTGGTCAAACTCGGTTGAAAATCCTACTTTAGGATGTTTTTCTCATATGTATCCAATAAAATCAGAGCCTGAGCATTTCGTTGTGTATACGTAACGCATTTCAGAAGACAATGTTAGATTCCCTGGTGCGCAGTTGAATACTGACAAAAGAGCGGACCTGTCACTACAAAAGCTCTCATTCGGTCTCAGATCAAGCTAGACACCCCATTCAACATTCTATTGCCTGTTGACATCTAGTGAAAGGTGTATGAAGTGCATACAGATCCATAAATATAAGCCAGTTGAATAGGCAGGCCCTGACACAGAGCCCCATTTTCAGAATTTTCACTTCCTGTTTGGAAGTTTGCTGCAAAATGAGTTCTGTTTTACTCACAGATATAATTCAAACAGTTTTAGAAACTTCAGAGTGTTTTCTATCCAATAGTAATAATAATATGCATATTGTATGATCTAGAACAGAGTACGAGGCCGTTTAATTTGGGCACGATTTTTTCCCAAAGTGAAAATAGCGCCCCCTATTAAGAAGAAGTTTTAAGAAGCCCTCCTGTTCTCCACTCATTACCTGTATTAACTGCACCTGTTTGAACTCGTTACCTGTATAAAAGACACCTATCCACACACTCAATCAAACAGACTCCAACCTCTCCACAATGGCCAAGACCAGAGAGCTGTGTAAGGACATCAGGGATAAATTGTAGACCTGCACAAGGCTGGGATGGGCTACAGGACAATAGATAAGCAGCTTGGTGAGAAGGCAACAACTGTTGGCGCAATTATTAGAAAATGGAAGAAGTTCAAGATGACGGTCAATCACCCTCCGCCTGGGGCTCCATGCAAGATCTCACCTCGTGGGGCATCAATGATCATGAGGAAGGTGAGGGATCAGCCCAGAACTACACGGCAGAACCTGGTCAATGACCTGAAGAGAGCTGGGACCACAGTCTCAAAGAAAACCATTAGTAACACACTACGCCGTCATGGATTAAAATCCTGCAGTGATTTTCTGGATTTTTGTTTTAGATTCCGTCTCTCACAGTTGAAGTGTACCTATGATAAAAATTACAGACCTCTACATGCTTTGTAAGTAGGAAAACCTGCAAAATCGGCAGTGTATCAAATACTTGTTCTCCCCACTGTATATATATGGGATGAGTAATGCAAGATATGTAAACATCATTATTAAAGTGCCATTAATAAAGTGACTAGGGATCTATTTATTAAAGTGTCCAATGATTTCAAGCCTGTATGTAGGCAGCAGCCTCTCTGTGTTAGTGATTGCTGTTTAGCAGTCTGATGGCCTTGCGATAGAAGCTATTTTTAAGTCTCTCGGTCCCAGCTGTGATGCACCTGTACTGACCTCGCCTTCTGGATGGTAGCGGGTGATCAGGTTGTTGTCCTTGATTATCATTTTGGCCTTCCTGTGACATCGGGTGCTGTAGGTGTCCTGGAGGGCAGGTAGTTTGCCCCTGGTGATGTGTTGTGCAGACCGCACCGCCCTCTGGAGAGCCCTGCGGTTGTGGGCGGTGCAGTTGCCATACCAGGTGGTGATACAGCCCGACAGGATGCTCTCAATTGTGCATCTGTAAAAGTTTGTGAGGGTTTTAGGTGACAAGCCAAATTTCTTCAGCCTCCTGAGGTTGAAGAGGCGCTGTTGCGCCTTCTTCACCACTCTGTCTGTGTGGGTGTACCATTTCAGTTTGTCCGTGATGTGTACGCCAAGACAGAGAGAAAGAGATGTTAGCCATGAGTCCAGTTCACTGATGTACTCTGAATTATGGAGCTGAGTCGATTCTGCGGCAGTACACTGAGTTAATCTGCAGATCCCTTACCCTCACGTCAATGAGCCTACTATGCCTGTTAGCGTTAGCTAATGTTTATACCGCACTAGTTGTCTTTACATTATACAGTCTTTTCAGTACTTTACAGTGTGAATTATAGGCCAACATGGCATTAGTTTAGTGTTGTAGGCCTATAGCATGACTTAGCATTAGCAGTCTCAGACAGTGCATGGCATGGAGAATGCTACATGTATGGCACATATAATAATACAGGTATTCCCAAACTGGGGTTCACATTTAATTAATTTTTCTTCACATTTTCAAACAGTCCATTTATATTTTCCAACGGGGCTATACATTCGGGTGAGTTTTTTTTCTCGCCTGAGTTTGAGAGTGCCCTGACCCTGGTGCTAGAGGGGGTACACAGCTGGAGGTTGAATGTTTGAAGGGGTACGGGACTATAAAAAGTTTGGGAACCACTGTAATAATAGATGAAGAGACCTGCTTCCCCCTCCTCCACCCCCAGACAGACAGATCAACTGCTGGCACGGCCCATTGGGGATTATAGTCAGACAGTCTTGCCTGAGGGGTGGGCACTGATGATCACCCCACACAAACAAACACACACACACACACACTACAGCTCCGGGGTGGAGGGGGGCTTGGACACCACATGCGCAGGGTTGCCATGGACACAGAGGATCCCCCCTCTATCTTGAGTTTGTGTGTTTTATTATAAAGCTTAAACCCCGGAAGATTACAACGCCCGTAAGCCACATTGACAGCCAAAACCACAGTAACACAATCCAAAGGGCTGCTAAGCTTTTAAAGCTATTATTATTATAGAAGAAGCATATGACAATCACAGTAGGGAGAGAAAGTGTTCTCTTAAGAACAGATACACAATCAGCTCTTCTCACCCTCGAACTCAACCTAAACTATTATGAGATACAGAGCTAAAACAAAATTCTATGAGGCCTAAACTAAGGACACTATCTACTCCACACACCCACATGATCACAAGGAAATGGAAATCATTAAGCTTAATTTGAGCCAGGCGAGGGAGGGGGTCGAGGGAGGGGGTCGAAAAAAACACTCCCGGGTTCCCTAAGGATGTAAAGAGCCAGACACACCGAGAAATCTGACTGCCGATAGGTACTTAGCGCCTCTGCCCAGAGTGTTAGCAGTTAGCTTTTTGTTGTTCACATATAACAGTTTTACCTCCGATTTGCTACGTTTAAATACTCCAGGCCACAAGGTGGCAGTAGCTTGTTGGGCTTGTGCATGCTGTAGCTAATGTAAGCAAACTGGCAAGCTGCGCTAATGTTGTTGCTAGCTAGAATTTGTAATAAGCTCTTGTTGATACTAACCAGTTGGCCACAGCTAGATAACTAGTGTAGCTAGCAATGTTATAATTGTATCACAATGGATTCATTTTTAAATGAAGCAGCTGTCTGTTAGCTGTTGAGAGTCGGTGGAGTAGCTAGTTAGCTAGCTATGGTGTGCTAACATTAGCTAGCAAGCTAACTGGCACTGGCAGTATGGGCTAAAGGGAATTAAATGATTTCTTCATGATCTTGCTAGATAGCTAGCTTGGTAAAGCATGTAGTGTTATGTGCATTGTGCTTCACTTACCATCCCATTCTTTTCATATGAAGTGTTTGTGACTGCCTGGCTCGGTCAATAAGCTAACGTTAGCTAGCTAACTAATGAGCGGGTGCAGATGATCAAACTGAACCGAACAAAATTCTTTCAAGCACAAAACTCCTTAGCTTGTTGTAAAAAAAATCAAATTGAAAGACTTGCTCTAGAAAGAATATGTATTATGCAGCTTTATTGTATTAGTTAGAACAATTATGATTAAATGGAGTACACTGGGAAAAGTGCCCCCCCTTTTACCTTTTACTTGTAACTTCTGTTTACTCCCCCAGGTCCGGGGGTGTGCTATTTTCACAGCTGTTATTTTTGCTATTTTCACGCTGCTCGTTCACGCTGTCGTTCACACTGCTCATTCACGCTGCTCGTTCTCACTGCTGTTTGACTGCTTGTTTCTACAGCACCAACTTGTGAGTTGGTCATCTCCCCCTCGTATAGTGTATGTGCAGCCAGGATATATACAGTGAGCAAGTCCTCCGATTTCTCTCTGTTTGCTGTACTGGTGTGTTTAAATGTTACAAAAATTATAATATATATATATATATATTTTTTTTCTCACCATTATTTAACCAGGTAGGCTAGTTGAGAACAAGTTCTCATTTGCAACTGCGACCTTGCCAAGATAAAGCAAAGCAGTTCGACACATACGACAACACAGAGTTACACATGGAACAAACAAACATACAGTCAATAATACAGTAGAAACAAGTCTATATACAGCATGTGCAACTAAGGTAGGATAAGGGAGGTAAGGCAATAAATAGGCCATGGTGGCGAAGTAATTACAATATAGCAATTAAAGACTGGAATGGTAGAATGTGCAGAAGATGAATGTGCAAGTAGAGATACTGGGGTGCAAAGGAGCAAGAAAAATAAATAAATACCGTTTTGGGATGAGGTAGAAGGATTGGGCTATTTACAGATGGGCTATGTACAGGTGCAGTGATCTGTGAGCTGCTCTGACAGCTGGTGCTTAAAGCTAGTGAGGGAGATAAGAGTCTCCAGCTTAAGTGATTTTTGCAGTTTGTTCCAGTCATTGGCAGCAGAGAACTGGAAGGAGAGGCGGCCAAAGTAAGAATTGTCTTTGGGGGTGACCAGTGAGATATACCTGCTGGAGTGCGTGCTACGGGTGGGTGCTGCTATGGTGACCAGTGAGCTGAGATAAGGCAGGGCTTTACCTAGCAGAGACTTGTAGATGACCTGTAGCCAGTGGGTTTGGCGACGAGTATGAAGCGAGGGCCAGCCAACGAGACCGTACAGGTCGCAGTGGTGGGTACTATATGGGGCTTTGGTGACAAAACGGATGGCACTGTGATAGACTGCATCCAATTTGTTGAGTAGAGTGTTGGAGGCTATTTTGTAAATGACATCATCGAAGTCGAGGATCGGTAGGATGGTCAGTTTTTCGAGGGTATGTTTGGGAGCATGGGTGAAGGATGCTTTGTTTTGCGAAATAGGAAGCAGATTCTAGAATTCATTTTGGATTGAAGATGTTTCATGTGAGTCTGGAAGGAGAGTTTACAGTCTAACCAGACACCTAGCTATTTGTAGTTGTCCACATATTCTAAGTCAGAACCGTCCAGAGTAGTGATGCTGGACGATCGGTTGAAGAGCATGCATTTAGTTTTACTTGCATTTAAGAGCAGTTGGAGGCCACGGAAGGAGAGTTGTATGGCATTGAAACTCATCTGGAGGTTAGTTAACACAGTGTCCAAAGAAGGGCCAGACGTATACAGAATGGTGTCATCTGCGTAGAGGTGGATCAATGAATCACCAGCAGCAAGAGCGACATCATTGGTGTATACAGAGAAGAGAGTCGGCCCGAGAATTGAACCCTGTGGCACCCCCATAGAGACTGCCAGAGGTCCAGACAACAGACCCTCCGATTTGACACGCTGAACTCTATCAGAGAAGTAGTTGGTGAACCAGGCGAGGCAGTCATTTGAGAAACCAAGGCAGTTGAGTCTGCCAAAAAGAATACGGTGATTGACAGAGTCGAAAGCCTTGGCCAGTTCGATGAAGACGGCTGCACAGTAATGTCTCTTATCGATGGCGGTTATGATATTGTTTCTGACCTTGAGCGTGGCTGAGGTGCACCCATGACCAGCTCTGAAGCCAGATTGCATAGTGGAGAAGGTATGGTGGGATTCGAAATGGTCGGTAATCTGTTTGTTAACTTGGCTTTTGAAGACCTTAGAAAGGCAGGGTATGATAGATATAGGTCTGTAGCAGTTTGGGTCTAGAGTGTCTCCCCCTTTGAAGAGGGGGATGACCGCGGCAGCTTTCCAAGCTTTGGGAATCTCAGACGATACGAAAGAGAAGTTGAGCAGGCTAGTAATAGGGGTTGCAACAATTTGCAACAAATCCAGATTGTCTAGCCCGGCTGATTTGTAGGGGTCCAGATTTTGCAGTTCTTTCAGAACATCAGCTATCTGGATTTGGGTGAAGGAGAAATGGGGGAGGCTTGGGCGAGTTGCTGTGGGGGGTGGAGGGCTGTTGATCGGGGTAGAGGTAGCCAGGTGGAAAGCTTGGCCAGCTGTAGAAAAATGCTTATTGAAATTCTCAATTATAGTGGATTTATCGGTGGTGACAGTGTTTCCTAGCCTCAGTGCAGTGGGCAGCTGGAAGGAGGTGCTCTTATTCTCCATGGACTTTACAGTGTCCCAGAACCTTTTTGAGTTTGTGCTACAGGATGCAAATTTCTGCTTGAAAAAGCTAGCCTTAGCTTTCCTAACTGCATATGTATATTGGTTCCTAACTTCCCTGAAAAGTTGCATATCACGGGGGCTATTCGATGCTAATGCAGAACACCACAGGATGTTTTTGTGCCGGTCAAGGGCAGTCAGGTCTGGAGAGAACCAAGGGCTATATCTGTTCCTGGTTCTAAATTTTTTTAATGGGGCATGCTTATTTAAGATGGTGAGGAAGGCATTTTTAAAGAATAACCAGGCATCCTCTACTGACGGGATGAGGTCAATATCCTTCCAGGATACCCAGGAGATATATTGTCTCTAGAGACGTTTAAACCAGGTGATGTCACCGCATATGTGGGAGGTGGAACTAAATGGTAGGTTAAGGCATATTGAGCAGGGCTAGAGGCTCTACAGTGAAATAAGACAATAATCACTAACCAGGACAGTAATGGACAAGGTATATTGATATTAGGGAGAGGCATGCATAGCCTTGTGATCAATAGGGGTCCAGTGAGTGGTTGGGCTGGCTGGAGACACGACGATTCAGACAGCTAGCAGGCCGGGGCTAGCAAGCTAGCAGAAGGGCCTTAGAGGGACGTCTCAATGGAGAAAAGTCTGTTTTAGCCTCCGCGTGCGGTGACGTCGATAGACCAGTCGTGATGGATTAGTAGGGTTCCGAGTAGCAGAGGGTTCCAAGTCCAATTGGCAAAGTAGGTATAGTGTGACTTGGGTGTGTGTTGCTTGTGTGCTTGCCATTTCCCCGGCTGTGCTTGTTTCCGTAGGCGGGATGTATTTGCAAACCCCTGTAGCTCATGTACATTTCTGTCAAGAAGAGAGACACAGAAGCCCAGCTAGCCTAGCTAGCCTGTAGTGCTTTTGCTGTTCGTTAGGCCTACTCATCTTGTTGGCTGACGAAAAGTAAATGCGGACAGTTCTTCTGATATCTTCAATATGCAACTTGGAATTGGATAAGGACATGCGCAGTTGCGTCCCCGATGTGTCTGTCTTCACTTGTAGCCTGTGAGAAAGTCCCGTTCACATGATGGAGAGCCATGTGAGTGAGAGGTGCTTCGGAGCACGCAGCACTCGGGGAGAAGGAAATTCTAATTATTATATTTAGCCCAAGTGCACAATGGCCACTGGCCGCAAAAGGCATGGATGTTTTTAGGGTGCATTACGGCCACACAAAGGGTATGCCTCCGGGAAATTCGAGGCATTATCAAGTGCTTGTAAAGTTGTGCATGGGAGAAACAAAGCAGAGCTCATGCATTTTCAAGCAACTTTTTTCAAATCATCATTAGAGTCGCATCATGCAGCCTTACAATGTATTAATAAATCAAACATATAGCCCAATGTTTGTAGAACAATTAAAGTTACATTAATAACTCTAAATTAAGCTTGTAGGAGTACCTATTTATTTGTTAACCGCTTAACACAGGATAGCCGCATGCGCGCTCTCCCTCAAATCGTCTGGGGAAGATATCCTTTCTATTTTGTTCAGCTTTGTTCAATTGTATTCTTCACACTAAAATAATATACAATAATGCCATGGAATTCTAAACAAATCTTCTCTGCTAAATGAGTGTAGCCCACAGACATATAGCATAGCCAGATCATGACCTGACATAAGGACAACTCATAGTAAGCTATTCTGTTCTTCTGAAATAGACTACATTTTCTCCATATCATGTTTCTTTAGACCTGTCTAAAATAAAATATGGATTTATTGTGATGGTGTAGTCTATATTACATGGATGTATTAGACTTTTTAAAATGGTCTGCATCAATGGCTTGTAGAAGCCAGGAGATGCAAAATGTGTTTATGTTAATAAACGGTCAATTACCATGAGACCGACAGTTATTTGCTTGACTATCACTGGCTGACGAAATTTCATGACCGCCACAGCGCTATTGACACCCCTTGACTTTTTCCACATTTTGTTGTGTTAAAGTTTGAATTTAAAATGGATTACATTTAGAAGACAATAAACTTTGGGGAAAAATTGTGTTTGACCAGATACAATGCTATTTCAAGGTAAACAAATTAACAACAGATTTTCAGCACGTTTATAGGGAAGGACATTCAACATATGGCACTTACACAAATTACTGATTATTGGCTGAGAGAAATTTATAATAAAAATATTGTGGGAGCTGTTTTGTTAGACTTCAGTGCAGCTTTTGACGTTATTGATCATAATCTGCTGCTGGAAAAACGTATGTATTATGGCTTTACATCCCCTGCTATATTGTGGATCGAGAGTAACCTGTCTAATATAACACAGAGGGTGTTCTTTAATGGAAGCCCCTCCAACATAATCCAGGTAGAATCAGGCATTCCCCAGGGCAGCTGTCTAGGCCTCATAATTTTTAAATTTTTTACTAATGACCTGCTTCTGGCTCTGAATAAAGCCTGTGTGTCTATGTATGCAGATGACTCAACACTATACACATCAGCTACCACAGCAAGTGAAATCACTGCAACACTTAACAAAGAGCTGCAGTCAGTTTCAGAATGGGTGGCAAGAAATAAGTTAGTACTAAATATATATATTTTTTAAAGCATTGTATTTGGATCCAATCATTCACTTAAACCTCAACTAAATAGTGTAATGAATAATGTGGAAATTGAGCACGTTGAGGAAACGAAACTGCTTGGAGTAACCCTTGATTGTAAACTGTCATGGTCAAAACATATTGATGCAACAGTAGCTAAAATGGAGAGAAGTCTGTCCATAATAAAGCACTGCTCTGCTTTCTTAACATCGCTATCAACCAACAAGGCAGGTCCTAAGGCCCTAGTTTTGTTGCACCTGGATTACTGTCCAGTCGTGTGGTCAGGTGCCACAAAGAGGGACAGAATAGGACAGCACGGCTGGCCCTTAAATGTACATGGAGAGCTAACGTTAATAATATGCATGTCAATCGCTCCTGGCTCAAAGTAGAGGAGAGATTGACTTCATCACTACTTGTATTTGTGACATGTATTGACATGTTTAATGCACCGAGCTGTCTATTTAAACTAGCACACAACTCAGACACCTATGCATACCCCACAAGACATGCCACCAGAGGTCTCTTCACAGTCCCCAAATCCAGAATAGACTATGGGAGGCGCACAGTACTTCACAGAGCCATGACTACATGGAACTCTAGTCCACTTCAAGTAACTCATGCCAGCAGTAAAATCAGATAAAAAATAAAAATAGATAAAAATGCACCTTATGGAATAGCGGGGACTGTGAAGATACACACATACATACCCACATGATAACATACACACTATACACACACGTACACATGGATTTTGTTTTGTAGAGTAACGATAACTAACAAACTTCCGTACTTGACAGTGTTCCGTAGACATGACCGCATTTTAGCAGCCAAAACAATTCATACTTCCAGGTCAACTGTAATATCAATACCATTGTAAAGCACAATTTCTCAGCTTTCCAGCAAAATCAATGACGTGATCTTCATGCTGCCCGTCTCTGCATGATTGAAGAAGGTAACTAAGCTCCGCCTGGTCTTTTTGCGGAGGGGGAAGCGGAGGCTACTGAGTAATAGTGAAAGATATGTTGTGTGGGGAAACTGCTTTTTTCACCCAATTCGTCCAACCTATCACCTCTAAAAGAGTAATAAAACACTATAAAGAGTTTATGTAATGTGTCATTATATACCTATTTTAAGGTTTGTGTCGAATTTGAATAACTTTAGCACTGCCCTATAAACCTTATCTTCACAAGTAAATTGCAGCTGTCGCGGCTTTTGAGAGTCATGATGGCTTGCAGTACAATTGACTAGGTATCCCCCCTTTCCCTGTCCCTTTCACTTTCTTAATTTTAATCTGCGAGAGAAGTGCCACCTCTGGTGGAAGGACGCTGTACGGCACAATGTGTTGCATAATGCATGCTCTACGATATGTTGTGATACGTCACAGTGTATTGTACAGCGTCAGAGGAGTCAGGTTTTTAAACTTTTCTAGAATACTATTGGTCTATTACCATGTCAATCAATGCTTGAATAGAAACGTAATTTACACCCCGGATTTGATGCCAACACAGTTGCAACAGTCCCATTAGTTTTCATCGCAGCCTATCTGTACGGAAGCCAGCCACACCAATGTGTCAGAGGCAACACCGTACACCTGGCAACCGTGTCAGCGTGCATGTGCCCGACCCGCCATAGGAGTCGCTAGAGCGCGATGGGACAAGGACATCCCTGCCGGCCAAACCCTCCCCTAACCCGGACGACGTTGGGTCAATTGTGCGCCGCCCCATGGGTCTCCCGGTCGTGGCCGGCTGCGACAGAGCCTGGACTCGAACCCTGAGACCACTGCGCCTTAGACCACTGCGCTACTCGGGAGGCCCTGTGAAATGTAATGTAACATTTTAAATTTTATATAACTGCCTTAATTTAGCTGGACCCCAGGAATAGTGCTAATAGGGATCCATAATAAATACAAATACAAAATATGTGGTGGTCCGTGCTCTCTGATTGGCACAAAGTTAAGTTCTTGGCCACTAACGAGCATTGCAATTGTAGAAACGTCATGTAGAAACGTCAGGTTCGTCGGTACCTGGTCGTTATATGGGAAATTTTTTGTTCTTGCATGAGAAGGAACGGCCTTCTACTGTAATAAGTACCTATAGGCAGTCAGATTTCTTGGTGTGTCTGCACCATAACAGGATAGTTATTTTGGCACTGAGATTATCCTGTCCAAAACCAGTCCTTAGTGGATTGTGTTTTAAAAGTGTGTTATTGTGTGTGTGCAGTGTGCACGCTCCACAGACATCCTGTGGAGGAGGTAGTTGTTGGGCTGGGAGTGTGAGTGTGTTTGTGATAACAGAGCAGAGCAGAGCACGGGGGTGTGTGTAATGTGTCAGCCTGTCATTGTGATAAGGTATTTGAGTAGGAGGAGCAGGACAGGAGCTTCTGTTGTAAGACAGGTGTGGTATGATTCAGTTGGGCCTTGCCTAACACTGTTGTCTTGCCCTGAGAGGAGAGGGGGAGGAGAGAGAGAGAGGGTGACTGGCTGAGTCAACGTTTCACCTTTCTTAGTGCGGTATCACTCTGCTCCCACTCCCCTTCGGTGTCCCCCTCACCACGCACACATACACAGCAGGTACTAACTTCCTTGTCTACACTGTCTTGCTGTTAGGCCAATGACAGCATGAAGGCGTTTCTTTGTTCTTGATCTCCCCAACAGAAAGAATGAGTGTGTGAACAGCTTTTCCCCACCCAGGAGTAGTGTCATTAGTGCGTAGTGTGTAACATGAGTCACCTGTCTTTACCTGTGTGTGGACACACCCTGCTGTTGAAGTTACTGAGAGGGAAGCAGTTCCTCTAGAGAGAGCAACCTCAATGGAAAAAGGAGGGAGGGGTGAATTGAAACAGACTCACCCATTTCTGTTTGAGAGTTGTTATTTGTCAATAAGTACTTGTGCGTAGCCTATGTTTGCTTCTGACAGGGCTCGACTTCAACTGAATTAGGTGCCGGTACTCATTTAGCATACAGGTACTTTTTACATTTATGTGCAGGAGCTCCACAATACTTTTAAGCTAATATTCTATAAGAGGAACAGGAGCTCAAGCAGTAGAACATTTGAGGTGCCGGTACTGGGCAGGAGCCGGTGAGCTCCTGCCCAGGTCGAGCACACACTGTGCATGTGTGTGTGTGCGTGTGTGCGTGTGCGTGTGTGCGTGCGTGCGTGTCTGCATACTTGGGTTAGGGCTGTTCTCACTATGCTGCAAGAAAACTATGTCAAAGGACAGAAGATTTAGCACTGGAGAACATGACATCACCCTCAGACACAGGAAACCAGTGTGGAGAGAAAGTGAGTGAGAGAGAATTATTGTGCTCTTTTTTCCAACATTAACGAAGGCCTTTCAATGAAAAAAGTATTATTGTCATGTGTGTGTGACAGAGGGACTTACAGCAAAAAGGAAAACAATTCCTAAAAAATGTAATATCTTCAAAAGAACAGTTGAGAGTGAGTCATAGCAGGCTATGGCTTCAGAACAGACAGACAGAGGCCTGTTGGGAGAGAGGGTTGAGGAGCAGGAGGACAGACAGGGGGGTGGTGTGTGGGAAATATTTTGGCAGAGTAGAGGCAATTAGATTTAGAATAGGGTAAGAAGGAACAGTGGGGATGTGGTTGGTTGGCTCCTTGAAAACAGGGTTTTATTTTAGTTTGGAAAGTGGAGTAAGTGCTTGCTAAACAGGCTTATATGACTGTGTGTTGGTTAGCCTAACTACAGGGTATCAATAGGAAGCTGTAAGTTAGTGGGACAGATAGGTGGCGATACTGTGTGGGTCCACGTACTTGCGTGCATGTGTTGTAACGGGGTTATCTTTTGGCAGGAGTGGGCTGGTTGGCTGCTGGTAGAGGAAACCCTGGGGGAGGGTTTAGTAGGATGTTTGTTACACATATAGAAACATGCTGGTTCCTTGGGAAAGGCTGTTTGGCTGTTTCACACACGTTCCCTCTAGGGATGCACGATATATCGGTGAGCATATCGGAATCGGACGGTATTAGCTAAAAATGCCAACATCGGCATTGGCACGATGTCTAGTTTAACGCCGATGTGCAAAACCGCTGTCAAAGCCTGTATAGCATAAGTAGATGACGTAATGACGCCACAGAACAAAAGCAGAAAAATTATAAGTGCACAATTCCAACAACTAAACAAGTTCAAGTCCAGCAGTCATTTGAAAGAGTAAGAACATTTCAGCGAGACAACTGAAAGGCGAAATCCATTAACGCCAAGATAACGGAATTCATTGCCCTTGACAATCAACCGTGCTCTGTCGTGGATGATGTTGGCTTTCACCGACTGGTTGAGCCCCGGTACACACAATTTTTTCAGATATTTTTCAGATCTTGCCCTACTGGAGTTGACATTTGGACCAGCAATATCAGCCCCATGAGCATTATGAGTCTGACAGCACAGTGGGTCGACAAGGATTTCCTACTGAGGAAAGCCATATTGCATGCTCAAGAATGTGCTAGTTCTCATACCGCTGCTGCCATTTCAATGGCATTTGAGAACATGTTTGAAGCTTGGAAACATGAATACTCCTAGCGCCGTTAGAACAACTGACTCGAGAAATAAGCGAAAATAAGAGAAACTGCGTCTGCAGCAGACGTGATACCCTCTGTCATGGCATTGAAACACCTGCTCAACGAAACTGCTGACAGACCATGGGGTTAAAACTTACTAAAGTACTCAAGACTGTGAACAAGCGATTCGGTGGCATTCTCTCTGAGCCTATTTACTGTGTCGCCACCATGCTCGTTGCTAGGTACAAGGACTGCTACTTCGACGCAGACAAGAAACGGTTTACGTGAAATGTTACATACACAGCTGGACAAGATGGAACGGACACAGTGACAGTGCGCACAGAGGTGAGAGAGGCCACGGACAGACGGAGCTGAAACTTCACTGCTTGACATGTATGATGAAATCCTGGTTGAGAATGAAACGACTGAACAAGTGAACAATGAAACAGCACAGCAAGTAATTGAAATAAATAGGTTTTGATTATGTTTTACTGGTAATGGGGACATAATTAAATGCCAGAAAATAAATTTTTGGTCAGTCTTGTGTGTGTAAGCTTTATTTTATTTAACTAGGCAAGTCAGTTAAGAACAAATTCTTATTTACAATGACGTGCTACCCCGGCCAAACCCAGACGACGCTGGGCCAATTGTGCACTGCCCTATGGGGCTCCCAATCACTGCCGGATGTGATACAGCCTGATTTTGAACCAGGGACTGTAATGACACCTCTTGCACTGAGATGCAGTACCTTAGACCGCTGTGTCCATGTGTGTGTGTGTGTGTGTGTTTTAGCTATTTAACTGTACTAGAATGCTTAAAAGGCCGCTAAAATTTTAAATATAGTTTATCGGTATCTGTATCGTTTTTTTTTTGGCAAGGAAAATATTGGATATCTGTATCGGCCAAAAATGTAATATTGGTGCATCTCTAGTTCCCTCCTCAGCTCTCCCAGACTCAATACAGGGCTGGGCAGTATATTGTATTTTACTACATACCGGTGTTGATGCACTTCTATAACGGTAGTTGAATGATTAGTTTGTTAAAAGTGCTATGCCATGTGTAACGTCCAGTTTTCTAGTTCACAACTCGACTTGAGTCATCCGTCTCCGCTCTCTCTCTCCATACCGCTTTCCACACAGACCTAGCTCCGGCCCTGTCACTCAAGGAGCGCACTTGCGTTCTGTCTGTATGGTCAATGCAGCACATGCACAATGTTGATGACAACGATGTTGTTTCCACTTTGCTTCTTAATATAACTCCACAAGCGTTCTATTACTACACTTAGTTTCTTGCATCTGCAAACAGCTAGTTTGTATTTTTCTTGGCAAGTTTTAGCTAAATCGTGTTAGCCGCTAATGCCAATTGCTAGTTAGCTGGCTAGCAATTGGCATTAGCAATTGGCATTGCCCTAACTGAGTCAGGGCAAACGTAGCTGGCAAATACAGCCTGATACCAGTGCTGGTGTAGGCCTAAATCAGCATGTTATTTTTGCAAAAGTATCTTCTAAATCAAAGAGGAATAGGCGAAGCATGAATATGTTGGCTACACGAAGAAACATAAGATTATAAGGTCACCTAGGAAAGAAACACTGACCATCACTTTGGTTCCTACCCTGTCACAATAACTCCTCCCTGGCATTTTCATTCATTGTCATGTCAAACAACACTGTATTCAAGTGCCCACTTTTATTTACAGTACCAGTCAAAAGTTTAGACACACCTACTCATTCCAGGGTTTTTCTTTATTTTTACAATTTTCTACATTGTAGAATAATAGTGAAGACATCAAAACTATGAAATAACACATTGAATCATGCAGTAACGAAAAAGTGTTAAACAAATCAAAATATATTTTAGATTTTAGATTCTTCAAAGGAGCCACCAGTTGCATTGATGACAGTTTCGCACACTCTTTGCATTCTCTCAACCAGCTTCATGAGGTAGTCACCTGGAATACATTTCAATTAACAGGTGTGCCTTGTGACTATCATTAATGTGATGACATGCTATTTATCAAATAATTACCTAACGTTTAATTATTACCAGATTTTAAATTAATCATGTAACAATTAAATCATTAGGAATCTGGGGCACCATGGGAAAAGTTTGTTTAATGAGTTACCGTTTCCAGAATTACCTCAAGAATATTTGAGAATATATCGATATCGTACCAGTCATCAACCGATCATTTCCTCATATCAGTCTCATTCTGAACGTCATTGACCTCGTAAATCTGCACGAACCCTAGTCTAAGTGATGAATCGGCGATACACAAATTGGCTTAATTATTTATTTACTAACTAAATAATCACACATAAATACATAAACACACACAGTATAGGTTATTGATTACTAGCGTAATACAATGACTAAAGTCCCTAGTGGACTAACAAAAACCTGACCGTTTGGTTACACAATGGAAAGGGAGGGGGATGTAAGGAGAAGGAGAGACAGTCAACTTATCGTACATACATGTAAAAGCTATGCTCATGGGAATATGAATACTTTGCACATGAACGACCGCTCATTCAGAAAAGAAATGCAACATAATTTACGCGTCGTCTTTCTCTGTCATCTCTCTGTTGAACTCGATGTTCTATGGGAAGTTATCAAGGGGTGTAAGACTCTGGTTTGTCATCCAGATGTCACAAAGTCCTTTGTGGTTGTGTGCTTCTTTGTCTCGGAGTGTTCGTTAGATTGGATAGTCTAGAGGTGTACCACGCAGTGATCAGAGGGACTTGTTCTTCCCTCTGTTCGTTAGACTGGAACCTTCAAATGTTATACACGCCGTGGTCTTTGGTTGAGTTTACTAGACTACCAGTATTTAAACAGCTGCAGACTGAATGTTCCGGTGTAGCCTTTATCGTCTTCACTCGAGAGTGTCAGAGGGTCTTACCATTTTCCGGTCTGGTAGTTTTAAACCATTTGTGGACTGGTCCTCATGTTCTCTGGTCTGATATGTTAATTCTTCAGCAAGTCCTTTTAAACACTCGCCTTGGAGGGCAGTTCCATCACGTTGACACAATGTCTGTGCCCACTTGGGCGTGGTTACCGACTGAGCAAAAGTCTATATGAAAAACAATTATCTCATTTAGAGGGATAAAGTCACATTTATCTTTTCAAAAGTATTCTTATACTTAATAATTTATTTCGTACAACATTTAGATGCAACCTGATAACTGGAAAGTGTACACCCTCAGAGATACAGTTATTTAGTTATACCATCCTTAATGACAAAATAATAAATATTTGACAGGATTGTTCTTTAAATACCCCCCGACCATTCCAAACGTTTGGATTTCAAAACTAATGTTCCAATGTCCAATCTTTTGATGTTAGAGTTTTTAGCAATAGTTCATTTGTGGAATTTCTTTCCTTCTTAATGCGGTTGAGCCAATCAGTTGTGTTTTGACAAGGTAGGGGTGGTATACAGAAAATAGCCCTATTTGGCAAAAGACCAAGTCCATATGGCAAGAACAGCTCAAATAAGCAGAGAAAAACGACAGTCCATCATTACTTTAAGACATGAAGGTCAGTCAATGCGGAAAATTGTGCAGTCGCAAAAACCATCAAGCGCTATGATGAAACTGGCTCTCATGAGAGTTGATAAGTTCATTAGAGTTACCAGCCTCAGAAATTGCAGCCCAAATAAATGCTTCACAGAGTTCAAGTAACAGACACATCTCAACATCAACTGTTCAGAGGAGACTGCGTGAATCAGGCCTTCATGGTCAAATTGCTGCAAAGAAACCACTACTAAAGGACACCAATAAGACGAAGAGACTTGTTTGGGCCAATAAACACGAGCAATGGACATTAGACCAATGGAAATCTGTCCTTTGGTCTGATGAGTCCAAATTTGAGATTTTTGGTTCCAACCGCTGTGTCTTTGTGAGAGGCAGAGTAGGTCAACGGATGATCTCCGCATGTGTGGTTCCCACTACGAAGCATGGAGGAGGAGGTGTGATAGTGTGGAATACTGTGATATGATCTTTTGACCATATCGCCCAACCCTAACACACATGCGCTACACACAAATCATCATTGCTCAGATGTTGCACAAAATACCAAACAGTTAGCCCACCAACCATAGCCAAATTTCAGGTAAAGAAAATCCCGTAAAAGTCATTAGGTCTTGGAACGATATGAAACATTGTATCTTGAACGTGCTCCCTCTGATCGCATTATGGAGTGTTTCCATCAGCCTTAAATAGCATGGATGATCACACACACGCACAGACAGAATACACATCAGTGCATGTAGGGTGCTGCAGAGGAAGAGTGGGTGGACCATATGTCATCCTGTTTCCTGGTTCCAACTCATCATCACTTCTATCATATGTAACGAACCGGCTCAAATTTGTAACAAAAAGGGAGACAAAGTGGAGAAAAGGAATAACAAAATATATTTATTAACTGAAGTAAACTAAAAACAATTAACAATGGTGTGTGTAGTCAGTAATCAGTAGTGTAAGTGAGTGTTTGCGTGCATAAATGTGATAGCAAGGGGTGTTGAAAGGTGCCAAAGAAAACAAACAAACCGGCCACAAAAATGCCACAACCAAACTCTATCAGTGTGTCTGCATGGATAGAGTCTCCTCAATGAATGGGGAAGAGGTGTATTTATCCCGGGACACACCCGAGCCCAGGTGTGTCCCATTTTGCTGACGACCCTCCCGGCTCCGCCCACCGACATCCTATTAAGGAAAACAAGAGCAAAGAGAAAGAATTCGTCAGACAGAGTGGGAGGGTCGTCACATATATCAGTGAGGTTAAGCCTCTGTCTACTGTGACATGATTTCAGGTAGACTTGTTTTTATGTCACACATTCTCCCTCTATGTTTATTCAGTTGATGCTCACCCCGCTCCTCCGCTCTCTCCACTGGCTTCCAGTTGAAGCTCGCATCCGCTACAAGACCATGGTGCTTGCCTACGGAGCTGTGAGGGGAACGGCACCTCCGTACCTTCAGGCTCTGATCAGGCCCTACATCCAAACAAGGGCACTGCGTTCATCCACCTCTGGCCTGCTCGCCTCCCTACCTCTGAGGAAGTACAGTTCCCGCTCAGCCCAGTCAAAACTGTTCGCTGCCCTGGCACCCCAATGGTGGAACAAACTCCCTCACGACGCCAGGTCAGCGGAGTCAATCACCACCTTCCGGAGACACCTGAAACCCCACCTCTTTAAGGAATACCTAGGATAGGATAAAGTAATCCTTCTAACCCCCCCCTCCCCCTTAAAAGAGTTAGATGCACTATTGTAAAGTGGTTGTTCCACTGGATATCATAAGGTGAATGCACCAATTTGTAAGTCGCTCTGGATAAGAGCGTCTGCTAAATGACTTAAATGTAAAAATGTAAATGCTATTAGATTTAGTTACGTTGTTAAGTAATTTTTATGGAAACCGTAGATGATATCATGTTTTTTGTGTGGGGGGCAATTATTTATTTATTTATTTAACCTTTATTTAACCAGGAAGGCATGTTGAGAACAAGTTCTCATTTACAACTGCGCCCATGCCAAGATAAAGCAAAGCAGTGCGACAGAAACAACAACACAGAGTTACATGGAATAAACAAGCGTACAGTTAACACAATAGAAAAAAAATGAAGTCTATATACAGTGTATGCAAATGGCATGAGGAGGTGTGGCAATAAATAGGCCATAGTAGCAAAGTAATTACAATTTAGCAGATTAACACTGGAGTGATAGATGAGCAGATGATGTTGAGCAGATGATGGTGTGTAAGTAGTGATACTGGTGTGCAAAAGAGCAGCAAAGTAAATAAAAACAATATGGGGATGAGGTAGGTAGATTGGGTGGACTATTTACAGATGGACTATGTACAGCTGCATCGATCGGTTAGCTGCTCAGATAGCTGATGTTTAAAGTTAGTGAGGGAAATGTAAGTCTCCAGCTTCAGCGATTTTTGCAATTCGTTCCAGTCACTGGCAGCAGAGAACTGGAAGGAAAGGCGGCCAAAGGAGGCTTTGGGGAATGACCAGTTAGATATACCTGCTGGAGCGCGTGCTACGGATGGGTGTTGTTATCGTGGCCAGTGAGCTGAGATAAGGCGGAGCTTTACCTAGCATAGACTTGCAGATGACCTGGAGCCAGTGGGTCTGGCAACTAGAGCATACATGTCGCAGTGGTGGGGGGTATAAGGCGCTTTTGTGACAAAACAGATGGCACTGTGATAGACTGCATCCAATTTGCTGAGTAGAGTATTGGAAGCTATTTTGTAGATGACATCGCCGAAGTTGAGGATCGGTAGGATAGTCAGTTTTACTAGGGTAAGTTGACAGAGTTGAAAGCCTTGGCCAGGTCGATGAAGACGGCTGCACAGTAATGTCTTTTATCGATGCGGTTATGATATCGTTTAGTACCTTGAGTGTGGCTGAGGTGCACCCATGACCAGCTCGGAAACCGGATTGCACAGCGGAGAAGGTACAGTGGGATTCGAAATGGTCAGTGATCCGTTTATTAACTTGGCTTTCAAAGACTTTAGAAAGGCAGGGCAGGATGGATATAGGTCTGTAACAGTTTGGGTCTAGAGTGTCACCCCCTTTGAAGAGGGGGATGGCCGCAGCAGCTTTCCAATCTTTAGGGATCTCGGATGAAATTAAAGAGAGGTTGAACAGACTTGTAATAGGGGTTGCAACAATGGCGGTGGATAATTTTAGAAAGAGAGGGTCTAGATTGTCTAGCCCAGCTGATTTGTACTTGTCCAGGTTTTGCAGCTCTTTCAGAACATCTGCGATCTGGATTTGGGTGAAGGAGAAGCCGGGGAGGCTCGGGCAAGTAGCTGCGAGGGGTTCGGAGCTGTTGGCCGGGGTTGGGGTAGCCAGGAGGAAAGCATGGCCAGCCGTAGAGAAATGCTTATTGAAATTTTCGATTATCATGGATTTATCGGTGGTGATCGTGTCGCCTAGCCTCAGTGCAGTGGGCAGCTGGGAGGAGGTGCTCTTGTTCTCCATGGACTTTACAGTGTCCCAAAACTTTTTGGAGTTAGAGCTACAGGATGCATTGACAATTGACAATGACACTGAGACTCACATGTTTCACTTTAAAAGATTGACAAACAAATACCTTTGATTACAACATAAAAAAACATACAACTTTAGGCACATGGACTACTTTTAACAATTTCCACAGAACATTTTACAAAAACACTTTTACTTGAAGAACAGTGCAGATGTAAATTTTGGTAACTGACGGTAAAATCTCCCTGTTCTTTTGTGACCTTTAAAAAAAAAAAAACGTATATCTACTCTGAATTAAGGTTCAAAGATGTCTGCAGAAGAATGGGCTGTCAGCTGTGATATGGCACCTTGAGTTTGAAAAACATCTATTTTGGTTATTGAACTACAGTAAGTGAAGTGGATTAACACCCGGTAACAGAATGATGGTAGCAGAATGAAATCATGGGTTGTTCTTTACTATACAGAAATGCATAATTATGAATGTCATTCTCTTCATGGTGATGTATCATGAATAGGTACACAAAGGTAGCAAAATGTAATATCCTACTTTGCATGTTTGGGTATTATTCTACACACTGGCTATTATTCAAAATCTGTACAGGTCCAATCATAGAGTACGTCTACATGCACACAAGTAATTCAATAATAAACTGATTATGGCAGAATGCTGAGTTTGGCATTAGTCTTGTAAACACCTTACTCTGCTTATTGTAATCGGCGTACGGTCATAATCGGAGTAAGCATACGGCGATTAAAACGCCTGGATTTCTGAGCAATCTATCGAATTATTAGGACATGTAAACAGCTTAATTGGTGTTCCAACGGTGTGTTTGATCTGCGCATGTGCTAGCACTGGTAGCGCAAGCCTCCCTCTTATGCGCGAGTGAAGTGAGTTTGGAAAAACTGAAGCTATCTTAGAAATAGTTTTCACCTACAAACGTTATGTGTTCGAACTCCAAATCAAATATTCTTCGCAAAAATGACATGGTCACTGTGGTAGAGCGTTTATTTTGATTGCCGATTTTCTGCATTTATCAATAGACCCATCAGTAACCTGATTTCAGATGTGTACATGTATACAGACTTTTTAGGGAAATCGTTCTTCTTGCAAAGCATGTAATTTTATAATTGTGTGCATGTAACCGTGCTGATTGACGTCTAGACGTTTCAGAAGTTTGGAGATCACAGTACAGCACAGTAGAGTACAGTACAGTAGAGTTCAGTCATGTAGAGTTCAGTACAGTAAATTATACTCTACTCTACTCTAGGGTGCCCTACTGTAATGTACTGTAGTAAACTCTACTGTAAAATACTGTACTGTATTGTACAGACCGATACTATACTTTACTGTACTGTACAGTACTGTGCTGTACTGTCCAAACTAGGGATGTGACAAATCCAAAATGTTTTTCTTAATGTTTAAACTACCATTTTAATTTTTTTTATTGGTTTTCCGTTAAAATGATAAGAGCAATTAATACAATTCCACATGAATTCACAATGCAGCTGTGCTGCTGCATGGAACGGTTTGGGTTTCACGGTGCGTCCCTTTCAGATGGTTAATCTGTCACGCCCTGACCGTAGAGCGCTTTTTATGTCTCTATTTTGGTTTGGTCAGGGTGTGATTTGGGTGGGCATTCTATGTTCATTTTCTATGTTTTGTATTTCTTTGTGTTTGGCCGGGTGTGGTTCTCAATCAGAGGCAGCTGTCTATTGTTGTCTCTGATTGAGAATCATACTTAGGCAGCTTTTTCCCACCTGTGTTTTGTGGGTAGTTGTTTTCTGTTTTGTGTCTGCACCAGACAGAACTGTTTCATTTTGTTATTTTGTCTCAGTGTTCAGTTTAAATAAATAATCATGAACACTTACCACACTGCACTTTGGTCCGATCCTTCTCATTCCGACGACGAACATTACATAATCATGCATGGGGCTGGGCGATGTGGTCTAAAAATCATATCTCGTTTTTTTGGCAATTCACAATATATTTCAAAAATACATTTTGTTTACAAATGTTCTAAATAAGCTTTGATGTACCATTAAAGGTCAAATACACTGGATTTCGAACAGTCACTAATAACTAAGTTATTTTATCAAAGTAGTTGACCCTGCTTTTTTCTATAATCACTGATCTGGCTTTCAAGTCTGTCTATGAAAATTATATTTTTGTTACAAATTTTACCAGAACCATCCATAATGCACATTCACTAATAATGACTAACTTCTTGAAGCAGGCATTAAAGAAAATGAACAAAAACAATCTCTCAAGCATAAGCCCACGTGCTAGCCTGCTAATCGGTCATCACTAGTTACCACACCCACAAAGTCATAAACCCCGCCCATTTCTACAATTTATTTTCTTAAAATTTTGTTTTAAACTTAATAACACTAACCTCAATCCTAACCTGAAGCACACAGCTAGCCTTATGCCTAACCCTAACCTTAAATAAAGACCAAAAAGCAAATTTTTGTTTTCATGAATTTTGACGATATAGCCCATTTTGACTTTGTGGCTGTGGTAACTAGTGGAAACCCAGCTAATCGCTACACTGAGTGTACAAAACATTAGGAACACCTGCTCTTTCCATTACATAGACTGACCAGTTGAATCCAGGTGAAAGCTACTGTATGATCCCTTATTGATGTCAGCTGTTAAATACACTTCAATTCGTGTAGATGAAGGGGAGGAGACAAGCTAAAGAAGGATTTTTAAGCTTTGACATGGATTGTGTATGTGTGCCATTCAGAGGGTGAATGGGCAAGACAAAGATTGAAGTGCCTTTTGAACGTATGGTAGTTGGTGCCAGGCGTACCAGTTTGAGTGTGTCAAGAACTGCAACGCTGCTGGGTTTTTCATACTCAACAGTTTCCTGTGTGTATCAAGAATAGTCCACCAGCCAAAGGACTTCCAACCTGCTTGACACAACTGTGGGAAGCATTTGAGTTACCATGGGCCAGCATCCCTGTGGAAGGCTTTACATACTTTGTAGAGCCCATGTTCCTATGAATTGAGGCTGTTCCTAGAGCAAAAGGGGGTGCAATTCAATATTAGGATGGTGTTCCTAATGTTTTGTGCACTCAGTGTATTTTTAAAGTTTAGTCAAATTGGATCAATTTGCTAGCTAACAAGGTAGAACAGTTTAATTGCTATGTACCCACCCTTCTGTCGATTTCCAACTGTTTGAACAACATGCTATCCTGTCAAAATCAAATCAAATTTTATTTGTTACATGCGCAGAATACAACAGGTGTAGTAGACCTTACAGTGAAATGCTTACTTACAAGCCCTTAAAACTTCTTATGGATCAGTGGGGCGTCCCACCTCGACAACTTCCGGTGAAATTGCAGAGCGCCAAATTCAAATTAAATTACTATAAATATTTAACTTTCATGAAATCACAAGTGCAATACATCAAAATAAAGCTTAATTTGTTGTTAATCCAGCCGCGGTGTCAGATTTCAAAAAGGCTTTACAGCGAAAGCAAAACATGCGATTATCTGAGGACAGCGCTCAACACACAAAACATTACAAACAGTAACCAGCCAAGTAGATTAGTCACGAAAGTCAGAAATAGCAATAAAATGAATCACTTACCTGTGATGATCTTCGTATGGTTGCACTCACAAGACTCCCAGTTACACAATAAATGTTCGTTTTGTTCGATAAACTCCCACTCTTTCTCCAAAAAGGGGCGTGTTTTGTTCAGTAATCCAATGGCTCAAATGCGGTCACAAGAGGCAGACGAAAATTCCAAATAGTATCCGTAAAGTTCGTAGAAACATGTCTAACGATGTTTATAATTAATCCTCAGGTTGTTTTTAGCCTAAATAATCGATAGAATTTAAACCGGACAATAGCGTCGTCAATATAAAAGAAAAACAAGAAATGCGCGTTCTCGAGATTGCGCACCAAACAGGTTGGGGATTTTCCACTGGCATCTCATTGAAACGGCTCATTCTCCCTCATTTTTCAGAATAAAGGCCTGAAACAATGTCTAAAGACTGGTCACAGCTAGTGGAAGCCATAGGGAACGGAATCTGGGTCCTATCCCTTTAAATGGTGGATAGGCTTTCAATGGAAAAACACCCATTTCAAAATAATAGCACTTCCTGGATGGATTTAAAAAAAAAAATATCTAAAAACAAATTCCTAAAATAACAGTAGCTAGGCAAAATACAGGGGGTACCGGTACAGAGTCAATGTGCGGGGCACCGGTTAGTCGAGGTAATTGAGGTAATATGTACATGTAGGTAGAGTTATTAAAGTGACTATGCATAGATAATAACAGAGAGTAGCAGTAGCGTAAAAGGGGTGGGGGGAGGCAATGCAAATAGTCTGGGTGGCCATTTGATTAGATGTTCAGGAGTCTTATGGCTTGGGGTTAGAAGCTGTTTAGAAGCCTCTTGGACATAGCTCTGGTACCGCTTGCCATGCGGTAGCAGAGAGAGCAGTCTATGACTTGGGTGGCTGGAGTCTTTTACAATGTTTAGGGCCTTCCTCTGACACTGCCTGGTATAGAGGTCCTGGATGGCAGGAAGCTTGGCCCCAGTGATGTACTCGGCCGTTCGCACTACCCTTTGTAGTGCCTTGCGGTCGGAGGCCGAGCAGTTGCCGTACCAGGCAGTGCACTTTGTTCAGATGTTGAAATCAAGTGGCCTACCTTATTTCTCAGAATGAGAATGAGTTGCCAATTCCTTATATAATTGTGTTTTATGCTTACTGCAAATTTATAAAACACAGACTACACAACAAGTATAACAGTCTTTGGCTAAAATGCTGCCAGTGGTATGTGGTACGCAATGTTGCGCCCAACAAACTGAGCATTAATTTTCCAGAAACAATGTTCATTGATACTCCTGTTTTAGTAGTGTCTACTCTGCACTCTATTTGACGAGTTGAGACATAAAAAGTGTATCGTTAGAAAGGTTAACTTCTCCTCTATTACAGTAAAATAATTTCTCAGTGTGTTTCGGTGTCCATATGACCCATTCTGTTACCAACGTTACTCGCTGGATATCAGTCTGAAAGATGGCGCTATACAAAAGACACAATAGTCTCTACAAGGTAGAATGTTGAATAAAATGTAGTTTAGACACAAGTTTAGATACACCTTAGCCAAATACATTTAAACTCAGTTTATTATGGTGAGTGAGAGACTGGGAATCCCAGTCCTCATCCTTTCTCTGTGTGTATGTGCTTGCGTGCCATGTGTCGTGTATATTATCAACAAGTGTTTAGATATGTCTGTGTCTCCTTGAGAAGAAACAGGGTGAATTATAATGTTAAAAGGAAGAGCGTACGAGAGAGGAGAGAGCTAGCTAATTGCTATGCAGACAGAGTGCCCATGGGGTAGAGAGCGGTCTCAATTTAATTCCAGTTTAAGACTAATTCAACAGTCATCCCGCTGGACAAGAACTGGTTGAATCAGCATTGTTTCCATGTCATTTCAATCAAAGAAATCAATATGATGATGTTGAATCAACATGGAAAATTGATTAGATTTGCAAAAAGTCATCAACGTAAGGGCATTTTGTCTTTTTTTTGTACAAATTTTAACCTAAATTCATGGTGATTTTTTAAATGTATTTTTTAAATTCACGTTCGTTGACAACTCAACCAAATGTAAATGAAAACTAGAAGTTAAACTGACGTCTGTGCCCAGTGGGATGTTGTTTAGACTAGAGGGAGACCAACATGGCTTTAGCTGCTAGGACGCACCAGGGAAACCATGAAACCATGTGTCTGGCTCTTCTTTAGGGAACTGGCTGTGTGATCAAGTAGAAACATGTCACCATGCATCACTGTCTGTCCCACAGCTCAGTGTCTGCTCTGGTCTGCACTGGGGGGACTGAGTAACTGACTCTGCTGCTAGATCAATGAGACTGAGAGTGTAGGCCTTTTTTTCATTTCGTATCAGGTGAATTGTGGCTTGCCTTGGAAATAGAAAGCGTAGGCTACCCATGTCATTTAGCCTATTACTGTGTGTGTGTTTGCAAACTTTGTTGCAATTTTGTAACATTTCAAAAACATTCTAAACTAAATCATGTTTATTTGGCATTTTAGGCCAGTACCAATATGAAATCAAATTAAATGGTATTTGTCACATGCTTCGTAAACAACAGCTGTAGACTAACATTGCATTTCTTACTTATGTGTTATTTTCAAACAATGCAGAATTAAAGATACATGTAGATACAGTACCAGTCAAAAGTTTGAACACACCTACTCATTCCAGGGTTTTTCTATATTTTTTTGTTTTTTCAACATTGTAGGATAATAGTGAAGACGTCAAAACTATGAAATAACACATATGGAATCACGTAGTAACCAAAAAAGTGTTCAACAAATCAAAATATATTTTATATTTGAGATTGTTCAAAGTAGCCACCCTTTGCCTTGAAGACAGCGTTGCACACTCTTGGCATTCTCTCAACCAGCTTCATGAAGTAGTCACCTGGATTGGATTTCAATTAACAGATGTGCTTTGTTAAGTTAATTTGTGGAATTTCTTTCCTCTTTAATGCGTTTGAGCCAATCAGTTGTGTTGTGACAAGGTAGGGGTGGTATACAGAAGATGGTAAAAGATTTGATAAAAGACCAAGTCCATATTATGGCAAGAACAGATCAAATAAGCAAAGAGAAATGACAGTCTATCATTACTTTAAGACATGAAGGTCAGTCATTCCGGAAAATTTAAAGAACTTTGAAAGTTTCTTCAAGTGCAGTCGCAAAAACCGTCAAGCGCTATGATGAAACTGGCTCTCGTGAGTAACCGCCACAGGAAAGGAAGACCCAGAGTTACATCTGCTGCAGAGGATTAGAGTTAACTTATTAGAGTTAACTGCACTGTATTTGCAGCCCAAATAAATGCTTCACAGAGTTCAAGTAACAGACACATCTCAACATCATCTGTTCAGGGGAGACTGCGTAAATCAGGCCTTCATCGTCGAATTGCTGCAAAGAAACCACTACTAAAGGACATCAATCAGAAGAAGAGACTTGCTTGGGCCAATAAACACGAGCAATGGACATTAGACTGGTGGAAAACTGTCCTTTGGTCTGTTGAGTCCAGATTTGAGATATTTGGTTCCAACCACCGTGTCCATTTGCGACCAAGCTTTAACTTCATGACTGATGTCTTGAGATGTTGCTTCAATATATCCACATCATTTTCCTTCCTCATGATCTATTTTGTGAAGTGCACCAGTCCCTCCGTCAGCAAAGCACCCCCACAACATGATGCTGCCACCCCCGTTCTTCACGGTTGGGATGGTGTTCTTCGGCTTGCAAGCCTCTCCCTTTTTCCTCCAAACATAACGATGGTCATTATGGCCAAACATTTCTATTTTTGTTTCATCAGACCAGACCAGAGGACATTTCTCCGAAAAGTACAATCTTTGTCCCGATGTGCAGTTGCAAACCGTAGTCTGGCTTTTTTATGCCGGTTTTGGAGCAGTGGCTTCTTCCTTGCTGAGCGGCCTTTCAGGTTATGTCAATATAGGACTTGTTTTACTGTGGATATAGATACTTTTGTACCTGTTTCCTCCAGCATCTTCACGAGTTCCTTTGCTCTTGTTCTGGGATTGATTTGCACTTTTCGCACCAAAGTACATTGATCTCTAGGAGACAGAACACGTCTCCTTCCTGAGCGGTATGAAGGCTGCATGGTCCCATGGTGTTTATACTTGCGTACTATTGTTTGTACAGATGAACGTGGTACCTTCAGGTGTTTGGAAATTGCTCTCAAGGATGAACCAGACTTGTGGAGGTCTACAATTTATTTTCTGAGGTCTTGGCTGGTTTCTTTTGATTTTCCCATGAAGTCAAACAAAGAGGTGCTGAGTTTAAAGGTAGACCTTGAAATACATCCACAGGCACACCTCCAATTGACTCAAATGATGTCAATCAGAAGCTTCTAAAGCCATGACATCATTTTCTGGAATTTTCCAAGCTGTTTAAAGGCACAGTCAACTTAGTGTATGTAAACTTATGACCCACTGGAATTGTGATACAGTGAATTATAAGTGAAATAATCTGTCTGTAAACAATTGTTGGAAAAATTACTTGTGTCATGCACAAAGTAGATGTCCTAACCAACTTGCCAAAACTATAGTTTGTTAACAAGAAATGTGTGGAGTTGTTGAAAAACGAGTTTTAATGACTCCAACCTAAGTGTATGTAAACTTCCGACTTCAACTGTAGGTGGGGAAGTCGGCACGGTCTTTTTGGATCTTTAAAAGGCCTTTGATACTGTGATTAATGAGGTGCTCCTATCCAAACTATCCTCCCTTAATGTGTCCACTGAAGTTATTAGTTGGATGTATTCCTATCAGACAAACAGAAGTCAAAGGGTTTGTTTGGGGGACACTCAGTTGGACTCTCTTTACTATAACATTGCTGACCCACAAGGGTCAATATTAGGCACCCTTCTGTTTGCCATCTATTTAAATGATCTCCCACTTGCTTGCCCACAAGTTAACATGCAGACGATGCAGTTCTGTATGTACACTCAAAAATAGACAACTAGTCTTTAACAAGTTAACTGAAGCTAATAGGTACATGTTTTGAAATGGATGACTAATTCTTGCCTGCGATTAAATATCGACAAGACTGTTTGCATGTACTTCTCTAAGAAATACATTGATTCTTCCCAACGAGCTGTTCTTGTTAATGGGGAGAATCTGAAAGTTATGTCTAACTCCAACTTGATGTTTAAGAAACATGTGAAGAAGGTTAACACGGTCAAGTTTGGATTATCCAACTTTAGGTTTATAAGACCTTTCCTTCCTCTGGAGGCCGCCAAACTATATAGGCATGCTATGATCTTCTCACTGCTGAGATATTGTCCGGTCACAAGGAGGAGCTACTATTCTGAAACCAATTGATTCACTCTACAAACAAACACTTTAGATTTTTGATAACAAACCAAACAGTTATCAACATTGTCATATAATTTGTTGAAAATGTAGAAAATAGTAAAAATAAAGAAAAACCCTTGAATGAAATGTCCTTGTTTTTGAAAGAAAAGCAAAACAAATTGTCCATTAAAATAACATCAAATTGATCAGAAATACAGTGTAGACATTGTTAATGTTGTAAATGACTATTGTAGCTGGAAACAGCAGATTTTTTATGGAATATCTACATAGGCATGCAGAGGCCCATTATCAGCAACCATCACTCCTGTGTTCCAATGGCACGTTGTGTTAGCTAATCCAAGTTTATCATTTTAAAAGGCTAAATGATCATTAGAAAACCCTATGCTGTGTACTACTCCCTTCACAGAACAGCGCAAACTGGCTCTAACCAGAATATAAAGAGGGGTGGGAGGCCCCGGTGCACAACTGAGCAAGAGGACAAGTACATTAGTGTCTAGTTTGAGAAACAGACGCCTCACAAGTCCTCAACTGGCAGCTTCATTAAATAGTACCCGCAAAACACCAGTCTCAACGTCAACAGTGAAGAGGCGTTGTACGAGATCTTCAGTTTCTTGGCAATTTGTCACATGGAATAGCCTTCATTTCTCAGAACAAGAATAGACTGATGAGTTTCAGAAGAAAGGTCTTTGTTTCTAGCCATTTTGAGCCCGTGATCGAACCCACAAATGCTGATGCTCTACATACTCTACTAGTATAAAGAAGGCCAGTTTTATTGCTTCTTTAATCAGGACAACAGTTTTTAGCTCTGCTAACATAATTGCCAAAGGATTTTCTAATGATCAATTAGCCTTTTAAAATGATAAACTTGGATTAGCTAACACAATGTACCATTGGAATGCAGTAGTGATGGTTGCTGATAATGGGCCTTTGTACGCCTATGTAGATATTCCATAAAAAAATCTGCCGTTTCCAGCTACAATAATCATTTACAACATTAACAATGTCTACATTTTATTTCTAATCAATTTTCTGTTATGTTAATGGACAAAAAATGTGCTTTTCTTTCAAAAACAAGGACATTTCTAAGTGACCCAAAACTTTTGTAAATAGTGACACAAGGAATACATACACAGTGAACAACGAATAACAATAACGAGTAAAAGTAACATGGCTATATACAGGGAGTACCAGTACCGGGTCGATGTGCAGGGGTACGAGGTAACTGAGGTGGCTATCTACATACAGTGGGGAGAACAAGTATTTGATACACTGCCGATTTTGCAGGTTTTCCTACTTACAAAGCATGTAGAGGTCTGTAATTTTTTATCATAGGTACACTTCAACTGTGAGAGACGGAATCTAAAACAAAAATCCAGAAAATCACATTGTATGATTTTTAAGTTATTAATTTGCATTTTATTGCATGACATAAGTATTTGATACATCAGAAAAGCAGAACTTAATATTTGGTACAGAAACCTTTGTTTGCAATTACAGAGATCATACGTTTCCTGTAGTTCTTGACCAGGTTTGGCTTAGGTGGCTGGAGTCTTGGACAATTTTTGGGGCCTTCTTCTGACACCGCCTGGTATAGAGGTCCTGGATGGCAGGGAGCTCAGCTCCAGTGATGTACTTACCACCCTCTGTAGCGCCTCCTGTCTTGCCCTCTGGGTGTGTGTGGACCATGTTAATTCCTTAGTGATGTGGACACCAAGGAACTTGAAGCTCTCGACACGCTCCACTACAGCCCCATCATCAGGAAATCCAGGATCCAGTTGCAGAGGGATGTGTTCAGTCCCAGGGTCCTGAGCTTGGTGATTAGCTTAGAGGGGACTATGGTGTTGAATGCTGAGCTGTAGTCAATGAACAGCATTATTACATAGGTATTCCTTTTGCCCAGCTGGGAGAGGGCAGTGTGGAATAGAGATTGTGTCATCTTTGGATCTGTTGGGGCTCTATGCGAATTGGAGTGGCTCCAGGGTGTCTGGGATGATGGTGTTGATGTGAGCCATGACCAGCCTTTCAAAACATTTCATGGCTATAGATGTGAGTGCTATGGGGTGATAGTCATTTAGGCCGGTTACCTTGGCATTCTTGGGCACGGGGACTATGGTGGTCTACTTGAAACAAGTTGGTATGACAGACCTGGTCAGGGATAGGTTGAACATGTGAGTGAAGACACCTGCCAGCTGGTCAGCGCATGCTCTGAGTACGTGTCCTCATAATCCATCTGGCCCTGCGGCCTTGTGAATGTTAACCTGTTTATAGGTCTGACTGAGATCAGCTACAGAGAGCGAGATCACACATTCATCCGGAACAGGCTGATATAAGGCTATTGTACATCCCTTTTAATATTACTCTGCATCTATGACCATATCCAACCCCATCCACCTGCGCTTCCCCCATGGGCTGCACCACCTCCACCCAGAGAGGGGGGTTTGGCTCTTAGTGGTACACTCCAGTGAATGGAAAAGCTCAACTAGAGCTGGTGTTGCAGGCATGTAGCTTTTTTTGGCGCCATCAAGAAAATAAAGAGATCAATCTGAAATCTCCCAGATGGAATAGTGTTTACTTTGAGAACTGTTTTCCCCAGTCGCCCCTCCCGCATCCACACCCCTCTTCCCTTTTCAGTGGAACAGTCTGCTCACATGAGCTAAAAATAAGTTGTGTGAGTAAGCCAGGCCAACTGTACTGTTCATGCATTACTTATGGTAGTGTTAGCTTGTTCCCATCCTTGTCTTCATAAAAAAAGACTAACTCTGTTTCTGAGTCTATGAGTGTATTCAGTAAGGAGTAAATACTGAATAGTCCTGTAGCTCAGTGTGGTCCTCTGTAGATCAGTGTGGTCCTCTGTAGCTCAGTGTGGTCCTCTGTAGCTCAGTGTGGTCCTCTGTAGCTCACTGTGGTCCTCTGTAGCTCAGTGTGGTCGTCTGTAGATCAGTGTGGTCCTCTGTAGCTCAGTGTGGTCCTCTGTAGCTCAGTGTGGTCCTCTGTAGCTCAGTGTGGTCCTCTGTAGCTCAGTGTGGTCCTCTGTAGCTCAGTTTGGTCCTCTGTAGCTCAGTGCGGTCCTCTGTAGATCAGTGTGGTCCTCTGTAGATCAGTGTGGTCCTCTGTAGCTCAGTGTGGTCCTCTGTAGATCAGGTAGTACATCGTTGAGATGTGTTCGAATCCCGGGACCACCCGTACATACGTAAAATGTATGCACGCATGACTGTAAGTCACTTTGGATAAAAGCATCTAAGTGGCTTACAAAAGTTTGGACACACCTACTCATTCAAGGGTTTTTCTTAATGTTTTACTATTTTCTACATTGTAGAATAATAGTGAAGACATCAAAACTATGAAATAACACATATGGAATCATGTAGTAACCAAAAAAGTGTTAAACAAATATATTTAATATTATAGATTCTTCAAAGTAGCCATCCTTTGCCTTGATGACAGCTTTGCACACGCTTGGCATTCTCTCAACCAGCTTCATGATGTTGTCACGCCATCCCATCTGGTTGCAGAAAATAGTCAAAATAAAGAAAAACCCTGGAATGAGTAGGTGTGTCCAAACTTTTGACTGATACTGTATATTATTTATATTATTATTATATTAACTAACCTGCTAACATGAACAGACAGTGTGTTTTGTATGATGCTGCTGTATCTCGTGTATGCTGTGACCCACAGCACTGGGGAGTTGCGTTAACAACAAACTGTCCTTGACTCCATGCCCAATGGGAATAGTAATTATTTATTTAACTGTGGGCGATGTGACAATCTGAGTGGGTGTGAGCGTGAATCGGTATCTGCGTCCAAAATGATCTTGTGGATGAGTCCAAACATATGTGTACATCGTGTGTGTACATTATGTAGAGTGTTTGCATACTGTCTTTTCAGGGGGAAACCCTCCTCTAATCGCTTTAGTCCTATAGAATCCCTATAGAAGGTGACTAGCACAACTGGAACATCTAAACCTCACCTTGGCTTTTCCTGCCTGTGTGTGTCTCCAGCCAGGCCTCTAATTTGTAATCTGGGTTTTGGTTCGCTGCCCACTGAGAGCTTTCCCAGATGATACGACCCAGGAGGAATCTCATCTCTGGCCTCAGATAAACAGATCACCCGTTCTGATTGGGTGAAGCATCAGACACAGGAAACCATTGTTCATTATCTATCCGTTTTTGGAACGTTATCTCAGACTCAGCAGCACCTGTGATATAATGTTTCAATAACGGACCAAGTTGGACTGAGTTGAATTGGAGGCAGGGCAGTCAGGGGTTCGTTCAACAGCTGTTAATTCCTTAAGCGTTCCTTTGTGTTTGCCAGAAAGGCCCTTGGACTGTTGCTGCTTTGGTTTACTTGTTAGAATAAATGTGTAGTTCCATTCACCCTGACAGCTGTCTTAGTCCCAGCTAGAGTAGTGGCTTTCTGTTTGACTGGACTTTGGCCCCCTATGCTGCAACTTGAGTAGGCAGACCTTATGTGAAGTGGTGAGATTGGGGTGTACGGTGCAGATTTGCAATGAGGCATCTAATACTCCTCTCCTCCAGATCTATCAGGCCTCATTCAAACTGAGCTCAGATGATGATGATGATGGTGGTGATAATGATGATGATAACAGCAGTTTTAATGTTGACCATGTTTTGCTCACAGTGGTGGGCCCAGTAGGGGTCAGACAGTGCCTGGCTGGCTCCCATGGTTCAGGGAGAGGGGGTAGGTAGGACAGGGGGCTTGAGGGAGGACATATTTATCATCTGTGTTCACTAGGGGTGATAGCGAGGTGAATGCATTCCAGATGGATTGTGTGTGTGTGTGTGTGTGTGTGTGTGTGTGTGTGTGTGTGTGTGTGTGTGTGTGTGTGTGTGTGTGTGTGTGTGTGTGTGTGTGTGTGTGTGTGTGTGTGTGTGTGTGTGTGTGTGTGTGTGTGTGTGTGTGTGTGTGTGTGTGTGTGTGTGTAGTAGTAGTTGAATATTGAAGGTATGTTCTCATAGGCCTGAGTGGCATTATGGGGAGATGTTGTATCCAGCAGTGCTTACGGAGGCAGTTGGCAGAGAGACTGCTCTGCTTCAAGGCCAGATTCTCAGGCAGATAGCTAGGTCGGGTGAAAGAGAAGAGGGAGAGAGAGTGAAAAAAAGAGAGAAAGTAGAGAGCTGACTGAGACACAATAGACAAGCTCACTATGACCTGCCATCACACCAACTCAGCACTCATCCACCTTTGTGTACCCCTCCTTTCCTCCCCTAAAGTCTTCTCTTCTCCCCCCTGTCTCTTTCTCCTCCTCCATATTATTCCTCTATCTTATTTCTCCTCTCTTCTCCTCCTCTCTCCTCCCCCTCATTCTCTGTGTATATCTCTGATTCATCCCATCCTGCTCTGGCATCCATGTGTCTCCATACTTAGTTCACTCTCTTCCTCCACTTCCTCCTTTCATCCTGTCACTGGAGTCACACCAACACTTTCATCATCCAGCTCACATGTCTTTCCATCCGTCCTTCTCTCCGCCAGAGCACTTCCGCTAAGCACTTGACACTAGTAGCTAGCTACTTTAATCTATCACTGTTTTCTGGTCATCTCTGTTGTCTTTCCTTCTCCCTCTTTTCATTCCTTCTTTAATTTGCTTAATCCCTCTCCCTCCTTCTCGTCCCTCTCTCTCTCTTTCTCTCCCTCTCGTCCCTCTCTCTCGTCTCTCTCGTCTCGTCTCTCTCTCTCTCTCTCTCTCTCTCTCTCTCTCTCTCTCTCTCTCTCTCTCTCTCTCTCTCTCTCTCTCTCTCTCTCTCTCTATCTCTCTATCTCTCTCTCTCTCTCTCTCTCTGTCCCTCTCTCTCTCCCTCTCTGTCCCTCTCTCTCTCTCTCCCTCCCTCTCGTCCCTCTCTCTCTCTCTCCCTCCCTCTCATCCCTCTCTCTCTCCCTCCCTCTCTCTCTCTCTCTCTCTCTCTCTCTCTCACACTCTCGCTCTCTCACACTCTCGCTCTCTGTCTCAAATGGGAGTGACTTATAAAAGGCCTGTGTTTGAACAGGTAATACACCACACCTTGTTTAGGATAGAGGGTTATTACCAGGGTTGCTAAGGTCTGATGTGGGAGTTGGGAATCCAACTACAGTCAGTTCAATTATTTTTCTAGAACCGTTTGCCTTTTTGCATTACTTTCAGGGTGTATGGGTTGTATGGGTGGTCCGGTGCCATTCGAAAATACTGATAACAAATTTCTTACATAATAACATTTGCATTGGAATTATTCCTATGTAATCCACAGAGAGGAGGCCTAAAAAAGAGTGTAAAAAAAATTGCCATCAAAGTATCATTGTAGATATTTCCCCCAAACAGATTCTGAGATATGAAGATTTCAGACATGAAAAGAAAACCACTTACTCTGTAATCCTTAAACTGTTTGGTCAGAATATCTAGTATTTCTTCATCAAAGTTGGACATTGTGTTTGTTTCTGCCTCTGTGTGTGTACTACAGTAACTTTTCTGAGGAATAAGTTAACAAAATGAATAAATAGCACTTGCTCTTTACACAAAGAACACACTGCTCATTTTTGTTCAACTGAGTCTATTTGACCACTGTAGGTTTGATGCAGACAGTAGCCTATGTATATGTACTGCCTGCTGAATTAGTATTTGTGTATGTTGTATGTCTGTTTGATCACATCAGTGACCAATGTTCTCTTCTTTCTCAGGTGACATCACACAGAAGGGATATGAGAAGAAAAGGACTAAACTTCTGCTTCCCTTCTTTATTCATACACCAGGTAAGAAACAAACAAGCATTTCGCTGCACCCGCTATAACATCTGCTAAACTGTGTACACGATCAATAAAATGTGATTTGATTGACCTTATCCTGGATACAACATCTCCCCATAATGCCACTCAGGCCTATGAGAACATACCTTCAATATTCAACTACTGTTTTTGTTTGATTTGAGGTTATTTACATAATTCGTAATGAGGATTTTTTTCTCTCCTCCATTATGAAGATGAAGAAACATGGTCAAATCTGCTTGGTGCTCACTGCTGCCTCACAGTGGTAGTACCGGTCACTAAAGTGTCTCCAGACTCCTCCAGTCCACGGATGCAGAGACACGATATTCCAGTGGCCCATTGTGACATAGCTACGCGGCTCTGAGACCACCGACGCACAGCCCAACACCGCGCACCTCTCAAGAATTCCCAACCAGCACGGCTCTGCGTACTTCTATTCATTTGAATGGGGGTGACAGTTGGATAAATTGCTTGAGCCGCGCTGAGAATTTGAAATGCATAAAAGCCAACGGTCCAATATTCCAGAACACTGCTGTGCGTACCAATACACATTTTTGGACTCTGATAGGCGCATTATCCTCTCCACTTCCCTCTTTATTCGCTCACTTCCTTTATGGGTTGATTGTCTGTAAATATTAACAATTTCAGACAGCATTTTTCGGCGATGAGCAAAGCTGCTCCCTTGTTTACAATGTTCTGTACCTTTACAAAATAACCCTAGTCATGATGTTCTATTATGGTTAGACGGAACCCTTTTAGAAACATCTTTAACATTTTGATGAAAATGCAGTATGTTGTAAAAGCACATGCAGATCCTAATGACATTTTGTAAGATTGTGAGTTGAAGATTGTGATTATGAATCTCTATTTGAGAGGCAGCAATATTCTCTTCATCGTGTGAGGATTAAGTCACTTAGAGGTCAGGTCAAGGGTCATATCCCAAGGGCCTTAGTAGGAGAGGGAAGAAGTGGAAGCCTAGAGAGTTCTGAACCCTTTTTTATGTTTGTATCCATGAAAATGACAGAGGGACAGCGCTTTACTCTTTAGTTGTTTTTTCCCTCATATATCTACACACAATACCCCATAATGACAAAGGAAAAACAGGTTTTTAACATGGCACACCTCTATTTGGGGAGTTTCTCTTATTCTTCTCTGCAGATCCTCTCAAGCTCTTAGGTTGGATGGGGTGCGTCGCTGTACAGCTATTTTCATGTTTCTCCAGAGATGTTCGATCGGGTTCAAGTCCGGGCTCTTGCTGGGCCACTCAAGGACATTCAGAGACTTGTCCCGAAGCCACTCCTGCGCTGTCTTGGCTGTGTGCTTAGTGTCGCTGTCCTGTTGGAAGGTGAACCTTTGTCCCCAGCCTGAGGTCCTGAGCGCTCTGGAGCATGTTTTTGTCAATGATCTCTCTGTACTTTGCTCCGTTCATCTTTCACTTGATCCTGACTAGTCTCCCAGTCCCTGCCGCTGAAAAACATCCCCACAACATGATGCTGCCATGCTTCACTGTAAGGATCGATCAATCAATCAAATCAATCAAATGTATTTATATAGCACTTCTTACATCAGCTGATGTCACAAAGTGTTGTACAGAAACCCAGCCTGAAACCCCAAACAGCAAGCAATGCAGGTGTAGAAGCACGGTGCCTAGGAAAAACTGCCTAGAAAGGCCAGAACCTAGGAAGAAACCTAGAGAGGAACCAGGCTAGGAGGGGTGGCCAGTCGTCTTCTGGCTGTGCCGGGTGGAGATTATAACAGAACATGGCCAAGATGTTCAAATGTTCATAGATGACCAGCAGGGTCAAATAATAATAATCACAGTGGTTGTCGAGGGTGCAACAGGTCTGCACCTCAGGAGTAAATGTCAGTTGGCTTTTCATAGCCGATCATTCAGAGTATCTCTACCGCTCCTGCTGTCTCTAGAGAGTTGAAAACAGCAGGTCTGGGACAGGTAGCACGTCCGGTGAACAGGTCAGGGTTCCATAGCCGCTGGCAGAACAGTTGAAACTGGAGCAGCAGCACTGCCAGGTGGACTGGGGACAGCAAAGAGTCAACAGGCCAGGTAGTCCTGAGGCATGGTCCTAGGGCTCAGGTCCTCTGAGAGAGAAAGAGAGAGAGAATTAGAGAGAGCATACTTAAATTTACACAGGACACCGGATAAGACAGGATAAATACTCCAGATATAACAGACTGACCCTAGCCCCCCGACACATAAACTACTGCAGCATAAATACTGGAGGCTGAGACAGGAGGGATCGGGAGACACTGTGGCCCCAAACAGACAGGATATAACCCCACCCACTTTGCCAAAGCACAGCCCCCACACCACTAGAGGGATATCTTCTAGAGGGATGCCACTAGAGGGATACCACCAACTTACCATCCTGAGACAAGACCGAGTATAGCCCACAAAGATCTCCGCCACGGCACAACCCAAGGGGGAATGGTATTGGTATTAGATGGTATTGGCCAGGTGATGAGCGGTGCCTGGTTTCCTCTAGACGTGACGCTTGGCATTCAGGCCAAAGAGTAACATTTTGGCTTCATCAGACCAGAGAATCTTGTTTCTCATGGTCTGAGAGTCCTTAAGGTGCCTTTTGGCAAACTCCAAGTGGGCTGTGCCTTTTACTGAGGAGTGGCTTTCGTCTGGCCACTCTACCATAAAGGCCTGATTGGTGGAGGGCTACAGAGATGGTTGTCCTTCTGGAAGGTTCTTCCATCTCCACAGAGGAACTCTGGAGCTCTGTCAGAGTGACCATCACATTCTTGGTCACCTCCCTGACCAAACACCTTATTTACATAAGTATTCAGACCCTTTGCTATTAGACTCGAAATTGAGCACATGTGCATCCTGTTTCCATTGATCATCCTTGAGATGTTTCTACGACTTGATTGGAGTCCACCTGTGTTAAATTGAATTGATTGGACATGATTTGGAAAGGCACACACCTGTCTATATAAGGTCCCACAGTTGACAGTGCATGTCAGAGCAAAAACCAAGCCATGGGCCTCCCGATTGCTCAGTTTGGCCGGGCGGCCAGCTATAGGAAGAGTCTTGATGGTTCCAAACTTTTTCCATTTAAGAATGATGGAGGTCACTGTGTTTTTGGGGACCTTCAATGCTGCAGACATGTTTTGGTACCCTTCCCCAGATCTGTGCCTTTACACAATCCTGTCTTGGAGCTCTACGGACAATTCGACCTCATGGCTTGTTTTATTTATTTATTTGTTGTACTTTTACCCCTTTGTCTCCCCCATTTCATGATATCCAATTGGTAGTTACAGTCTTGTCCCATCGCTGCAACTCACCTAGGGACTCGGGTGAGGCGAAGGTCGAGAGCCATGCATCCTCCGAAACACGACCCTACCAAGCCGCACTGCTTCTTGACACACTGTTCGCCTAACCCGGAAGCCAGCCACACCAATATGTCATAGGAAAACCCGTCCAGCTGGTGACCGAAGTCAGCTTGCAGGCGCCCTGCACAAGGAGTTGCTAGAGCGCGATGGGGCAAGGAAATCCTGGCCAGCTAAACCCTCCCATAATCCAGCCGACGCTTGGCCAATTGTGCGCTGCCTCATGGGTCTCCCGGTCACGGCTGGCTATGACACAGCCTGGGATCGAATCCGGGTCTGTAGTGATGCCTCAAGCACTACGATGCAGTAGCTTAGACCGCTGCACCATTCTATAGGTTCATGGCTTGGTTTTTGCTCTGACATGCGCTGTCAGCTGTTGAACCTTATATAGAAAAGTGTGTGCCTTTCCAAATCATTTGGGGGGCTCCCGAGTGGCGCAGCAGCCTAAGGCACTGCATCTCAGTGCTAGAGGCTTCACTACAGTCCCTGGTTCGATTCCAGACTGTATCACAACCGGCCGTGATTGGGAGTCCCATAGGTCGGCGCACAAATGGCCCATCGTCGTCCGGGTTTGGCCGGTGTAGCCGTAATTGTAAATAAGAATTTGTTCTTAACCTCTAGGGTACTTGAGATGTTAGCGTCCCACCTCTTCAACAGCCAGTGAAAGTGCATGGCGCCATATTCAAAACAACAGAAATCCCATAATTAAAATTCCTCAAACATACATGTATTTTACACCATTATAAAGTTGTAAACTTGTTGTAAATCCAGCCACATTGTCCGATTTCAAAAAAGCTTTACGACGAAAGCAAACCAAACGATTATGTTAGGTGAGTGCCAATTCACAGAATAACACAGCCATTTTTCCAGCCAAAGATAGGATTCACAAAAAGCAGAAATATAGATAAAATTAATCACTAACCTTTGATGATCTTCATCAGATGACACTCATAGGACTTCATGTTAAACAATACATGTATGTTTTGTTCGGTAAAGTTCATATTTATGTCCAAAAATCTGAGTTTACATTGGCACCTTATGTTCAGAAGTCACAAAACATCCTTTGATTTTGCAGAGAGCCACATCAATTTACAGGAATACTCATAATAAACATTGCTAAAAGATACAAATGTTATGCATGGAATTTTAGATGCACTTCTCCTTAATGCAACCGCTGTGTCAGATTTCAAAAAAGCTTTACGAAAAAAGCAAACCATGCAATAATCTGAGTTGGCGCTAAGAGCCCAATCAAGACACAAATATAGCCGCCATATTATGCAGTCAACAGAAGTCAGAAGTAACAATATAAACATTCACTTACCTTTGATGATCTTCATCAGAATGCACTCCCAGGAATCCCAGTTCCACAATAAATGTTTGTTTTGTTCGATAATGTCCATAATTTATGTCCAAATTCCTCCTTGTTGTTTTAGCGTTCAGTACACTTTCCAAACTCACGACGCGCGGGCAGGTCCAGCAGAAAGTACGGACGAAAAGTAAAAAAAGTTATATTTACAGTCCGTAAAAACATGACAAACGAAGTATTGAATCAATCTTTAGGATGTTTTTAACATATTTCTTCAATAATGTTCCAACCGGAGTATTCCTGTGTCTTCAGAATTGCGATGGAACAGAGCTCGCTCTCACGTGAACGCGCATGGTCAGAGCATGTTCAGGTCATGGCAGACCTGACTCATTCCTCTCTCCTTTGGCCCCACTAAACAGTACAGGCATCAGACAAGGTTCTAATGACTGTTGACATCTAGTGGAAGCCTTAGGAAGTGCAACACTACCAATATCCCACTGTATCTTCAATAGGAGCTGAGTTGAAAATCGACCAACCTCAGATTCCCCACTTCCTGGTTGGATTTTTTCTCAGGTTTTTGCCTGCCTGATGAGTTCTGTTATACTCATAGACATCATTCAAACAGTTTTAGAAATTTCAGCGTGTTTTCTATCCAAATCTACTAATAATATGCATATTCTAGCTTTTATGGCTTTGTAGCAGGCCGTTTACTCTGGGCATGCTTTTCATCCGGACGTGAAAATAGTGCCCCCTACCCCAAAGAAGTTAACTGGCTTGCCAGGTTAAATAGAAAAATACAAATAAATGTCCAATCAATTGAATTTACCACAGGTGGACTCCAATCAAGTCGTAGAAACATCTCATGAATGATCAATGGAAACGTGATGCACCTGAGCTCAATTTCGAGTCTAATAGCAAAGTGTCTGAATACTTATGTAAATAAGGTATTTTTAAATTTTCTGGGCAAAAAAAGGAAGAGGAAAAAATATGATTAAATCCATTTTAGAAAAAGGCTGTAACGTAACAAAATGTGGAAATAGTGAATTGGTCTGAATGCACTGTATATACTATATACTTTGTGTACTGTCTTTTTGTCTCCTTGTCATCTACTTTATTACTTTGTACTCCCCAGTGGAAGCCCCCCCCCCTGCCTATGATGCCCAGGCTCCTGGTCCTAGCAACGCCTCTGGCTCCACCCATGCCAATGCTCACACCCAGGCTCCTCCACCCAGCTCCTCTTCACGCTACCGTGATCGTCGCTCTCGGCGACCGCACCGCAGTGGAGGGACCAGGGATGACCGCTACCGATCAGGTGGGCAACAACTTGTCTCAGTTTCCGTTTTTTAAATCAACACTTTAGGTCGCCTTAGGAAATCCAGTCATAGTCAATACTGTTACATTTTTGGTTCATGTTAAGTTTGATCTATTCTCATTATTCTTTTTCATTTCAGTCAATATAAGCATTAATATAGTCAGTTTATGGTCCAATCTGGTTTGAAGCAGAATCTTGTAATCCTGTAATGGTCGCAAATAGACCAATGAAAGGGCAATGGTGCTTTGTGTGTGCGCGTGTTGGATTGTGAGTGCTGGCTGAGGTCATGTGTGTGTGTGTCCTGTTGGGTTGTTTAGAAAGAGAAGTCCCTACAGTGTGCAACAGCATCCCCTCTAAAGGGGAGCCCAAGAGGCCAGATCCCTCACATTGTGATTGGGGAGTGATGTCATGGCTTGGCAATGTGCTGGGCTGTGGAGAGAGCAGGGGGAATACTAAACAGGAAGGAGGAACTCAGCACCATATAATTATTTTGTAGATTCTATAGAGTACAGGGAAGGAGTGTTAGAATTAGTCGTTAGATGGTTGAGAAGACATGAAAGAACAATGGATTGCAGAGAAGTGTATAAGAGTCTTTCTGTCCTCTCTCTTTCTCTCTCTCCTTCTGTTACTAGAGGTGCATGCAGTGTACATGTGTCCTCCCTCTAGGCAGCTTCATACTCTATCATTTCTCTCTCCTTCCATTTCTCTCTCCTCCCATCCCTGTTTGGACAGCCTCTGCATCAGACTGGTCTCGCCTCTCACGTGAGACACACATGCACATACACACACGCACACTAGGTCCCATACCTCATTGTGGAGTGGAGTTTTGGGGGATGAAGGACGGAAGGACCAGCACTATGTGGAATCTGTTTGAGCTAATAGGACGGCTGACCAGAGAGAACAGCAAAAATTATTCAAGTTCCATTTGATGTGTGGAGGAATCTCAGGGGATCTTGCTGGAAGTCCGACTGGATTCAGGGCAAGGATTGGGAAAGAGGGAAAGGAAATGAGAGCTGGTAGCCAGGTGGAAATAAATAGGATGCAGGGATAATGGAGAAGGACTTTGAAGAGGATTGAAGTTTGAGTGCAAACACTGTTCTATTACAGGATAACGGAGGAATATCACAGAGAAATTGAGCAGGACTGAGACGGAATAAGAGGGAATAAGAGGGAATAAGAGGGGGATAGAGAGGAGGGATAGAGTGAGGAGTCAGGGAAGAGCAGCGATGGGTGGGTCAGTCACACTCCAGCAGTCCTTAGGAAGAACCTGCTGACACCTCAGTCTCCTTGAGAGAGTGAGAAGGGGAGAACGAGAGAGAGGGATAGAGGAGGGGGTAGAGCTACAGAGAAAGGAATACTGGAAGGGTGTGAGCAAGAGGACTGAGAGATTGAGAATTAGCTATCAGCGATATGATGATGTTTAGATCCAGATAGTCTGGCGCACATGTGTATGTAGCCTATTTGCGCTTACATGGGTGTGTGTAGTGTATGTTTGTGTTGCTAGGCTGAGGTGCTGCAAGTGTGTATTTGTGTGGGCGCTGATCGTGTCTGGCTGTCTGTGCTGTTCATTGTTGGTTGTCGTGTAGGGCCGGAGAGGTAGAGGACAGACATCTAACAACTTTAACATTTTAACACCCGGCAACCTCGGCTGTCGCCATGGAGATGCCTCTCAGACGCGTGTGACGGTCATTCTCTCATGTTTCTATGGCGATGTATGATCACACATGCAGCGTATAGGAAGAATGGGAACAGAATAGCTGTCTTTTTTTAGTAGAATCAAATGTTATCTTATGTCATTCTATAGTGTTGTGTTTGATGGTTTATGTAGATTGTGTCATGAGGAAATGTATAAGAAAGTGCTGATGTGTCTTCTGGTCATCCTCTGATCCGTGCCTTTGTGCACGTGTGTGTGTGTGCGTGTGTGTGTGTACAACGATGGGTGAGCATGATAATAGCCCCTCTCTCTCCAGCAAACAGACTGTGGTTTCCTGTTACAGCAGGACCTAACTGCCATCTCTCCTATTCTGACGGTTGAAAGTCAAACCTCCATTCAGCTTTAACTGTGTTGACAGAACAGTGATTGTCTTTATGCATCAGTATCTATGTAATAATAATAATAATTTTAAATATCTCCCTGACTGGCAGGATCACTTAGATTTCAGATATACTTTTCCAGAAAAACTCATGTTTACCTTGGATGTTCTCATCTTCCTCTCCATCCCTATTCCCTATCCTTTGCAATCATCCAAATTCAAAATTGTAATTTCTTCCGCTTTCCCTCACTCCCTCTCTCTCTCTTTCTCTCTCTCCCGTTGTCCCAGATATCCACACAGAGGCGGTGCAGGCTGCGTTGGCCAAACACAAGGAGGAGAAGATGGCACTACCCATGCCCACCAAACGCCGCTCCACCTACGTTCAGTCGCCCATCAACAACTGCACCCCACCAGGTAGCGTAGGACTGACTCCTTCAAATCAGCCTGACTGCTTCTATTTCCTCAGGAACAGCCTACGTAAGCTTTATTGTTAGTACTGTAGAGTTTAATCCTAATGTCACATGCTCTCTCTTTCTAATTCTCTCCATCTCTCTTACTTCCTTTCTCCTATCTCAGACTCGTCGTCAAGTTCAGAGGATGAGGGTGCTCTGTTGAGACAGTCGTCAGTGGGTGCTGGTTTGGGGGCTCCTGCCCCTTCCTCTCTGCTGCAGCCCCCCAGTCTGCAGAGCCCTGACTCCTGGATCAACCGCTCTGTCCAGGGTTCCTCCACATCCTCTTCCGCTTCTTCCGCCTCCTCCACACTGTCCCATGGAGAGAGCAAGCCCCAGCCCCAGCCTCAACCATCCCAGCCCCAGCCCCAGACCCAAGCCCAGCCCCAGTACAAGCCCCAGTACCAGCCCCAATACCAGCCCCAATACCAGCCCCAATACCAACCACAGTACCAGCCACAGTACCAGTCACAACTACAGCCACAGTCACAGCCACAGCATCCAGCCATAGCTGACATGCTGGCTCAAGCACGCATCGGTAAGATATGTCCTCATGACCACAACACTTTAGAACGCCTTGGCATGTAACCCTATATAAGATAAACCGAGCAGATAAAATTACCCTGTCTTTCTGCCAGGCCTTTCAGAGAACAGCGGACCCCCCCCAGACGTGTTGGCGGCAGCCCCCCAGGCCAGGGGCTCCTCTCAGGTGGACCGGCCCAACAACCCTCCTGTGGTCCGGGGGATGAGCCGCGAACAGAGTCGCTCCAGCATGATGGAGACAGCTGACGGTAAGAACAGCCTCTTTGTTAGGGTCACCGTGTGTGTGTGTGTGTGTGTGTGTGTGTGTGTGTGTGTGTGTGTGTGTGTGTGTGTGTGTGTGTGTGTGTGTGTGTGTGTGTGTGTGTGTAAGAGTACATAAGTCTGTGCGTGGGTGTGTTTATGTGAGATTATGACTGCGCGAGTGTGTGTCCTCGCCGAATCTTCATACACTTTTGCATTTCCATTGAAAATAACTTTTTTTTTAAAGTAATAATGTTTTTCTTGAATAACATGTTGCTTTCCGCCTGGACCATATCATTAACCAAACCATGTTGTTTTATTTTCTTCTGGCCTTTTTCCACCCTGTCGCATGTTATTTTGACTGGCAATAGGTAACAGAAGAGGTAACACATTCCCTATGAGAAACCCATGAACTTCTGGTGTTATATATACGTCTGTGTACTGTTTGTGCCTTGTTCATATCCTCTGCGCCGTATGATTAGGGAGAGTAGTATTTCTGTGAAACCAGAACCATCCTTTGAAACCGAATGAATCCTCATGTGTTTTCCTATTATGCAACCAATGATTATTTTTCCCTTTTACATCACTCCAACCCTCCCAGTCCTGGTGTAGAGTTAGCCCTTTGCCTGCTGGTTTTCATACTAGCAGACTGCAAGTCGAGAAAGGAAAGCCAGAGATGTGTGTGAAGTCAATCAAGACTTCCCTTTGTATATTGGGGCAGGGTGAGTGTGTGTGACAGTGTTTGCCCCCCCCCCTCCCTCCCTCCAGGTGTCCCGGTGAACAGCAGGGTGTCCACTAAGATCCAGCAGCTGCTCAATACCTTGAAGAGGCCCAAGAGGCCCCCCCTCAGTGAGTTCTTTGTGGATGACCAGGAGGAGATCGTAGAGGGTGAGCCACCATTCATTCTTCAGTCAGTGGATCTCTTTTAGCCTGGTTTCAAATCTGTTTGTGCTGTCTTGCCAACTCCCAAGACAGCACAAACAGATCTGAGACCAGAGTATATCTCTGTAAATTTCACCTTCAATGTTTTCATTTCCACCCCTCTGTACCAACCTCAAAGGTGCTACCTGGTTCATTCTGCCTCCCCCAACCTCCCTCTCCCTCCAGTGCCCCAGCCGGACCCCAACACACCACGGCCAGAGGGCCGTCAGATCATCCCAGTGAAGGGGGAGCCCTTAGGGGTGGTCAGTAACTGGCCTCCGGCCCTCCAGGCTGCCCTGGCTCGATGGGGGGCCACACAGGGCAAGAGCCCTGCCCTCACCGCCCTGGACATCACTGGCAAAACCCTGTACACACTGACCTACGGTAAGAAACTAGGCCCACACACAAAGCCCTGTACACTGACCTATGGTACAGTACGTCACAGTCTCAAACCCCTGTACACACTGACCTACGGTAAGAAACTAGGCCCATACACAAAGCCCTGTACACTTACCTACGGTATGTAACAGTCTCAAACCCCTAATCACACAGACCTACGGAACGTCACAATCTCAAACCCCTAACCACACTGACCTACAGTATTTCACAATCTCAAACCCCTAACCACAGTGACCTACGATATGTCACAGTCTCAAATCTCTAACCACACTGACCTACAGTATTTCACAATCTCAAACCCCTAACCACACTGACCTACAGTATTTCACAATCTCAAACCCCTAACCACACTGACCTACAGTATTTCACAATCTCAAACCCCTAACCACACTGTCAGGACCCGGTGCGAGAAACAGTCACTAATAATTGGCAGAACCCAGAAGATGAGGCAGACACAGCAGTACTAGAGATGGTGGTTTAATAAAAAAATAGATATCTTCCAAAATACAAAAGAAAATCCACAAAGTGGTAAAAACAGCAAGGGAAAAAACAAACCTCAAAAGATCAATCCAAAAATACACGAGAACAAAACCAGAGAACCTCTGGAAAATTCAACAAGAGAAAAATGTTCACAAAGGCTGGGGCTGGGTGCTAACATACAAACACTGAGCAAGGAACTGAGGAACACACAGGGTTAAATACTAACAAGGGAATGACTTACAGGTGCAAACAATAATTAGGGCAAGAAAAAACAAAAGGTACAAAAAAGGTGCAAGGGGGACATCTAGTGAACAAAACCTGAACAGTCCTGGCCAAAACCTGACACACACTGACCTACAGTATTTCACAATCTCAAACCCCTAACCACACTGACCTACAGTATTTCACAATCTCAAACCCCTAACCACACTGACCTACAGTATTTCACAATCTCAAACCCCTAACCACACTGACCTACAGTATTTCACAATCTCAAACCCCTAACCACACTGACCTACAGTATTTCACAATCTCAAACCCCTAACCACACTGACCTACAGTATTTCACAATCTCAAACCCCTAACCACACTGACCTACAGTATTTCACAATCTCAAACCCCTAACCACACTGACCCACGGTGAGAGACTAGAGCCATACAGAGATTTTATACTGCTACTACAACCTGACTTAGATACCCCCATCTAATACATGGTTATATGATTGCCTACAATTATAGAACATATGATTTTTAACATTTATAACTCTACTTAGTGAGGGACAAGGCCCTGGATACTTTATTTATTACATCCTCTTAGGTTATTGTTGGTGCTATACTGTAGTCATGATGTGGATAGAGTAATCCTGGTAATGGAGGGTTATGAGAGGTGGAGTATGAGATTGATTGACAGATCGTGACACTGTTATTTACGATGCATGCCCTTCCTCCCTCCTACCTCCTCCCCTTCTCCCGCCATCAGGGAAGCTGTGGAGCCGCAGTGTGAAGCTGGCCTACACCCTCCTCAACAAACTGGGACCCAAGAACGAGCAGGTCCTCAAGCCTGGGGACAGGGTGAGACACATTGACTCACACTACTTCTACTTCTCTCGTAATGATATAGCGCCATACATTTTTTTTAAATTTGTTTTTATTTATTAAGGATCCCCATTAGCTGCTGTCAAGGCAGAAACGACTCTCAATTACATCACAAAACAAATACAAATAAAACAGTACATCATCCAGCACATTATTACACCACTACTCTACGACAAAATGTATAATTCCCCAATACAACAATATTACAACATTACAATGTACGTGTGTGTTGCTTATAAAATCAATTGCTTGCTTGCAATCAGCAGTTGCTACATCTAAAGTAGCCACTCTTTGCCTTGATGACAGCTTTGCACACTCTTGGCATTCTCTCAACCAGCTTAATGAGGTAGTCACCTGGAATGCATTTAAATGAACAGGTGTGCCTTGTTAAAAGTTAATTTGTGGAATTTCTTTCCTTAATGCGTTTGAGCCAATCAGTTGTGTTGTGACAAGGTAGGGGTGGTATACAGAAGATAGCCCTATTTGGTAAAAGACCAAGTCCACATTATGGCAAGAACAGCTCAAACAAGCAAAGAGAAACGACAGTTTATCATTACTTTAAGACATGAAGGTCAGTCAATCTGGAAAATTTCAAGAACTTTGAAAGTTTCTTCAAGTGCAGTCGCAAAAAACCATCAAGCACTATGATGAAACTGGCTCTCATGAGGACCGCCACAGGAAAGGAACACCCAGAGTTACCTTTGCTGTAGAGGATAAGTTCATTAGAGTTAACTGCACTTCAGAAATTGCAGCCCAAATAAATGCTTCACAAAGTTCAAGTAACAGACACATCTCTTCATCAACTTGGAGGTTGGAGTTGGAGTCTGTTTGAGAACAGGAGGGCTTCTTAAAGAAAAACTAACACGTCTGTGAGAGCCGGAATTCTTACTGGTTGGTAGGTGATCAAATACTTATGTCATGCAATAAAATGCAAATTAATTACTTAAAAATCATACAATGTGATTTTCTGGATTGTTGTTTTAGGTTCCGTCTCTCACAGTTGAAGTGTACCTATGATAAAAATTACAGACCTCTACATGCTTTGTAAGTAGGAAAACCTGCAAAATCGGCAGTGTATCAAATACTTGTTCTCCCCACTTTAGGTTGGATAGAAATGTGAATGTGCCTTAGGCATGCTGCAAGGAGGCATGAGGACTGCAGATGTGGCCAGGGCAATAAATTGCAATGTCCGTACTGTGAGACGCCTAAGACGGCGCTACAGGGAGACAGGACGGACAGCTGATCATCCTCGCAGTTGCAGACCACGTGTAACAACACCAGCACAGGATCAGTACATCTGAACATCACACCTGCGGGACAGGTACGGGATGGCAACAACTGCCCAAGTTACACCAGGAACGCACAATCCCTCCATCAGTGCTCAGTCTGTCCGTAAGAGGCTGAGAGAGGCTGGGCTTGTAGGCCTGTTGTTAGGCAGGTCCTCACCGGACATCACCGGACATCACCGGCAACAACGTCTCCTATGGGCACAAACCCACCGTCGCTGGACCAGACAGGACTGGCAGAAAGTGCTCGTCACTGACGAGTCACGGTTTTGTTTCACCAGAGGTGATGGTCGGATTCGCATTTATCGTCGAAGGAATGAGCGTTACACCGAAGCCTGTACTCTGGAGCGGGATCGATTTGGAGGTGGAGTGTCCGTCATGGTCTGGGGCAGTGTGTCACAGCATCATCGGACTGAGCTTGTTGTTATTGCAGGCAATCTCAACGCTGTGCGTTACAGGGAAGACATCCTCCTCCTTCATGTGGTACCCTTCCTGCGGGCTCATCCTGACATGACCCTCCAGCATTACAATGCCACCAGCCGTACTGCTCATTCTGTGCATGACAGTGTTCTGCCATGGCCAGCGAAGAGCCCGGATCTCAATCCCATTCAGCATGTCTGGGACCTGTTGGATCAGAGGGTGAGGGCTAGGGCTAGGGCCATTCCACCCAGAAATGTCCGGGAACTTGCAGGTGCCTTGGTGGAAGAGTGGAGTAACATCTCACAGCAAGAACTGGCAAATCTGGTGCAGTCCATGAGGAGGAGATGCACTGCAGTATTTAATGCAGCTAGTGGCCACACCAGATACTGACTGTTACTTTTTTTATATATATACAGGGCACATTTGTAAAAGATACCTAGGTCTCAATATGTCTTCCCTGTTAAATAAAATTATAAATGATTCAGCCCCATCCCTCAGCTTTTTACCAAAACAGGGTTTTTACCGAAACGGGCGGAGAGAACACTTTGTTATTGTTTTTACTGCTGATTTCTGCATTAAGGTCCATACATCATTTTTTTTTTCTCCTGTAGGTGGCTCTAGTGTACCCAAACAGTGACCCTGGGATGTTCTGGGTGGCCTTCTATGGCTGCCTGCTGGCTGAGGTCATCCCTGTCCCAATAGAGGTACCTTTGTCTCGCAAGGTAAGGACATGTCATTGGAACTTTTTCAAGCCCACATTGACATGCTGTTATATCTGCTTTGTGATTGACTCCATGTCCGTTGTTGTTCCACCAGGATGCAGGCAGTAGTCAGGTGGGCTTCCTGCTTGGCAGTTGTGGTGTAACTCTGGCTCTGACCAGTGAGATCTGTCTGAAGGGACTCCCCAAGACGCCCACCGGAGAGATACTACAGTTCAAAGGTCAGGAGCTGCCTCTCTTACTGGCCGTATTACAGAGTATCAATGTATTTCATTCACTGGTCACCGACTGAGTAGACTGACTGATCTACAAATAGTAATGAGTAGTTATTTAGGAAGCCAGGTGATTTGTAGTCATCCAGTCGACGACTGCAATCTGGTTGATCTCAAACACAACCATTGTCTCTAGAGATCAAAATGTGATACTTTTTGTCTTTCGCTATGAGTCTCTTTTTAATGAAGTTGATTGGTATGTTATTAACTGTCTTTCATAGGCTGGCCTCAGCTAAAGTGGGTGGTGACAGACTCCAAGTACCTCACCAAACCTGGAAAGGACTGGCAGCCCCACATCCCTACAGCTAACACTGACCCTGCATACATAGAGGTGAGGTGAGGTGTGTGTGTGCACGCACGTGCACATGTGTGTACTTCTCATACAATCCTAATGGATTGTGTTTTCTCTCCCCCTAGTACAAGGCAAGTAAGGAGGGCACAGTGATGGGTGTGGCTGTGTCTAAGGTGGCCATGTTGACCCATTGCCAAGCACTGACCCAGGCCTGCAACTACTGTGAGGGTGAGTAACTACACTATATGAGAGAGGCATACTCTATCGCAAGAGTAAGTCTATGGCATCTTCATGAGGATTTTTTTATTTATTTTAATTTCACCTTTATTTAACCAGGTAGGCTAGTTGAGAACAAGTTCTCATTTGCCACTGCAACCTGACCAAGATAAAGCAAAGCAGTTCGACACATACAACAACACAGAGTTACACATGGAATAAACAAACATACAGTCAATAATACAGTAGAAAAAGTCTATATATAGTATTTGCAAATGAGGTAGGATAAGGGAGGTAAGGCAATAAATAGGCCATGGTGGAGAAGTAATTACAATATACGGGCTATGAAGCGAGGGCCAGCCAACGAGAGCGTACAGGCCGCAGTGGTGGGTAGTATATGGGGCTTTGGTGACAAAACGGATGACACTGTGATAGACTGCATCCAATTTGTTGAGTAGAGTGTGGGAGGCTATTTTGTAAATGACATCACCGAAGTCGAGGATCGGTAGGATGGTCAGTTTTACGAGGGTATGTTTGGCAGCATGAGTGAAGTAATTTGTTGCGAAATAGGAAGCCGATTCTAGATTTAATTTTGGATTGGAGATGCTTAATGTGAGTCTGGAAGGAGAGTTTACAGTCTAACCAGACACCTAGGTACTTGTAATTGTCCACAAATTCTAAGTCAGAACCGTCCAGAGTAGTGATGCTGGACGGGCGGGCAGGTGCGGGCAGTGATCGGTTGAAGCATGCATTTAGTTTTACTTGCATTTAAGAGCAGTTGGAGGCCACGGAAGGAGAGTTGTATGGCATTGAAACTCGTCTGGAGGTTAGTTAACACAGTGTCCACAGAAGGGCCAGGGGTATACAGAATGGTGTCATCTGCGTAGAGGTGGATCGAAGAATCACCACCAGCAAGAGCGACATCATTGATGTACACAGAGAAGAGAGTCGGCCCGAGATTGAACCCTGTGGCACCCCCATAGAGACTGCCAGAGGTCCGGACAACAGGCCCTCCGATTTGACACGCTGAACTCTATCAGAGAAGTAGTTGGTGAACCAGGCGAGGCAATCATTTGAGAAACCAAGACGGTTGAGTCTGCCGATAAGAATACGGTGATTGACAGAGTCGAAAGCCTTGGCCAGGTCGATGAAGACGGCTGCACAGTAATGTCTCTTATCGATGGCGGTTATGATATTGTTTTGGACCTTGAGCGTGGCTGAGGTGCACCCATGACCAGCTCTGAAACCAGATTGCATAGTGGAGAAGGTACGGTGGGATTCGAATGGTCGGTAATCTGTTTGTTAACTTGGCTTTCGAAGACCTTAGAAAGGCAGGGTAGGATAGATATAGGTCTGTAGCAGTTCGGGTCTAGAGTGTCTCCCCCTTTGAAGAGGGGGATGACCGCGGCAGCTTTCCAAGCTTTGGGAATCTCAGACGATACGAAAGAGAGGTTGAGCAGGCTAGTAATAGGGGTTGCAACAATTTGCAACAAATCCAGATTGTCTAGCCCGGCTGATTTGTAGGGGTCCAGATTTTGCAGTTCTTTCAGAACATCAGCTATCTGGATTTGGGTGAAGGAGAAATGGGGGAGGCTTGGGCGAGTTGCTGTGGGGGGTGGAGGGATGTTGATCGGGGTAGGGGTAGCCAGGTGGAAAGCTTGGCCAGCTGTAGAAAAATGCTTATTGAAATTCTCAATTATAGTGGATTTATCGGTGGTGACAGTGTTTCCTAGCCTCAGTGCAGTGGGCAGCTGGGAGGAGGTGCTCTTATTCTCCATGGACTTTACAGTGTCCCAGAACGTTTTTGATTTTGTGCTACAGGATGCAAATTTCTGCTTGAAAAAGCTAGCCTTAGCTTTCCTAACTGCATGTGTATATTGGTTCCTAACTTCCCTGAAAAGTTGCATATCACGGGGGCTATTCGATGCTAATGCAGAACACCACAGGATGTGAGATCAATATCCTTCCAGGATACCCGGGCCAGGTTGATTAGAAAGGCCTGCTCGCTGAAGGGTTTCAGGGAGCGTTTGACAGTGATGAGGTGTGGTCGTTTGACCGTAGACCCATTACGGATGCATGCAATGAGGCAGTGATCGCTGAGATCTTGGTTGAAAACAGCAGAGGTGTATTTGGAGGGCAAGTTGGTTAGGATGATATCTATGAGGGTGCCCGTGTTTACGGATTTGGGGTTGTACCTGGTGGGTTCATTGATCATTTGTGTGAGATTGAGGGCAATCAAGCTTAGATTGTAGGATGGCCGGGGTGTTAAGCATGTCCCAGTTCAGGTCACCTAGCAGCACGAGCTCTGAAGATAGATGGGGGGCAATCAATTCACATATGGTGTCCAGGGCACAGCTGGGGGAAGATGGTGGTCTATAGCAAGCGGCAACGGTGAGAGACTTGTTTCTGGAAAGGTGGATTTTTAAAAGTAGAAGTTGAATTGTTTGGGTACAGACCTGGATAGTAAGACAGACAGGCTATCTCTGCAGTAGATTGCAACACCACCCCCTTTGGCAGTTCTATCTTGTCGGAAAATGTTATAGTTAGGGATGGACATTTCTGGGTTTTTGGTGTCTTCTCTAGCCAGGATTCAGACACGGCCAGGACATCCGGGTTGGCAGAGTGTGCTAAAGCAGTGAATAAAACAAACTTCGGGAGGATGCTTCTAATGATAACATGCATGAAACCAAGGCTTTTACGGTTACAGAAGTCAACAAATGAGAGCACCTGGGGAGTAGGAGTTTAGCTAGGCACTGCAGGGCCTGGATTAACCTCTACATCACCAGAGGAACAGAGGAGGAGTAGGATAAAGGTACGGCTAAAGGCTATCAGGACTGGTCGTCTAGTACGTTCGGAACAGAGAGTAAAAGGAGCAGGTTTCTGGGTGTGATAGAATAGATTCAAGGCATAAAGTACAGACAAAGGTATGGTAGGATGTGAGTATATTGGAGGTAAATCTAGGCATTGAGTGATGAGAGAGATATTGTCTCTAGAGATGTTTAAACCAGGTGATGTCACTGCATATGTAGGCGGTGGAACTTAATGGTTGTTTAAGGCATATTGAGCAGGGCTAGAGGCTCTACAGTGAAATAAGACAGTACTCACTAACCAGGACAGTAATGGACAAGGCATATTGATATTAGGGAGAGGCATGCGTAAGGGTCCAGTGAGTGGTTGGGCTGGCTGGAGACATGGCGATTCAGACAGCTAGCAGGCCGGGGCTAGCAAGCTAGCAGAAGGGCCTTAGAGGGACGTCTCGATGGAGGAAAGTCTGTTTTATTCAGGGGATGTCGCGATGTAGGGGCCAGTTGAGTTCCCCCTCAAGGAGATTACGTCGTAGTCGAGTTGTGAAGGATCGACAGGCTTCCGTGCCCCGTACCGGCAGTAAAAGGGGTCCGGGTATTGTAGCCCAGGAGTGGCTGATGGGCCTCTTCAGCTAGCCGGGAGTATGGGCCTAGCATGGGCTAGCTCCAGGCTAATTGGTGCTTGCTTCGGGACAAACGTTAGCCAGGAGTAGTCACTCGGATAGCAGCTTGCTAGCTGCAATGATCCAGGTGAAAAGGTCCAGAGCTTACGGTAGGAATCCGGGGATATGGGGAGAAAATAGGTCCGGTATGCTCTGGTTTGTGTCGCGTTGTACAAACTGGCGAGAGCTTACCGAGCTAAAGGTTAGCTGATGACCGCTAGCAGTGGTTAGCTGACTACTAGCTAGTAGCTAGTGAGCTGGCTAGCTGCTGTTGGGGGATTCCGGTTCCGAGGTAAATAAAAATACTTTAGAAAAAACAGATCCACACCACATTGGGTGAGGCGGGTTGCAGGAGAGTATTTTGAAGTTGAGGTTTAGAAAAATATAAAAAAGATATGCGAAGAAGAAGATATCAAAAGATATATACATGGGAAACGACAAGACGTAGGACAAAGACGTCTGACTGCTACGCCATCTTGGGTTTTGACGATGATACACAGGGAACAAGTGTTTGAAGGATGCTTCTCATAGGGACTTATCTATTTGTTTCTGTTCTTAGGTGAGACATTAGTGAATGTTCTGGACTTTAAAAAGGACATGGGCCTGTGGCATGGAGTTCTCACGGTGAGAGTGTGTGGGTGTTTGTGGATGGGGGGATAATAGTTACAGGTAAACTGATTTCATATCATATGTATTTCCGTTCAATAAGTTGTATTTTGTTGTTCTTTCAGAGTGTAATGAACAGGATCCACACTATCAGTGTGCCCTACGCTGTGATGAAGGCTTGCCCTCTCTCCTGGGTTCAGAGGGTCCACATACATAAAGGTAGTTACACCACCCACACATCCACACCCTCTCTCTCCATGTGACCATGAGAACACTGTGATGTTCAAGTACTCATTTGTCCCTCCTCTCCCCCCATAGCGCGCGTTGCCTTGGTGAAGTGTCGTGACCTGCACTGGGCCATGATGGCACACAGGGAACAGAGGGACACCAGTCTGGCATCACTGCGCATGCTCATCGTCGCTGACGGAGCCAATCCCTGTGAGTGTGAAATGTAGTCCATGCAGGGAAATGTAGTCTGTGTGGAAGCCACACTGGAACTACAGATGGCAGACATGTTTGGAACTGGTCTGTATCCCAGTAAGCAAAATTACGTTGAAAAGACTTTAAGACGTCTTTTGCATTTTAGGTACTGAATGAAAGGTGAAAATACTTATTTTCCATATGTCGAAAATACTTATTTTCCAGATGTTGAAATCAGGTGCATTGTAGGTGCTGAATGAAAGGTGAGAAGACGTCTTTTCTGGCCGTCAAAAATATGTATTTTCCGGATATTGAAAATACTTAATTTACAGATGTTAAAAATACATTTTATTCGGATGTTGGCCAAATTTCAACTGCACATACATTCTCAATGAAGTAAGCATTGAATCACAATAATACTTTTTCAAGGCTCTTACTATAGGAAAAAGGAGCGAACTAAAGATTGCAACAGAATATTTAGTATTACTTTCATCTGTAGCATTTAGTTATGTTAGCTTTTTCAAAAGCTTTCAAAAGAAATTATGTTCAAACTAATTCAACCTACATAATAAACCAACAGACAACTTCAACTACAATAACATTCTCAGTTACAGACATTTGTTTTCTTGCTATGACTGTGATATATTGTTGTATATCTACTTAAGTTGAATGCACTGACTGTAGGTGGCTCTGGATAAGATCATCTGCTGAATAACCAAAATGTAAATTATATATATTTTTATTTATAACGAAGCATGCTGGGTATTGTGCTAATTAGCCCCGCCCCCAAACAAGTACACATTTGGTCGGTGCAGACCAGATCCAAAACTGAACTAATAATAGACGTTTAGGCTATGTTTCACAAGTTTGAACATCACAGTACAGTACGGCACAGTTTTGTACAATAGAGCACAGTAGAGTGCAGTACAGGAAAACGTTTATTTGGAGACAGTAGAGTAAAGTTTAGTTCATTAGAGTACAGTGCATTAGAATAAAGTAGGGGACAATACAGTACACTACTTTACAGTACTCTACTGTGCTCTACTGTATTGTACTATACTCTACTTTTCTTTACTATACTGTGTACTATTCTGTAATGTACTCTACTCTGTGGTACTGTGCTGTCATAACTTGTGAAACATACATACAGTGCCTTCGGAAAGTATTCAGACCCCTTGTCTTTTTCTGCATTTTGTTATGATACAGCCTTATTCTAAAATAGATTAAATAAATACACATTCCTTAGCAATCTACACACATTACCCCACAATGACAAAGCGAAAACAGTTTTCTAGTAATGTTTTGCAAATGTATTAAAAATAAAACACAGAAATAACATATTTATTAAGTATTCAGACCCTTTGCTATGTGACTCAAAATTGAGCTCAGGTGCATCCTGTTTCCATTGATCATCCTTCAGATGTTTTTACAACTTGATTGGAGTCCACCTGTGTTAAATTCAATTGATTGGACATGATTTGGGAAAGGCACACAACTGTCTATATAAGGTCCCACAGTTGACAGTGCATGTCAGAGCAAAAACCAAGCCATGAGGTCGAAGGAATTGTCCTTAGAGCTCCGAGACAGGATTGTGTCGAGGCACAGATCTGGAGTAGGGTACCAAAACATGTCTGCAGCATTGAATGTCCCCAAGAGCACAGTGGCCTCCATCCTTCTTAAATAGAAACAGTTTGAAACCACCAAGACTCTTCCTAGAGCTGGCTGCCCAGCAAAACTGAGCAATCGCGGGACAAGGGTCTTGGTCAGGGAGGTGACCAAGAACCCTATGGTCAGTCTGACAGAGCTCCAGAGTTCGTCTGTGGAGATAGGACAACCTTCCAGAAGGACAACCATCTCTGCAGCACTCCACCAATCAGGCTTTTATGGTAGAGTGACCAGACGGAAGCCACTTCTCAGTAAAAGGCACATGACAGCCCGATTGGAGTTTGCCAAAAGGCACCTAAAGACTCTCAGACCATGAGAAACAAGATTCTCTGGTCTGATGAAACCAAGATTGAACTCTTTGGCCTGAATGCCAAGCGTCACGTCTGGAGGAAACCTGGCACCATCCCTACTGTGAAGCATGGTGCTGGCAGCATCATGCTGTGGGGATGTTTTTCAGCGGCAGGGACTGGGAGACTAGTCAGGATCTAGACAAAGATGAATTGAGCAAAGTACAGAGAGATCCGTGATGATAACCTGCTCCAGAGTGCTCAGAACCTCAGACTGGGGCGAAGGTTCACCTTCCAACAGGACAACGACCCTAAGCACACAGCCAAGACAACACAGGAGTGGCTTCGGAACAAGTCTCTGAATGTCCTTGAGTGGCCCAGCCAGAGCCCGGACTTGAACCCAATCGAACATCTCTGTAGAGACCTGAAAATAGCTGTGCGGCAACGCTCCCCTTCCAACCTGACAACTTGAGAGGATCTGCAGAGAAGAATGGGAGAAACTCCCCAAATACAGGTGTGCCAAGCTTGTAGCGTCATACCCAAGAAGGGTCGAGACTGTAATCGCTGCCAAAGGTGCTTCAACAAAGTACTGGTCTGAATACTTATGTAAATGTGATATTTCAGATTTTATTTTTAATAAATTAGCAACAATTCCTAAAAACCTGTTTGTGCTTTGTCATTATGGGGTATTGTGTGTAGATCGATGAGGATTTATATTTATTTATAACATTTTAGAATAAGGCTAACCTAACAAAATGTGGAAAAAGTCAAGGGGTCTGAATACTTACCGAAGGCACTGTATAGATGTCCGTAGTGGACCAAATCTGAACCAATTATAGACGTCTATGTTTGGGTCAAATATAGGCCAGTCCGGACGTCTGCGGATGTTGAAATCAAGGCTGGTCCAGACCGGATAAAATCTGAACCAAACATAGACGTTGGTTCAGATTTGGTCCAGTCTGGACAGGACCAAAAAATATTGCTGTCGGTTAGATGCTTAGTGGGATTGCACCTTCCAGGCAGTCAGTGGGGCTGACATACAGCAAATAGGATAATTGCAAGTGATAAACAAAGCCCTGTATGGTTAGAATGGGTACCCTCCAAAAATGGTCAGTGTTGTGAGATGTCATTGTTGTTGAGTCTCTCTCTCTGTCTTTCTCTCCCTAAGGGTCGGTGTCGTCCTGCGATGCCTTCCTCAATGTGTTCCAGATCCACGGGCTGAAGCCAGAGGTCATCTGTCCCTGTGCCACCTCCCCTGAGGCCATGACGGTAGCCATCCGCAGGTAGGATGGGCTGAATCAGTCTGCTTAGCAAAAGTAACAGTTTGTGTTTTGTTTTGCTACTTGGCCAAATTTTATTTATTTATTTGTATTTATTTAACCTTTATTTAACTAGGGAAGGCAGTTAAGAACATATTCTTATTTATAATGACGGCCTACCAAAAGGCAAAAGGCCTGCTGCGGGAACGTGGGCCTGGGATAAAAATAAATAATACAATATAAATATAGGACAAAACACACATCACAACAAGAGAGACACAACACTACATAAAGAGAGACCCAAGACAACAACATAACAAGGCAGCAAAACATGACAACACAGCATGGTAGCAACACAACATGACAACAACATGGTAGCAACACAACATGGTAGCAGCAAATAAACATGGTACAAACATTATTGGGCAAAGTCAACAGCACAAAGGTCAAGAAGGTAGAGACAACAATACATCATACAAAGCAGCCACAACTGTCAGTAAGAGTGTCCATGATTGAGTCTTTGAATTAAGATAAAACTGTCCAGTTTGAGTGTTTGTTGCAGCTCGTTCCAGTCTAGCTGCAGTGAACTAAAAAGAGGAGCGACCCAGGGATGTGTGCTCTTTGGGGACCTTTAACAGAATGTGACTGGCAGAACGGGTGTTGTATGTGGAGAATGAGTGCTGCAGTAGATATCTCAGATAGGGGGGAGTGAGGCCTAAGAGGGTTTTATAAATAAGCATCAACCAGTGGGTCTTGCGACGGGTTTACAGAGATGACCAGTTTACAGAGAAGTATAGAGTGCAGTGATGTGTTCTATAAGGAGCATTGGTGGCAAATCTGATGGCCGAATGGTAAAGAACATCTAGCCGCTCGAGAGCACCCTTACCTGCCGATCTATAAATGATGTCTCCGTAATCTAGCATGGGTAGGATGGTAATCTGAATCAGGGTTAGTTTGGTAGCTGGGGTGAAAGAGGAGCGATTACGATAGAGGAAACCAAGTCTAGATTTAACTTTAGCCTACAGCTTTGATATGTGCTGAGAGAAGGACAGTGCACCGTCTAGCCATACTCCCAAGTCCTTGTATGAGGTGACTACCTCAAGCTCTAAACCCTCAGAGGTAGTAATAACACATGTGGGAAGAGGAGCATTCTTCTTACCAAACCACATTACCTTTATTTTGGAGGTGTTCAGAACAAGGTTAAGGGTAGAGAAAGCTTGTTGGACACTAAGAAATCTTTGAGTATAAGACTGTATCATCTGCATATAAATGGATGAGAGAGCTTCCTACTGCCTGAGCTATGTTGTTGATGTAAATTGAGAAGAGCATGGGGCCTAGGATTGAGCCTTGGGGTACTCCCTTGGTGACAGGCAGTGACTGAGACAGCAGATTTTCTGACTTCATACACTACACTCTTTGAGAGAGGTAGTTAGCAAACTAAGCCAAAGAGACCCCAATACTCCTTAGCCGGCGCAAAAGAATGGAATGGTCTACCGTATCAAAAGCTTTGGCCAAGTCAATAAAAATAACAGCACAATATTGCTTAGAATCAAGGGCAATGGTGACATCATTGAGGACCTTTAAGATTGCAGTGACACATCCATAACCTGAGTGGAAACCAAATTTTATACCCGAGAGAATACTATAGACATCAAGAAAGCCAGTCAGTTGATTATTGACAAGTTTTTCCAACACTTTTGATAAACAGGGCAACATAGAAATAGGCCTATAACAGTTAGGATCAGCTTGATCTCCCCCTTTAAATAAAGGACGAACTGTGGCTGCCTTCCAAGCAATGGGAACCTCCTCAGAAAGGAGAGACAGGTTAAAAAGGTTGGAGATAGGCTTTGCGATGATAGGGTCAGCAACCTTACAGAAGAAAGGGTTTAAACCATCTGACTCAGATGTTTTTTTGGGGTCAAGTTTAAGGAGCTCCTTTAGCACCTCGGACTCAGTGACTGCCTGCAGGGAGAAACTTTGTAGCGGGGCAGGGGAAAAAGAGGGGGAAGCATCGGAGATAGTCGCATTAGAAGGGGTGGGAGATGAGGAAATGTTGGACGGGCAAGGAGGCATGGCTGAGTCAAATAGGAATCCTGACTTAATGAAGTGGTGATTAAAGAGCTCAGCCATATGCTTCTTGTCAGTAACAACCACATCATCAACATTAAGGGACATGGGCAGCTGTGAGGAGGAGGGTTTATTCTCCAGGACTTTAACCGTTTTCCAGAACTTGGCGTTAGACCCACAGAGAGAGAACTGCTCCTTAAAGTAACTGACAAACACATGTGTTTGTAGTACCCTGAGTTACCTCTGGATGAAATGAAATGAAAGTTACATAATGCACCTTCAATAATTACATTTTTCAATAAATACATTTTTCTACAGATACAAGGAAAGTCTTTCGGCAGTGTGTGTATATTTTGTGTAAAATTCCTGTCCTCTCCTGTACCTTTCTGTGTGCAGGCCGGGGGTGCCGGGGACGCCCCTCCCAGCCAGGGCCATCCTCTCCATGGGGGGTCTGAGTCACGGGGTCATCAGGGTCAACACGGAGGACAAAAACTCTGCCCTCACCGTGCAGGATGTGGGTCATGTGATGCCTGGAGGTGAGGAGGGGGGATGCACAGTATAGAAAAGAGAGAGAAATGGAGGATCTCACTTGAGAATGATATCAGGAGTGAAATCCATGTGTATGTCTGTAATTGGCATACAAGTCTCAGGCAGGGCTATAGTAACTACTCACGGGAGTATGATTCCAAATCACCTCCACTGCAGGTCCATTTTTAAATATGAATGTGTTTGTTCCCGGGGCCACCCACACATAAAATGTATGCACGGATGACTGTAAGTCACTTTGGGCAAAAGTGTCTTCTAAATGGCATATATTACTATTATTATTATACTGTATTTGTTTCTTTATGTGTAAGTTGGTTTCTGTAATTGTATGTGCATTATTATTCCTGTACATGTATTTATCTGTGCAGCTGACTCTGTGTCTATATCTCTGATGTGTATAGTGAAGCCTGACTCTGTCTCTGTGTCTATATCTCTGATGTGTATAGTGAAGCCTGACTCTGTCGCTGTGTCTATAGCTCTGATGTGTATAGTGAAGCCTGACTCTGTCTCTGTGTCTCTATCTCTGATGTGTATAGTGAAGCCTGACTCTGATTCTCTGTGTCTATAGCTCTGATGTGTATAGTGAAGCCTGAAGGGCCTCCTCAGCTCTGTAAGACAGATGAGATAGGGGAGATCGTGGTGAACTCTCGTGCAGGAGGAAACATGTACTATGGCCTACCAGGAGTCACCAAGAACACCTTTGAGGTACGGACCCACAACCATTCGATTCCCCCTTATGTGTTACGTACTGTATGGGGGAACATGGTCAGACACCTGGTCAGGACCTGGTCAGACACACCAAACTCTGAACATTCAATATGCTTACCAACACATTTTCTATTAGAAATGTTAAAAACATCTGTTTTCTTTCTTTCTGTCTGTCTGTCTGTCTGTCTGTCTGTCTGTCTGTCTGTCTGTCTGTCTGTCTGTCTGTCTGTGTCTGTCTGTCTGTCTATCTATCTATCTATCTATAGGTGATTCCTGTCAATGCTCTTGGTGCTCCTATTGGAGAGATCCCTTTTGTGAGATCTGGACTCCTAGGCTTCGTAGGACCCGTAAGTAAGACTGTCTTGTGTTTGTGTGACTGTGTGCGTGTGTCCATATTCGCGTGCAGTGTGTATTGAATGCTGTGTCTAACCCTTCTACAGGGCAGTCTGATATTTGTGGTGGGGAAGAACGAAGGCCTGCTGATGGTGAGTGGGAGGAGACACAACGCTGATGACTTGGTGGCCACAGCACTGGCCGTGGAGCCTGTCAAGACTGTGTATCGTGGGAGGTGAGTACTGTGTGTGTGCATGCATTCGTGTGTGTGTGCGCATGTGTCAGCATGTATTTGAAGGGACAGTGGATGAGTTCTGTGCTGTATGTGCTCGCTGTGAGTCAGGTATATTGGGGATTGAGCATAGAGATGTATAGAGATCATTACTTGGAAATAACCAGTTTTTGCATGGACATTGCCATTGAGGGCTTCCACCAGTTTAAAGTAGTCAACTGGGTGAGGATTCCTGTGGGTTGGGAGCGATCAGCCAATGATCAAAATGTGTCATCTTCAAATTGGTTTGCCTAGTTTGTAAATGGCTTTAAGCTGTATGACATCTAGTGGCCACAATAAATGAATGACACACAATATTTGGTTCAAGACTCCAGCACTGCAGGTGGCAGTAAGTCACCAATATTAGCTTTCCACTTTTTTTTTATCTAAAGAAAATGGACTACTTTAAACTGAAGATAGCATGAGCAGCGACATTGAGGCTGTCACAGACTCCATAATTTCACAGATGCAATGTTGCAGTCTCTATGGCATTAAGCTTTGTTTGTTGTGTATCACCACTGTCATCTGCTGGGTATTAGTGAGCACTGCAGGCCTATAGTGCACTCGCAATATGAGTGTATGTATACAGCATGTTTCTGTGTGGGATGTGGGGGTGTATTGGCTCTGAAAAGAGAATCTCAAGCTGTGAAAATGCTTGTTATCAGAGCAGTTTTGTGTGTGTAGGAATTGCAGTGTTCTCTGCTTTATGTGTGGATGTACATATACAGTTTCTGGAGGGAGAGGTCAATATCTATGTGTGTGACTATGGATCCTTGCAGACATTCTAATTGTGTGCGTGTGTGTGTCAGGATTGCGGTGTTCTCTGTGACAGTGTTCTATGATGAGAGGATAGTGGTTGTGGCAGAGCAGAGGCCAGATGCCAGTGAGGAGGACAGCTTCCAGTGGATGAGCCGAGTACTGCAGGTAGCTAACCCCCCTACAAACACCTCTTTCTTGGTACATTCCAAAATGAACACCACAGTTTTCAATGTACTCTAAACACTTAATTAGAGAAGTTGTCTAACTGAGGGGTGTTGTGTGTGTCCACTGTCCAGGCCATTGACAGTATTCACCAGGTGGGTTTGTACTGCCTAGCCCTGGTGCCTGCCAACACATTACCCAAGACCCACCTGGGAGGGATCCACATCTTCGAGACCAAACAACACTTCCTGGACGGCAACCTGCACCCCTGTAACATCCTCATGTGCCCCCATACCTGTGTCACCAACCTCCCCAAACCACGGCAGAAACAGCCAGGTACAGTAGGCTCAGTTCAGGGGATCATACAGCAAAACTTGGCAACTGGTTGGCTTACAGTGGCGATGACTTTTGAGCTAGGGACTTTATTGTGAAAATGCATCTCTCTTTGTCTCTATCTCTCTCTCTCTCTTTGTCTCTCTCTCTCTCTCTCTTTATCTCTTCAGTGGGTGTGGGTCCAGCCTCCATCATGGTGGGGAACCTGGTAGCAGGGAAGAGGATAGCCCAGGCAGCAGGCAGGGATCTGGGCATGATCGAGGACCAGGACCTGATCAGGAAGGTAGGACCACCTCTCTCATCATCATCATCAGTTAGAAAGGACCCACATGCACGGTGGCCCATAGCATGGTAGGGACTATAGCGGTAGCTGGTACTACTAACCTGGTGGTAGCCAACACTACAAACAATGGCATGCCTACTGCCGGATAGTCACGTTCGGTGCGCTGTTGGTCTGCCGCCATATTGGTAGCAGACAGCGGTCCAATATGGGCTTGCCTGCAGTGGTGTGCTGCCTCTTTGACACCATTGGTCCAGTAAGTGTTTGCTTGTTGGGTAGTTAGACCGGACAAGAAAGCTGGTAAACCACGTGAGCAACATGATGCATTCTTTCTTCTGTCCTAATGCACCCGTCTCTCCCTGGATGTAACATTACATAGCTCCGTATGTGGCCTACTATGATGGTAAGAGCTACTGCCCCCTCCCTACCCACCACACCCTGGTTCTTCCTTTGCTTCTGTCTGCAATGTGCTGTACAGTGACGCGCTCAATGTGAATGGGGTTATTTTTCAGTTGCACACGCAAATAATTCTATGGTTGCATCGCTAAGTTCTGGCAAGATGTGAGATCTTGCATGGTGTCAGAAGTGATGCTCTGAATCTGCACGTGCTAATGTATTATGCCATTTGTTTCCCTTCTGCATCACAGCACAGTGATGGGGACAGTCTGTCGTGGCATCTCTTAATGTCACCTGATGCCCCATGCCTTCCATTGGTTCCCATCACCTCCTGAATGTTCAAAATATTACACACACAGACACACACAGGCCTTGCTGGTCTGCAGAATTGTTTGGACTCCAAGGAAGGCCCTGCAAGCCATCTCCCCGAGATCCAAACATCCACATCTGCTCTTCATGTGCTTTGCTGTTTTTCCCCAATCGATTTCTCCCCATAATTGCTGTTAGCTACAACTTAAATCAGTTTTTCATTATTTTAAGGAGTAGTTTGGCTAATGCTGCATGGTGTAAATTGACAATTTTCTTGATATTTTGTCAATGGGAGTGACAGTTGCCCTCCTCCTGGTAGAAAAGCTACCTACGGAGGACATTTTGGCTCCAGGGCTATTTACTGCAGTGCACCTGTATTGACCATCTTCATGTCCTTAGACTTACTGTAACTCAAGGGAATTAACTTGAGTAAATTCAAGTTCTGTCAGGTTTTTCCCATCAGCAAAATACAACTCTTATTAGATTTACTTGTAGTTATTTTGTGTTGATATCAATAGATATTTTTCCCCTCATATTGATATGCATATTGATACGATTGCTATGTAATGACCTTTGACCCTCTATTTCTCTCCTCAGCACCAGTTCCTGTCCGAGGCTCTACAGTGGAGGGCACAGACTGACCCAGACCACTGTCTCTATGTGCTGCTCAATGCAAAGGTAGCACTCTCAGTCTTATAGACACACTCTCACACGTATTACAGTAAACAGAACCCCCCATATACAGTTGTGCCCAGTTGTAAATAAACCCCTTGCCCCTACCCTCTCTAACTCCTGTGCTTCAGGGGGTAGAGGTATCTACAGCAACATGTGTGCAGCTGCATAAGCGGGCGGAGAAGATTGCAGCGGCGCTCACAGAGAAAGGTAGCATCAACACCGGGGACAACGTGGTGCTGCTCTACCCTCCTGGTGAGTCCTTTCTGTCTGTCCGTCAGACTCTGAGAAGTGGCATAGCCGTACCTGTTGAGGATGACTTAGAGTTACAGTCTGTCTTTGTCTCACTCTCTAGGTATTGACCTGATAGCCTCCTTCTATGGCTGTCTGTACGCTGGCTGTGTTCCTGTCACTGTCAGACCTCCTCATCCACAGAACCTGGCAGCCACACTTCCCACTGTCCGCATGATCATCGACGTAAGTGTGTGTGTTTGTGTGTATACAGTTGAAGTCGGAAGTTTACATACACCTTAGCCAAATACATTTAAACTCAGTTTTTCACAATTCCTGACATTTAATCCTAGTAAACATTCCCTGCCTTAGGTTAGTTAGGATCACCTCTTTATTTTCAGAATGTGAAATGTCAGAATAATTGTAGAGAGAATTATTTATTTCATCTTTTATTTCTTTTATCACATTCCCAGTGGGTCAGAAGTTTACATACACTCAATTAGTATTTGTTAGCATTGCCTTTAAATTGTTTAACTTGGGTCAAACATTTTGAGTAGCCTTCCACAAGCTTCCCACAATAAGTTGGGTGAATTTTGGCCCATTCTTCCTGACAGAGCTGGTGTAACTGAGTCAGGTTTGTAGGCCTCCTTGTTCGCACACGCTTTTTCAGTTCTGCCCAGCATTTTTTTCTATAGGATTGAGGTCAGGGCTTTGTGATGGCCACTCCAATACCTTGACTGTGCTGTCCTTAAGCCATTTTGCCACAACTTTGGAAGTATGCTTGGGGTCATTGTCCATTTGGAAGACTCATTTGTGACCAAGCTTTAACTTCCTGACTGATGTCTTGAGATGTTGCTTCAATATATCCACATAATTTCCCTGCCTCATGATGCCATCTATTTTGTGAAGTACACCAGTCCCTCCTGCAGCAAAGCACCCCCACAACATGATGCTGCTACCCCCGTGCTTCACGGTTGGGATGGTGTTCTTCTGCTTGCAAGCCTCCCCCTTTTTCCTCCAAACATAACAATGGTCTTTGTGGCCAAACAATTCTATTTCTGTTTCATCAGACCAGAGGACATTTCTCCAAAAAGTACGATCTTTATCCCGATGTGCAGTTGCAAACCGTAGTCTGGATTTTTTATGGCGGTTTTGGAGCAGTGGCTTCTTCCTTGCTGAGCGGTCTTTCAGGTTATGTCGATATAGGACTCGTTTTACTGTGGATATAGATACTTTTGTACCTGTTTCCTCCAGCATCTTCACAAGGACCTTTGTTGTTGTTCTGGGATTGATTTTCACTTTTCGCACCAAAACGCGTCTCCTTACTGAGCGGTATAACAGCTGCGTGGTCCCATAGTGTTTATATGTGCGTACTATTGTTTGTACAGATGAACGTGGTACCTTCAAGCGTTTGGAAATTGATCCTAAGGATGAACCAGACTTGTTTTCTGAGGTCTTGGCTGATTTCTTTGGATTTTCCCAAGATGTCAAGCAAAGAGGCACTAAGTTTGAAGGTAGGCCTTGAAATACATCCACTCCAACTCCAATTGACTCAAATTATGTCAATTTGCCTATCAGAAGCTTCTAAAGCCATGACATAATTTTCTGGAATTTTCCAAGTTGTTTAAAGGCACAGTCAACTTAGTGTATGTAAACTTCTGACCCACTGGAATTGTGATACAGTGAATTATAAGTGAAATAATCTGTCTGTAAACAATTGTTGGAAAAATGACGTGTGTCATGCACAAAGTAGATGTCCTAACCGACTTGCCAAAACTATAGTTTGTTAACAAGAAATGTGTGGAGTGGTTGAAAAACGAGTTTTAATGACTCTAACCTAAGTGTATGTAAACTTCCGACTTCAACTGTATGTGCTATCTTTTGATCAAGTCAGTGTATGAGGATGGGTGCTTTCTTATGAGCTTGCTGTTTGAGTGTAATTATTTTGGTCTTCCAAAGGTAGACAAACTAACATGTTGTTTGTGGTGCCTCTGACTGTCCCCAGGTCAGTAAAGCTGCCTGTATCCTTACCACTCAGAACCTCATGAGGATCCTGCGCTCTAAAGAGGCTGCTGCCACTCTGAACATTAAAACATGGCCGACAATCATAGACACAGGTACCAAAGACCAGGGGTTCTTAAACTTTTTGGTCCCGGGGACGCCTTTTGTGGTAGCAAATTCATCAGTGATGGACCCCCTCATATTTAGAACACAACTTGAGTGAGATGAAAAGAGCATACAAGGAGTTCTACTATGACTTTGGCAGTGCATGGCCGGATGAAACAAGTCTCAGGCCCTGGGATGGAACATAGAGCATCTGTTTTTTTTGTTGCAAATTTCCTGCAATTCTACACATTTTGCCATGAGGCAGAGAGAAAACTTTGCTATTCAAAGTTTCAATTACAGTGCATTTATGTAAGGTATTGAGTTGAAAAGTTGATAATTGGTGGACTACTGTGGATACCAATATCCCTGTGAGCTTCCCAGGCACATGATGCCCAGGTTTAAGAAAATATATTGTATATAAATTATATTGTATTGTATTATACCCTCGAAACTTATTCCACGGATCCCTTGGACAAAATTTGTTTAATCTATTTAAAAAATATATATATATATATATATATATGCTTGCTCTGGCTGCGTACCCCTAAAGTACCTCCACACCCCACTTTGAGAACCCCTGCCATAGAAGATCTCACATACAGAGCATACCTAACCATATAACCTGAGCCAGAGAAACTCAACCGTGTTGTGCATGTTCCCTTCTTCCAGACGACCTCCCTCGCCATAGACCTCCCACGATCTACAAGCCCCCCACGGCAGAGATGATCGCCTATCTGGACTTCAGTGTGTCCACCACGGGTATGCTCACTGGGGTCAAGGTAAGGTCAACTACAGGAGGCTACCGCTGGGTCTCAATACTCTAAAACAGTCCCAGACAGTTTGTAAACCTATGGTAGCCCATAAGCAGCTTGCCATCGGCAAAGTAAGTAGCCAACGGGCCATTTTGCTCATCTGCTGTACAATGGGCCAATGGCAATAGCCATAACCATGGCTTTATCGGTTGATTCTGCTTCTCTTATTGGTTGTTTCATTGTGATGTGTGTGTGATTGGCTGTGTCTCTCTGGCCATCAGATCTCCCATGCTGCAGTCAGTGCTCTGTGTCGCTCCATCAAGCTACAGTGTGAGCTATACTCCTCACGCCAAATAGCCATCTGCCTGGACCCTTACTGTGGCTTGGGCTTCGTACTGTGGTGCCTCGCAAGGTACACACACACACACACACACACACACACACACACACACACACACACACACACACACACACACACACACACACACACACACACACGGTATCTTTATCTCTCTCACTTACACACATTCCGAACACACACCTTCTCTTGTTTCCTGTGTGTAGTGTGTACTCGGGCCACCAGTCCATCCTAATCCCTCCTATGGAGTTGGAGAGCTGTCTGCCCCTGTGGCTGAGCACCCTGAGCCAGTACCGCATCAGAGACACCTTCTGCTCCTACTCTGTCATGGAGCTCTGCACCAAGGGGATAGGCACGCAGACAGATATACTCAAAGTGAGTACAACACATATACACACACACACGCACGCACACGCACACGCTAACTCTCCTTCTCTCTTTCCTTCCAGGCGCGTGGGCTGAACCTGTCATGTGTGAGGAGCTGTGTGGTGATAGCAGAGGAGCGTACTCGTCTGGCCCTCACCATGTCATTCTCCAAGCTGTTTAAGGACCTGGGCCTCTCCCCCCGCGCTGTCAGCACAGCCTTTGGATCCAGGGTCAACCTGGCCATTTGCATGCAGGTATTCAACCAGCTAGAATCAGTTCTGTGAGGAGTTACTAGGCAACAGGGAATTTTATATTTTATATCACTTGTTTGGAAAGATAGACTTTTATGAATGTTTTGACGGCCATGGCCAATGTTCCTATGATTTGTTGCTGACTCATGTTGGTTGATGCGCTAACCAGTGTCTCCCTGAACTGGAGGCTAAAGCCTTCTGTTAACTCCACATAATAGAAGAGTCACATGTAAATAGAGGAATCTATCTGAGGGTTGTCTGCCAGGTCAGTTAGTACAGCAGGACCTCCCTGTATGTCTCCTCAAGGACTGATCCATGTACAGTGGATGTGTATCTGAGTTTCCAGTCAGGTTTTCTGTGTGTTTCTCAGGGAACCACTGGACCGGACCCCTCCACTGTGTATGTGGACATGAAGTCCCTCCGCCATGACAGGTGAGAACATATGTGTGAGCAGCTTTGACACTGAGGATATTTTTGTTTTTACAATATTGAGTTTACCATCACAATGTGCTTTCACTTTCTGTCTCAGGGTGAGGCTGGTGGAGAGAGGAGCCCCTCAGAGTCTCCCTTTGATGGAGTCTGGAAAAGTAAGTCTCCCCTGATGGATCCACACACATTAAATTCCATTTTGTATTCAGATACAAGATGTGTTGTTGTGGGAGTTTCTTGTTCACCATCTGTCTCTCTACTCTATCACTTTCTCTAGATCTTACCAGGAGTCAGGGTGATCATTGTGAACCCAGAGACCAGAGGACCTCTCGGAGATTCCCATCTAGGAGAGGTGAGAGGAGAGAGAATGCTAATATTAGATTGAAAATGTCAACATGTGGCATTGATAAAAGGATGGGCATTAAGAAGGGTATAATTAGGAAAAACGCATATCCCTGTCAATAACCAACAATTCTCCTCATACATTACTCTCCTATTTCATCCTTAACTGTACATTGTCCCCTACTCTGCTCTCTGTCTCTGTCAGATCTGGATCAACAGCCCTCACAGTGCCAGTGGCTACTATACCATCTATGGAGAGGAGAGCCTGCAGGCCGACCACTTTAACACCAAGCTGAGCTTTGGAGACCCCACGACCCTGTGGGCCAGGACTGGCTACCTGGGCTTCGTCAAGAGGACTGAACTACTGGATGCCGCTGGGCGTGAGTGGCTGGGCACGGTCAGGGATATGGAGGCTAACGCTAATGGCTAACATAAAAAGGGAGGGCTATGGAGGCTAACACTAATGGCTAACATGAAAAGGGAGACATACTAGGGATCTGATTAGGGCTAAATTAACTATCCCAACATTCCCAGTATTCAACATATTTGTTTGCCCCTCTCTGTCTGTCTTCCTCTCTGTGGTCAGATCGTCATGACGCCCTGTTTGTGGTGGGTTCCCTGGATGAGACTCTGGAGCTTAGGGGACTGCGCTACCACCCCATCGACATCGAGACATCTGTGTCCCGGGCTCACCGCAGCATCGCAGAGAGGTCAGAACACTGGAGGGTCCCAGGAAACCTTACTTATTGTCCAATTGGTTTATCTATGTTTTCATAATTGGAGGGAGATGAAGAGATTTCTTAGTATGTGTGTGTTTGTGTGTGTACGTGCGCACGTGTGTACTGCATCTTTGTCTGACATTTGATTTTAATATAACACCCTTTTTCATATGTGTCCCATGCAGTGCGGTGTTCACGTGGACCAACCTACTGGTGGTGGTGGCTGAGCTGTGTGGCTCAGAGCAGGATGCCCTGGACCTGGTGCCCCTGGTCACCAATGTGGTGCTGGAGGAGCACCATCTTATCGTGGGCGTGGTGGTCATCGTGGACCCGGGGGTCATACCCATCAACTCCAGGGGAGAGAAACAGCGCATGCACCTCCGGGACTCCTTCCTGGCTGACCAACTGGACCCCATCTACGTGGCATATAATATGTGAGGGGCCAGGCGGATGGGCTGGGCAGGTCATCGTATGGTGGAAAAGATTACGGCTGTTGGAGTGGGGATTAGGAAGAAATTAGTTTGGACCAACCTGCTCCATAGACAGAAAATGCATGGTACCACAATGGGCAGTAGGATGGGTTGGCTGCACTTTATCGCACTGTATTGACACAGCCCTTTTTGGGGTGCATGTGGTTCAAATCTTAGGTCTTTTGCATTCCAGGTCTGTTGGATTTCAAGGGGCACTGTTGTGTTTTGAGATGTACACTGTATAAAATGGTGTATATATACAGTACCAGTCAAACGTTTGGACACACCTACTTTTTACTATTTTATACATTGTAGAATAATAGTGAAGACATCAAAACTATGAAATAACACATATGGAATCATGTCGTAACCCAAAAAGTGTTAAACAAACCAAAAATATCTTTTAGATTTGAGATTCTTCAAAGTAGCCACCCTTTGCCTTGATGACAGCTTTGCACACTCCGGGCAATGTCTCAACCAGCTTCATGAGGTAGTCATTTGGAATGCATTTCAATTAACAGGTGTCCCTTGTTATTAATTAACAATTAATAACAAGGGACAAATTAACAATTTTTTCCCTTAATGCATTTCAGCCAGTCAGTTGAGTTGTGACAAGGTAGGGGTGGTATACAGAAGATGGCTCTATTTGTAAAAGACCAAGTATGTATTATAGCAAGAACAGCTCAAATAAGCAAAGACAACTGACATTCCATCATTACTTCAAGACATTAATGTTAGTCAATATGGAAAATTGTGCAGTCGCCAAAAACGTCAAGCGCTATGATGAAACTGGCTCTCATGAGTAACCGCCACAGGAAAGGAAGACCCAGAGTTACCTCTGCTGCAGAGGATAAGTTCAATAGAGTTAATTGCACCTCAGATTGCAGCCCAAATAAATGGTTCACAGAGTTCAAGTAACAGACACATCTCAACATCAACTGGAGACTGGGTGAATCAGGACTTCATGGTCGAATTGCTGTAAAGAAACCACTACTAAAGGACACCAATAAGAAGAAGAGACTTGCTTGGGCCAAGAAACACAAGCAATGGACATTAGACCGGTGGAAATGTGTGCTTGGAGATTTTTGGTTCCAACCGCCATGTCTTTGTGAGACGCAGGGTAGGTGAACGGAGGATCTCCACATGTGTGGTTCCCCCGGTGAACTATGGAGGAGGAGATGTAATGGTGTGGGGGTGCTATGCTGGTGACACTGTCTGTGATTTATTTACAATCCAAAGCACACTTAACCAGCATGGCTACCACAGCATTCTGCAGTGATAAGTCATTCCATCTGGTTTGCGCTCATTTGTTTTTCAACAGGACAATGACCCAACACACCTCCAGGCTGTGCAAAGGCTATTTGACCAAGAAGGAGAGTGATGGAGTGCTGCATCAGATGACCTGGCCTCCACAATCACCCGACATCAACCCAGTTGAGATAGTTTGGGATGAGTTGGACCGCAGAGGGAAGGAAACGCAGCCAACAAGTGCTCAGCATATGTGGGAACTCCTTCAAGACTGTTGGAAAAGCATTCCAGGTGAAGCTGATTGAGAGAATGCCATGAGTGTGCAAAGCTGTCATCAAGGCAAAGGGTGGCTACTTTGAAGAATCTCAAATACAAAATATATTTTTATTTGTTTAACACTTTTTTGGTTACTACATGATTCCATATGTGTTATTTCATAGTTTTGATGTCTTCACTATTATTCTACAATGTAGAAAATAGTAAAAATAAAGACAAACCCTTGAATGAGTAGGTGTCTCCAATCTTTTATCTGGCACTGTATATACATACATACACACAGACAAAAGTATGTGGACACCCCTTCAAATTAGTGGATTCAGCTTTTTCAGCCAAACCCATGGCTGACAGGTGTATAAAATCGAGCACACAGTCAGGCAATCTCCATAGAGAAACATTGGCAGTAGAATGGCCTTACTGAAAAGCTCAGTAACTTTCAACATGGCACCGTCAGAGGATGCCACCTTTTCAACAAGTCAGTTCGTCAAATTCGTCAACAGTAAGTGCTGTTATTGTGAATTGGAGACGTCTAGGAGCAACAACGGCTCAGCTGCGAAGTGGTTGGCCACACAAGCTTACAGAACGGGACTGCTGAAACGCGTAGCGCATAAAAAATGTCTGTCCTCGGTTGCAACACTCACTATAGAGTTCCAAACTGTCTCTGGAAGTAACGTTGGGACAAGAACTGTTCGTTCGGAGCTTCATGAAATAGGTTTCCATGGCCGAGCAGCCGCATGCACACAAGCCTAAGATCACCATGCGCAAAGCCAAGCGGTGGCTGGAGTGGTGTAAAGCTCACCTCCATTGGAGTCTAGAGCAGTGGAAACTCGTTCTCTGGAGTGATGAATCACACTTCACCATCTGGCAGTCTGACGGACGATTCTTGGTTTGGCAAATGCCAGGAGAACGCAAGCTGCCCCAATGCATAGTGACAACTGAAGAGTTTGGTGGAGGAATAATGGTTTGGGGCTGTTTTTCATGGTTCGGGCTCGGCCCCTTAGTTCCAGTGAAGGGAAATCTTAACGCTACATCATACAATGACATTATAGATGATTCTATGCTTCCAACTTTGTGGTAACAGTTTGCGGAAGACCCTTTCCTGTTTCAGCATGACAATACCCCTGTGCACAAAGGCGAGGTCCATACAGAAATGGTTTGTGGAGATTGGTGTGGAAGAACTTGACTGGCCTGCACAGAGCCCTGACCTCAACCCCATTGAACACCATTGGGATGAATTGGAACGCCGACTGTGAGCCAGGCCTAATCGTCCAACATCAGTGCCTGACATCACAAATGTTCTTGTGGTTGAATGGAAGCAAGTCCCCGCAGCAATGTTCTAACATCTAGTGGAAAGCCTTCCCAGAAGAGTGGAGGCTGTTATAGCAGCAAAAGGGGGACCAACTCCATATTAATGCCCATGATTTAGGAATGAGATATATATTTATTTTGTGTTATATTTATATATATCCACCCGGACAGAGTCAGTGTCTACACCAAACACAGCTTACAACTGGAAGGGAAGAGAACTCTACTCTCGCCACACCCCCTACGGCCCTCCTGCCCAATCACACAACACCTCAACAGCCAGACTGGCCCTCTATTTGCACAGTGTCAGGGAGTATTAAGGTGCTGAAGTCAATCTTACCTCTCTCCCAACTCCTCCAAGATCCAATCATCTGGAAGGTATTGCGAGGGGCCAAATAGATGAGCACTTCCTGTCTCTGGTGACATAATTTCCTGGGGTTGAGTGATACAGTATGTACATTCATCTTACTCCATTCTTACTGGCTTTCCTCCCCAAGCTTTCCAGGTCTTACCCAGTCCTTGTTTTTTTATTGTTTTTTAAAATGATCTTTAACTTATTCTAAATGCTTGCTTCACCCTGCAGTGACGTATCTGTGCACTTTGAGGCAGGGGTTTATGAAGGATGTGTAAAGGCATGTTAGAACACTAATGAACACACATTAGATAGACCAATCAGAAGCCGTAGAGGAAAGTACGTCAGTCAGTCGTCATTGGCTGTACTTGCATCACAGGTTTATTGCTTGAAAAGGCAAAATAAGAAATGGAATAAATTCTCAACTTTCTTGATTTAAGTTTACTTCTTGCCTTATAAAACTTTGCCCATACATATTTTGTTTTTGTCCATTGCTGTTCTTCCATTTCATAACTGTTTGTGTTATTGGGGTGATAATCCTGATTTGATATCCAAAGGGATGTTTGGAGTAGAACATAGAGGCCATTTACTGTACTGTACCCATCAAGGCCTCTGTATTTTAGATATACTGTATTTCACTGTATAGATATTATTTTAAAATTGTATGTATAAATGTAAAAAAAACAAAAAAACAATTTATCTCTCACCTGATAGTTTTCTGGAAAACTAACCTAGCTGTGAACAGATGGTGGCGAAAGATTATTGTACATAAGATTTTTTTTTAAATGTAATGGTAAAGACTAGTGAATTTAAGATCTTAACACTGATCTTGCACGTGTCTATTTTTGATTATCTAATTATGCACATTCCTCCTGTTCAAGGAGCATATTAATTGTGAGGAATCATTTTTGAGGAATCCAAGTTAACTAGGGATTAGCAGAAAGAAACCAGGTAATAGTGCCAGGAGTTTTCCCTGGTCAAGTCACATCAAGCTCGAAGGATCTTGAAAACCACGCCACCATGAATAAGGTTGTCAGGGATTTGTAGAGTCAGCCATAACTCCTGGGCCCAACCAGAGATTGGTTTGATGTTATGAGCTTGGGGAGAATGATGAAACCAATATAATGACTGTTGTTTTGTGGCATAGTAAAGCAAGCTCTTATTTTTTGTATGAACCACTGATCAATTAGATTGGAGGGTATTTTTCAGTGACTGTCCAAAGCTGAGCGATTGAAGAATGTGAGCAAGAGAATTTGGCAATGCAACATTTTGCATACGAAAAGGACTTTCAGGGCCCCAATTTGCAAAAATAGGACTGTCATATTTAATGTAATTATACATTGGCCACTATCATAGTGGTCAGGTCTGAAAATGTAATCATATTCTACTTTAAATCACTGGAACCTGTTTTTATTTCCCCCTGTAAACTTCAATTGCACACCTGAGCCAATCGTATTGTTGGAATCAAGAAGGTAGTATTTTATTGAAACCGGAGAACAACATCCACCTGTTTAGGTTTTATTATGTTCCTCTCCTCTCCACACACAATGTTTAGCACTCGGGGAGAAAAGTTTATAATTTACTGTAACCTTTAGAAGTTTTCACGTTATTATTATATTGTATGCTCCTTCCTGTCTGTAAGGTTCTAGTGATCCTCAAAATAACATTTTTTATCCTTGCAGTGGTGTAGGAGTCCATGATGAACTATTCATTATTATTGTCTAACATGTCTATGCGTAAATAGTTTGTTGTTTTGTTATTTTCGATCCCCCTCCATCTTAAATATGTGAGAAGTGTGAATGGGGTTTGTCTATATGTAACATTCAGTCATGTTCAACACTACAGCTTAAAAGTTTGTAAAAACTTGTAAAAATATATGAATAAGAACAATATGGGAAGGTTCTGGACCAGAGATGTGTGTGAGTTAAATAATTGTCCCCCTTATGCTGTTCAATCACAATGTTTAGAGCGATGAGAAGTTTACCGTATGATTTAACCCTATCCATTCAGAAAAACTATAGCAGTGACAAGTTATAGCTCCATATCCTACATTTGAATTAAAGTTCCAAGTTCACCATGGAATGTCTGTCTGCATGACACAGAGACCAAGCACACATAGGCATCAGATTCAACCACAAAAGGGATAGTTTTTTTTTGGGGGGGGGGGACATTTCAGGGAACAATAGTTGGCTACTCTGACAACCGAGTGAATAATACTCCCCATGTTGTGTATGTTTGTCCCAGGACTTGCTTGGCATTAATACTAACTGCAATCAATCTACCACTGGGAGGTCAATAAGGGCTTCCTCTTCTCTCTGCTCTCTCTAAAATACTTTTTGACACTATGCAATCAATGGCCGTGCAGTTTAACCCCAATGTTTACACAGCCAGGGGGAAATTCATGTTGCTTATACATTTTGTAATAAATTTACACAAAGAGGACTTCAATTTGACTTGTGGTATTATACATATAGCACTGCACATATATCTTTATCTGAGTTGTTCAATCAATATTTTGTGTATGCACTCTTAGTATGCTGTGTATATCAATTATTTGGTTAATAATAATAATAATGTCAATTAAAGGGGGGCTGATCTTCCTGATTTAGCCTCGGTTTCAATTCTCCTCATTAGGAAATGCGACTGAGAACAAGATTTGGGTTTTGGAGGCTTGCTTTGATGTGGGTGTCTCTTGTGTATGTTCAAACGTGGGAGGCGTTTTTTGCTTTGACTCTGCCAAAACAGTACACAGTTAGTCAGTCAATCACCCTTCTAGATAACTTGACAGTCTAACCAGGTATTGTGTCTGGAAGTAGCATAGACTAGCCAGCAAGCTAGCCAACTTCTTTCTCCAATTAGCTTAAATGGGCTGGTGTGCTACCTTGGCAAAGTTGGTTTCACTTAGGATAGGCTATTTGTGGGGCTAGTTATGGACTGTCAATAAATGACCAAAATGTAAATAGGACAATAATTTCATGTTGCACACCTTTTAGTTGTCTCATTAAATGCTTCAATATTTATATATTAAAGACATGCTCTGGTACTTTGGCAACTAGTAAGTATTTTTCAAACCTCCAGCTTTGGACTGGATGTGTCAATGTGTAGTTCATACATGCATAATCTATGAGCAGAAATACTGTTTTACCTCAATTAGCCACAAAATCTCTGGTTTGAAATCGACTGTTTTCTGGAAGTTGTGCAGTGCCATTTTCCCTACATTTCCCCCCACATAGGCCAGCCCCCTAGCAATTTGAGTTTTAACCAATAAGCTTCAGCCCCTTGCCATTTGTGGGACAGCTTGCAAGAGGCACACACAGTAGAGTGAGAGAGAGCAATGACATGGTGCACTTATGTAGTATCCTACCAATTTCCCGGGGAACACTATTGGCTTATGTGCACTACTGGCTAAAAAGTATACAAAAGTACCAGAGAATCACTTTAATTTGTTAAATTTATAGTTGGTTTGATGTTTTTAAGTCATGGAAATTTGGAGCTATTGACATAAAACAATATTTCCCCATGTACATTGTGTATTTTACTGATGGTCTCTAACTAGCCCCATAGGGATATCGAATTTCAAACCAAATTGACCATGGGCATTTTACAATCAGGTTGCGTGCAGCTGCGCTCCTGCCAGCTGTGGGCATGATTGAAATAAACCCAACCCAAGGAAAACAGTTACGGTACCCTTCATTCCGTGACATACCATTTTTTCCTAATTATCTCGCAAATCTCTGTTTTGGATGAGACTGACTTTTTGACCAAAATTATCATATTTACACTTTATAGTCAATTTTGACAATAGAATAAATGTTCCTAAGGCATATTGATGCCACATATGCCGTTTTCAAAAGGAGTACTTGCTTATTACGTTCAGTTGCTCTTTAAAAACAGGTCATATTCATAGTCAGTCATAGTGATTTAATTGTTTTCTGAATTCATTTAGCTCATTTATTTTTTAAATAAAGACTTGATTATATTATACTACACTTACCCCATTATTTTCACTCATTTCATTTAGTAAATTGGTTATAATTGCTGTTTTATACTGAAATTGCAGAAATGAATTAAAGACTGATTTTACAGCCAATCATTATTTTCAGATTTTTTTCCGAGTTCCTTGAGTTCAAGGACATTACTCATGTGTATGGGTGGGTAACTGGATTTGTTAAAGGTGCTGTCATTTTATTGATCGTTTCAACTATTGAAATATACCCCTTGGTTTTTGAAGAATACAACTAAGAAATACTGTACCTAAAATAGCTTAGTATTACTAAGCTATTTCAGGAAGTTGATGCTATGTATATCCACTGAAGGTGGCCATTTACTACAGATGTGGACATTTTAAGTGCTATTTACAAAACTGTGCATGTGGAATTTGTTTACAGAGGCAGCGACAATGTATCTATTTTATGTCATCATAGTTTTACTATACACACTTTTCCACCAATCACAGTTCTCAAAGGAAGCAATTACGTCATATGTCCTTCCTGGGGCTGCGCGCATCTCCGCCTCCTTCCTTTAAAAACAAATAGAACGTTTTTATTTTTTCATGGTTCTGCGCCGCCCTTTTATTTACCATATTAGCAATTAGCTAGCTAACAACTATTTGTTTTCCCGTGATTTATACGCGCTTTTGTGATAATCAACGCCATCGCTGAGGTCCACGAAGGATTGTAAAGGTAATACAGCTTTTCAATGATTTGACCGTCTGCATATGTGTGCTCCGCTCTAAACGGCACAATGCCATTTTATGGTGTGCTTTGCTAATATAATGGCGCCTGTCGGCTCCCTCTCCTCGTCGAAAGGTAAGTTGCTAATCATGGTTCCCCTTATCGCTGACGTCCGTTGACGCGGGTACTTGCGTGCCAGTGACTGTGTATTACAAAAATTCGCTCATTCATTGAAACAAAATCACATACTAGCCACGCTAGCTAACGTTAGCTAGCTACAAGGCAAATGTTAAGAATAGCTGGCTTGTCCACCAATGTTTAGTTAGCCAGCTAGCTAGTGTTAGTTAGCCAGCTAGCTAGTGTTAGCTGGCTGACGTTACACTGCCTGTTTCGACCAATTAACGTTAGTTAGCAATAGATAAATTAGTAACGTTTGATAATTATCAAAAGTTACTAGGGGTATGTTCGTAAATTCAATCTTGAGTGCCCGAGTGCACTCGTAAATTCAGAGCGTTGTCAGATTGTCCGTTCGTAAATTCAAAAGCGTTTCGCTCTTGGAGCGTTCAGAGTGCACACTGGACGCTCTGGCCGAGGAGTAGGGCTGATCCGAACGTTCTGACCTCACAACAGTAACCACTCTAACGTTGGCTAGACTGCTAGTTACTTCCAGACACGCATGAGAGAACATCTCACTCGCCCAAGCAAAGCTGACTAGGCTGTTTTCATGTTATCCAGAGCGTTGGTGACTAATTGCTGCTGGCAACAATTTAATTACGTTTTTTTGCCGACGTTTACTGACACACCAGCCATATTCAAGGGGTGTTGAGCGTTCGTAAATTCATCAGCTATTCTGCGCTCTGGCACACTCAGACGAGAGTTCTCAAATCGCAGTAGATGGCCAGAGTGAAATTACGAACGCACCCGAATTTACCTAGCTAGTTAGCTTGTATTCAAATAAGAGGACGTTAGCTAAACGCATAATAACTAGCTAGATAACTCCGCTAGCAAACAATGCTTACATATTGTGAACCGGTTTCTTGTGCGGGCTAGCTAGCTAACGACATTGGAATTTGCCTGTTGACCACACGATATGTTGAGCAAGAAAGACAACGCACTTGGCATAAACTTATAGCTAGCAGCACAGGTTAGTGCTGTCAGCCTTGTAACTAATGTAGCTAGCTACTGGTACCTAGTACAGCATTTTCAATCATGTCCTTAGTTTTTATTGATTTATTTTACCTTTATTCAACTAGGCAAGTCAGTTAAGAACAAATTTATTATTTTCAATGACGAAATGACGGTTAACTGCCTTGTCCAGGGGCAGAACGACAGTTTTTTTTTACCTTGGCAGTTTGGGGATTCGATCTTGCAACCTTTCGGTTACTAGTCCAACGCTCTAACCACTAAGCTACCTGAGACCATATCCTTGGTGAGACACTCTCTCATTAGCTAGCTATGTTTTGTTCAATGGATACATATATCCTGGTGGATGTGCATAGTAATTCTAGCTATGACGAATAACATGCTAGTCAATCGTAAAAAAAATAATAGTAATTATATAGGTGTGAGGGATAGGTGACTGTCCTCTATTTCCATGTAGATTCTCAGCCTGTCCAGTCCTTGTCCACCATATCCCTCTATTTACAAAATAGACTTGCCAGAGAGGGCTCTGTCCATTGCCCATACACACCAGTGTCCCATCAGGAAAGTTTACCAGTGGTCTTTAAATTTTTCTGTATATCTGCCTCCGCAGTGACAATGGAAGAGGTGCAGAACAGCAATGGCGCTGAGACACAGACTGTCACCATCCCCACCACCATCACAGCCTCCCAGATCTCCCAGATAGCCCAACAGGTAACAGACTGGCTGATATCAAGAGGTTAATAATGACTCACAGACTTTATGGAAGTAGGGAGTAGGAATGGGAATAATATCACAGACAGCAATGCACTATGCAGGTGAGAACTTTGAGGGCCGTGTAGTGTTACTGTTACAGAGAACATGATGGGTTCATTCTGTGAATAATATCAGCATGATAATGAAGAGGCATAGTTACCAGGGTGTCTACAGGTCCTTTAAGTCTTAAATTCATTTATCTGCCACGTTGCCATTTCCTGGTAGCTAAAATTCTAATAGTTTGCCTATTTTCAGTTTGACAAAACAAGCAAGTATAGTGTAGAGCATCATTGTACCATCTACACAGCTGTGCAATATCTTTTCTATAACCAAAAATATTGTAGTTTCAGCTGTTTGAAGCTGGTGTACAAAACTGAACTTAAAGACGCAAAAATGAAACTTAAGAATGGATGCATAGAAATAGCACACATAGAATAGATCTACCACTTAGACTTGCTTTCAATGAGAATGACAGATCAAAAACACACATTTCTATGTGAATTTGGTCAGGTTGCCCAAAAGGTTACATATTGTCATTTTACTTGTTTCCACCACTCAACAAAAATATAAACAATTGGGTCATTCTTACAACTGATATTTTACCAAAAAATGTACTGAAAATTAATGTAATTTTCTCCCGATTTCCTCATGGATCACTGAGATTAGGATCTGTACTTATCTATTTAATAATAGTTTTTTTTAATCAGATATGTTTTCCCACAATTCTTATTACTGCAACAGTTTTCAAAGTAACAAATAAATCCTTTACAAAAAAATGTTTTAACCTGGCTTGAAAAGGCCGGAGTTAAACAACACTGAAAATAAAAATATTTACAACTAAATTATATTATTTTAAATCAGACTTGTTCCAAATTTGAGCTTTTTAGCCGTTTCGGTAATAAGAAGGCCAAGTGGGGTGAAATGGGTTACTTGAGAATAAGAAACTCATTCTGTAGGCATATAGTAGCATATAATTAATTAAATTAACTCTTCTCAACTAAGGACTACTCTAGATGATGGATCATGGGTGAATAAAAGTTATACTATTTTAAAACTGATAAGTTTGCATTGGGGTTTTGTAACTCAATTTGCTACAGACATGGTTTCACGAGAATCACATGAGAACTCGAGGCGCGCTTTCAAGTTGTTAGAGAGCTATCCACATGTGCGTCTCTGTGTGTGCACATCATGTGCGAGTTGGGCTGTTGCCAGAGGAAAGAAAGGAGAGGGCAAGGTAGCCTATACAACAGTATCTTAAGCTGAGACAATAAACCGGCATTGCCATCCTCTTACCAAAGCAATTTTGCTTGCTTACCCCTCCTGCTGTGTTCCAGTCGAATTGGACTGATTTTACAGGTTTTCTCTCTGAAAAATGTAGTTCATTTAATCTGATTGTCATAAGGTTCCATGACTTTGTCCACACAGGGCATCTGAACACACAAATTACATTTCTGAACATTTTCATAACATTTTGGGTGTCTTATTTAACTTTTGTACACCTGTGGTGTTCCCGGGTTAAAAGTGACTGGTCATTAGAAATGAAGGGGCGAGACTACAATTAGTGTATACAATTGAGTTCAGGCACATGTTCATTCATCAGATGGACACACTTCCTCTCCCAGACCCCCACATGTATGTGTTTGAGCACACACACCTCACTCCCCTTCTTGGCTTCCATGGCAACCCCCACGGGAACCTTTCTCCAATATAATCTTTCCCCCACTGCCAACAGGTGTGGTTCCATTCTCACAAACAATTGCAACATTGTTTCAATAATATATAGAACTTTTCTTGCCGCTCTGGTATATAAAGTTTTTTGAGGCCTTGCTCACAGTTCATTCTGTGGCAGCACGTATCATCTTTGATCATCACACTGGTGAGGAGAGAGTCCTTGTTAAACTTTGGCACAAAGAGTTCTGTGATAAATAGCACTGTTTCATCTGAGTATTTGTTATAGTCAAAATAATCCATACATTTAGCATTCTTTTACTCAAACGAGTTGTATGAGCTCAGGTCAATGAAGCCTACAGGCCATAAATAGCAAATAGAAGTTGTAATGTTCACAAGAACTTAAGTTGATTAAAAAGATCTAATGCAACATTAGTTGATAATATATGGATTATTATGGGTTTATAATCAGTTATAATGGGGTGGTCATTTTGGACCGGGAACACAGAATTAATGAACACAACAGGAGAGTTATGTAATTTCGGTGATTCGGCAACCCAACGTTCCTGCTGATAATTACTTTTTTCGTGGGGGGATTCTAAAACCATTGTTTGGTAAACAGTAATGTGCATTAACCTGCTTCCCACAATAAAAGTATCTGCCCTTTCCCTGTTTTGCTGCCGCCTCTCACTCCTCCCTTTGCACACGGAGTAAAGGGAGAGATCCATTCTGATAAGCGCAAGCATACTGACAGTTAAGCAACATTTCAACATGTAATTCTGGGAAAGACCGTTTTAAAACAACTACTGTTACTGTTGTTAAAAAAGAGTAAAGTCTCAGTGTTATGTGAGTATAACATTTATTTCTCATCTGTCAATATAGAGGAAATGGCAACACTTTGCAAAAGGAGTATGTATACTGAACAAAAATATAAATGCAACATGGAAAGTGTTGGTCCCATGTTTCATGAGCTGAAATAAAAGATCCCAGAAGTGTTTCATACACACACAAAGCTATGAGCCCTTATTGATGTCACCTGTCAAATCCACTTCGATCAGTGTAGATGAAGGGGAGGAGACCGGTTAAAGAAGGATTTTTAAACCTTGAGACATGGATTGTGTATGTTTGCCATTGAGGGTGAATTGACAAGACTGAAGTGCCTTTGAAATGGGTATGGTAGTAGGTGCACCGGTTTGAGTGTGTCAAGAACTTTTGACTTTTTCACGCTCAACAGTTTCCCAAGTGTATCAAGAATGGCCATCCACCAAAAGGATTTCCAGCCAACTTGACACAACTGTGGGAAGCATTGGATTCAACATGGGCCAGCATCCTTGTGTAATGCTTTCGACACCTTGACTCCATGCCCTTTACGAATTTAGCTTTTTTTTAGGGGTGCAACTCAATATTAGGAAGGTGTTTCTATTGTTGTGTATACTTGCTTGTTTTGTCACAAATTGAAATTAGAGGAACTATTAGAATTTTAGCAACCAGGAAATGGCGTAGCAATTTTTGCATAGTGCACCTTTTAAATAAAGTGCAATAAGAAACCATTTGGTCTTGTTTTTATCATGTCTTAGACCTGCCGAAAGGCTTCTGGCAAGGAACACACAGCATGTTCACCTTTTCTGCCCCAGAGTAGCGAACTCTGCAGGATAATGGACTTATAAATGTTGACGGAGGTTTGTAGTCTGTCCACCCTGATCTTTTTTATAGGCTATGTTTTACTTGTCAGACTGCACAAAATCCATTTGCATTTGTTTATTAGGCTATTGTGCAGTCTGACAAGTTAACATTGCCTACAATAATAACTAAATCAACATATGCATTTTGAAAGAGTATTTTTGGCATTATTTTATTAACGAAAGCATAAAGATGCTGATGAAGAAATACAGTACATGCTTTTAAATGTATATAATAAAAGAATATACTGTACTTCTTCACCAGCATCTTTATGCTTTCGTTAATAAAATAATGCTAAAAATACTCTTTCAAAAATGCAGATCCATAACGAATTACTATGGGAATAAATATCCCTGATTTACAGATATTGGAACAAGTTGTCTAATGAAGGCAAACAATTTAGAATCCTCTTATGCTGTAGCCTACTCCTGATTGTCACGTTGTACAGCGCCATATGTTCCATTCCATCTTAACGGAAACCCTGAGGGCTTATTCCCCCCCCCCCCCCTTTTATATTTATTTTTCTCGGAATAGAAACACCATAATATTAATTAAGACAAATTTCTTAATTAATCCCATATACTATGTTATTACAATTTTTTTTATTTTATTATCTGGTAATGCCAATATGGAAGACTCAAATGCTTCTCAAAGATGCCCTCTGGTGGTCAAACTAGCACTAACTTGCATTAACAGAAAAATGGCTGACAATTATATAACGTGCCACAGAATGCTGCAACAGCCCACAAGGCGTGCTGCAGTATGATGCAGCTTTTAGAGGAGGAACCACTGTACAAAACATTGTTGCTCTGTTTCCTGCCTTAACGTGACCTCTGGATACAATACACATTTTGATTCTATATGTATCGGCAGCTAAGTATCGTGAGGACCCTGGCAATACCCAGACACCGCTGTTTTAGTGTTTGTTGTTGCATCAGCCTCTAAAGGTAGTCTCAGCGACAGCAGAATGACTTCGCTCTCACATAGTCACACAGCGTATGTGCACAGGTGCGCTTTACGGTGCTACAAACAGAGGGGAAGGGGAGCCTCGCACTTCAAAGCTCTTAGTAGTTGTGGACATTTACCTGCTACTGCTGTTTGCATCTGCGTCACCTGGCTGAGTAGCTTTAATAGGACAGCAAACCGAATCCAAAGGATGGGACAGTACAGGATTGAATATTCACTCCTGTGTCATTGTTTAATCTGACTGTTTGCAGATGTCTCTGGGGGGCTCTCCTGTGACTGTGGTCCAGCTACCTGGGGGTCAGTTCCAGGTGCAGGGGGTGATCCAGTCGGCCCAGTCGTCTGTCATCCAGTCCCCACAGTTGCAGACTGTTCAGGTAAGAGGTGCTCCTCAACAACCAGGAACTAGGCCTGCGCCCGTATTCACAAAGCATCTCAGAGTAGAAGTGCTGCTATTCTAGGATCAGTTTTACTATAAAGATCATAATGAATAAGATTACGTACACAAGCATTTTGCTACATCCACAATATCTGCTAAATATGTGTATTTGACCAATAAAATTTGATTTTAATCCTAGATCAGCAACCCTACTCTGAGATGCTTTATGAATACTGCCCCTGGACTACAGTGCCTCCGGAGGACATGGAGGTGTCCCCTGTTCTTCTAGCATACTTTAATCGTTGTTAGCCTTTAGCTTACGTTATCTTGCCAAATGGTATTACTGGGGTAAATGTGTGATTTGATGGGCAGGTATCTCTATCGTGTACACTCTAGAACCACCACATTCTGATTTAAGTTAAGGTCCTGGGCAGTGATTCTGATTCCCATGTAAAATAGCTTTTTGAGTGACTAAAACATCACCCATAGTATTTTTCCTGATTTTAAAAATGCTAAAATTGAGAACTGCGTCTTATGTTAAGACCAAAAAACTGCCAGTAAGTCTGAAAAGACCGACCAAGTGGAGAGGAAGATAGTAGGCTGAGTGGCGGGGGACCTCACCTTGACTGACGGTTGGTGTGCCTGTGGACCACAACTGGAGGTGTACCTGTGGATGTATTTCAAGGCTTACCTTCAAACTCAGTGCCTCTTTGCTTGACATCATGGGAAAATCAAAAGAAATCAGCCAATACCTCAGAAAAAAATGTGTAGACCTCCACAAGTCTGGTTCATCCTTGGGAGCAATTTCCAAACACCTGAAGGTACCACGTTCATCTGTACCAACAATAGTACATTTATTTTACATTTACATTTAAGTCATTTAGCAGACGCTCTTATCCAGAGCGACTTACAAATTGGTGCATTCACCTTATGATATCCAGTGGAACAACCACTTTACAATAGTGCATCTAACTCTTTTAAGGGGGGGGGTTAGAAGGATTACTTTATCCTATCCTAGGTATTCCTTAAAGAGGTGGGGTTTCAGGTGTCTCCGGAAGGTGGTGATTGACTCCGCTGACCTGGCGTCGTGAGGGAGTTTGTTCCACCATTGGGGTGCCAGAGCAGCGAACAGTTTTGACTGGGCTGAGCGGGAACTGTACTTCCTCAGAGGTAGGGAGGCGAGCAGGCCAGAGGTGGATGAACGCAGTGCCCTTGTTTGGGTGTAGGGCCTGATCAGAGCCTGAAGGTACGGAGGTGCCGTTCCCCTCACAGCTCCGTAGGCAAGCACCATGGTCTTGTAGCGGATGCGAGCTTCAACTGGAAGCCAGTGGAGAGAGCGGAGGAGCGGGGTGACGTGAGAGAACTTGGGAAAGTTGAACACCAGACGGGCTGCGGCGTTCTGGATGAGTTGTAGGGGTTTAATGGCACAGGCAGGGAGCCCAGCCAACAGCGAGTTGCAGTAATCCAGACGGGAGATGACAAGTGCCTGGATTAGGACCTGCGCCGCTTCCTGCGTGAGGCAGGGTCGTACTCTGCGAATGTTGTAGAGCATGAACCTAGTACATAGTTCATGAACCATGAACCATAGTACGCAAGTATAAACACCTTGGGACCAGCCGTCTGACTGCTCAGGAAGGAGACGTGTTTGGTCTGCTAGAGATGAATGTACTTTGGTGTGAAAAGTGCAAATCAATCCCAGAACAACAGCAAAGGACCTTGTGAAGATGTTCGAGGACGCGGGTACAAAAGTATCTATATCCACAGTAAAACGAGTCCTATATCAACATAACCTGAAAGGCCGCTCCGCAAGGAAGAAGCCAGACTACAGTTTGCAACTGCACATGGGGATAAAGATCGTACTTTTTGGAGAAATGTCCTCTGGTCTGATGAAACAGAAATAGAATTGTTTGGCCACAAAGACCATTGTTATGTTTGGAGGAAAAAGGGGGAGGCTTGCAAGCAGAAGAACACCATCCCAACCGTGAAGCACGGGGGTAGCAGCATCATGTTGTGGGGGTGCTTTGCTGCAGGAGGGACTGGTGCACTTCACAAAATAGATGGCATCATGAGGGGAAATTATGTGGATATATTGAAGCAACATCTCAAGACATCAGTCAGGAAGTTAAAACTTGGTCACAAATGGACAATGATCCCAAGTATACTTCCAAAGTTGTGGCAAAATGGCTTAAGGACAGCAAAGTCAAGGTATTGGAGTGGCCATCAAAAAGCCCTGACCTCAATCCTATAGAAAATGTTTTGGCACAACTGAAAAAGCATGTGCGAGCAAGGAGGCCTACAAACCTGACTCCGTTACTCCAGCTCTGTCAGGAGGAATGGGCCAAAATTCACCCAACTTATTGTGGGAAGCTTGTGGAAGGCTACCCAAAACGTTTGACCCAAGTTAAACAATTTAAAGGCAATGCTACCAAATACTAATTGAGTGTATGTAAACTTCTGACCCACTGGGAATGTGATGAAAGAAATAAAAGCTGAAATAAATCATTGTCTACTATTATTCTGACATTTCACATTCTTAAAATAAAGTGGTGATCCTAACTGACCTAAGACAGGGAATTTTTACTAGGATTTAAATGTCAGGAATTGTGTAAAACAGTTTAAATGTATTTCGCTACGGTGTATATAATCTGTCTGTAAACAATTGTTGGAAAAATGTATTGTGTCATGCACAAAGTAGATGTCCTAACCAACTTGCAAAAACTACAGTTAACAAGAAATTTGTGGAGTGGTTGAAAAACGAGTTTTAATGACTCCAACCTAAGTGTATGTAAACTTCCGACTTCAACTGTGTGTGTAATAATGACATTTACAACAATACTGAATGAACACTTTTTTTTATTTTAACTTAGTACATGAATAAAATCTATTTGGTCTCAAATAAATAATGAAACATGTTCAATTTGGTTTAAATAATGCAAAACAGTGTTGGAGAAGAAAGTAAAAGTGCAATATGTGCCATGTAAAAAAGCTAATGTTTAAGTTCCTTGCTCAGAACTTGAGAACATATATGAAAGCTGGTGGTTCAATATTCCCAATTAAGATGTTTTAGGTTGTAGTTATTATAGGAATTATGATGCGTCGACTATTTCTCTCTTTACCATTTGTATTTCATATACCTTTTGACTATTGGATGTTCTTATAAGCACTTTAGTATTGCAAGCCTAATCTCAGGAGTTGATTATGCTTGAAGTCATAAACTGCGCTGTGCCTCAAGCATTGCTAAGTGCTGCTGGCAAACGCAGTAAAGTTTGAATGAATGCTTACGAGCCTGCTGCTGCCTACCACCGCTCAGACTGCTATATCAAATCATAGACTTAATTATAATAAACACAGAAATATGAGCCTTTGGTCATTAATATGGTAAAATCCGGAAACTATCATTTCGAAAACAAAACGTTTATTCGTTCAGTGAAATACGGAACTGTTACGTATTTTATCGAACTGGTGGCAACCCTAAGTCTAAATATTGCTGTTACATTGCACAACCTTTAATTTTATGTATAATTCTGGCAAATTAGTTCACAGTTCGCAAAGAGCCAGGCGGCCCAAGCTGTTGCATATACCCTGACCTCTACTTGCACTGGAGAGAAGTGACACAATTTCCCTAGTTAATATTGCCTGCTAATATGCAGGTTTAAAAATATATAATTTTGTGTATTGATTTTAAGAAAGGCATTGATGTTTATGGTTAAGTACATTTGTGCAAAGACTGCTTTTTTTCAGCAGTGTGCTTTTGTTAATTCACCCGTTTGGCAAAGTTGAAGTAGGCTGTGATTCGATGATAAATTAACAGGCACCGCATTGATTATATGCAACGCAGGACAAGCTAGTTAACCTAGTAATAACTACACATGGTTGATGATAACTTGTGATTTTGTGAAGATTGATTGTTTTTATTACAAGATAAGTTTAATGTTAGCTAGCAACTTACATTGGCTCCTTGCAGCCACAAGGTCTTTTTGACGCTGCACTCGCGTAACAGGCCGTCAGCCTGCCACACAGTTTCCTCGTGGATGGCAACGTAATCGGCATCCAAAAATGCTGTTTACCGATTTTGTTATGAAAACTTGAAGTCGTCTCTAATTAATTGGCCATGCCGATTTTTAATCGGTCGACCACTAGTCTCAACCCCGCCCTGTGCAATTGGGTCCTGGACTTTCTGACGGGCCGCCCCCAGGTGGTGAAGGTAGGAAACGACATCTTCGCTGACCCTCAACACTGGGGCCTCACAAGGGTGTGTGCTCAGCCCCCTCCTGTACTCCCACGACTGCGTGGCCATGCACACCTCCAACTCAGTCATCAAGTTTGCAGATGACACAACAGTAGTGGGCTTGATTACTAACAACGACAAGGCGGCCTACAGGGACAAGGTGAGGGCACTCGGGTGTGTGGTGTCAGGAAAACAACCTGTCACTCAACGTCAACAAAACAAAGTAGATGATTGTGGACTTCAGGAAACAGCAGAGGGAGCACTCCCCAAACCACATCGATGGGACAGTAGTGGAGAAGGTGGAAAGTTTTAAGTTCCTCGGCGTACATATCACGGACAACAAATGGTCCACCCACACAGTGTGGTGAAGAAGGCGCAACAGCGTCTCTTCAACCTCAGGAGGCTGAAGAAATTTAGCTTGTCACCTAAAAGTTTGTCGGGTTTTTACAGATGCACAATCGAGAGCATCCTGTCGGGCTGTATCACCGGCGGGTACGGCAACTGCACCACCCTCAACCGCAAGGCTCTCCAGAGGGTGGTGGAGTCTGCACAACGCATCACCAGGGGAAAACTGCCCTCCAGGACACCTACAGCACCCGTTGTCACAGGAAGGCCAAAAAATCATCAAGGACAACAACCACCCGAGCCACTACCTGTTCACCCCTCTACCATCCAGAAGGCGAGGTCAGTACAGGTGCATCAAAGCTGGGGCCGAGAGACGGAAGCTATTTTTCAATCTCAAGGCCATCAGACTGTTAAACAGCAGTCACTAATACAGAGAGGCTGCTGCCTACATACAGACTCAAATCATTGGCCACTTTTAATAAATAGATCACTAGTCACTTTAAATAATGCCACTTTAACAATGTTTACATATCTTGCAGTATACGAGATGAGTAATGTATCTTATATTATCTATTGTTTCTTGCCTATGCCGCTCGGCCATCACTTTAATTTGTGTATATTAGGTAGTAGTTGTGGAATTGTTAGATATTACTGCACTGTCAGAACTAGAAGCACAAGCATTTCGCTACACTCGCAATAACATCTGCTAACCATGTCTTTGTGACCAATAAAATTTGATATTCATTATATAAATGGGCCCGTTTGATTTTGTCTGGCTTGCCGCTCCAAATAAAGTGGAATATTCTTTGGTGATTTTTACACAAATAGACAGATGTTGTCCTTTGCATGGTAGCAAGATCTTATCTAATTTGTCTAACTTTCTGTTAACATGTTTTGTATTGCGTTCTTTCTTTCGGGATATGAATACCGATTGTCGTTCACTGTCGGACCATTTTATTGGTAAACTATACGGTAATGTAAAAGTTGAATTTTTTAGCGATCCAATACATAATGTTGTGCATTTATCATAATTCAGTTTTAATCCAGAGTGTCTGTGCATGGATCCAAATTGCAGATTTAAAAGAAAACAACATGAATCGTCAACGTACTAAGTTAAGCCCCGGATTTCTAGCCCCTTCATATTATTGTTGGATCTGACTTTTAATAGTTAGCTTTTCGTTAGCCATAAATAGTTATCTTTTAATACGAAAACTAGTTTTTTGGGGGGGACATTCAGGTAGGTCCCTCCCAGTTCTGTTTGCTTCTTAAACGGTTTGATCAGGCTGTTGATTGTGGAATGTTGGACCCACTCTTCAATGGCTGTGCGAATTTGCTGGATATTGGTGGGAACCGGAACACGTTGTCCCAAACTTGCTCAATGGGTGACATGCCTGGTGAGTATGCAGGCGATGCATTTTCAGCTTCCAGGAATTATGTACAGATCCTTGCGACATGAGGCTGCGCAGTTTCATGCGGAAACATGTGACGGCAGCAGATGAATGGCACGACAATGGCCCTCAAGATCTCATCACAGTATCTATGTGCATTAAAATGGCTATCAATAAAATTGTTCGTTGTCCGTAGGTTATGCCTGCCTATACCATAACCCCACCGCCACCATGGGGCACTCTGTTCACAACATTGACATCAGCAAACCGCTCGCCCACACAACGCATACACGCTGTAGGCCATCTCCCCGGTACAGTTGAAACCGGGATTCATCCGTGAAGAGCACACTTCTCCAGTGTGGCAGTGAGCATTGGCCAACTGAAGTCAGTTACGTTGACGAACTGCAGTCAGGTCAAGACCCTGGTGAGGACAAAGAGCATGCAGATGAGCTTCCATGTGCATATGGAACATTTCTGGGATATTTTAGCTTGTGAAACATGGGACAAACACTTTTTACATGTTGTGTTTTTAATTTTTGTACAGCGTAATAAAAAACATTTGCTACTGATATTCATAAACGTATAGAAGGAAAAAAAGTCCAGTTTAAAAATATATATTTTCACTGCCCCCTTTGAATACCACATATCACACAGTGTATTCGGAAAGTATTCAGACCCCTTGACTTTTTCCACATTTTGTTACGTTACAGCCTTATTCTAAAATTGATTGATAAAAAAAAAATACATCTACACAATACCCCGTAATGACAAAGCAAAAACAGGCTGTAATCTCTGCCAGAGGTGCTTCAGCAAAGTACTGAGTAAAGGGTCTGAATGCCTTTTTGTAAATGTGATTTTAAATATGTATATATTTTTTTACCATTTGCTAAAAATTCTAAACCTGATTTTTAATTTGTCATTATACAATCAATTTTAGAATAGGGCTGTAACTTAAATATTGTGGGAAAAGTTAAGAGGTCTGAATACTTTCCGTTCGCGTGTTGCGTTAATATTTCCCTTCACTGGAACTAAGGGGCCTAGACCGAACCATGAAAAAGAGCCCCAGACCATTTTTTATTTTATTTTTGGAAACGGACACATGAAAGAATCCCTGCTTTGGGGAAATGCCAGTTTTAACTAATTAAACAAAGAATATAATCTACATGATCAGTCTCTGTGTAAAATAAAGTGGTTAATGTGAACCTAACTCGCAGCAAAAAAATAATAAAGCAATCCAATGTTATTTGTTGCCTAAACTTCACTGCAAATGACACTCAAGTCTTGAGAAAAAACAATACACTAATATTGCAGTTTGCCATGACAGCATTTATAATAGAATGCTTGTGACCACACACACACTGCCTATATCTAAATATTGCACTTGTGAAAAAACAAACATCTTAAAGTAGAAATAGAATGAAACGGACATTATATTTTTACTCTATTTTAGTGGTCACTATAGGAGACGATAAAAGACAGTACTGTGCAGCTGTCTTCATCAACCTGTCCAAGGCTTTCGACTCACCGTATTCTTATCAGCAGACTCAACAGCCTTGGTTTCTCTGACTTCCTCGCCTGGTTCACTAACTACTTCTCAGATAGAGCTCAGTGTGTCAAATCGGAGGGCCTGTTGTCCGGACCTCTGGCAGTCTCTATGGGGGTGCCACAGGGTTCAATTCTTGGGCCGACTCTTTTCTCTGTATATATTAATGATGTCGCTCTTGCTGCGGGTGATTCTTTGCTCCACCTCTACGCAGACGACACCATTCTGTATACATCTGGCCCTTCTTTGGACACTGTGTTAACAAATCTCCAAACGTGCTTTAATGCCATACAACACTCATTCCGTGGCTTCCAACTGCTCTTAAATGCTAGTAAAACGAAATGCATGCTCTTCAACCGATCGCTGCCCGAACCTGCCCGCCCGACTAGCATCACTATTCTGGACGGTTCCGACTTAGAATATGTGGACAACTATAAATACCTAGGTGTATGTCTAGACTATAAACTCTCCTTCCAGACTCACATTAAGCATCTCCAATCCAAAGTTATATCTAGAATCGGCTTCCTATTTCGCAACAAAGCCGCCTTCACTCATGCTGCCAAACTTACCCTCGTAAAACTGACTATCCTACCGATCCTTGACGTCGGTGATGTAATTTACAAATTAGCCTCCAACACTCTACTCAGACTGCATCCAATTTGCTATCACAGTGCCATCCGTTTTGTCACCAAAGCCCCATATACTACCCACCACTGGGACCTGTATGCTCTCGTTGGCTGGCCATACCCACTGGCTCTAGGTCATCTATAAGTCTTTGCTAGGTATAGCTCTGCCTTCTCAGCTCACTGGTCACCATAGCAATACCCACCCGTAGCACACGTTCCAGCAGGTATATTTCACTGGTCATCCCCAAAGCCAACACCTTTTGGCCGCCTTTCCTTCCAGTTTTCTGCAGCCAATGACTGGAACGAATTGCAAAAATCACTGAAGTTGGAGACTTATCTCCCTCACTAACTTTAAGCGTCAGCTGTTAGAGCAGCATACCAATCGCTGCAGCTGTACACAGCCCATCTATAAATAGCCCATCCAACCAACTACTTATCTCATCCTCGTTTTTGTTTTTCTGCTCTTTTGCACACAAGTATTTCTACTTGCACATCCTCATCTGCACATATCACTCCAGTGTAAATTGTAATTACTTCACCACTATTGGCTTATTTATTGCCTTACCCCCTTACTTCATTTGCACACACTGTGTATACAGATTTATTTTATTGTGTTATTGACTGTACGTTTGTTTATCCCATGTGTAACGCTGTCATTGATTTGCCGCTTTGCTTTATCTTTATCCCATGTGTAACGCTGTCGTTGATTTGCCGCTTTGCTTTATCTTTATCCCATGTGTAACGCTGTCGTTGATTTGCCGCTTTGCTTTATCTTGGCCAGTTCGCAGTTGTAAATGAGAACTTGTTCTCAACTGGCCTACATGGTTAAATAAAGGTGAAAAAAATAAACGTCAATCAAGTGCACACATGTAGCCTTGCGCAAAAATAATGTTCACGGCGTTAAAAAAATGTATAATCCTCCTTACTCACGTGTTAGTCAAATTCAACACAACAAAAACAACGTATTTGAGCTACACTGAACATTATTACGTTGTGCACTTTCTGCCTGTGGACATCGATTCTACAATGTGACACCAGTGCATGATACCCTTTGTTGGCATAATTGATCTCTTTCAGGCAGAGAGTAGACCTGCCATACCCCTTTTTTTAAGGAAAGGGGGGAAACATTAGTTCAGATAGTACTCTAGTTAGTTTGAACATTTTACACAGATTGCCATGGTCCAGTAAGCAACTAACGCGCTGTAACTTGAGGAACGGCAGGGAGTCGTATACCAGTTAATACTAATGCAAATGGTTAGTTATGGTCTGGTTACTAACGTTAGCTCATCTGATGTTGTAACGTTATTAGCTAGCTAATTTTCACCGCATAAACTCAATTATTTTATCAGTTCAGTTGGCTAATGTTGCTCAACATTTCTCTGGCTAGCTAATGGAGAATTTGATCCAGCTACTGTAGCAAGATGCTTAACAATACATTTACATTTAAGTCATTTAGCAGACGCTCTTATCCAGAGCGACTTACAAATTGGTGCATTCACCTTATGATATCCAGTGGAACAACCACTTTACAATAGAGCATCTAACTCTTTTAAGGGGGGGGGGGTTAGAAGGATTACTTTATCCTATCCTAGGTATTCCTTAAAGAGGTGGAGTTTCAGGTGTCTCCGGAAGGTGGTGATTGACTCCGCTGACCTGGCGTCGTGAGGGAGTTTGTTCCACCATTGGGGTGCCAGAGCAGCTAACAGTTTTGACTGGGCTGAGCGGGAACTGTACTTCCTCAGAGGTAGGGAGGCGAGCAGGCCAGAGGTGGATGAACGCAGTGCCCTTGTTTGGGTGTAGGGCCTGATCAGAGCCTGAAGGTACGGAGGTTCCACCACACTTCCTCCCTCACCTCAAACTTTCCAAATACCAGTTTTTCGGTTACTCATGAAGTACGCTTCATCACCTTCTCCGTTGTCAGGATCTACACGAATCACGTAGGTCACCAAATTTGGATTCAAAACAGCAAATTTTGCCAAAAGGTGACTAGTTTGCTTCCCTGGTTATTCCTCCACCAAACTTTACAGTTGGCACTATTCATTCGGGCAGGTAGCGTTGCCCTGGCCTCTGCCAAACCCACATTCGTCCACTGGACTGCCAGATGGTGATGCGTGTTTAAATCACTCCAGAGAACGCGTTTCTACTGTTCCAGAGTCCAGTGGCGGACAACTTTACACCACTCCAGTCGACACCACCATGCGCAATGCAAGCGATCTTATGCTTGTGTGCAGCTGCTCGGCCACAGAAACCCATTTCATCTAGCTCCTGAAGAACAGTTCTTGTGCCGACAATTCTTCTGGAGGCAGTTTGGAATTCAGTAGTGAGTGTTGCATTTTTACGCGCTGTGCGCCTCAGTACTCGGCAGTCCCGTTCTGTGAGCTTTTGTGGCCTACTACTTCACGGCTGAGCCGTTGTTGCTCCTGGACATTTCCACTTCACAATAATACATAGCACTTACAGTTGACCGGGGCAGCTCCAGTAGGGTAGAAATGTTACAAATTGACTCGTTGGAAAGGTGGCATCCTATGATGGCGCCACGTTGAAAGTCACTGAACTCTTCAGGAAGGCCATTCTACTGCCAATGTTTGTAAGGAGATTGCCTTACTGTGTGCTCAATTTTATATACCTGTCAGCAACAAATGTGGCTGAAATAGAGGAGTCCACAAATTGAAGGGCTATCCACATTTGTTTTTTTATTTCCTGCCACGCAATGTTTGTTTATCTATTTATATATATATATATATATATATATATATATATATATATATATATATATATATACACAGCAAAAAAAGGAACATCCTCTCACTGTCAACTGTGTTTATTTTCAGCAGACTTAACATGTGTAAATATTTGTATGAACATAAGATTCAACAACTGAGACAAACTGAACAAGTTCCACAGACATGTGGCTAACAGAAATTGAATAATGTGTCCCTGAACAAAGGGGGGGTCAAAAGTAAGTCAGTATCTGGTGTGGCCACTAGTTGCATTAAGTAATGCAGTGCATTTCCTCCTTATGGACTGCACCAGATTTGCCAGTTCTTTGCTGTGAGATGTTACCCCACTCTCCCACCAAGGCACCTGCAAGTTCCCGGATATTTCTGGGGGGAATGGCCCTAGCCCTCACCCTCTGATCCAACAGGTCCCAGATGTGCTCAATTGGATTGAGATCCGGGCTCTTCACTGGCCATGGCAGAACACTAACATTCCTATATTGCAGGAAAACACGCACAGAACGAGCAGTATGGCTGGTGGCATTGTCATGCTGGAGGGTCATGTCAGGATGAGCCTGCAGGAAGGGTAACACATCGAGGAGGATGTCTTCCCTGTAACGCACAGCGTTGAGCTTGCCTGCAATGACAGCAAGCTCAGTCCGATGATGCTGTGACACACCGCCCCAGACCATGATGGACCCTCCACCTCCAAATCGATCCCGCTCCAGAGTACAGGCCTCGTGTAACGCTCATTCCTTTGACGATAAACGCAAATCCGACCATCACCCCTGGTGAGACAAAACCGCGACTCGTCAGTGAAGAGCACTTTTTGCCAGTCCTGTCTGGTCCAGCGACGGTGGGTTTGTGCCCATAAGTGACGTTGTTGCCGGTGACATCTGGTGAGGACCTGCCTTACAACAGGCCTACAAGCCAATAAGTCCAGCCTCTGTTCGCAATAGGCTGAGAGTCTGAGCACTGATGGAGAGATTGCGAGTTCCTGGTGTAACAGAATGGCAACTTGTTGCGATGTTCGGATGTACTGATCCTGTGCAGGTGTTCCACGTGGTCTGCCACTGCGAGGACAATCAGCTGTCCTGTCTCCCTGTAAGCGCTGTCTTAGGCATCTCTCAGTACGGACATGGGTGTTTATTGCCCTGGCCACATCTGCAGTCCTCATACCTCCTTGCAGCATGCCTAAGGCACATCCACACAGATGAGCAGGGACCCTGGGTATCTTTCTTTTGATGTTTTTCAGAGTCAGTAGAAAGCCCTCTTAGTGTCCTAATTTTCATAATTGTGACCTTAATTGCCTACCGTCTGTAAGCTGTTAGTGTCTTAACGACCGTTCCACAGGTGCATGTTCATTAATTGTTGATGGTTCATTGACCAAGCATGGGAAACAGTGTAATCCCTTTACAATGAAGATCTGTGAAGTTATTTTGATTTTTTTGGGGGGGATGGGTTCTTTGAAAGACATGGTCCTGAAAAAGGGATGTTCATTTTTTTGCATCCCATTCTGTCTGTCTGTTCAAAAGTTTGGGGTCACTTAGCTTTTCTTTCAAAAACAAGGACATTTCAAATTTTCTTTTTGGGCCATTTTTAAAATAACATAGAATTGATCAAAAATACAGTGTAGACATTGTTAATGTTGAAAATGACTATTGTAGCCTGAAACGTCAGAATTGTAATGGAATATCTACATATGCGACAGAGGCCCATTATCAGCAACCATCACTCCTATGTTCCAATGTCATGTTGTTAGCTAATCCAAGTTTATCATTTTAAGAGACTAATTGATCATTAGAAAACCCTTCTGCAATTATGTTAGCACAGCTGAAAACGGTTGTGCTGATTTTAAAGAAGCAATACAACTGGCCTTCTTTAGACTAGTTGAGTATCTGGAGCATCAGCATTTGTGGGATTAATATGGGAAACCTTTTAATTATATTTGCTGACAAGTTGCAGTCAAATTTTGGCACCAGTAGATTAGCTTTGTAAACCACACCCCTCTGCAACCACACCTTCTGCGATGTTGGTTACAAGGCGGTACGTATTTATATTGGGTAAGAGAATAAGATGTTACCATTGGTGTATTCAAATTTAGATTTTGATAATCACAATCCCCCTAAATAATCCTGCCTTCTGAATTCAAGTGTTTGACATGGAGAAGTTGACCAATAACTTTATGATCAAACTTTATCAATGTACCAGCAGCACTCATTTTTCATGATCTGATTTCATTCAAATATCACGAAAATAATTATTTTTGACTGTGCAGGACCTTCTAAGTGAACATGGTGTATGAGTAACTCATCATGTACCGGCGTCTCTTCTTCTCCTCCACAGGGCCAGGGCTCAGACAGTGACGATTCCCAGGACTCCTCAGACAGTGGAGCCTCTGCCCAGAAGACCAGAGAGATACTGGCAAGACGGCCCTCCTACAGGTAGCCGCCACCGCGCTGTTGTATCAAACACCATCTTAACCTGTCCATGTAGTGGTGGAAAGAAGTGTGTGCAGACTGCAGAGGTCAATGCTGGTGATAGACTGGGATATTGGTGGCGCTCAAGTCACCTTTTCACCTAGTTTAACACCTGATTTGTGACCCCACCACCTTCTCTTTTTGGTGTTATGTTCAAACATTTTAAATGTTACTTTTTACAGTAGGTAAAAGTACAGACTCAGAGCTTCAAAATGGTATATCATACAGTGCATTCAGAAAGAATTCAGACCCTTTTTTTTCCACATTTTGTTACCTTGTAGCCTTCTTCTAAAATAAATTTAATAAATATTTATCCTCAATCTACACACAATACCCAATGACAAAGCGAAAACAGTTTTGGGGGAAATGTTTGCAAATGTATAAAAAAATCAAAACAGTAATTGGTGGAGAAGAGCCTTGGTCAGCTCTAGAGTTCCTATGTGGCGATGGGAGAATGGTGGTGGCAGCATCATGCTGTGGGGATGTTTTTCAGGGGCAGGGACTGGAAGACTATTCCGGATCATGGCAAAGATGAACGGAGGAAAGTACAGAGAGATCCTTGATGTAAACCTGCTCCAGAGCGCTCAGGACCTCAGTCTGGGGTGAAGGTTCACCTTCCAACAGGACAATGACCCTAAGCACACAGCCAAGACAACGCAGGAGTGGCTTCAGGACAAGTCTCTGAATGTCCTTGAGTGGCCCAGCCAGAGCCCGGACTTGAACGGTCTAACATCTTTGGAGAGACCTGAAAATAGCATATTTCTGTCCTGTGCTTTGGAGCAGGACATGTAATGCCCATAGCCTTTTCAGATGCATGTATGGGGGATGGTTGCACATCTCTGGGAGGAAGGACATCAACGTTGCACAGCAGCTGAAACCTGGTCCCAGTTGAGTGAAAGCTCCTTGGCTGCAACAACACCAGGCTCCAGACAATTGAAGCTGTAATGGAAGAAAGCAGACAAAAATAGACATCACACGCCAGCAATAACATTCCTTGACCCGAAGTTCAAGCAATAAGCTCAAAGTACAAAGACAAAATACCTGAAATGTTGGTTGTTCACCCTCGTTCATCTCCTTGTACTGGGGCGGAGAGCAGGTTTATGCTGAAAGACAAATTCCAGAAAAACAGGTTAATACACAAATTCATTCATCTCCTATATCTTTACCTGTTGAATGCTACAGCTGTACTAAAATGCCCTGTACACTCAACCTGCTTCCAGCCGAACAATTGCAATGGAGACACTACACGATAACTAAAGGGATTTAGGAAACGTTTAACTAGATAATTACCAGCTAGTTGAACATGCAAAAAAACAACCGAGGTCTATAATCCAATGCAGATGGCTAACTATTTAGCCATCATTTCATTGTGACTAGCTAGCCAACTTAGCATGTCCCTATCACTTAACATGGCGTTTGATTAGCATTCGCACCACAGTGGCTAATTTCAGTAGCTAGCTAGGTAAACATGACAAACTGACCAACATGACAAAGATTATAATTATGTCATGCATGGCTTAGCACATCAGCAATCAACATTAAGAGCAGAATGCAACTGGCCAGCTCAGCTAGCTAGCTGGCTGTAACTTTACCTGTATGCAATTGGATAGCTAGGTAGCTAACAACAAACAACTTTTTTGATACAGTTGAGACAGTGCATTGGAAAAGTATTCAGACCCCTTGACCTTTACCATATTTTTTTACGCTACAGCCTTATTCTGAAATTGCTGAGGATTTTTTAAATAATCAATCTACACACAATACCCCATAATGACAAAGCGAAAAACAGATTTTAGTCATTTTTGTAAATTTATTCCCCCCAAAACTTTAATTACATAAGTATTCAGACCCTTTGTTATGAGACTTGAAATGGAACTCCGGTGCGTCCTGTTTCCATTGATCATCCTTGAGATGTTTCTACAACTTGATTGGAGTCCACCTGTGGTAAATTCAATTGATTGGACATGATTTGGAAAGGCACACACCTGTCTACACAAGGTCCCACAGTTGACAGTGCATGTCAGAGCAAAAACCAAGCCATGAGGTCGAAGGAATTGTCTGTAGCCCCCCAAGACAGGATTTTGTCGAGGCACAGATCTGGGGAAGGGACTCTTCCTAGAGCTGGCCGCCCGGCCAAACTGAGCAATCGGGGGAGAAGGGCATTGTTCAGGGAGTTGACTGAGAACCCAATGTTCACTCTGTCAGAGCTCCAGAGTTCCTCTTTGGAGATGGGAGAACCTTCCAGAAGGACAACCATCTCTGCAGCACTCAACCAATCAGCCCTTTATGGTAGCGTGGCCAGGCGGAAGCCACTCCTCAGTAAAATGCTCATGACAGCCCGCTTGGAGGACTCTCAGACCATGAGAAACAAGATTCTCTGGTCTGATTGAAGTCTTTGGCCTGAATCCCGAGCGTTGTGTCTGGAGGAAACCTGGCACCATCCCCTGTGGTGGCAGCATCATACTTTAGGGATATTTGTCAGAGGCAGGGACTGGGAAACTTTTTTTCTAAACCTGTTTTCAGCTTTGTCATTATGGGGTGTTGTGTGTGTAGATGGAGGGGGGACAAATCAATTTTAGAATAAAGTTGTAATGTAACAAAATGTGGAAGAGGTCAAGGGGTCTGAATACTGTAGCTATCTTGGCTTTTTAACTGTAGACTTAACTGTGTATGGACTATGATGGCAGTCCTTCCAAATTTAAAGCTGCTAGCAGCAATGCCGGGGTTAAAGCTGTTGGCCCACTTTGCCACCATCAGGACCAATTTTAAAACATTTTTCTAGGATGAGCTACTGCTGTACTCCTACAATGATGCTAGAATGATATCTTTTAGATGTTTACTAGTGTTAGGTTCTTATTTTTCAGAGTAAATAACTCACGAACACTAGAGAAGCTTTAACCAAGTTTAATCTAATCAAATGTATTTATATAGCCCTTCTTACATCAGCTGATATCTCAAAGTGCTGTACAGAAATCCAGCCTAAAACCCCAAACAGCAAGCAATGCAGGGTGTAGAAGCACGGTGGCTAGGAAAAACTCCCTAGAAAGGACAAAACCTAGGAAGAAACCTAGAGAGGAACCAGGCTGAGGGGTGGCCAGTCCTCTTCTGGCTGTGCCGGGTGGAGATTATAACAGAACATGGCCAAGATGTTCATAAATGACCAGCATGGTCAAATAATAGTAATCACAGTGAACAGGTCAGGGTTCCATAGCCGCAGGCAGAACAGTTGAAACTGGAGCAGCAGCACGGCCAGGTGGACTGGGAACAACAAGGAGTCATCATGCCAGGTAGTCCTGAGGCATGGTCCTAGGGCTCAGGTCCTCAGAGAGAGAGAGAATTAGAGAGGGGGCATACTTAAATTCACACAGGACACCGGATAAGACAGGAGAAATACTCCAGATATAACAGACTGACCCTAGCCCCCCCGACACAAACTACTGCAGCATAAATACTGGAGGCTGAGACAGGAGGGGTCAGGAGACACTGTGGCCCCATCCGATGATACTCCCAGACAGGGCCAAACAGGCAGGATATAACCCCACCCACTTTGCCAAAGCACAGCCCCCACACCACTAGAGGGATATCTTCAACCACCAACTTACCATCCTGAGACAAGGTCGAGTATAGCCCACAAAGATCTCCGCCACGGCACAACCCAAGGGGGAACGCCAATCCAGACAGGAAGACCGCGTAAGTGACTCAACCCACTCAAGTGACGCACCCCTTATAGGGACATCATGGAAGAGCACCAGTAAGCCAGTGACTCAGCCCCTGTAATAGGGTTAGAGCCAGAGAATCCCAGTGGAGAGAGGGGAACTGGCCAGGCAGAGACAGCAAGGGCGGTTCGTTGCTCCAGTGCCTTTCCGTTCACCTTCACACTCCTGGGCCAGACTACACTCAATCATAGGACCTACTGAAGAGATGAGTCTTCAATAAAGACTTAAAGGTTGAGACCGAGTCTGCGTCTCTCACATGGTTAGGCAGACCATTCCATAAAAATTGAGCTTTATAGGAGAAAGCCCTATCTCCAGCTGTTTGCTTAGAAATTCTAGGGACAATTATGAGGCTTATGACCGTAGCGTACGTGTAGGTATGTACGGCAGGACAAAATCGTAAAGATAGATAGGAGCAAGCCCATGTAATGCTTTGTAGGTTAGCAGTAAAACCTTGAAATCAGCCCTTGCCTTAACAGGAAGCCAGTGTAGGGAGGCTAGCACTGGAGTAATATGATCAAATTTTGCGGTTCTAGTCAGGATTTTAGCAGTCGTATGTAGCACGAACTGAAGTTTATTTAGTGCTTTATCCGGGTAGCCGGAAAGTAGAGAATTGCAGTAGTCTAACCTAGAAGTAACAAAAGTATGGATTAATTTTTCTGCATAATTTTAATCATTCCCAAAGGTTCTGTACAGCTGTAATCAGACAGCAAAACATTTATTTATTCAGTTATATACATCCTACTTAAGACACTCCTCCTCCTTACAGTTTATGGCTCCACAGGAAACTAATAAAGAGGGTAACAGGATGACAAACCTTTTACTGCCTTAAGAGAATCTGTCCTCACCTCCTGACCTCAACACAGTCCTTCATCTAATCCACAGATGTTCATTGTTTTTCTTCAGAGAACCATTAACTTCTGACGTAACCCAGTCTCTTTCATTTCCTATCTCAATGATCAAAGTTTAGCCGATTCCAACACTAGTGAGCCACTTCTTCTCCATTCATTTTCCAATCTCATTACTTTGGTTCTGTAGCATTGTGTGTTTTAGTGTAAGGATTTCGGTAATGTATTATTGTATGAGTAATCTCCCGCTTCTTCACGGTGGTCTGTAGGAAGATCCTCAATGAGCTGTCTGCTGAGGAGGTGGCGTCACGGAATGAAGGAGAGGATGAAAACCCTGCTTCCTCTGGCATGACCACAGTGACAATGCCCAACACCCAGACAATCTACCAGACTAGTAGTGGCCAATACAGTAAGGGTTGCCCTACTACATAGCACTACAACAACCACACACCATCCTACCAGTGCATAATTATGACACCATAAATAGATTATACAGTTGGATATTGTTAGAATTGGAGGCACTTGTTGAGTAATGGATCATCAATAATGGGCTTCTACAGTTTTGTGAAAATATATCGCACCGCCGGGGACAGGGAGTGCAAACTGGCTCCCGAGGTGTGGTACTGTAAGCATGCACAAATCCCTCAACTTTTCACAGGCTTTCAACTCAGGCAGCCATGGGCAAGACCAGAAAAGTGAACCTTCACACAGTTGCAGTTTCTTTTATAAAAATGTATATATCGGAAAAAATGCAACAGATTTTTTTTTCTCTCTCATATCGGTGCCCGTCATACCTAGTAGTTACCATTGTCCCTAACTTCCTGTGTGTTTATTGTCTGTAGTTACCATTGCCTCTAATGGCGCCATCCAGCTGGCCAGCCCAGGGTCAGAGGGTCTCCAGGGGTTACAGACTCTCACCATGACCAACTCAGGCCAACAACAGGGCACCACCATCCTACAGTACGCTCAGACACCCGATGGACAGCAGATACTTGTGCCCAGCAACCAGGTGGTCGTACAGAGTGAGTATGGCTTCATGACTCACGGTAAGCGTTGAGACGATACCACAAGGAGAAGTACCCAGTAGTGCCTGCTAAACCCCCCCCCCCCCCCCCCATAATTGTCTTGTGTTGTCACTAAAGCTTCTCTGAAGGTGTGTAAATATCCACTGAACCCAGCTTGTGGTCCACATTGTAATTTGTTAAGATTTTGAAGAGGAGATGCTCTCATCTACTGTTTTAATTGGCCTCATCCCCCTCAGATGCAGGAGGAGAGATGCAGACGTACCAGATCCGCACGGCACCCACAGCGCAACAGACCGTAGTCATGACTTCCCCTGTAGGAATATCTGAACAAAAGAGTGGCGACCCCACCATGAAGAGAGAGATCCGCCTCGCCAAGAACAGGTGTGTGTGTGTATATAAAGATGTGTTGTGGCAGTGCACAGTTGGTCCCTTTGTCTGTTTGTGTGTGAACCAACTTCTCTGGTTGAAAAAGGCCTATGTGGCATCGATATTAGTCAAACATTTATTCCAGAACCAAAATGTACTAAAGTGTAAGTAGAATAATTTTGGTCATAAAGTCAGTATATTCCAAAAGTGATTTGTGTAACTGAAGATCTCTCAACTTACATGAGGGTTGGGTTTTGATTTCAAACCTGCCCACACAGGGCCGCTGCCTGGCACCGTAATCACGGCTGGCAGTAATCAAATCATCTGGATCACAGCTGCCTGGTGTGCTGTAGTGCACACTATCCAATCGCTCACCAGACTCAATCTACTACCCTGCCACTTATTTACAGACAGCCAAAGTAACCATTAGCGCCTCAGACTTGATTAGATAGCATTTGCGACAATGTCTTATATTGCTATGTTGAAAGAATGAGAGTTCTTTTATAAAAGGCTTTTTTCCCCCAACTAAAACTACTGAGTGGTGCGGTGGTCTGAAACACTACATCTCAGTGCAAGAGGTGTCACTGTAGTACCTGGTTCGAATCCAGGCTGCATCACATCCGGCCGTGGATTCGGAGTCCCATAGGGCGGTGCAAAATTGGCCCAGCGTCGACCGGGTTAGGCCGTCATTGTAAATAAGAATTTGTTCTTAACTGACCTAGTTTAAAAATATATATTTTTAAATCACATTTGTGAGCTAACGTTAGCCTCAGAAATTCAACTTTTATAAAAAATGGCAACATCTAGAAAGCAGGATGCTCGAAGCATGGAATTCCCTGACCAATCACGTACATGTTGCCATGCTGCTGCGTCACGTGGTTGCTAAGCCATGTGGTGTGGTGGCCTGTTTTGTTCCTAGTCGGTCACCATCCCAATCAACATTACTGCAAGGATATGATATAGTCAACATAAGACACCCACATCGAACCACACCACTAAGATTGAAATCTTGTTTTCCTTTAATGAGCAACAGAAAAACACATGGAGAATCGATGAGTTCAGTCGCTCTTTAAATGTAATCCTCTAAAGCAGTTTTCTGTGTTTCTCCCTGACAGGGAAGCTGCCCGTGAGTGTCGCAGGAAAAAGAAGCAATACGTCAAATGTCTGGAGAATCGTGTGGCGGTGCTGGAGAACCAGAACAAGACTCTCATTGAGGAACTCAAGACGTTAAAGGACCTGTACTGTGTCAAAACAGGATAACCAGGAGGAAGAGAAGCCAGCCAGCGAACAGGACATTTAACGGCAGTGAGCGGCTCAGCTCTGCCACATGAACAACGCGGGGTTAACCGGGAACACATTTCATTTCAAACCTGAAATCCTCCTCCTCCTCAGTTTGTGTTTTATACTCTTGTTTTAACATGTCATGAGTGGTGGCCATGGGAACTGTCCCATTTTTAGAAGACAATGAAAGGGTGTGAGAGGTTGACTGTTTTTCATTGTCTTTTTATTGAGCTAACGAATGGATTACTAACGCTTAAATTTGTGTATATTTTGTAAGCACACGGGAGGCGTGAATTGTGAGCTTTATCATTGACATTCAATTTCCAATTGTGTCCCCCTTTTCCAGAATCAACTCCTTATTTTCCTTGTGTAGCAGTAGGTTCAATTTGCTGTTTTTAACATCTATCAATTTGCGGCTGTATTGATTGTATGATGACTTCTATGACGTGATTTCATGTATTTTTTTTATGTGAACCAGCTATTTCCACCACCACCCCCATTCTTTCCCCCATGAGGAAATGTTACAAGTACCATTCCTTATCCTTGTCAAGAGGGATGTAAGGGGTATTAGATAAGATAACATTGTGTAAGGCGGACTTTGCTGTTACTAAGACAATCTATCAGGGAGAACACACAATGGCAGGGTAATATTTATTTTCTATTTCTGGAGAGGGGGAATGAGCGAATCAAACAAAAAGAGGGAAAGCATTGTCACTCATTCTGTAAGTAAATTGAAATAAATATTTTTCCAGTCTTTACATACATTGCTTACTGGGGATTTTTCTGTTACGTATTATACATTTTTGGGGGCTCAACATTCATTTGGGCTGTTCAGTGGTGGAAAAAAATACCCAGTTGTCATACTTCAGAAAAATTAAAGATGCCTTTTTTAATAGAAAATTACTCAAGTAAAATACTACTTGAGTAAAAGTATTTGGTTTTACATATACTTAAGTATCAAAAGTACATTTAATTGCTAAAATATACTAATGTATAAATCATTTCAAATTCCTTATATTAAGCAAATCAGACGGCACAATTTTTTATGGATATGCACGGGCACACTCAAACTCAAAACATTTACAAACGAAGCATTTGTGTTTAGTGAGTCCACCAGATCAGAGGCAGTAGGGATGATAATGGATGTTCTCTTGATAGGTATGTGAATTGGACCATTTTCCTGTCCTGCTAAGCATTAAAAATGTAAATAGTACTTTTGGGTGTTTGGGAAAATGGAGTAAAAATTACATTATTTTCTTTCGGAATGTAGTGAAGTAAAACTTGTCCTAAATAAAGTACAGATACCCAAAAAAACAACTTAAGTAAAAGTACTTTACACCACTGGTCCAGTCTCTCCCATTTAGTGACAAGTATTTGAGGTTTTCATTGGTATACGAGGACCTCTAATGGTCATTGATGCAGTTTCCCACCTAGCAATGTTTGTAGATCAAGAGCATGGAGTCATTGTCTAGGCCAGGTTCTGAAAGCGGTTGTCACTACTTTCCAAGGCAAACATTTTTTTAAACGTCTTTTGTAAATAAGGTGTTTTGTATGGATTGATGTACAATGTATTGAGATGTGTTGTATTTAAGTTTAGCCCCATATTACACTGCAGTAACTTTATAGTTAGCCTATGCCTCGTGTAGCCAATAGCCATGCTGCTAGCCAATGGACATGGTTATTTTGTACTATGAAGTACAAGGCAGGCTAGCTAGCTAATTTTGTAACATGCTTGTGCTTGGTTTGACATTTCAGATGGCAACTATATCTAGTGTATTTTATTTCTAGAGGAGAGACATTGACCTTCAGTCAATGCATGTATAGGGGGAAATGTAGCCAACAGAACTCAACACCACAATTTACGACAAATAGTACATTTACGATAGTAAATCGAGGAGTTGCGTTTAGTTGGCTAGGGAACACTTTTTACATCATGCAGGTTTCTCAGATCAAATAGCCTGACCTATATGGTGCCCCCCCCCCCCCCCCCACACACACACACAAACAAATGCACTGTCATGTCAACAAACAACATATCCTAAAAACAGGACAGTTCAAAGTAAAATGGACAATCACAACTTGTCCAGGGGTTTCACCCCATTGGCATGATCAGTGCTTTGAAGTTTGTATCCCTCAATTTGACAAGCTGATCAGTGCGAAAAAGGAAATACTTCTGCATTTCCTGCATAAAGTTGGGTAGCTGATATCCAGAGCTTAAATTTAAATTTCAGGCCATTTCTTCTCCCTAAAAAAAACTATGGTAGCTTTTTGAGATGCATACCCGGGGACTGGGAGGGAGCGCACTCAGCACAGCCTCAGAAGCGCACATACAGTGCCTTCGGGAAAGTATTCAGACCCCCTGACTTTTTTCACATTTTGTTTCAGCCTTATGGTTTAAATAAAATATTTTTCCTCAGCAATCTTCACACACTACCCCATAATGACAAAGCGAAAACATGTTTTTAGAAGTTTTTGCAAATGTATTACATAAACAGATACCTTATTTACATAAGTATTCAGACCCTTTGCTATGAGACTTAAATGAGTTTAGGTGCATCCTGTTTCCATTGATCATCCTTGATGTTTCTATAACTTGATTGGAGTCCACCTGTGGTAAATTCAATTGATTGGACATGATTTGGAAAGGAACACACCTGTCTATATAAGGTCACACAGTTGACGGTGCATGTCAGAGCAAAAACCAAGCCATGATGTCGAAGGAATTGTCCGTTGAGCTCCGAGACAGGATTGTGTCGAGGCACAAATCTGGGGAAGGGTACCAAATAATTACTGCAGCATTTAAGGTCTCCAAGAACACAGTGGCCTCTATCATTCTTAAATTGAAAAAGTTGGGAACCACAAGACTCTTCCTAGACAACCATCTCTGCAGCACTCCACCAATCAGGCCTTTATGGTAGAGTTGCCAGATGGAAGCCACTCCTCAGTAAAAGGCACATGACGGTCTGAGTCTTTAGCAGGCTATGAGAAACAAGATTGAACTCTGGCCTGAATGCCAAGCGTCATGTCTGGAGAAAACCTGGCACCATCCCTACGGTGAAGCATGGTGGTGGCAGCATCATGCTGTGGGGATGTTTTTCACCGGCAGGGACTGGGAGACTGCTCCGTTCATCTTTCCCTCAACTGATTAAAGTACAGAGATCCTTGATGACAACCTGCTCCAGAGTGCTCAGGACATCTGACTGGGGCGAAGGTTCACCTTCCAACTGGACAACGACATTACATTTTAGTAATTTAGCAAACATTCTTATCCAGAGTGACTTACAGGCACGATTAGGGATAAGTGCTTTGCTCAAGATCACGTCAACAGATTTTTCACCTAGTCGGCTCGTGTATTAGAACCAGCAACTTTTCAGTTACAGGCCCAACGCTCTTAACTGCTAGGATACCTGCCCCCCCCCAAGCATCTCAATCCAACAGACACAGTCCATGGTCCGAATGTTGATTCCACAGCTCGAGAGGTTTGGAGAAACATGTTCTATACTAGTTACATCATTATGGTCCTTATGACAGGATATTTGACTGTGATTCTTTTGTAAACATTGTACCTTTTGATTAATGTTGTATTTTCTGTTTATCCCTCTTTCAGCCCAACATCTGAGACAGACACAACTTACATCTTCATTACTGGAACAGTTCCCTTGCCTCAGGATTCAGAGGGTGAAAGTATTACATTTTCATTTAAAAACTCACTGCATTATTTATCATGCATGAGTTCTGCTATTTCCACCGAAATGGAGCCCTTGAAGGAGTAATACTTTTTGAGTGTTATTTGTTGTTACTGAGCGGTTTAATTGATTCAAATAGACGCGTAATGATATTAGGCCACAGATGGTCTACAGTTTTTCACACATCAGCTGCAATTTTGTTGATATGCACAAGTCACTATATTTAGGGAAAGACACAACTTACTATATTTAGGGAAAGAGGGATTTCCCAAGTAAAATGTTACATGGCATGAAATACCTTTTGCCCATAAGAGTCAGATGTGTCTCATAAAGAAGACCGCTATCCAGAGGGCTTAGTGAATACGTGAAAACGGGTCCAAGACTATGGGGTAAATTCCAATCACAGTTGCTGAATATTCCAGGCATGGTGGGTCAGAATTCAATGTATGATTTAATTATAACTTATATTCTTGTACCAGTTTCATTGATGTACAAAATAATTTGCATTCCAGCTTAGATTTTGCCATTGAAAGTGCTACCTTTCAATCTACCCTTCTAATCTAAATGATAAACAAATTCATAGATTTGTTTGCGTCTACCTGTTCTCCAGATTTTGATTCACTCAACTTTGAATGTTCAACAAAGCTGACCGAAAACAGTTTTCCCCCGAGAAGATACTGTCTGGCTCGCAAGGATATTCATGCCGAGAACCTGCTGTCAGAGCTGGACGCAGATGTGATTACTGCAGGTGCATATTGAAATAAAAGTGCTATCTCAAATGTTCATCCACCTTGATCCATTTTTATTCTCCCCCAGATAAAAAAAGGCGACATGGCCCGACGCTGCTACCAATGCTGCTCCCATTACCAATGTACTGAGTTGGGAGGAAGAATGTCTGCTCAACCATCCTCGAAGCCAGAAAGTCATTTCTTGACTTGCAGCCTAACTATAGATGTGAATATTGAGTACGTCTTAAACTGTAAACTACGGACAAAGTGGCAGAGACTCAACACCATGCAGATTAACATCCTGCACAGTGATGGACTTGTGAGTATAGCATGTTCTGAACAATAGGAAAGGTCACATTTTGTGTGTGCACATGGTTGAGCTTGCCATATTCTCTAATAGACAGGTCAGAACCAACATGGCTGAATACCTCTGGCGGACGGCAAGGAGACCCGACCCATCTGGAGGTGCAATTGTAGAGGGACCTTGGACTGGTGCTAAAGTATGCACCGGACAGACGGCGATGAAAATGAGTTCGGTTGTGTTCATTTTGTAATGATATCTCCTCCCATTCAATAAATACATGTTATTTTACCTAGAAATTGTATTTCTTTACTGATGTGATTTTTTTTTTATGGTGGTACAAAATATATGTTTAATAGTTGAATGAACCTTAGGATAATTTTAAGAAGGCAATTTCATATTTGTAGATTATCTCACCATTGTCATAGTAGCTGGATATTGTGGTTTAAGGTAATACATATGGATTGATTTGCCGTGAACATTGTTGCTGTGAGATGCATGTGCACAGCATCAGTAATATTGAGAGGTTATATTTTGGTTTGATATAATTTGAGGACGTCAGCAACAAGACGTCTTATTCAGGTCAGATTCTAGTTGCATATGAACGTTTTAGACATCTCCTAAAAGATTTCAAAACTTTCAAAATCTGACATCAGGATAATATGTCATTGTCTTGACAACCGACCTGTGCCCGTTGGGAAGACAGACTAGAGATGTAGCCTAAATTATAAGCGTAGGCTATGCATATTAGCCGATAAGCCTAACATTGAGTTTATGAATTAACACTGCAGTGAATATATCCAGTCAATTTCAAATCAAACTTTGTCACGTGCCGAATACAACCTTATCGTGAACTGCTTTACTTACAAGCCCTTAAACAACAATGCAGTTCAAGAAAGAGTTATGAAAATATTTACCAAATAAACTAAAGTAATTTAAAAAAAAGTAATTCAATAACAAGGCTATATACGGTACCAGTACCGAGTCCATGTGCGGTGGTACAGGTTAGTCGAGGTAATTTGATCATGTAGGTAGGGGTAAAGTGACAATGCATAGCTAAGTGAAAGTGACTATGCAAATTTTATTGGTCACATACACATGGTTAGCAGATGTGAATGCGAGTGTAGCGAAATGCTTGTGCTTCTAGTTCTGACAATGCAGTACTATCTAACAAGTAACCTAACAAATTCACAACTACCTTATACACACAAATGTAAAGGGATGAATATGAATAAGAATATGTACAGGGGGTACCGGTACCGAGTCGATGTGAGGTTAGTTGAGGTAATTTGTACATGTAGGTAGGGATGAAGTGACTATGCATAGGTAATAAACAGCGAGTAGTAGCATTGTAAAAAACAAATGGGGGGGTGTCAATGTAAGTTGTCCGGTGGCCATTTGATTAATTGTTCAGCAGTCTTATGGCTTGGGGGTAGAAGCTGTTAAGGAGCCTTTTGGTCCTAGACTTGGTGCTCCGGTATCGCTTGCCGTGCGGTAGCAGAGAGAACAGTAGATGACTTGGCTGACTGGAGTCTTTGACAATTTTTGGGGCTTTCCTCTGACACTGCCTAGTATATAGGTTCTGGATGGCAGGAAGCTTGGTCCCAGTGATGTACTGGGCCGTACACACTACCCTCTGTAGCGCCTTATGGTCAGATGCCGAGCAGTTGCCATACCAGGGCGTGATGCAACCGGTCAGGATAATCTCGATGGTGCAGCTGTAGAACTTTTTAAGGATCTGGGGACCCATGCCAAATCATTTAAAAGTTTCCTGAGGGGCAAAAGATGCCCTCTTCACGACTGTCTTGGTGTGTTTGGACCATGATAGTTAGTTGGTGATGTGGACACCAAGGAACTTGAATCTCTCAACCTGCTCCACTTCAGCCCTGTCGATGAGAATGGGGGCGTGCTCGGTCCTCCTTTTCCTATAGTCCACAATCATCTCCTTTGTCTTGATCATGTTGAGGGAATGGTTGTTGTCCTGGCACAACACGGCCAGGTCTCTGACCTCCTCCCTATAGGCTGTCTTGTCATTGTCGGTGATACTACTACTGTTCTGTCATCGGCAAACTTAATGATGGTGTTGGAGTTGTGCCTGGCCGTGCAGTCATGACTGAACAGGGAGTACAGGAGGGGACTCCGTGTTGAGGATCAGCGTAGCGGATGTGTTGTTACCTACCCTTACCACCTGGGGGGCGGCCCATCAGGAAGTCCAGGATCCAGTTGCAGAGGGAGGTGTATAGTCCCAGGGTCCTTAGCTTAGTGATGAGCTTTGAGGGCACTATGGTGTTGAACGCTGAGCTGTAATCAATGAATAGCATTCTCACATAGGTGTTCCTTTTGTCCAGGTGGGAAAGGGCAGTGTGGAATGCAATAGAGATTGCATCATCTGAGGATCTGTTGGGGCGGTATGCAAATTGGAGTGGGTCTAGGGATAATGGTGCTGATGTGACCTGCCTTTCAAAGCACTTCATGGCTACAGACGTGAGTGCTATGGGTCGGTAGTCATTTTAGGCAGGTTACCTTCGTGTTCTTGGGCACAGGGACTATGGTGGTCTGCTTGAAACATGTTGGTATTACAGACTCAGACAAGGAGAGGTTGAAAATGTCAGTGAAGACACTTGCCAGTTGGTCAGCGCATGCTCGGAGTACACATCCTGGTAATCCGTCTTGCCCTGCGGCCTTGTGAATGTTGACCTGTTTTAAGGTCTTACATCGGCTGCGGATAGCGTGATCACAGTCATCCGGAACAGCTGATGCTCTCATTCATGTTTCAGTGTTACTTGCCTCGAAGGGAGCATAGAAGTAATTTAGCTTGTCTGGTAGGCTCGTGTCACTGGGCAACTCTCAACTGTGCTTCCCTTTGTAGTCTGTAATAGTTTGCAAGCCCTGACACATCCGACGAGCGTCGGAGCCGGTGTAGTACGATTCGATCTTAGTCCTGTATTGACGCTTTGCCTGTTTGATAGTTTGTCGGAGGGCATAGCGGGATTTCTTATAAGCTTCCGGGTTAGAGTCCCGCTCCTTGAAAGCGGCAGCTCTACTCTTTAGCTCAGTGAGGATGTTGCCTGTAATCCATGGCTTCTGGTTGGGGTATGTACACAGTCACTGTGGTGACGACGTCATCGATGCACTTGTTGATGAAGCCAGTGACTGATGTGGTGTACTCCTCAATGGCATTGGAAGAATCCTGGAACATATTCCAGTCTGTGCTAGCAAAACAGTCCTGTAGCTTAGCATTTGCTTCATCTGACCACTTAAAGGGGCTGTGATATTTTGGTTAAAAGTTAAAAAATTTATTTCCACATTTTGTTGTGTTACAGCCAGAATTTAAAAAAGTGCTAAATATTTCTCTCACACAATACCCCATAATGACAAAGTTACATTTATTCTTCATAAATTGTTGCTAATTTATTGAAATTCTTAAATATCTAATTTATAGATTCTACCATGTTAGAATTACCTTTGGCAGCGATTACTCCTGTGAATTTTTCTAGGTAAGTCTCTAAGAGCTTTACAAACCTGGATTGTACAATATCTGCACATTATTCTTTTCAAAATTCTTCAAGCTCTGTCAAGTTGATTGTTGATCATTGCTAGACAGCCATTTTCAAGTCTTGCCATAGATTTTCAAGCCGATTTAAGTCAAAACTGTAACTAGGCCACCCAGGAACATTCAATGTTGTCTTGTTAAGCAATTCCAGTGTGTATATGGCCTTGTGTTTTAGGTTATTGTCCTGTTGAAAGGTGAAGGCCTCCCAGTGTCTGTTGGAAAGCAGACTGAACCAGGTTTTTTTCTACAGGGCTTGACATTAACTTTTTTAGCCACTTGTCAAGTTGGACCCCTAGTAAAAAAAATCCTGTAGTATTCCAATAAAAAAAAATATTACAATCCAATAGAAAATTCGATCAGATTTTGGAACCTAACCCTGTAGGATTTTATCCTATAAGATAGAATCAATCTTATAGGACCTATCCTATAGGACTGGTTCCAAAATCTGATAGGGTTTTCTATTGGATTATTGTATTGGAATCCAATAGGATTAAATCCTATAGGATAGAATCCCATAAGAGTCCTATAGGATTGGTTCTGGTGGTGTGTCGAAGAGCTTGAGAACCTCAGGGAATTATCACTTGTGTGAGTAGGCAAAAATATGGAGATTGTGCTCTGGAGAGACATGGGAGAAAGACTGTTCCTCAGTTTTTTAAATATTTGTTTTTATTTCGTTTTTATTTCACCTTTATTTAACCAGGTAGGCTAGTTGAGAACAAGTTATCATTTGCAACTGCGACCTGGCCAAGATAAAGCATAGCAATTGGACACATACAACAACACAGAGTTACACATGGACTAAACAAAACATACAGTCAATAATACAGTAGAAAAGTAAGTCTATATACAATGTGAGCAAATGAGGTGAGAAGGGAGGTAAAGGCAAAAAAAGGCCATGATGGCGAGGTAAATACAATATAGCAAGTAAAACACTGGAATGGTAGATTTGCAGTGGAAGAATGTGCAAAGTAGAAATAGAAATAATGGGGTGCAAAGGAGCTAAATAAATAAATAAATAAATACAGTAGGGGAAGAGGTAGTTGTTTGGGCTAAATTAGATAGGCTATGTACAGGTGCAGTAATCTGTGAGCTGCTCTGACAGCTGGTGCTTAAAGCTAGTGAGGGAGATAAGTGTTTCCAGCTTCAGAGATTTTTGCAGTTCGTTCCAGTCATTGGCAGCAGAGAACTGGAAGGAAAGACGACCAAAGGAGGAATTGGCTTTGGGGGTGACCAGTGAGATATACCTGCTGGAGCGCGTGCTACGAGGGGGTGCTGCTATGGTGACCAGTGAGCTGAGATAAGCTAGGCTTTACCTAGCAGAGACTTGTAGATAACCTGTAGCCAGTGGGTTTGGCTACGGGTATGAAGCGAGGGCCAACCAACGAGAGCGTACAGGTCGCAATGGTGGGTAGTGTATGGGGCTTTGGTGACAAAGCAGATGGCACTGTGATAGACTGCATCCTGTTTGTTGAGTAGAGTGTTGGAGGCTATTTTATAGATGACATCACCGAAGTCGAGGATCGGTAGGATGGTCAGTTTTACGAGGGTATGTTTGGCAGCATGAGTGAAGGATGCTTTGTTGCGATATAGGAAGCCGATTCTAGATTTAATTCTGGATTGGAGATGCTTAATGTGAGTCTGGAAGGAGAGTTTACAGTCTAACTAGACACCTAGGAATTTGTAGTTGTCCACGTATTCTGAGTTTACTGTTCTTTAATCTTGATTGCAGTTTAACATAAAATGTACAGTTTCTGTGCCATATAAATCTGTGAAATTGTCCAATAAAGCTACATATTAGATTATTTTATATTTGCACTAATTTCCTGTACGTGGACAGTATTTATTATTACATTACAGAACCTCACGTTTTGACCACATCAAACTGAGTGTAATTACACATCCTGTTTATACTAACATCACTAATATGAGGTAAACATTTATAGTAATCACAATGACACAAAATTGATTAAAACAGATCAATATAATTGTTTTTTTACTGTTGATTTTGACATACACCCTGGCAGTCTTAGGACTTAGAATTCTACAATAATCTTTAAACTCAAATGGCAATGAAAATTCAGGGTGCTCTCTGTAAAAAAAGTTGCAGTCTCACACCAATACATGGATTTGAGAGTCAAAGTATCACTCAAATAACAGCCAGCTCTTGTCACTGTTGATATCCTATGGCGGGTCGTGATTCAATTACAAAACACCTGATTTGTTTCCTTCCCCGTTTCGGCAGCCTCACAAAACTTCCATCCGACATTCTAGAATGTATGTAGATGACTGTCTTTAGCAAATTCTCTTCTAACCAGTGCCTTCATAAAGTATTCACACACCTTGACTTTTTCCACATTTTGTTGCGTTACAGCTTGAATTTAAAATGGATTAAATTGAGATTTTGTGTCACTGGCCTACACACAATACCCCATAACGTCAAAGTGCATTAATATATATATATATTTTTTTTATTCGTTCAAATCAATAACAAATTCAAATCTGAAATGCCTTGAGTCAATAAGTATTCAACCCCTTTTGTTATGGCAAGCCTAAATCATTTCAGAATTAAAAATGTGTTTAAAAAGTCACAAGTTGCATGGACTCACTTTGTATGCAATAATAGCGTTTAACATGACTACCTCAACTCTGTACGATACGCACTTCCGGTTTGGTTTGGAGCGAGTAGTTGCATTCCGCTTTGCTCCACAGGTAGTATTACAGGTAGTATTACATTTCATTTCATTACAGTACAACAGTTTGATTTGTTTGATCTTAGCTGGCTACATAGCCGTCTTTGTATCCAAGATAATTGTGTAGTCTAGAGTAATTGTCGAGGTTACCTAGCCAGTTAGAGGTTACCTAGCCAGCTACACTTTCAAACAAAGTCAACAACGCAGCCACTGCTAGCTAGCCTATTTCACCAGCCAGCAGTACTATATCATTTTAGTCAATAAGATTTTTTGCAACGTAAGCTTAACTTTCTGAACATTCGAGACGTGTAGTCCACTTGTCATTCCAATCTCCTTTGCATTAGCGTAGCCTCTTCTGTAGCCTGTCAACTATGTGTCTGTCTATCCCTGTTCTCTCCTCTCTGCACAGACCATACAAACGCTTCACACCGCGTGGCCGCTGCTACTCTAACCTGGTGGTCCCAGCGCGCACGACCCACGTGGAGTTCCAGGTCTCAGGCAGCCTCTGGAACTGCCGATCTGCGGCCAACAAGGCAGAGTTAATCTCAGCCTATGCTTCCCTCCAGTCCCTCGACTTCTTGGCACTGACGGAAACATGGATTACCACTGATAACACTGCTACTCCTACTGCTCTCTCCTCGTCTGCCCACGTGTTCTCGCACACCCCGAGAGCTTCTGGTCAGCGGGGTGGTGGCACTGGGATCCTCATCTCTCCCAAGTGGACATTCTCTCTTTCTCCCCTGACCCATCTGTCTATCGCCTCCTTTGAATTCCATGCTGTCACAGTTACCAGCCCTTTCAAGCTTAACATCCTTATCATTTATCGCCCTCCAGGTTCCCTTGGAGAGTTCATCAATGAGCTTGACGCCCTGATAAGTTCCTTTCCTGAGGATGGCTCACCTCTCACAGTTCTGGGTGACTTTAACCTCCCCACGTCTACCTTTGACTCATTCCTCTCTGCCTCCTTCTTTCCACTCCTCTCCTCTTTTGACCTCACCCTCTCACCTTCCCCCCTACTCACAAGGCAGGCAATACGCTTGACCTCATCTTTACTAGATGCTGTTCTTCCACTAATCTCATTGCAACTCCCCTCCAAGTCTCCGACCACTACCTTGTATCCTTTTCCCTCTCGCTCTCATCCAACACTTCCCACACTGCCCCTACTCGGATGGTATCGCGCCGTCCCAACCTTCGCTCTCTCTCCCCCGCTACTCTCTCCTCTTCCATCCTATCATCTCTTCCCTCTGCTCAAACCTTCTCCAACCTATCTCCTGATTCTGCCTCCTCAACCCTCCTCTCCTCCCTTTCTGCATCCTTTGACTCTCTATGTCCCCTATCCTCCAGGCCGGCTCGGTCCTCCCCTCCTGCTCCGTGGCTCGACGACTCATTGCGAGCTCACAGAACAGGGCTCCGGGCAGCCGAGCGGAAATGGAGGAAAACTCGCCTCCCTGCGGACCTGGCATCCTTTCACTCCCTCCTCTCTACATTCTCCTCTTCTGTCTCTGCTGCTAAAGCCAATTTCTACCACTCTAAATTCCAAGCATCTGCCTCTAACCCTAGGAAGCTCTTTGCCACCTTCTCCTCCCTCCTGAATCCTCCTCCCCCTCCTCCCCCCTCCTCCCTCTCTGCTGATGACTTCGTCAACCATTTTGAAAAGAAGGTCGACGACATCCGATCCTCGTTTGCTAAGTCAAACGACACCGCTGGTTCTGCTCACACTGCCCTACCCTGTGCTTTGACCTCTTTCTCCCCTCTCTCTCCAGATGAAATCTCGCGTCTTGTGACGGCCGGCCGCCCAACAACCTGCCCGCTTGACCCTATCCCCTCCTCTCTTCTCCAGACCATTTCCGGAGACCTTCTCCCTTACCTCACCTCGCTCATCAACTCATCCTTGACCGCTGGCTACGTCCCTTCCGTCTTCAAGAGAGCGAGAGTTGCACCCCTTCTGAAAAAACCTACACTCGATCCCTCCGATGTCAACAACTACAGACCAGTATCCCTTCTTCCTTTTCTCTCCAAAACTCTTGAACGTGCCGTCCTTGGCCAGCTCTCCTGCTATCTCTCTCAGAATGACCTTCTTGATCCAAATCAGTCAGGTTTCAAGACTAGTCATTCAACTGAGACTGCTCTTCTCTGTGTCACGGAGGCGCTCCGCACTGCTAAAGCTAACTCTCTCTCCTCTGCTCTCATCCTTCTAGACCTATCGGCTGCCTTTGATACTGTGAACCATCAGATCCTCCTCTCCACCCTCTCCGAGCTGGGCATCTCCGGCGCGGCCCACGCTTGGATTGCGTCCTACCTGACAGGTCGCTCCTACCAGGTGGCGTGGCGAGAATCTGTCTCCGCACCACGTGCTCTCACCACTGGTGTCCCCCAGGGCTCTGTTCTAGGCCCTCTCCTATTCTCGCTATACACCAAGTCACTTGGCTCTGTCATATCCTCACATGGTCTCTCCTATCATTGCTATGCAGACGACACACAATTAATCTTCTCCTTTCCCCCCTCTGATAACCAGGTGGTGAATCGCATCTCTGCATGTCTGGCAGACATATCAGTGTGGATGACGGATCACCACCTCAAGCTGAACCTCGGCAAGACGGAGCTGCTCTTCCTCCCGGGGAAGGACTGCCCGTTCCATGATCTCGCCATCACGGTTGACAACTCCATTGTGTCCTCCTCCCAGAGTGCTAAGAACCTTGGCGTGATCCTGGACAACACCCTGTCGTTCTCAACTAACATCAAGGCGGTGACCCGTTCCTGTAGGTTCATGCTCTACAACATTCGCAGAGTACGACCCTGCCTCACGCAGGAAGCGGCGCAGGTCCTAATCCAGGCACTTGTCATCTCCCGTCTGGATTACTGCAACTCGCTGTTGGCTGGGCTCCCTGCCTGTGCCATTAAACCCCTACAACTCATCCAGAACGCCGCAGCCCGTCTGGTGTTCAACTTTCCTAAGTTCTCTCACGTCACCCCGCTCCTCCGCTCTCTCCACTGGCTTCCAGTTGAAGCTCGCATCCGCTACAAGACCATGGTGCTTGCCTACGGAGCTGTGAGGGGAACGGCACCTCCGTACCTTCAGGCTCTGATCAGGCCCTACACCCAAACAAGGGCACTGCGTTCATCCACCTCTGGCCTGCTCGCCTCCCTACCTCTGAGGAAGTACAGTTCCCGCTCAGCCCAGTCAAAACTGTTCGCTGCTCTGGCACCCCAATGGTGGAACAAACTCCCTCACGACGCCAGGTCAGCGGAGTCAATCACCACCTTCCGGAGACACCTGAAACCCCACCTCTTTAAGGAATACCTAGGATAGGATAAAGTAATCCTTCTAACCCCCCCCCCCTTAAAAGAGTTAGATGCACTATTGTAAAGTGGTTGTTCCACTGGATATCATAAGGTGAATGCACCAATTTGTAAGTCGCTCTGGATAAGAGCGTCTGCTAAATGACTTAAATGTAAATGTAAATGTACCCCACACATATATTTATCTGTAAGCAGTGAATTTCAAACACAGATTCAATCACAAAGAACAGGGAGGTTTTCCAGAGCCTCGCTAAGGGCACCCATTTATTTTATTTCATTTAACAAAGCAAGTCAGTTAAGAACTAATACTTATTTACAATGACGTCCTACCTATTGGTAGATGGATAAAAATAAAATACAAAGCAGACATTGAATATCCCTTTGAGCATGGTGAATTATTAATTACACTTTGGATGGAGTATCAATACACCCAGTAACACAAAGATACAGGCGTTCATCCTAACTCAGCTGTTGGAGAGAAAGGAAACCGCTCACGGTTTTCACCATGAGGCCAATGGTGATTTTAAACCTGTTACAGAGTTTAATAGCTGTGATAGGAGAAAACTGAGGATGGATCAACAACATTGCAGTTACTCCACAATACTAACCTAATTGACAGAGTGAAAAGGAAGCCTGAACAGAATAAAAATATTCCAAAACTTGCATCCTGTTTGCAACAAGGCAGTAAAGTAATACTGCAAAAAAATGTGTGAAAGCAGTTAACTTTTCCTGAATTCAAAGTGTTATGTTTGGGGCAAATCCAATACAACACATTACTGAGTGGTGGCTGGATCATGTTATGAGTATGCTTGTAATCGTTAAGGACTGGGGAGTTTTTCAGGATAAAAAAGAAACGTAATGGAGCTAATCACAGGCAAAATCCTAGAGGAAAACATGGTTCAGTCTGTTTTCCACCAGACACAGGGAGATGAATTCACCTTTCAGCAGGACAATAACCTAAAGCACATGGCCAAATCTACACTGGAGTTGCTTACCAAGAAGACAGTTCCTGAGTGGCCGAGTTACAGTTTTGACTTAAATCGTCTTGAAAATCTATGGCAAGATTTGAAAATGGTTGTCTAGCAATGATCATCAACCAATTTGACAGAGCTTGAAGAATTTTGAAAAGAATAATGGGCAAATATCATTCAATCCAGGTGTGCAAAGCTCTTAGAGACTTACCCAGAAAGACTCACAGCTGCAATAGCTGCCAAGGGGTGTGAATACTTATGTAAATAGCATATTTATATATGTATTTATGTATTTACAGAAATATGTGGCAACAGTTTGGGGAGGCCCTTTCCCATTTCAGCATGACAATGCCCCAGTGCACAAAGTGACGTCCATACTGAAATGGTTTGTCGATCGGTGTGGAAGAACTTGATTGGCCTGCACAGACCAATGACCTCAACACCATTGAACACTTTTGGGATGAATTGGTATGCTGACTGCAAGCTAATCACCCAACATCAGTGCCTGACCTCACTAATGCTCTTGAGGCTGAATGGAAGCAAGTCCCCGCAGCAATGTTCCAACATCTAGTGGAAAGCCTTCCCAGAAGAGTGGACAGGCTGTTATAGTAGCAAAGGGGGGTCCAACTCCATATTAATATCCACGATTTTGGAATGAGATGTTCGACGAGCATGTGTCCACATACTTTTGGTACTGTAGTGTATTTAGTAATAAACAAACAAACAGTGACTCAAAAACAAGATACAAATGGCAACAACTTAGCTAACGTAAACTCACCCCATTCCGTACAAATGTGCGCAACCGCAACATTCAAACGAGGCTACAAAGAAAACTAATGGGACTGTAGCGACTGTGTTGACTTCAAAATCTGGGGTGTGAACAACGTTTCTATTCAAGCATTGATCGACATGGTAATGGCTCTATAGTAGTGGAGAAAAGTTGAAAAAAACTGACCCTCCGTTACATCGTGACGGGTCATGCCGTAACGTACAGCACGCATAAAGCAACTATTTCTGTCTTACAATCTCTCTCCACCAGGTGAAGCACTTCTCTCATCGTTTAAAAACAAGAAAAATGGACAGTGACGGGGTAAGGGGGATACCTAGTCATTTTTTTGCGTCATCACTGCATGCGATCATCATTCTCAAAGCCGCTGTTTACTTCAAAGATCACTTTAGCACCGCCCTAAAAACCCGATTCAAATTCGACACAAACCTTCAAATAGGTATGCAATGACACATTATATAAACTCTTTATAGTGTTTTATTTACATTTTAGAGGCGATAAGGTGATAAGTTGGAGAGATCGAGAAGAAAAAAGGTATTTTCCCACACAACATCTCTCCTCACTATCAGGCATTAGTTTCGCTTCCCCACCCGCCATTTTTAAAAAGACACGACGGGGCTCATTGCCTGCTTGAATTATGCAGAAACGGGCAGCGTTTAGGTCATGTAATTGATTCTGTTGGAAAGGGTAGAAAGTGTGCTTTACAATGGTATTGACATTACAGTTGATCTGGAAGTATTACGTTTTTGGGGCGCTAAAATAAGGTAAATTGTACGGACCAAGGCGATGTACAAAAGTGAGTGAGTTTACGTTAGCTAGCTAGGCAGCTGATAGGCTAAATGTGGCTAGCAGTAGTTTCTCTGCTAGCATAAAAACAAGTGCAGAAAATGCTGCACAATAACAAAATATGACTAAAACATTGACAACTTTGTTGGGAAACATTACGAAACAAATAATGTACTCATAGTTCTTGCTTCACAAACAGTGAAGGATAAAACAGTTAGAATAATAATGTTAGCTGAACTTGGTAGTTAATTAACACTGCGAGCCTAGCTATGACATCATCAGTCACTCTTAAAGGGACAGGCTTTCTTAAAGATGAATAAAACAAAAATGAATATAGAACGGTTGTCTCCAATTAACAAAAATTTAATTAAATGTTGTTGTATTGTACTGGAACTTATGACAACAAACTATACTTTTGGGGTTCAATTAAGAAAAAAGTTCTGATAGGATTCTGACTGTGGTGACACAATCCTACAAGATTTATCAAAAACCTATAGGAACCAATCAGATTACTTTTGATTTCCAATTGGAAAAAATAGTCAGATAGAGGTGATACAAAATCATATAGGATTTTGAGAATCCCATAGGGTCTAATACGATTACTTTGGATTCCAAATAGGAAAAAAGTAGTCAATAAGATTCTGATACAGGTGACAAAATCCTATAGGACTTTGTGTCACCTCTATCAGAATCCTATTGGTTACTTTTTTCCTATTGGAAATAAAAAATGAATCATATTAGATCTTATAGGATTCTCGCAGTCACCTCTATAGGATTGTGAGAATCTTATAGGATTCTATTGGAAAAAAACACAAATCCTATAGGATTTTGACTAGGGACTGACTTTTTACTTTTTAAGTCACTTGTCCAAAAAAAAAATGGTCTGTAACATTAAAAAGATGACTAAAAGTTGTGTTGTATGATGCAAGGAATCATTTCACAAAATAACCATTATTATCACTGGTATTGACAATGTAAGGCCTCTATTCTCTGATCCGTTGTAAACTTGAGCAAGGCATTTAACCCTCCACAAAGTAAAATACTGCATTAATGGGCTAATGTATAAAACACATGAGGTCCGTCAACCCTCCATCTGGAGAGCTACTGGGTGTGTAAGCTTTTTATATAACCATGCTCAAACACACCAGATCCAGCTTATCAAGGTCCTGTTGAGTAGCTGATTTTTACTACAATGTGGTGTGTTTGAGCAGGACTGGAGAAAAAAAGACTTCACACCCAATATGGCCACTCTGCAACATTACAATTACAACCAAATACTTATGTCTTTATAACATAATTCCATCATTGAATGAACCCGGGATCAAATGGCTAAGGTGGGCAAGGTAACTAAGACGTTTATCTATATGTAAGGTTAAAATATTCAGTGTTTAGGGGAGATCTTGACAGCACACATTTTCACTTTGTCAGAATTACATGGCTAGTATTGAAGAGGAGAATCCTAGCCAATTTTGAGCCCTTGAGAGACAGTTTTTACAACCGTAGTATGCAGCATTGGTTTCATCAACTACGCACCCATATCAACTGCGTGTTGGCCATTTGCAGTTATACAACAGTGCCGTTTGAAAGTTATTTTAGGACATGGGACATGGCAATGACATTAATGCATGCTAATAGCTAAATGTTTAACTAGCGAGATAATCAGCCAAACTATACAATATGTTTTGAATTGGCAATCTAGTTAGTCTGTTGTAGGCTATACCATTATTTTACCTGCTGCGTAAATGTCTCTCTCTCTTCCCCTCTGGCAATGGCCCACTGGAACACACGCAGGTGATGCATACACCATGACTTTTCCAGGATTTTCATTGCTGACACAAAATTTGCAGCAACACTTTACTTGACACCCAGCATCATAAGTTATAACATGTCATAGATTGCCATTCTCATCGACGGGGCTGTAGTGGAGCAGGTTGAGAGCTTCAAGTTCCTTGGTGTCCACATCACCAAAACTAACATGGTCCAAGCACACCAAGACAGTCGTGAAGAGGGCACGACAAAACCTATTCCCCCTCAGGGGAGTAAAAAGATTTTGCATGGGTCCTCAGATCCTCAAAAGGTTTTACAGCTGCACCATCGAGAGTATCCTGACCGGTTGCATCACTGCCTGGTTTGGCAACTGCTTGGCCTCCGACCGCAAGGCACTACAGAGGGTAGTGCGTACGGCCCAGTACATCACCGGGGTCAAGCTTCCTGCCATCCAGGACCTCTTTACCAGGCGGTGTCAGAGGAAGGCCCTAAAAATTGTCAAAGACTACAGCCACCCTAGTGATTGACTGCTCTCTCTGCTACCGCATGGCAAGCGGTACCGGAGCGCCACGTCTAGGTCCAAGAGGCTCCTAAATAGCTTCTACCCCCAAGCCATAAGACTCCTGAACAGCTAATCAAATGGCTACCCAGACTATTTGTACTGCCCCCCCAGAACGCTGCTGCTACTTTTGGTTATTACCTATGCATAGTCACTTTAATACCTCTACCTACATGTACATATTACCTCGACACCGGTGCCCCCGCACACTGACATTGACACTGTACCGGTACCCCCTTTATATATTGTTATTTACTGCTACTCTTTAATAATTTGTAATTCTTATCTCTTACTTTATATTATTTATTTTTTTAGGTATTTTATTAAAACTGCATTGTCGTTTAAGGGCTTGTAAGTAAGCATTTCACTGTAAGGTCTACACCTGTTGTATTCGGCGTATGTGACAAATAAAATGTGATTTGATGGCAGCTGACATAACAGGTCATATTACTGTCATGACACATATTTACATCTGTTGTGGCATATTTTGCGTTATTTTATCACTGGTTATGACCCCTACATAAGAATGTAAAAACCCACAAAACCTACCATGGTAGTTATTTTATGGCTGGTTATGACCCCTACATAAGAATGTAAAAACCCACAAAACCTACCACACAAGGCACAACATTCCATTGCACCATAGCCTACGTGTCAACTGTATGTTTATGTTGTATAGGTATTTTTTTAACTGACCATATTAAATTATCATCATTGTAATTGCACACACATTGTTGTCAGACATGCACCTACCCCAATGCTCTGTTGCGGATGACTGGGCTGAATGCAGGAGTAGATTTCAGGAGCAGGACAGGACACCCTCTTTTTGACTGATATAATGGCATGTACGTGATAGGCCTATCTGGCTTATATGATTATGATGGTCATAATGCTTCTTCACAGTGTCAAAGTGTATTTTCTTAGTCCAAGTAAAGTGACACAGGATGGTCATAATACTTCATGACAGTGTTATAAAGTTATTTAAAATATGATGAAAAAAACATGACTGTAAATAATTAATTACAACAAAGGATATAGGAAACAAACTTTCAAAACGAAAGAAAACTTCTTGGCAAGGAAAAAAATTATTAGAATAAATGTGGGTTGACACTCTTATTTAGGTGTCATAACCAGCCATAAAATGACTCAATATATATTACAACAGGTGTAAATATATGGGTCATGACAGTATTATGACAGGTTATGCTAGCTATTATGACATGACAAGGTTATGATGTTATAACATGTTATGACACAGGGTGTCAAGTAAAGTGTTACCAAATTTGCTATAACTGGGAAAATCACCACAAGCAATAATTATAAACAAATTTGCAAACGCATCTCGCGGCTGCATGATTGAAAGACCACTTGTGCCTGTCAATGCAGTCTCCAGAGATTGGGAAGACAGTGAGCAACACATCCAGAGGACACTTTAATCCAATTCTGATCAGGGTAGCCTAATGTTTTATATTGTCCATTCAGACAACTAAAATCTATAGTCTGCTTGTCCACTTGTCCTGAGCAAGCAGACAAGCGTTAATGTTGTGGCCCTGCTCAAGCATTTTGCCTGTACTTAATTCTATTGTATATTTTCATCTTAAAGAACTCCCTAGTCCTTGTCGATGACAAGGATCCCATAATATGATGCAGCCACCATCATGCTTGAAAATATAAGTGAAGCTTTGTATTTAGGACAAAGTTAATTTATTTTGCCACATTTTCTGCAGTTTTACTTTAGTGCCTTATTGCAAACAGGATGCATGTTTTGGAATATTTGTATTCTGTACAAGCTTCCTTTTCAATCTGTCATTTAGGTTAGTATTGTGGAGTAATTACAATGTTGTTGATCCATCCTCAGTCTTCCATCACAGCCATAAAACTCTAACTGTTTTAAAGTCACCGTTGGCCTCATGGTGAAATCCCTGAGTGGTTTCCTTCCTCTCTGGCAACTGAGTTAGGAAGGACGCTGTAGTGACTGGGCGTATTAATACACCATCAAAAGTGTAATTGATGGGCCTCCTGAGTGGCGTAGTAGTCTAATGCACTGCATCGCAGTGCTAGCTGTGCCACTAGAGATCCTGGTTTGAGTCCAGGCTCTGTCGCAGCTGGCCGCGACCGGGAGACCCAAGGGGCGGCGCACAATCGGCCCAACGCTGTCCGGGTTAGGGGAGAGTTTGGCTGGTAGGGATGTCCTTGTCCCACTACGCTCTAGTGACTCCTACGGCAGGCTGGATGCATGCATGCTGACACGGTGTACAGTGTTTTCCTCTGACACAATGGTGTGGCAGGCTTTCAGGTTAAGTGGGCAGTGCGGCTTGGTTTGGTTGTGTTTCAGCTCTTGACCTTTTCCTCTCCCGAGTCCGTACGCAAGATGCAGTGATGAGATACTAATTACCAATTGGGAAAAATGACAAATTAAATGAAAGTGTAATTCATAACTCCACCACGCTCAAAGGGATATTCAGTGTCTGCTTTAATATTCTACTTATTGACTCAAGACATTTCAGCTTTTCATTTTTAATTAATGTGAACAAATTTCAAAAAACAATTCCACTTTGACATTATGGGGTATTATGTGTAGGCCAGTGGCACAAAATCTCAATTTAATCCATTTTAAATTCAGACTAACACAACAAAATGTGGAAAAAGTCAAGGGGTGTGAATACTTTATGAAAGCACTGTAATGCCAGGAGGAATTGAGGAAACGCCAGACTAAACTATGGGAGAATCTCAAATGCATACTCCTCACATCCTTTCTCCGCTCTCCTCTAAACCTGTTGGAGGAGAAGGTTTGAGTGGCGGGACATCTGGCTTTCTCCTCCAATGGATTTTGAGAAGGAAGAGAGGAGAGAGGACTTGAGTATCCAATTGAGATTCTCCCTATAGAACATGTCTCAGACCCAGAGTTTATCTGATCAGGTGGTGGCCTACTGGTTAGAGTTTATATCCACTAGATGACAGCGGTCCTCTTCTCCTAGCATTCTGAGCCTCCACTCTCCCTAAAGACAAAACAGCTTGTTGCTCCATTTGGTTACACAGAGGTGATCTCTTCAGATTAATACACACTCCCTGTATATGCCATTTTAAGTAGCTTTTTTGAATAACACTTTTTAAGAAAAGTACTCAAAATAACACTTGGTGGTATGCTGCTGGCTTTCCTCTGAAGCTAAACAGGGTTGGACTGGTTGTTCCCTGGATGGGAGACCAGTTGCTGCTGGAAGTGGTGTTGGAGGGCAAGTAGGAGGCACTCTATCCTCTGGTCTAAAATAAATATCCCAGGGCAGCGATTAGGGACATTGCCCGGTGTAGGGTGCGGTCTTTTGGATGGGACGTTAAACAGTTGTCCTGACTCCCATGGCACTTATCGTAAGAGTAGTGATGTTAACCCCAGTGTCCTGGCTAAATTCCCAATCTGACCGTCATGGCCATCTCATCATACCCATCTTCCAATTAGATCATTCATCCCCATAGCTATTCCCCAAGTTAAATAAGAACGTGTTCTGAGTCAACTTACCTGGTAAAATAAGGGTTATAAAATTACACTGAATACATAAGTGTCAACAATTACTTTTAAACAGTTGCTGGGATAGGCCTAAGACCAGAGATTTTTATCAAACTTTACTGTAAAGAAAAGAGAAACCCGCACTCTTGCTTATGACGTATTATATTAAAGCCTGCATAGGAACAAGTGATACAAACAAGAGCACTGTGCGGGTTTATTTTTTCTTTAAACCGTCATCACATTATTCCCACACACTTGCAACGAGATAACTCAGATGTTCAAGTGCTTTTTAGATTTTTTAGTCAAACTTTACTTGACAGCATAGCCTATAATATGTGGTTTGATCATGAAGTTGAGTGGTGCCTCGATGTGCCTCAGTTTGAGCTCAGAGAACCCAGCAGTCTCCAGATGTTTCCATGTCGCCCTGACTACTTCACATCCATCCCCAAAGTAGTACCATATCGGCTGGAAGACGTGCTGGAAGAAGTATGTCCAAGAAGATGGGTCTGCCACTACATGCTCCAAAAAGTACAGCGCACCACCCTGTTGGACATTGACAACAACAAAAGTTACCAGTAGTTAAAAAGCATTTTGTTCCAACCTTCAGTCCATACCACTGTTAGTAGAAAAATGCATTGTCAGTATGTAGATAGTAACTGACTATTTAGTAGAAACTTATAAACATGACAGTCTTCTAAAACTAGCCGCAGCAGGGCATTTATGTTTAGTGATTCAAGTGCCTGCACAGTGGTGTATTCATTACCCACTAGCTTGTGTTCCTGATGATTCAATCGAACTAAATTGAATTAGTTAGTGTAGCTATATTGCATACGTTTGGTGCCTGCTATAGCTTGTTGCAACTTCCCAGCTATAGCCTAATGGCACACATACACAATCCATTAATGGCACACATACACAATCCATGTATTAAATTGTCTCAATGCTTAAAAATCCTTTGAACCTGTCTCCTCCCCTTCATCTACGCTGATTGAAGTGGATTTAACAAGTGACATCAATAAGGGATCATAGCTTTCATCTAGATTCACCTGGTCAGTCTGTCATGGAAAGAGCAGGTGTTCCTAATGTTTTTTATACTCAGTGTATAATCTGTTGACAAAATGCCAGCAGCGCGTTACTGACATTTCTCTGAAAAACATAATTTAACTATGCTGAAGGGTTATATATAACATGGCCAATATTTTCTATTTGAGAATGGATAAGCGCTCAAATGTTTACACTCTAAATATGAAAATCAATTTACAAGCCTCAATATGCGATGCGCTTCCTGCAATGTTCGCCGTATGTCGTTGACAGAACACAGCACCAGCGTGCAGACGACAACGTCCACCGAGTCATCTTTCACTGCCCCCATGTCCTCTCCGAAAGCGACCACAAATCTTTCAAATGTTAGGTGATCATTGACAGCCAGACTTTTTTGTAGATACTTCTCGAAGTTAGGATTGGGGTCGGTGCAAATCACCTTGCAACCAGACGGGTAGAATTCAAAGTTAGCCCCGCTTCCGCAACCAATCTCCAAAATGCGAAGCGGGCCATTGCCTTTGGTGAACTCTGAGAGATTGCTGAAAAGATCCTTCTTTTTGTCGTTCATTTTCTTGTTGTAGGTGAAAGATATCTTGTAAATTAGAAATGGAAAGACACGCTTGTAGATGCCATATATGCCAACCACTTCCATTAATTGTAGTGGCAACGTTACTACCTTGACAATAAACGTAAAGAAATTCATTAAAAAAGTCATTTTGCGTTTGTTGAGCTACAGAAGTTGATACGGTCGAAATAATGTTTTGTTTCAAGCTCTTCGTCTTATTCTGTGTATTTTTTTATGACAGTTGGCAACCAACTTTAAAGTGCATTACCGCCACCAACTGGACTGGAGTGTGGACCAGAGACATGGAGGCACAGCTATGCAATGTGGAAGGGAGGGGTAAGAGTCTTTAAACTGTCATTCTTGTTTTATTTTTTCATGAATGTGTATGTTTGATGTTATGTTTGGCCTATGCCATGCATCTCACCATATCGCAGTGCATTTTCTTGTACGTAAAGTAAATATCTGTGAAAATCAGACAATGAAGAAATATCTAATTTAGTGGAGAGCCTCATTCTGGTCCAAGTATGATAATTAGGGTCCTCACGGAATCCAGGCATTAAAAAAATATTAAAACATGTATTACCTTAGTAAGGAATCAACTAATGTATTGAAAATGTATTAGTTTGCCCAAATGTATCATAAGACATGAACAAAATGTATCAGTGATACAACGAGACTTCCCCAATCTTCTGGTAGATAGATGGAAAGGCTTTCCTAAAAACATACTCAATTACATGTTCACTACAAAGAAGCTTATACTTTCCTGGCAGAATGATTTCATTGTTGCATGTTGCGTTTATATTTTTGTTCAGTATATTTCAGTGCCAGAAATATGGGAGGGAAAGGGAGTGATTGTTATTAGATTTGAGGAGTAATGGTGTTGAAGAGCCATGATTAACTGAACTGCTGGGAAAATCTTCAGGGAATATAGGTTTTAATTATGTATTATGTTTACTTAGGGAGATGAAAATATTGGGTAGGATTTAGACCTTACACATCCCCTTAATGTTCAAGGTCTCTGAGCGTGACATGTAATGTTATTGCACAACTCTTATTTAACACAGTTAGTTATATTTCACTTATCACTTTTCACTATTGCCCGTTCCCGAATGAGTAAATCTACTGTGTCCCCATGTCCCCAATGTCCTCCTTATTTGTTCATAAAGGTCAGTGCATGTGGCACAAATTCGTTTTTGTACCTGACCAGTTTGCACAGGGGGAGTCTGTAGTGCTTCCTGGATGGCAGAAGCACAAACTCTGAGTTGAGCACATGGGAGGGGTGCTCTGATATTTGTTTGCTGTCCACAGCATGTTTGTGTGGTAGCTGTCCAGAAAGGTTTTGATGGTCAGCTTGACAATTATTTTTTAGGCAGTTTTCAGCAGACTTGCCACCCTGGCTATTGCCTGTACTGTGGCACTGTTGTACCAAGCAGTGATGCAGTACTGCAAAACACTCTGGATAGTGGAGCAAAAGAACATGTTCAGTATTTCCGAGGTTGCCCCGAAAGACTTCAGCCTGCAGAGAAAGTGCATGCACTGTTGCACCTTAGCACACACATAGCACATAGTCCACTTTGACACTACATCTCAGGGCATGGTCAACATGTACTCCCAGATATATATATATGAGAGTAGACCTGCTGGATGTGTTCACTGTGAATGACTACCTGGTTCTGGTCAGCCACTGACCTGGGCTCAAAGATAACCTCCTGTGTTTTTGTGACATTCAGGACCAAAGATTTTGTCACACCACTGCACAAGGCTGTTTACACTGTCTAGGTACAGTGGGAGGTTGCTGTTGTCCTCCATTAGGGCCAGCAGGACAGTGTCATCGGAAAAGTTAATCATAAAATGCTTGGTGTTTTGACTTGTGCAATCGGTGTACAGAATGAAAAGGACGGGTGAGCTCACACAACCTTGCGGGGCTCCCCAGTTGGTGACCACAGGAGGGGAGAGAGTGTTGTTTACCTTGAGTTATGTTACTGAGAAATGAGTGTTACCAGTAAATGGGGTATGGGTTAATGTCCAGTTCTTTCATTTTGGCTAGTAGAAGGTGCGTTTGTATGGTGTTAAAAGCAGAGGAAAAAATGTATAAAGAGTTCTCTGGCATATGTTTTTGGTTGGTCAAGGTGTTTCAGGATCAGGTGTGTGAGGGTGGTCACTGCATCCTCTGTACTGCACCCGTTTCTATATACAAGCTGGTAAGGGTCCAGTTTCCTATCTGCAGAGAGTTTTAGGTTCAGAGCCACTATTCTTTTCAAAGATTTGACGAGCATTGTGGTCAGAGCCACTTGTCGGTAGTCATTGTGCTCCTTGGGGCATGGCTTTTTCGGGATGGGGATGAAGTGAAACGTTTTCCAGGCCTGTGGTATTGTGTGTGAGTCGATGGATAACTGGAAGATGGGTTGCCAGACTGGGCCAAGCTCCTCAGCAAAGGTCTTGAGGAGGACTGGGCTCACATTAACTGGCCCAGAGGCCTTCCTTGGGTTTAGCTGTTTAAAAACCTTTGTGACCTGCTCTGTGGTAACAATGATTTCCTCTGCGTGAGAGGTAGGGACAGTCTGTAGGACAGCAAAGCAGTCATTTGTGTGATTATGGGTGTCAAATCTTTTGTAGAACAGGTTCAGTTTCTTCACATGTGGGCTCGTCATCCATGTGGAGGGGTTTGCAGGGTGCTGACATGCCGGCCATGCTCTTTATGGTTTGCCAGGCTAGCCCATTGTTCCTGCAGTGATGATTCACCATCTTTATCAAATGTTTTCATAATTTATCTGCAGATAAGCGCTAAAAAGCCTAGGCCTACCAATAGGTAACCAAATGAACGACTCTCTCACTGATGCGATTCGGTAGGTTACACTGACTGACGAGACGAGAGTCACTCACTGTCTGGCCCCGACATGCTAGGAAAGGAAACCTAGGAAATCCTTTAGGTGTCACGCCCTGACCTTAGAGAGCCTTTTTATGTCTCTATTTGGTTTGGTCAGGGTGTGATTTGGGGTGGGCATTCTATGTTTTGTTTTCTATGTTTCTTTATTTCTATGTTTTGGCCGGGTATGGTTCTCAATCGGGGACAGCTGTCTATCGTTGTCTCTGATTGGGAACTACACTTAGGTAGCCCTTTTTCCCTCCTTTCAGTGTGGGTAGTGTAAGAAATTGTATTAGATACTGGTAACTTGTTTTACAACTTCTCAACACAAGCTATACTTGGCACAACATGCACCCATCCCCACTATACCCCGACTACTTTGTACCCTTATAAATAACCGCAGACCCACACACACACTCCCCTCCCCCATGAATAGGGCCCTGTGAAAACAAACGCACATGCAGGATGCTTTTGGATGAGACTAAGACAAAGAACTGTGTGAAGAGCCAATGGAATGTCGACATCAGGCCCGGACAGGACTACCCACGACCCAGATCGACCAATCGGAAGGCCAGACTACAAGATCAACCTACTTTGCTTGTTGCCTATATAATCTGTATGAACTGTTTAGAGCACTCTCTCTTCCGACGATTCCATACGAGTCAGACAGAAGGAGCCATGCTGCACGATTTACTAAGATATTTTCACATGTGAATAAACGGCCTTATTATATAATTATCCACCTCGTCCTATGTCTCCACTTGATCTGTCTCCAGTAAACGTTTTATAAACAGAACTAACTTTGTTTGTGGCACTAATGTCCTGTTGTTGGCGACATTTTAAATAAAAAGGGAAAATGTATGCTCACCACGCTGCACCCTGGTCCACTTCTTTCAACGGCCGTGACATTAGGTTACTTGTCCCAATGCGATACCATGGACATACAGTATAACCAAGTTGCATTATTTATGAATAGCAAAGGGATATAGAAGATCGACTTTATTCAGTCAGTTCGACACCTTTTATAAACTAGTCTACACTTGCTGTTGAGTTGTCAATCGACGCACAGTAAATAGCCGACAATGTGCCACAACTTCACATAGCTGGCTATGTGAAAAACACAAAAGAAAATAAACAAATGTGTCAGAAAAAAAATGATTAAGATATGCCGTGGATTTTGACTCATCGTTACAACTTACATTACATTGGACGTGAAAATTCATGCACGTCATGCTCTCTGTCTCCTCTGTGTAATTTTTTTGGACTGCAACTGGAGATCTGTATATAATGACGATATGCTCATGTCTCCACCATAAAACGGGAGTCATTGTCCAAAAAGGCGGGAAGGAAGGCATCAAGCTTAGTTACAAAATAAGCCCATAGAAATGCATTGGGCTGTGAAACCTCTTGCTTCGCTTCTTCCTCTCTGCTGTGTTGTCCTGTCATCGTTCGCTTTGTGACTGACAGGCGCCTATCCTATCAATAGATTGTTAGAAGATGCATATCGTTCATTCTAGTGGGAGAAGGCTTGCCGGACTGGCGAACTGAAACTTTTAAATGAAAAGTAGCCTAGTTAATATGAAGTGGAAAATGTAGCTGGCTGAAAATTATTCTGTAACCGGTTGATTAGCCAACAGCCGGCGCTTATGGAAAACATTGGTGGTGGCGGGCTGGAGAACATATTAATTGTAGCTTCCCCATTAGCTATTGTGAGGAACCTCCCACTCTGTCTGCCGTGTTCTCTCTTTGTTCTTGTTTCCTTATTAGGATGCCGGTGGGCGGAGTTGGGAGGGTCGTCAGCTACATGGGAGACACCTGGGCCCGGTGTCTCCCAGGATAAATACACCACTTCCCCATTCATGGAGGAGACTCTCTCCATGCAGACACCTTTATAGATTTGGTTGTGTTTCTTGGTGGTTTTTTGGTTGTTTGTTTTAGCATCTTTCAACACCCTGCATTATCACATTCATGCATGCAAAACACTCACTTACACTACTGATTACTGATTACACACACCATTGTATATTATACTTAGTTACTTTATTTAATAAATATATATTTTGTTACTCCATATCTCCACGTTGTCTCCCTTTTGTTACGGGCTTTGAGCCGGTTCGTGACAAGTGGGGGCTCGTCCGGGATCTTGAATGTATTGTTTGGGAGAACGTGGAGTTAATGTTAAATTTTGTAGTTGTTTTGTTTGTATATTTTGTTATGTTGTTTGAGTTTGATAGGCCCAGTATTGGTTGCCTTTGGTGGTTTGGTTTGTCTACTGTGTTGGAGAGAGTACATTGGTTAGTTTCCAGGGCCCTGCCCAGCCTGGAAATTCTTGCTCTACTCGCTGTTGGGACATCGGTCTGAGGAGGTGAGTACAATCTGCTGTGTACCTCAGTGGGAGATTTGGGTAGGGTAGTACCATTTACTACCCGGAGCTATAGCCTTTTTCCCCTGATAGGCTTAGCGACGTGTTTCATTTTTGGAATATGTTGGGCATGGATAATGTTTGTTATTTTTGTGTGGTGTCTGTGGACTGAGCAGTTGTCTCGGGGGCACATCCGTGGCTTGGTGGAATCTACCAGCGTGCTGGGGGGTTTATTTCCTTGCCAGCGGGCTACAGTGCGTAAATACCCACCACAAATCCGCACGAAGACTAGGGTTGAATTATTATAGGTTTTGGGGAAGCTCTGTTTCACATCTCTTTTCTGTGGTGCCCAGTGTGATTGTCATTTCTCTGGTTGTGGTCTGGTGTGCTCAGCAGAGGGGAAGAGCGAGATTTTTTTTGTTGTAACTATGGCGTCTTATGTAGATGAGTTCATTCGCTTTCCATCAGAGGAATTGTTAGAATTAGGTACTAAAGAACAACTGTTGAAAATCGCTGAACACTACAAGGTTGAAATTAGTGATAAACGTCTAAAGAATTCTATTAGGTTGATATTGAAGGCCAATCTGATGGAGAGTGGTATTCTTGAAGTTACTACTGGGCCAGCCTCTGCTGAGGAGTCATCTCCCCGTAACGTTACAATGGCCATTCCATCGGTTAGTCCTAGTAGTCTTCTTTTTGAACAGCAGAAAGAACTGCTTCTGTTACAGCAGCAGCATGATCGTGAGAAGCTGCAGCATGATCGTAAGAAGCTAGAGCATGATCGGCAGCATGATCTTGAGAAGCTGCAGCATGATCGTGAGAAGCTAGAGTATGATCGTGTAAAGTATGAAAAGGAATTAGATATGGAGCATGCTAAAATCAAGTTGCAACAAGAACGGATAGAGTTGGTTAGGGAAGGAAAGATCTCAGGGGAGAGTTTGTTCTGGGAAGGTTATCCAGATTTACCTAAGGGTCGATCCTCTTTTGGTTGTGCCCCGGACACATTTGATATTATTGGGAACTTACGGTTATTGCCTCAGTTTAATGAAAAGGACCCTGAGACATTCTTTTCGTTGTTTGAGCGTGTTGCTGACGCTAGGAGTTGGCCTGATTCTGACCGCACCTTAATGTTGCAGTGTGTGCTGACTGGTAAAGCGCAGGAAGCATATTCAGCTCTTAGTGTACACGACAGTGCCAGTTATGATAAGGTTAAAACGGCTGTGTTACAAATGTATGAATTGGTCCCTGAGGCTTACCGCCAACGATTTAGAACTTTAAAAAAGGACGATAAACAGACTCATGTTGAGTTTGCGCGACAATTATCTTTACAGTTTAATCGCTGGTGTCCCGCCTCTGAAGTTGTGACTCTCCAAGGGCTGTGTGATCTGATTATGTTAGAGCAATTTAAGGACACAATCCCTGATCGTATTGCCACATATATTAACGAACGAAAAGTAAAGAATGTCGCTGAAGCTGCGGTTTTGGCGGATGAGTATGTGTTGACTCACAAAGGTGTCTTTGCAGAGCCCTGTATTCGGAATGAGTGGGGGCGTTCGGATAGATTTGAGCTTCGCTCACCGAGATACTATGGTTCATGGGCAGAGTCCTATTCAACTAGGGTTGAGCCTGACTCCCGTGGTAAAGCTAACTTTGGGCAAGAGTGTCACTACTGTCACGGTTCAGGTCATTGGAAAAACGAATGTCCACATCTCAGGTCAAAGGGTGCTTACGCTAAATCTAAGCCTACCGCGTTAGCTGCGCCTGTTCCACATCAGTTCACTCATGACTCATTGCCTCAGGCCCAGGAGCATGTGAAAGTCCATATTGATCCAAACTATTTACCTTTCATTACGGAAGGTTTTGTGTCTATGTTAGGAAGAAAGGACCTAGTGCCAGTGAAGATCCTGAGAGACACAGGTGCCTCTGAATCATTTGTGTTGGAGTCTGTGTTACCCTTTTCTGCTGAGACTGATTCAGGAAATAGTGTTCTAATTAGGGGAATAGGTTTGAACACTCTGTCAGTTCCGTTGCATAAACTGATGTTGGATTGTGGGCTGGTGAAAGGTGAGGTTGTTGTGGGGGTGCGTCCTTCGTTGCCTATTGAGGGTATCGACGTTATCCTTGGGAATAACTTGGCTGGTGATCGTGTATGGCCTGTCGAGGTTCCATCTCTAGTTGTTTCCATAAAGCCGTCAGTTGTTGAGATTCCTGATGAGAGTGTACAAAGCTCCCCAGAGATGTTCAGTGCGTGTGCAGTGACGCGTTCTATGAGCCGTGGCGAACTGGTCACTGTGCCGACTAATGAGAATACCACGAAGAAGTATGTCACTGCTTTCCCTGTTATTCCGTTATCTGTTACCCACTCAGATCTAATCAATGCGCAACAGACTGACCCCACATTAGAAGAGTTGCGTGACCAAATTGTGCCTGTGGAACAGTTGGGAGATGTCACCCATGGCTATTTTCTCCAGGATGATGTCCTGATGAGAAAGTGGGTGTCTCATGGTAGTTGTTTTCTGGGGGAGGCGATTAGTCAGGTTGTGGTACCAGTAAAACTTTGTGAGTTGGTGTTGACAACTTCTCACAATGATGTTGCTGGACATATGGGTGTGAGGAAAACATACCATCGCATATTAAGACATTTTTCTTGGCCTAGATTAAAGAGGGATGTCTCTGATTTCATCAAAACTTGTCATACCTGTCAATTAACTGGTAAACCTAATCAAGCTATTAAGCCGGTACCACTGTTTACTATTCCTGTACTCAGCCAACCTTTTGAGTATCTGATCATTGACTGTGTGGGTCCTTTGCCTCGTTCTAAAAAGGGAGAAATGGCTAAAGAGAAGTTATCAACTTCACAGGAGAGGTTGAAGGGCATATTTGATCGCCGAACTGAGCCTCGTCAGTTTACTCCGGGTGATCAGGTTCTTGCTCTGCTGCCAATTGTTGGTTCTCCTTTTCAAGCCAAGTTTCAAGGTCCATATACAGTGGTGCGTCAGTACACTGAGCAAAATTACCTAGTTGCCACTCCAGAACGGAGGAAAGCACACCAGCTGTGCCATGTAAATTTGTTAAAACCCTATTATGCACGTTCCTCTGTGATTGAACAGTGGGAGTCTACAGAGGACGGTAAACCTGTTCTTTTGGCTGATACCGTTGTTTCCTTGGGTTCTTATCATGCTAGATCTGTGCATGAGGAGGAAGATGTGCCTGGTCCTGACGATTGTATATTGCAGGGTAGATTGAAATGAGTAGTCTGTTACGTTGGGAAGTGGCTATGAATCGTTGGGAGTTAAAAAATTAAGGACCTTGTTCTTTTCGTTGGAGTTTGTAGCTGATGTGGTCTCGTGCGCCCTGTTCTTGAATGGTTGTATTGTCTGGTTCTGTCTTTCCTGTCTGTCTTTCCTGGGAGACACCTGGGCCCGGTGTCTCCAAGGATAAATACACCACTTCCCCATTCATGGAGGAGACTAATACACACACCATTGTATATTATACTTAGTTACTTTATTTAATAAATATATAATTTGTTACTCCATATCTCCACGTTGTCTCCCTTTTGTTACGGGCTTTGAGCCGGTTCGTGACAAGATAACAAATAATAATTCAACAAAACGGTGGCCTACAACCAGGTGCGGTGCTAGGGTCTCAGCACAGAGGGGGTGGATTGGTCTCGAGGGGCCCTTCTGACCAAATCATTTTTTAAAGGATAGCTGATATGGCCTATCATAAATGCAAATGAGGCATTATCACATATTGAGCCATGCAATCCGATTTCCAATAAAACATACAGAGAGATATGGTGTTTCACTTTGCCAGACACATAAAAGAAGAAAACAGGTTGCCAGTCGGCCGCTAATAGCAAAACAATGTTTTAGCACCAAGGACGTGTCGCTCTACAAAGCGTAGCGGCCGGGAGAGCTCCACAGGTAGTCGGCACCATGGTCAGCAGCACCCAAGCGAAGATTCATCAAAACCATTAATCTAAAGCATGAAGCGGTTGTTTAGTAGACAAATAGGCCTACATTCAAAGATAAAGTAGATACGGAAGTCTACAACTCGAAAACAGATACAGTGTAAGCAACACATGGCAGGCAGTGTCTCTCTCTCTCACACACACACACACACACACACACACACACACACACACACACACACACACACACACACACACACACACACACACACACACACACACACACACACACACAGTCTATAAGTGCAGAGAGGTGATGAGCAAGAGGGCCTGAAATAACATTCTGACTGCTTTTATCTTAACCAAAGACCAATAAAAAAGGATGTTTCACTCACCAGATTGCCTCTTCTCAGCCAATCTTGCCATTTTGTAGATTGATTTAGCCTAGTAGTCAATTTGTTAATTCCATCATCATGCAGATCATAAAACAAAATAATAATCCCAACAAGTGAATGAACTATGTACAAATCAAGGTCCCATTTTAAAACGTCATCTTCCTCTCCATGTTGTCAAACCACTTTGTAAATGTCTATGTCCTGCCATAGCCACAGGACTGAAAAATCGGAATTATTTTGTATATTTTTTTATCGCAGCACCCCAACCCGCAAACATCTTCTCGTGGCTATTTTTCTTGCTCAAAACAAAGCAAAGTGAGATTGGATAGTCTGGCCTCATTCATGCATGCACACAAATAGCTCTTGATGAGCTTCAGGCGACTAGAACTTCGCTCGGCACTGCTGATGGGAATGGTCTTGTAGATTCTATGGAGAATGGTCAGATTTGGTGCATGTCGTTGGCAATGAGGAATGGTAGGTCTGCGTCAGGTGTTGAGATCCACGGTTAACTCGGAATACAGTGCATTCGGAAAGTATTCAGACCCTATGACTTTTTCAACATTTTGTTATGTTAGAGCCTTATTCTAAAATGGATAAAATAAATAAAATCCTCATCAATCTGCAGATCCCCATACAAACAAAGCGAAAACAGAAATACCTTATTTACATAAGTATGCAGACCCTTTACTATGTGACTCGAAACTGAGCTCAGGTGCCTCCTGTTTCCATTGATCATCCTTGAGATGTTTCTACAACTTGATTGCAGTCCACCTGTGGTAAATTCAATTAAATGAACATGATTTGGAAAGGCACACACCTGCCTATATAAGGTCCCACAGTTGACAGTGCATGTCAGAGAAAAAGCCAAGCCATGAGGTTGAAGGAATTGTCTGTAGAGCTCTGAGACAGGATTGTGTCGAGGCACAGATCTGGGGAAGGGTACCAACAAATGTCTGCAGCATTTAAGGTCCCCAAAAATACAGTGGCCTCCATCATTCTTAAATAGAAGAAGTTTGGATCCATCAAGACTCTTGCTAGAGCTGGCCGCCCAGCAAAACTGAGCAATTGAAGGAGAAGGGTCTTGGTCAGGGAGGTGACCAAGAACCCGATGGTCACTCTGACAGAGCTCCAGAGTTCCTCTGTGGAGATGGGAGAACCTTCCAGAAGGACCACCATCTCTGCAGCACTCCACCAATCAGGCCTTTATGGTAGAGTGGCCAGATGGTAGCCACTCCTCAGTAAAAGGCTCATGACAGCCCGCTTGGAGTTTGCCCAAAGGCACCTAAAGGACTCTCAGCCCATGAGAAAAAAATATTATCTGGTTTGATGAAACCAAGATTGATCTCTTTGGCCTGAATGCCAAGCGTCATGTCTGGAGGAAACCTGGCACCATCCCTACGGTGAAGCAAGGTGGTGGCAGCATCATGCTGTGGAGATGTTTTTCAGCTGCAGAGACTGGGGGACTAGTCAGGACTGAGGCAAAGATGAACGAAGCGAAGTGCAGAGAGATCCTTGATGATAACCTGCTCCAGAGCGCTTAGGACCTCAGACTGGGACAAAGTCTCACCTTCCAACAGGACAACAACCCTCAGCACACAGACAAGACAACGCAGGAGTGGCTTTGGAACAAGTCTCAATGTCCTTCAGTGGCCCAGCCAGAGCCCGAACTTGAACCCAATCAAACATCTCTGGAGAGACCTGAAAATAGCTGTGCAGCGACGCTCTCCATCCAACCTGACAGAGCTTGGGAGGATCTGCAGAGAAGAATGGGAGAAACTCCCAATATACAGGTGTGCCAAGCTTGTAGCGTCATACTCAAGACTTGAGGCTGTGATCGCTGCCAGAGGTGCTTCAACAAAGTACAGAGTAAAGGGTCTGAATACTTTTGTAAATGTGATATTTCATAATTTAAAAAAAAATAAATTAGCAAACATTTCTAAAAACCTGTTTTTGCTTTGTCATTATGGGGTATTGTGTGTAGATTGATGAGGGAGAAAACCCGGTTTAATCCATTTTAGAATAAGGCGTAATAAAATGTGGAAAAAGTCAACGGGTCTGAATACTTTCCAAATACATTGTGCGGAAACAGAGGAACTCGTCCACAACCCTGGATTGTAAACTGTAACGGTCAAAACATATAGATACAACAGTAGCTAAGATGGGGAGAAGTCTGTCCATAATGAAGTGTTGCTCTATCTTCTTATTTTGGGGCGGCAATTAGTCTAGTGGTTAGAGTGTTGGGCCAGTAACCAAAAGGTTGCTAGATCGAATCCCCGAGCTGACAAGGTAAAAATCTGTTTTTCTGCCCCTGAACAAGGCAGTTAACCCACTGTTCCTAGGCCATCATTGTAAATAGGAATTTGTTCTTAACTAACTTGCCTAGTTAAATAAAGGTTAAAAAAAATTATAATAAAAATTAACAGCACTATCAACAAGGCAGGCCCTAGTTTTGTCACACCTGGACTACTGTTCTGTCGTGTGGTCAGGTGCCATACAAAGAGACTTAGGAAAATTGATATTGGCTTGGAACAGGACAGAACGGCTGGTCCTTGTATGTCAATCTCTCATGGCTCAAAGTGGAGGAGAGATTTACATCATTACTGCTTGTATTTATGAGAGGTATTAACATGTTGAATGCACCAAGCTGTCTGTTTGAACTACTGGCATACAGCTCGGACAAATTAAATCAAACTTTATTTGTCACATGCGCCGAATACAACAGGTGTTGCTTACTTACAAGCCCCTTAACCAACAGTGCAGTTCAAGAAAGAGTTAAGAAAATATTTATCAAATAAACTAAAGTAAGAAATAATCAAATGTAACACAATAAAATAACAATAACGAGGCTATATACAGGGGTACCGGTACCGAGTCAATGTGTGGGGGTACAGGTTAGTGGAGGTAATTTGTACATGTAGGTAGGGGTAAAGTGACTATGCATAGGTAATAAACAGCGAGTAGCAGCATTGAATAAAACAAATGGGGGGGTGTCAATGTAAGTTGTCCGGTGGCCATTTGATTAATTGTTCAGCAGTCTTATGGCTTGGGGGTAGAAGCTGTTAAGGAGCCTTTTGGTCCTAGACTTGGCGCTCCAGTACTGCTTGCCGTGCGGTAGCAGAGAGAACAGTCTATGACTTGGGTGACTGGAGTCTTTGAAAATGTTGGGGTCTTTCCTCTGACACTGCTTGTATATAGATCCTGGATGGCAGGAAGCTTGGCCCCAGTGATGTATTGGGCCGTACACACTACCCTCTGTAGCACCTTACGGTCAGATGCCGAGCAGTTGCCATACCAGGGAGTGATGCAACCGGTCAGGATGCTCTCGAATGTGCAGCTGTAGATTTTTTTGACACCCATGCCTACCCTACAAGACATGTCACAAGAGGTCTCTTCACAGTCCCCAAGTCCAGAACAGACTATAGGAGGCGCACAGCACTACAAAGAGCCATGACTACATGGAACTCTATTCCACATCAAGTAACAGATGCATGCAATAAAATTAGATTAATAAACAGATAAAAAGACACCTTATGGAACAGCGGGGACTGTGAAGCAACACAAACATAGGCACAGACTAGGGTTGCACATTTTGGGGAATATTCAGAGGTGGAAACTTTCCGTGGGAATTAACAGAAATATATGCAAATTAATGTAGATGTTTTTTGCATTGGATATATTTACCATATCATATGGAGACAGAAACATAAACCTTTACCTTATCATAAGTAGACATAATTGCAAATTATTAATTTCTTCCAATAGAAATAAAAAAAACTATTTAGTTACGAATTGAACTTTAATTAAATGAGTTGACTCTTCACATTGGATGATTTCACTGAACAACAAAAGAAAGGGAATATTGAATGATCCCCAATGATCCATCGCATCTCCCAAAAACGTTTTCAACATAAATCTGTAAAATGATAGTCTAGAAACTAAAGGTTTGGTTGTCTTCCTCTCAGTCTTCCATGTATTCTTCCTGGACCTCCTCTATGTCCACCTCTTGAACATTATACTCTGAGGCCTCATCTTCACTGTCACTTTCCAACCTTGTTGAGGATGGCTCATTGTCAGGCTCAAAAAGCCTCATATTTGCCCAGATGGCCACCAATTTTTCAACCCTTGTATTGGTCAGCTTGTTGCGTGCTTTGGTGTGTGTGTTCCCAAAGAAGGACCAGTTGCGCTCTGAGGTGGCTGATGTTGGTTGGATTTGGAGGATGATGGAGGCAACAGGAGAAAGAACCTCAGATCCACAAAGTCCATAGGCCTTGTTGATCTCTGCACCAGACCGGATGCTCTTGCCAGCATACTTGGGGTCCAACACGTACGCTGCGGCGTGTATGGGCTTCAGGCAGAAGTCTTCACTCTTTTTGATGTATTTCAGAACTGCAGTTTCCTCTGCTTGCAGCAACAGTGAAGTGGGTAGGGCAGTACGGATTTCTTCTCTTACATCTGCAAGCAGAGTCTGAACATCAGACAGGATGGCATTGTCTCCCTCAATCCGTGCAATGGCTACTGCTATAGGTTTCAGGAGTTTCAGGCTGCTTTCCACTCTCTCCCAAAATACATCATCCAGGAGGATCCTCTTGATGGGGCTGTTCATCGGCAGACTGTGATATGGTCATTTCTTGGAGAGACTCCTTCCCCTCCAGGAGACTGTCAAACATGATAACAACACCACCCCAAAAGGTGTTGCTGGGCAGATTCAATGTGGTGCTCTTAATCTTCTCACTTTGCTTGGTGAGGTAGATTGCTGCTATAACTTGATTACCCTTCACATACCTAACAATTTCCTTGGCACTCTTGTAGAGTGTATCCATTGTTTTCAGTGCCATGATGTCATTGAGGATCAGATTCAATGCATGAGCCGCACTGCCAATGGGTGTGATGTGAGGGTAGGACTCATCCACTTTAGACCAAGCAGCCTTCATGTTCGCAACATTGTCTGTCACCACTGCAAATACCTTCTGTGGTCCAAGGTCATTGATGACTGCCTTCAGCTCATCTGCTATGTAGAGACCGGTGTGTCTGTGCTCTTGTAGAATACTGGTTGAGGGGTGGAGATGATGTAGTTCATTATTCCTTGCCCACGAACATTCAACCACCCATCAGAGATGATTGCAATGCAGTCTGCTTTCAAGAAGGAGTTGTTTAATCCTAACTGCTTAACTATTTTTCTGTACATGGAAATGTATTTGGGGGTTTTTTACTCCTTTTTTTCTAATCTTTACAGGAAAATGCCACGGGCACTATCTGATGTGTGGAGACATTTCACTGCAGCTAATGTAGAAGGAAAAGCTGTGTACATTTGCAAATACTGTACCAAATCATATGTGAAGAATGCAACAAAGATGCAGAATCATCTGGCCAAGTGCATAAAGTTCCCTCAGCGCTCACAACACGCAACCTCTGACAAAAAATCCTCTACTTCTATTCGAGGTGAAAATGATTACTCAGACACCTTATCGATAGCAACAGATCATGGTCCTCCTGGAATCAGAAGGGTTTTTTTCTCAATGGAAGAACGTAGTCAGAGAAATGTTGATGAATGTCTTGCTCAGGCAATGAGTATTGGAAGAGATTTCTGAATGTTCTTCGCTCAGCATACACCCCTCCAACCAGACATGCTTTATCTACTCATTTGCTGGATGCAGAGTTCAACAGAGTTCAAGTGAAGGTCAAGCAAATCATAGAGAAAGCAAGATAAATGTTTTTAAATGAAACATGCATGGATACAGGTAAATTAACACTCCTCAGTTAGCATGTTCAAGCAAGCTAAAACCCACATGGTAGCAAAAACTAGCTAGCTAATTGTTAACAAGTTAGAAATGATTTAAATACACTTTGCCGTAGGCTACTATTTACTAGTTAATAAAAAATTATGTATGTCATATAAAATATATTCACCCCACCCAGTATTGTAACCAAAACGTACCAGAAAGCATGTGGTCCTTGGCTCAGACAGTGTAGTAGTGTGGCCTCAATAGCATCTCATTAGCAGTGCATGTGATGGAAGAATGCACTGTGCATGCAGAGGGTTGCAATTCCATTGAATTGGGGATAGTTTAACCAAAATATGCCACAAGACCTATAATTGCCTTATGTGTATCCCACAATAAAGGTTCACTGTTATAAGCTAACTTTTTTGATGAATTTAAGCAAAATTCCCAGGATTAACTTCCCATGGAAAATTTCTGCAAAATTCTGCCTTGGCAGCAGCTCATGGGATCTATAATAAATACAAACTTCCCCAGGCTTGAAAATGCCTTCTGAGTAGAAACGTGGGGCTCAAGTATATTATTTTCTGCATCAGGGTGCTCAAAGCGTTTTGGGTTAAACACAGAAAACAGTTGTGCCATTTCTCGGAGGTCGGCAATTCGATTCTCAAACTGCGCCACAAAAACACAATTATGTAATAGTATACATAAGCTTTAAAGTGCCTGCTACTTTTTGGAATTGGGTCGTCCTCATCATGAAACCTTTTCCTCTTGCACACTCGCTCCTCCTTTATTATGGACAGACGTCTCCCCATCTTAGCTACTGTTGTATCAATATGTCTTGACCATGACAGTTTACAATCCAGCAACACAAACATAGGCTCAGACAGACACATGCATACATGCGACAACATATGCACTATGTACACATGTATTTTGTATTGTAGATATGTGGTAGTGGTGGAGTAGGGGCCTGAGGGCACACAGTGTGTTGTGAAACTGTTAAGCGGAGCAGCACAGAGGAACCCAAGAGCAGACTCAGACCAGGAAACATGGTTGAATGAACCAAGATATTTATTGTAACACAGGGAGAGATGAAGTGCAAATCCAGGGAAGCTTGGATGAGTTGTAGGAAACCAGATGTGGAGGCTGAGGTTGGAGTGAGCTGGGTTGGGACAGGGTAAACAGGTCCGGAGGGGAATCCAAGGGAGTGATAATGAGTTGAATCCATAACAGGGTAGCAGGGTGGTGAGATGTGGAACAGGAGACAAGAACCAGAGTCAGAGCGGCAAAACTGCAGTGAGAGGAGAAACAGCGTCAGTCAAGGAAATAGGCACAGTAGGATACAGGATCTTAAATAACAACAAATAGCTAAAAGCATGACTGACTGAACGGAGATTACGATCTGGCAGAGTGGAAGTGGCAGGACTGAGTATTTGTAGACGTCTTGATTATGGAATGGGTTGCAGCTGGTGGGGAACTGCTCTGACTCCAGCACACCTGTCTCCAACCACACAGTCCCACACAGAGAGAGAGAAGAAGAGGGAGAGGGAGAGAACTGGGGGAATGGCTGCGGGTCAAGGAGACACCGGATGTCCACTAGGGGGTGTAGCAAGAGCAGATGTGACAGAAACCTGTGAATGTATTGTAATGGTTTTAAAACTGTATAACTGCTTTAATTTTGCTGGACCCCAGGAAGAGTAGCTGCTGCCTTGGCGGCAGCTAATGGAGATCCATAATAAATACAAATACAAACTTCCTCAGGCTTGAAAATGTCTTCTGAGGGCAAATGTGCGGCTCAAGTATATTCTTTTCTGTATCAGGGCGCTCAAATCACTTTGGGTTGAACACAGAATACAGTTGTGCCATTTGTCTGAAGTCGGCAATTTGATTCTCAAACTGCACCACAAAAACATAAGTATGTAATGGTATACATGAGCTTTAAAGTGCCTGCTACTTTTCAGAATTGGGTCGTACTTGTCATGAAACCTCTTCCTCTTGCACACTCACTCCTCTGCAAACTCAGTAGTTGTGAGGTTTTGTCAGGCGATGTCTTTCGCATTGTTCTCCATCTTGTCATAGGCCTCATCTGTGTGCATACTCAACCAGCTGTTTAAGGCCATAAGCAAACAAGAAAATGCTCATCCAGAAGCGGCGCTCCTAGTGTCGTGGAAATATTGAATCAAATATTTCTCAGATACTGGAACTTGTAAATTCAATTAGACTTTATTACAAAGTAACAGAAGCTGAGCAATTCCATGGAAGAACTGATCTCTCCAGTCTCAGTACTCTGCTTTTATACAGTTTTACCCTTACATCACATAGTCACTCCACTGACCTCCTGATTCCTGCTTACAAGCAAAACTAAAGCAGGAAGTACCAGTGACTCGCTCAATACGGAAGTGGTCAGATGACGCAGATGCTACGCTACGGGACTGTTTTGCTAGCACAGACTGGAATATGGTCCGGGATTCATCAAACGGCATTGAGTTGTATACCACCTCCGTCATTGGCTTCATCAATAAGTGCAATGACAACGTCATCCCCACAATGACCGTAAGTACATATCCCAACCAGAAGCCATGGATTACAGGCAACATCCACATCGAGCTAAAGGCTAGAGCTGTCGCTTTCAAGGAGCGGGACACTAATCCGGACGCTTATAAGAAATCCCGCTATGACCTCAGACGAACCATCAAACAAGCAAAGCGTCAATACAGGGTTAAGATTGAATTCTACTGGCCTCCCGGGTGGCGCAGTGGTCTAGAGCACTGCATCGCAGTGCTATGCTGCGCCACCAGAGTATGGGTTCGCGCCCAGGCTCTGTCGCAGCCGGCCGCGACCGGGAGGTCCGTGGGGCGACGCACAATTGGCTTAGCGTCGTCCGGGTTAGGGAGGGTTTGGCCGGTAGGGATATCCTTGTCTCATCGCGCTCCAGCGACTCCTGTGGCGGGCCGGGCGCAGTGCGCGCTAACCGAGGGGGCGGGTGCACGGTGTTTCCTCCGACACATTGGTGCGGCTGGCTTCCGGGTTGGAGGCGCGCTGTGTTAAGAAGCAGTGCGGCTAGGTTGGGTTGTGCTTCGGAGGACGCATGACTTTCGACCTTCGTCTCTCCCGAGCCCGTACGGGAGTTGTAGCGATGAGACAAGATAGTAATTACTAGCGATTGGATACCACGAAAAATTGGGGAGAAAAGGGGATAAAATTTAAAAAAAAAGAAAAAAAAAAAAAAAAAAAAGATTGAATTCTACTACACCGGCTCTGACGCTCGTCTAATGTGGCAGGGCTTGAAAACTATTACGGACTACAAAGGGAAACCCAGCCGTGAACTGCCCAGTGACGCGAGCCTACCAGACGAGGTAAATGTATTTTACGCTCCCTTCGAGGCAAGTAACACTGAAGCATGCATGAGAGCACCACTGTTCTGGATGACTGTGTGATAACGCTCTTGGTAGCTGATGTGAGCAAGACCTTTAAGCAGGTCAACATTCACAAAGCCGCGGGGCCAGACGGATTACCAGGACGGGTACTCAAAGCATGCACGGACCAACTGGCAAGTGTCTTCACTGACATTTTCAACATCTCCCTGACCGAGTCTGTAATACCTACATGTTTCAAGCAGTCCACCATAGTCCCTGTGCCCAAGGAAGTGAAGGTAACCTGCCTAAATGATTACCGCCCCGTAGCACTCACGTCGGTAGCCATGAAGTGGCCACGTCGGTAGCCACGTCGGTAGCTTACATCAACAGCATCCTCCCGGATACCCTAGACCCACTCCAATTCGGATACCACCCCAACAGATTCACAGATGACACAATTTCAATCGCACCCCACACTGCCCTTTCCCACCTGGACAAAAGGTACACCTATGTAAGAATGCTGTTCATTGACTACAGCTCAGCTTTCAACACCATAGCACCCACAAAGCTCATATCTAAGCTAAGAACCCTCGTACTAAACACCTCCCTCATCAACTGCATCCTGGACTTCCTAATGGGCCGCCCCCAGGTGGTAAGTGTAGGCAACAACACATCTGCTGATCCTCAACACTGGGGCCCCTCGGGTGTGTGCTTAGTCCCCTCCTGTACTCCCTGTTCACCCACAACTGCACAACCAAACACGACTCCAACACCATCATTAAGTTTACTAACGGTACAACAGTGGTAAGCCTGATCACCAATGATGATGAGACAGCCTATAGGGAGGAGGTCAGAGACAGGACACCAACTTCTCCCTCAATGTGAGCAAGACAAAGGAGCTGATCGTGGACTACAGGAAAAGGCATGCCGAACAGGGGCTGTAGTGGAGCAGGTCGAGGGTTTCAAGCTCCTTGGTGTCCACATCACTAATGAACTATCATGGTCCAAACACACCAAGACAGTCGTGAAGAGGGCACGACAACACCTTTTCCCCCTCAGGAGACTGAAAAGATTTGGCATGGGTCCCTAGATACTCAAAAAGTTCTACAGTTGCACCTTTGAGAGCACCCTGACCGGTTGCATCATTGCTTGGTATGGTAACTGCTCGGCATATGACTGTAAGGCGCTACAGGGGTTAGTGAGTACGGCTCAGTACATCAATGGGGCAAAGCTTCCTGCCATCCAGGACCTATATACTAGGCAGTGTCAGAGGAAACTGCTTTTACACTGCTGTCATTCGCTGTTAATTATCTATGCATAGTCACTTCACCCCTAGCTACATTTACAAATTACCTCGTTATTGTTATTTTATTGTGTTACTTTTTATTATTTTTTACTTTAGTTTATTTGGTAAATATTTTCTTAACTCTTTCTTGAACTGCACTGTTGGTTAAGGGCTTGTAAGTAAGCATTTCACAGTAAGGTCTACACATGTTGTATGCAGCGTATGTGACAAATAAAGTTTCATTTGATATATCTGATCTAAGCTATGCAGGTGTCAATTAGATCCATGGCAGTGTTTACGTTCATAGAACCTTTTTGTAGTTAGTTAGAAAGGATGAACAGTTGAAGTCTGAAGTTAAGATACACTTAACCACTCCACAAATTTCTTGTTAACAAACTATAGTTTTGGCAAGTCGGTTAGGACATCTACTTTGTGCATGACACAATACATTTTTCCAACAATTGTTTACAGACAGATTATTTCACTTATAACTCCCTGTTTCACAATTCCGGTGGTTCAGAAGTTTACATACACTAAGTTGACTGTGCCATTAAACAGCTTGGAAAATGTCAGAAAATTATGTCATGGCTTTAGAAGCTTCTGATAGGCTAATTGCCATCATTTGAGTCAATTGGAGGTCTACCTGTGGATGTATTTCAAGGCCTACCTTCAAACTTAGTGCCTCTTTGCTTGACATCATGGGAAAATCAAAAGAAATCAGCCAAGACCTCAGAAAAAAATTGTAGACCTCCACAAGTCTGGTTCATCCTTGGGAGAAATTTCCAAACGCTTGAAGGTACCACGTTCATCTGTACAAACAATAGTACGCAAGTATAAACACCATGGGACCACGCAGCCGTCATACCGCTCAGGAAGGAGATGCGTTCTGTCTCCTAGAGATGAACGTACTTTTGTGCGAAAAGTGCAATTCAATCCCAGAACAACAGCGAAGGACCTTGTGAAGATGCTGGAGGAAACAGGTACAAAAGTATCTATACCCACAGTAAAACGAGTACTATATCGACATAACCTGAAAGGCCGCTCAGCAAGGAAGAAGCCACTGCTCCAAAACCGCCATAAAAAAGCCAGACTACAGTTTGTAACTGCACATGGGGACAAAGATTGTACTTTTTGGAGAAATGTCCTCTGGTCTGATGAAACAAAGATAGAACCTTTTGGCCATAATGACCATTGTTATGTTTGGAGGAAAAAGGTGGAGCCTTGCAAGCCGAAGAACACCATCCCAACCTTAAAGCACGGGGGTGGCAGCATCATTGCTGCAGGAGGGACTGGTGTACTTCACAAAATAGATGGCATCATGAGGCAGGACAATTATGTGGATATATAGAAGCAACATCTCAAGACATCAGTCAGGAAGTTAAAGCTTGGTTGCAAATGGGTCTTCCAAAAGGACAATGACCCCAAACATACTTCCGAAGTTGTGGCAAAATGGCTTAAGGACAACAAAGTCAAGGTATTGGAGTGGCCATCACAAAGCCCTGACCTCAATCCTATAGAAAAGTTGTGGGCAGAACTGAAAAAGCGTGTGCGAGCAAGGAGGCCTACAAACCTGACTCAGTTACACCAGCTCTGTCAGGAGGAATGGGCCAAAATTCATCCAACTTGTGGAAGGCTACCCAAAACGTTTGACCCAAATTAAACAATTTAAAGGCAATGCTACCAAATACTAATTGAGTGTATGTAAACTTCTGACTTACTGGGAATGTGATGAAAATAAATAAAAGCTGAAATAAATCATTCTCTACACTATTATTCTGACATTTCACATTCTTAAAATAAAGTGGTGATCCTAACTGACCTAAGACAGGGAGTTTTTACTAGGAATAAATGTCATGAATTGTGAAAAACTGAGTTTAAATGTATTTGGCTAAGGTGTATGGTAAGGCTGTGGCAGTCATGGAATTTTGTCAGCCGGTGATTGTCAAGCAAATAACCGCTGGTCTCACAGTAATTGACCGTTAATTAACATTAACACGGAAATTGGCAAGAAACTGAAGATCTCATACAACACTGTGTACTACTCCCTTCACAGAACAGGGCAAACTGGCCCTAACCAGAATAGAAAGAGGAGTGGGAGGCCCCGGTGCACAACTGAGCAAGAGGACAAGTACATTAGAGTGTCTAGTTTGAGAAACAGACACCTCACAACAGACGCCTCCCTTCCATGGAGGGAAGGGTGTTGCGGACATATTCCAGGTGGTGGGATTGGTGGAGAAGATTCAACAAAGAGTCATCTCCAGGTCCTGATTTGGCTCGCTCCACCTGGCCGTTGAACTGTGGATGAAAACCAAAGGACAGGCTGGCTGACGACGCAATGAGGGTGCGGAATGCCTTCGAGAACCGGGATGAGAACTGAGGACCACGATCGGAGACAATGACGACTGGAAGTCCATGGATACGGAAGACGTGCTGCACCATGAGCTGGGCCGTCTCCTTAGCTGAGGGCAATTTAGGAAGGGGGATAAATGGGCGGCTTTGGAGAACCTATCCACCACCGTATGGATGGTGGGGTTGCAATCTGATGGAGGGAAACCCGTGACGAAGTCCAACGATATATGGGACCAGGAGCGGTGAGCAACAGGGAGTGGTTGAAGGAGGCTAGACGGAGCTTGCCGTGGAGTCTTGTTTTGCGCACACACAGTGCAGGCGACAACGAACACAGAGAAGTAAGGAACCATGGTGGGCCACCAAAAACGTTGCCGGACAAAAGCCAAGGTCCGACGGGAGCCAGGATGACAGGAGAGCCTCGAGGAATGTGCCCATTCCAGGACCGGAGTACGGGCAGAATCCTGGACAAACATACGGGTTTGCCAGACCAGACTTTATTCCCCAGAAGATAGCAAGCTCTAGACAGGAAGTAGGGAGGATGGTCTCGTGGTCCGATGGTGTAGTGGCGGGGCTGTACAGACATGAGAGTGCTTCAGGCTTTGCATTCTTGGACCCCGGGCGGTAGGAGATAGTGAAATGAAAACCAGTGAATAACAGGAACGTGAATATCACGCCTGCCTGGAGTTGAGGTGCTGGCAGTGCGGAAATATTCCAGGTTCCTATGGTCTGTCCACACCAAGAATAGGTGTTCCGCCCCTTCTAACCAGTGCCCCCACTCCTCCAACGCCATTTTAACTGTGAGTATTTCTCAATATCCCATGTCGTAGTTCCTCTCGGCGGGATTAAGACGATGGCAAGGTGCAGGGAGGCAGCTTCGGGTTCTGGGCAGAATGCTGGGAAAGGACATTCCCCACTCCGATGTCCGAGGCGTTGACTTCCACCACGACCTGACGGGTCCGGATGGATTAAGATGGGAGCTGTAGTGAATCGCTGCTTGAGGTCTGAGAACGCCCGGTCAGCTGCTGGAGACCATATGACGGGAACCTTGGGAGAGGTGAGTGCTGAGAATGGGGAAGCAAGGGTGCTGTAACCCCGGATGAATTGACGGTAGAAATGACCAAACCCCAGGAGAAATTCTAGCGGCACTCTGGATGTGGATTGAGGCCAATCCACCACCGCTCTCACCTTGTCAGGGTCCATCTGAGTATTCCCTACAGCGATGATGTATCCTAGGAAGGAGATGGTGGAGCGATGGAACTCACTTTTTTCCACCTTCACAAAAAACTGGTTCTCCAGGAGATGCTGGAGAACCTGTTGGACATTGGGAACGTGCTCAAATCAAATCAAATTTTATTAGTCACATACACATGGTTAGCAGATGTTAATGCGAGTGTAGCGAAATGCTTGTGCTTCTAGTTCCGACAATGCAGTAATAACCAACAAGTAATCTAACCTAACAATTCCACAACTACTACCTTATACACACACACAAGTGTAAAGGGATAAAGAATATGTACATAAAGATATATGAATGAGTGGTGGTACAGAACGGCATGGCAAGATGCAGTAGATGGTATAGAGTACGGTATATACATATGAGATGAGTACTGTAGGGTATGTAAACATAAAGTGGCATAGTTTAAAGTGGCTAGTGGTACATGTATTACATAAAGATGGCAAGATGCAGTAGATGATATAGAGTACAGTATATACATATGAGATGGGTAATGTAGGGTATGTAAACATTATATTAAGTGGCATTGTTTAAAGTGGCTAGTGGTACATTTTTACATAATTTCCATCAATTCCCATTTTTAAAGTGGCTGGAGTTGAGTCAGTATGTTGGCAGCGGCCGCTAAATGTTAGTGGTGGCTGTTTAACAGTCTGATGGCCTTGAGATAGAAGCTGTTTTTCTGCTCTTGAGCTGACCGGGAATAGATAAGGATCTCGTCGAGGTAGACAAACACAAATCGGTTCGGCATGTCACGGAGCACATCATTGACCAGCGCCTGGAACACTGCAGGAGCGTTGGTCCATCTGAGTAGTACACAGCGTAGTACTCATGGTGCCCGCTAGCCGTGTTAAAGGCTGTCTTCGAGTCATCTCCTTCCTGTATCCGAACCAGATGGTAGGTGTTCCGAAGGTCCAACTTGGTGAAGATGACTGCCCCCTGGAGAGGCTTGAAAGCCGAGGAGATGAGTTGTAGCGGGTAACGGTTTTTAACCGTAATGTCATTGAGACCCCGGTAGTCAATACAAGGACGCAGGGGATTGTTCTTCTTCTCCACAAAGAAGAACCCTGCGCCGGCATTGGAGGCAGATGGGCGTATATTCCCTGCAATGAGAGAGTCCTCAATGTACCCTTCCATCGCTTTGGCCTTCCGGACCCGTCAGGGATTAAAGTCGCCCCCAAGGCAGTGCGGTTCCCGGGAGAAGGTCGTTTGCACAGTTGTAGGGCCGATGCTCAGGAAGAGACGTGGCGCAGGCAGAGTTGAAAACTTTCCGTAAGTTCTGTTACTCCATGGAAACTGTCGGCGATATCCAATGCTTTACCCAAGCCCACAGCGAGACGTCCCGGGGCAGGCTGAACAGACTTCAGACAATGTGCATGGCAAAAGAGATTCCAACCCATGATGGAACTCGTAGCTCAGTCGATTAGGGGGTTGTGCCTCTGTAGCCATGAAAACCCCAAAACCATGGTGTGGTATCCCAGGAGGTCTACCACGGGGGATGTTAATAGAGAGGAGGTACGTGAGGTGACGTTGGCTCCCTCTGCTGGGAATACGGGAGCTGGGCACCCCGACACAGACAACTCTAAGTGGAATTATGAGGGACTCAAACGGGAGAAACTGACCCGTTATGGGTTCAATCTCGCACGCCGTGCACAACTGGTCCACGCCTGGGCCTTTGACCCCACCCTTTCTCCCCGTGCTCAGATGAGCGACCTGGTGTGCCTGACCAAGGGCTGGCTACTGACAGAAGTACCGTTGCTCGAGAAGCCCGATCTGGATAAATACCTTCGGGCCCTGCCATACGAGATGAAGAAGACGGTGAGCATGCAGAACACCCAGAGCCTGGAGGTATTGCTGACCGCTGTGGAAATTCACCAGAACACCCAGGACCTGCTGAGGGGCCCGAGCGGAGAGAGGAGATGTGGCGAGGGGGAAGAACAACACAAAGAGAGGTGAGGGGCTGAAAGGGGCCTGGACGGAACCAGCCGAGGCTGTGAAGCAGGAGGGTGACCCAAACAGACAACGTCGGCGGCTGCTGGACCCAGATGAGAGACGCTGCTATGAGTGCGGTGAGCCGGGACATCTCGCATGGAGCTTTCCCGGCCGGGAGGAGGCCATGACCTCCGCATCCCCCAGCTCTGGGGTAACCCGGATGGCGAGTTACGTCACCTCCTGTTGGGCTCACCCCGAGACGGCCCGTCTGATGGTTCCTGTACGAATCGATGGCATTGACACCAGCGCTCTGCTGGACTCCGGCACCATGGTGACCCTGGCCCACCCACAGTGGCTCACATGAGAGAGGACGGAGGAACCGGGGGACGAGGAGGTGACAGTGTCCTGTGTACACGGGGACACGAAGAGGTACCCAAAGGTGCCAGTGAGGATAACCACCCCAAGGGGGGAGTGCCAGATGCGCGTGGGAGCTGTTCTTAACCTACCGTGTCCATTCTCCTCAATCGAGACTGCCCTCTCTTCCAGGCACTGTGGAGGAGGGACCTGGGGAGGCGAGCACTGGAAGTAGGAAGAAAAGGAAAAAGGACAGTGGCCTGTGCAACCCAACCCCCGCCACGAGATGTGTCCACTGGGCCCTAGTCGGACCCGGAGGATGGAGACGACCCCGCTCCGGCAAGCGAGCCACCAGGCGAGGAAGACCTCAGGCTCCACTTTATGGAGGTGGAGGCCCTAGACGGACCTCCCGACACGGGGATCCTCTCGGATCAGTTCGGGATGGCCCCTCCAGAAAGCTAGGGGCCAGGTGATTGCGGTGGATGGCGTACTGTTACCTGTGGTGAGTGATTGGTGCTACCCCCACTTCGTAATCAAGCAGAATTTATTGTATCAGGTAGTAAAGCATAATGGGTAGACAAAATACTTGTTACTCATACCCAGCCAGTATGTTAGGACTGTGTTGCAGCTTGCCCACACCCACCTGCTTGGGGCACACCTGGGGATGGAGAAAACCAGGGAGCGGATCGGGAACCGGTTCCACTGGCCCGGAGTCAAGCGTGCCGTGGAGGACTACTGCCGTAGTTGCCCGGAGTGCCAGATCACAGCTCCGAGGGTGCATTATTGAAACCCTTTGTGATTCTCTTGCCCATTATTTTATTTATTTATTTTATTTATCCGTTATTTTACCAGGTAAGTTGACTGAGAACACGTTCTCATTTGCAGCAACGACCTGGGGAATAGTTACAGGGGAGAGGAGGGGGATGAATGAGCCAATTGTAAACTGGGGATTATTAGGTGACCGTGATGGTTGAGGGCCAGATTGGGAATTTAGCCAGGACACCGGGGTTAACACCCCTACTCTTACGATAAGTGCCATGGGATCTTTAATGACCTCAGAGAGTCAGGACACCCGGTTAACGTCCCATCCGAAAGACGGCACCCTACACAGAGCAGTGTCCCCAATCACTGCCCTGGGGCATTGGGCTCTTTGTTTAGACCAGAGGAAAGAGTGCCTCCTACTGGCCCTCCAACACCACTTCCAGCAGCACCTGGTCTCCCATCCAGGGACTGACCAGGACCAACCCTGCTTAGCTTCAGAAGCAAGCCAGCAGTGGTATGCAGGGTGGTATGCTGGATTATAGGAGTGCCATCGAGCGGGTGGCAATGGATCTGGTGGGTCCGTTGGTGAAGACCTCGAGGGGACACCAATACATCCTGGTAATCGTGGATTACGCCACCCGGTATCCTGAGGCAAACCCGCTATGCACGGCGGCAGAAAAAGGTATCGCACAGGAGCTCTTCTGTTTATTTAGCCGGGTGGGTATCCCGTGGGAAATCCGGACGGACCAGGGCACCGCATTTATGTCTCTGTTGATGAAAGATGTATGCAATCTGTTACGAATAAAACAGGTGAGGACCAATGTGTACAGTCGTGGCCAAAAGTTTTGTGAGTGACACAAATATTTTCACAAAGTCTGCGGCCTCAGTGTGTATGATGGCAATTTGCATATACTCTAGAATGTTATGAGAGTGATCAGATGAATTGCAAAGTCCCTCTTTGCCATGCAAATGAACTGCATCCCCAAAAAACATTTCCACTGCATTTCAGCCCTGCCACAAAAGGAACCAGCTGACATGTCAGTGATTCTCTTGTTAACACAGGTGTGCATGTTGACGAGGACAAGGCTGGAGATCACTCTGTCATGCTGATTGAGTTCGAATAACAGACTGGAAGCTTCAACAAGAGGGTGGTGCTTGGAATCATTGTTCTTCCTCTATCAGTCATGGTTACCTGCAAGGAAACACATGCCGTCATCATTGCTTTGCACATAAAGGGCTTCACAGGCAAGGATATTGCTGCCAGTAAGATTGCACCTAAATCAACCATTTATCTGATCATCAAGAACTTCAAGGAGAGCGGTTCAATTGTTGTGAAGAAGGCTTCAGGGCGCCCAAGAAAGTCCAGCAAGCGTCAGGACCGTCTCCTAAAGTTGATTCAGCTGCGGGATCGGGGCACCACCTGTACAGCGCTTGCTCAGGAATGGCAGCAGGCAGGTGTGAGTGCATCTGCACGCACAGTGAGGCGAAGACTTTTGGAGGATGGCCTGGTGTCAAGAAAGGCAGCAAAGAAGCCACTTCTCTCCAGGAAAAACATCAGGGACAGACTGATATTCGGCAAAGGTACAGGGATTGGACTGCTGAGGACTGGGGTAAAGTCATTTTCTCTGATGAATCTCCTTTCCGATTGTTTGGGGCATCCGGAAAAAAAGCTTGTCCGGAGAAGACAAGGTGAGCGCTACCATCAGTCCTGTGTCATGCCAACAGTAAAGCATCCTAAAACCATTCATGTGTGGGGTTGCTTCTCAGCCAAGGGAGTGGGCTCACTCACAATTTTGCCTAAGAACACAGCCATGAATAAAGAATGGTACCAACACATCCTCCGAGAGCAACTTCTCCCAACCATCCAGGAACAGTTTGGTGACGAACAATGCCTTTTCCAGCATGATGGAGCACCTTGCCCTAAGGCAAAAGTGATAACTAAGTGGCTCGGGGAACAAAACATAGATATTTTGGGTCCATGGCCAGGAAACTTCCCAGACCTTAATCCCATTGAGAACTTATGGTCAATCCTCAAGAGGCGGGTGGACAAACAAAAACCCACAAATTCTGACAAACTCCAAGTATTGATTATGCAAGATTGGGCTGCCATCAGTCAGGATGTGGCCCAGAAGTTAATTGACAGCATGCCAGGGCAGATTGCAGAGGTCTTGAAAAAGAAGGGTCAACACTGCAAATATTGACTCTTGCATCAACTTCATGTAATTGTCAATAAAAGCCTTTGACACTTATGAAATGCTTGTAATTATACTTCAGTATTCGATAGTAACATCTGACAAAAATATCTAAAGACACTGAAGCAGCAAACTTTGTGGAAATGTATATTCATCATTCTCAAAACTTTTGACCACGACTGTACCTTCCACAAATGGACGGGCTGGTGGAATGCTTCAATAGGACCCTAAAACAGATGCTGAAGAAGGTCATCAATAGAGACTGGAGGAACTGGGACCAGCTGCTGCCCCACCTGATGTTTTCAGTGTGTGAGGTACCCCAAGCATCCACTGTGGTTCTCCCCCGCTCCTGTATGCCCCCCCCCCCCCCCCCCACCCCCCTTCACAGCGTAGTAGAACGTGGAGGAGATGAGGGAGAGGATGACGGCGATGTGGCCAGTGGTGAGAGAGCACATGGCCCAGGCGCAATGTGCCCAGAAGCGTGTCTACAACCACGAGAGTTCCAACCAGGTGAGAAGGTCTTGGTGCTGATCCTTACAGCAGAGAGTAAATTCCTGGCTACGTGGCATGGGCCCTACGACATAGTTGAGCGGGTAGGCGACGTCAACTATAAGGTCCGCCAACCGGTGCGGAGAAAGCTTTACCATGTGAACTTACTCAAGAAATGGCACGCACGCGAGGAGCTGTGCGTAACGTGGACCTGGCCACAGCAGGGCCCGCCCTCGGTCGAAGTTGCAATGGGGGAAGACCTCAGCCCGACCCAAAGACAAGAGCTCGGAGAGTTGGTCCAGGGAGTACGGCCGTGTTCTCCAAGGTGGCGGGGCACACGGATCTCGTGGAACATCATATCCACACCCGTCCGGGAGAAAAAGTGCGTAAACGGCCATACCGGATACCAGAAGCCCGGAGGGTGGCGGTCGAGCGGGAAGTGATGACAATGCTAGAAATGGGTGTACTGGAGGGGTCATACAGTAATTGGTCTAGCCCCATAGTGCTGGTTCCGAAAACGGACGGAACCGTCCGCTTCTGTTATGATTTCCGGGGCCTGAACAAGGCCAGTAAGTTCGATGCCTACCCCATGCCCCAGGTGGACGAACTGATCGACCGCTTGGGGATGGCGAGATACGTCAACACCCTGGACCTGACGAAGGTGTCCTGGCAGGTGCCACTGGCAGCGGCCTTACGGGAGAAGACTGCCTTCTCCACTCCGGGGGGGCTATACCACTACCGGGTTCTACTTTTCGGGCTCCACGGGGCACCAGCGACCTTTCAGCGACTCATGGACCACGTCCTGCGGCCGCACAATGAGTACTCAGCTGCTTATCTGGATGACATAATTGTGCACAGTGACAGTTGGGAGTCACATCTGGGTAGGTTACAGGCCGTGGTTGATGCGCTAAGGGTTGCAGGTCTGACCGCGAACCCCCACAAGTGCAAGCTGGGCTACGCCAAGATGGAGTACCTGGGCTATCAGATCGGGAGGGGAAATGTGAAACCCCAAGAAAAAGAAACGCTGCCATTAGGGGATGACCGGTCCCCCGAACCAAGAGGCAGGTGAAGTCATTCCTTGGGTTAGCAGGGTACTACAGTAGATTTGTACCTAACTTTGCCGCAATAGCTTCTCCCCTCACAGACTTAACAAAGGCACGACTACCCCAAACGGTGCGATGGACGGAGGAGACAGAGGCGGCGTTCCAGGCCCTGAAGGATGCACTATGTTCGCACTCGGTACTTGTCACCCCGGACTTCTCCAAAAACCTCCTGGTCCAGACAGACGCGTCTGACACAGGGGTATGGGCCATTTTGTCCTATCATGTATGTCAGCAGGAAGCTCCTCCCGAGGGAGAAGAAATACTAGATTGTTGAGAAGGAGTGCCTCGCCGTGAAGTGTGCACTGGACACCCTCAAGTATTACCTCCTCGGCAGGAAGTTCACCCTGATTACTGACCATGCCCCCCTTGTGTGGATGGCAAGAGGGCTGGGGGGGGGGGGGGGGGGGTGTGGTATCCTGGGAGGTCTACCCCTGGGGATGGTAATAGAGGGGGGTTACGTGAGGCGACGTTGGCTCCCTCTGCTGGGAATATGGGAGCTGGGCACCCTGACACAGACAGCTCTAAGTGGAGTTAATTAGAGGAAAGTGCCAACCAGCCGTGGAGGCCAAATAAAAGGAGCACGGTGGCACACCGTGAGAGAGAACGGGGAGAGACCGACACCAAGCGAAAGGAGAGAAGAAGGATCGAGCCAAACCTCAGATTTTCTTTGTTTTGTTTATTTTCTGTCTTAGTAAATGTAACGGGTGTCCTCCTCCTCTTCAGACGAAGAGGAGGAGTAGGGATTGGACCAAAGTGCAGCGTGATATTTGGACATAATGAAGTTTATTAAAGTACTGACGAAAACCGAAAACACTTCAACAAACTACAAAATAAGAAAACGACGTAGACAGACCGAAACATGGAACTTACATAAATGCACGAAGAACTCACGAACAGGAACGGACTACATCAAACCGAAACAGTCCCGTGTGGTGCAACATACACAGACACAGAAGACAATCACCCACAAACAAACAGTGTGAACAGCCAACCTATATATGGTTCTCAATCAGAGGAAACGTCAAACACCTGTCCCTGATTGAGAACCATATAAGGCTAATTACAAGTGACCTAAACATAGAAACACAAAACATAGAATGCCCACCCCATCTCACGCCCTGACCAACTAAACACATACAAAAATAACATAAAACAGGTCAGGAACGTGACAGTAAAGTTGTTTTTGCAGACTAAAGCCTCCCTGTCTCTGTGTCAACCCAACACCCCGCGATTTACCACAATGGGTACATGAGGAGAATCCAGGAGCAGAAACTGCATAGCCTCACTGTGGTTTTCTGACACTCACAGGTTGATAAGAACCGTATTGTAGGTGATTCTGCCCATAGAGCGCCCATTCAGAGCTCTGACGTCCATCGGGATGGAAAGGGGTTGAGTGGAGATACCCAGCTCCGACACCAGGGTAGTGTTCATAAATCTTGTCGGCCCCAGAGTCAATGAGCATCCAGATGGATTTGGACTGGTCTCCCCACAACAGGGTAGCATAGAGGGGGTTACAAGTAGTGAGAGATTGGAAACTCCCCTTATGGTTCACCAGTGTACTCGTACCTACTGATGAGCCTGGTCTTTTAATGGGTAGGTAGAACAGTTCTGTAGCTCCACAATACAGACAGCTCTTAGTGTTCAGTCTGGGTAACCACTCAGCAGGAGACAATCTTGCCCTGCCCAGTTGCATGGGTTCCGGAGGAGGCAAGTCGGCAGCCTTCTGTGATTTCCGGAGGAACTCGGGTGACACAGGATTCTCTCGGAAATGTAGACTTCGGGGATTTCTGTGATTCCTCAGAGGCGAGGTGGAATTCAAGGACGAGCGAGAACGAGCGAGAACGAGCCGATGGGCGGCTAAGTTCTCATAGCCACCCATCGATCCAGATGGTCAAGGCTATGAGGGAGTCGAGGTCCATGGGCAGTTCCCAGGCTGCGAGCTCAAATTTAATCACCTCTGATAATCCGTGAAGGAATGTGTCGAACAGGGCTTCCGGGTTCCAGGCACTCTCAGCCACCAACGTGCGAAAAACCACTGCATAGTCTTCCACACTATGGGAGTCTTGACGTTGTTGGAGCAGCTTACAAGCAGCCTCTCTCCAGACAAAGGAGAATCTAACACTTTTCATACCTCCGCAACAAACTCCCCCAAGAAGGCTGCAGCTCGAAGATGAGGGAGCACTGGGAGAGAAACGCCCGGCAGGTTCCAGAATAGTTAGGAATCCGTGGAATTACTCCAGCAATGTATTGAACGCATGGTCATGGCGTTCTGCCAGGGTTTGCAGTCCCTCCATAAGACTTTGTAGTAACCCCTCATATCTTCCAATGGTGGTTCCTCGGGAGGAGACAGCGTTGCAGAGCTGGTCTCAGTCTGCTGGGTCAGTCATGGTCAGTTCGTACTATCACGGCTCAGGCTAAGACCCAGATGCAGACACAGGAGGCGGATAGTATGAGTCTCAGAGTTTATGACAATACAAGGGGCAGGAAATCGGTAGGTCAAGGCAGGCAAAGAGTCGTAATCAAAATCAGAGTCAGGCAGGTATAGGACGGCAGGCAGGATTGGGATCAGGACAAGCAGAAAGGTCAGAGCTGGGAAGACTAGAAAAAGCAAAAACTAGAGCACAGGAACACGCTGGTAGGACTTGATGGGACAAGACGAACTGGCAACAGACAAACAGAAAACACAGGCATAAATACACAGGGGATAATGGGGACAAATGGGAAACACCTGTTGGGGGGTGGAGACAAGCACAAGACAGGTGAAACAGATCAGGGTGTGACACTAATGATGAGAGTGCTGAGTACCAGACAGTTAGCAAGTTTGGTAGGCTACTAATGACCATCAGTAGCATCAGAGATTGGAGAAGCCTAATTACCGTGACTAAACGGTCATGTGAAATTTGACTGCCATCGTGACTCGTGACCATCGGTGTGGTAGTAATACGGTCACCGTAACAGCCCTAGCCACGGGCGTGGAGGCCATGCTTCCATCAACACCTCATTAGCCACTGTCAGGCTAAAGCTTGCACTAGCAGCAGTGGTTGCAAGGATGACGGATGCAATTACATTTTTCTTATTCTCTCGCTCTTTGCGTTTTAGCGCACCTGACTTGTACTTTTTATCCATTTGTCGCCTGAATGTAACTTAGCTAGCTAGATAGGGGCGGCAGCGTAGCCTAGTGGTTAGAGCATTGGACTAGTAACCGAAAGGTTGCAAGTTCAAATCCCTAAACTGACAAGGTACAAATCTGGCGTTCTGCCCTTGAACAAGGCAGTTAACCCACTGTTCATAGGCCGTCATTGAAAATAAGAATTTGTTCTTAACTGACTTGCCTAGTTAAATAAAGGTAAAATAAAACATGACCTGATGAAGTTAAACTCATGCAACAGACAGGGTTGTCAATAACAGGCACAGGTAAACAATTTGTTTTCATAATTTAAGAAGAAAATAATTAATGTAGGTATAAGATACCAAAAGTAGTTTTAAACTAGCAAATGACTAAATAAATAATAATTTGGAAGACCCTGGTTCCACCCCCACCAGCAGCCAACCAGCAGCGGTGCCTTAAGTCCCAGGCCAGGGGGCACCTCAATGGGGTATAGCGACAGACACAGCTATATATTGCTTTATAAAATAAGGCAAATTCCGGGATTTAATGAAATCATGTAATGTATCATATTATATATACATTTGGCATATGTTATAGTGTTAAATGATGGTTTGAGCCTTTCAGTGAGATGGACAAAAGTTTCAATGTTACATATTGCAAATTGAGTTAAATGTTACAATGTTGACATTTTTCTCTGTCTCACAATGGTACCAATACTAGTCTCATCTCAGATCTGTTTGTGCTCTTGCAAACTCCATCGCTCATTGTCAAGCCAAATCTGTTTGGCATGATAGCACAAACAGACTGGCACTCAGACTATGTTATCAATAGATAATCTGAGTAACACTGTTGCCATGATTTGTGGGAAAGTAGATTTAATCATCAAGACCACACAATCTACACAGGAAGTCCTAACATTAGTGGGGACTACATTTATATAATCCTAACTGTTGTCAAAAGGGAATAATTCCTGACAGACCTAGGCTTGTTTTTTACATTTATCTGATCAATTTATTTTTAATATACTTTTTATTATGTTGACAGCTGATGGACAATTTTTTCAATTTGAGAATGGATGTTAGCGTATTGCTTTCATTCCCATGCATAAGCTCTCAAATGTATACTGTAAAGAGAATCAATTAGCAGGCCTCACTATGTGATACGCCTCCTGCAATGTTCGTAGTCTGTCATTGACAGAACACAGAACCAGCATGCAGACAACATTGCCCGCTGAGTCAACATTTACTTTGCCCATGTCCTCGCCTGACGCGACCAGAAAGCTTTTGAACGTTAGGTGGTCATTGACAGCCAGGCTCTTTTGCAGATAGCCTACTTCTCGAAGTGAAGATTGGTGTCAATGCAAATCACCTTGCAACCAGATGGGTAGAACTTAAAGTAGGCCCCGCTTCCGCAGCCAATCTCGTAAAAGTTTCATGAACATTTTATCCTTTCCTCTGCTCCTGGCTGCATGTGATGCCATAGAAATAGAATGAATAGAACGGGCATCCCCATTCAAGTCTATGATGGCATAACGGGTGGACTGGCTCCCATTGCGAGTTTACCCATAGGAGCAAAGCAGGAAGCAAAAGCAGGAAGCAAAAACAAGAAGTGTACCCATCAATATGTGCTGTGATTTGTTGATTCAACTCAACTGACATTACAAAAAATATGCAATGCATTTGTTACGTTATAGCCTTATTATAAAATTGATTAAATAGTTTTTTCCCCTCAACAATCTACACACAATACCCCATAATGACAAAGCAAAAACAGGTTTCTCAAATTTTTTGAAAATGTATTACAAATAAAAACTGAAATCACATTTACATAAGTATTCAGACTCTTAACTCAGTACTTTGTTGAAGCACCTTTGGCAGCGATTAAAGCCTTGAGTCTTCTTGGAAATTATGCTACAAGCTTGGCACACCTGTATATTTACAATTGGCTCATTCATCCCCCTCCTCTCCCCTGTAACTATTCCCCAGGTCGTTGCTGCAAATGAGAATGTGTTCTCAGTCAACTTACCTGGTAAAATAACGGTAAAATAAAATAAAAAATAAAATATTGGGAGTTTCTCCCATTCGTCTCTGCAGATCCTCTCAAGTTCTGTTAGGTTGGATGGGGAGCGTCGCTGCACAGCTATTTTCAGGTCTCTCCAGAGATGTTTGATTGGGTTCAAATTCAGGCTCTGGCTGGGACACTCAAGGACATTCAGAGACTTGTCCCGAAGCCACTCCTGCGTTGTCTTTGCTGTGTGCTTAGGGTCATTGTCCTGTTGGAAGTTGAACCTTCACCCCAGTCTGAGGTCCTGAGCGCTCTGGAGCAGGTTTTCATCAAGGATCTCTCTGTACTTTGCTCCGTTCATCTTTCCCTCGATCCTGACAAGTCTCCCAGTCTCTGCCGCTGAAAAACATCCCCACAGCATGATGCTGCCAGCACCATGCTTCACAGTAGGGATGGTGCCAGGTTTCCTCCAGACGGAATACTTGGCATTCAGGCCAAAGAGCTCTATCTTGGTTTCATCAGACCTGAAGAATCTTGTTTTTCTGCCCCGATTGCTCAGTTTGGCTGGGTGGCCAGCTCTAGGAAGAGTCTTGGTAGTTCCAAACTTCTTCCATTTAAGAATGATGGAGGCCACTATTTTCTTGGAGACCTTCAATGCTGCATACATTTTTTGGTACCCTTCCCCAGATCTGTGCCTCGACACAATCCTGTCTCGGAGCTCTACGGACAATTCCTTCAACCTCATGGGCGTTTGTTTTCTTTGACATGCACTGTCAACTGTGGGACCTTAATATAGACAGGTGTGTGCCTTCCCAAATCATCTCCAATCAATTTAATTCACCACAGATGGACTCCAATCAAGTTGGAGAAACATCTCAAGGATGATAAATCGAAGCAGGATGCACCTGAGCTTAATTTGAGTCTCATAGCAAAGGGTCTGAATACTTATGTAAACAAGGTATTTCAGTTTTTTTATATATTGTCACGCACTGACCTTAGAGAGCCTTTTTATTCCTCTATTTGGTCAGGTCAGGGTGTGATTTGGGTGGGCATTCTAGTTTGTCTGTTTCTTTGTTGGCCGCTGTCTATCGTTGTCTCTGATTGGGAATCATACTTAGGCAGCCTTTTTTTGTGGGTAATTATTTGGGTAATTATTTATTTTCTGTGAGTATTTGTGTGCGCCACGGTTGCGTCACGTTCGGTTTCTGTTGACCTGTTCTTTTGTGAAGGTTTCACTTCAATTAAAGATGTGGAATTACATGCACGCTGCGCCTTGGCTCATTTATGACAGGGAATTTGAAGACAGCGATCGTGACATATATACATTTGTAAAAACTTCTGAAAAACGGTTTTCACTTTGTCATTATGGGGTATTTTGTGTAGAATTATGAGGGAAAAAAAGGATTTTAACAATTTTTCCAAAATGTGGAAAAAGTCAAGTGGTCCGATTACTTTCCGAATATACTGTGGAAATCCCATGACAGAGTGTCTATAGCCTAATACTTTAAAAATCTCACATAATTGCTGTCAAAAACCCCACAGAGTTGTCACTGACTAGTTGGATATTCAATTCCCAACGAGCAAAACATTTCTGTACTTACAGACTTCATAGAAATTCATTTTTATCAGGGTTTTCCTTTGGTGGACCATATTTTTTGTGACTGTTATCAATAAAACTCATTAATGCAACTGTTAATGTCAAATTGTTCTACATGTAGCCCTGGTTGTCCAGAATAAAAAATGCTAAAACACATCATTGTGAGGTTAAATGTAAGGGCTGGACATGTAGATAAATGAAAGTCAGATCAATAAAAAGACGATTTTTCCTGGGATATCAGGACTGATATGGTTAGTTCCTTCTCAGGTTCCCTTCTAATTTATGAGGGAGGGCATGCTTATGACTCACCTAAGTGACTCACCTAAGTATCATTCATGCTTACTGGTGGCTTCTTAGAAACCATGCACATTCAAATCGATTATATATTTATTCCTGGGAGATGGAGGTAATGTAACAGTTTTGTCATCCACTAAAACAAAACCACAAATCATCCATTTTAACTTTTGGATAACGAATTATATGATAGTCTTCTTAACTATTAGTTCAATAACTTTGTTTCATTTTGTTTTGCGATCTTACGGTCCCTGGGCCGTTTTCAAACCAAAGGCATTTACCGACACTCCCTAACAATTTGCTCAGAGTCATCAATTATGCAGGGTACCCGCACGCACTGGAAAGGGAGTTAGCAGCAACAATATGGCGACAGCCGCAGTTTCTCCCGAATCTTTTGGACATCTGCAGTTCAGTGCCGGCTGTCTGGATTTCTGTTAATGCGGGAAAAGTAAGTAAATATCCTGTTGTCTTGTCAGGCTGGGTTTTGGTGGAGGATGGACCATGCATGCTTCTTCCCTGTCTACAACTGCACCCCAATGCCGCAGAGCGGTCCCCCTCAGCATCTTTTATCCTCGCGTTTGTGTATAGGGCTCCTTGTCAAAGCTTGGGCAAATATGCATGGAAAACCTAAATTACATGTATGGATTACTTTCTTTAGCTGAAAAAGATGAGCTTATACTGCGGAAAGGGGTGGCTAGTGATAAAGCAGGTAAATTGGGGTGTTGGCATGCCTCTGAACGGAATGAGATTTCAATATGTCAAAATATACATGGAGCCCTAAAAAGTACCGGTATGCGCTTTGAGTCAATGTATATTCTCGACACCCTAATCTTTTGTAAGATAATTTAACTGTAATTGTGATAGTTTTATCCCTCATGCCCAGCACCCCACCCTCACTTGATTACCCCTCCCCTTGCAGTATTCATTTTGAGGCTCTATTACGTGAGATAGGTAGGCTATGCCTCAGTTTTGGCAGTTGAAGGGGGACCGCGGTACCCCCTCCCCATATCTTTATAGCCCCATCCCTAATAGAGGTGGAAATAAATGTCCACGATGGTGTTATAACCCTTACATGTTCATTTTAGGAACCTTATCGCACTTAGGCAGCCTTCTCGGTGTGGTACTAAAATACAGCCGTCAATGGTTTTTGGGGAGCATAACAACACCTTATCAAAATAATAGCAATGTATACAATTTACCTCGGGTGGTGGGGTAGAGATTCTTTTGGAGCAACACAGTTAAATGAATGACAGCCTAGAATTTCTACCATCACTGCATGTTTTCAAGTGGTATTGTGGCTCTGTCATAGAAGCCTACCCAGAAGCATCCTCTTTACTGCAGTATTTTAGTAAAGGCTTTGGCCCATACGCCAGGACAAGGCACACGCGTTTGTAAACAGTGCATGGACTACAATACAAAGTAAGACTGATAGACCATACAGTTGAAACGTTATTACCAGTTTATAACAAATAGGCCAAAAAAGTGCGCATTTTACCTTGCTTAACGGTTGTACATGTAATATGTGGTTGATCAAGTAATAGCTTGTAATGACAACTTTTTGAGGAGGAAATCCACTCATCATTTAATCGATTATTGTCCTGACATGGGAAACATGAATGTTTTCTGAATGACTTCCATTGTTGGCTGGGGTTTAGGGTACCCTGTTCATTCATAGATATGTGGCACAACACTAAAAGCACACCATGATAATATTGTGTTTATATTGGTGTATATAGCGTATTCCAGTCCATAGTGCTTTCATTCAGTAGCCTATCCAGTCGATGCTAAATTAGGAAGTATCAACTTGCTTTTTTATCGAATTATGTGTGCCACTAGCATTTGGTGACGCTACAGAGGCACACTATGCCCTCATGTAGGCCCTCACTAGGATATCGCATGCTGCTGCTAACCTCGACCGGCCGTGTAGACTCCTCTATCCAGTTGCGTTTCTCTCCTCAATCGATCTTCACTCCTCTGCCCCTCCTCTTCAGTTCAGTCTCCACGATGTCTAGTGTTCTCCGTTTCATAGTCCTTAACCCCCCTCTCAATAATGGAGTGCAACAGTTGCGATAAATAGTTCAGTTACAGGCGTCAAACACTTCAGACGCTTCAAACACACCGCCAGCTCCATTGCATTTTGGTACACCAGAATTACATTAATTTCCAATGAAACGCTGCGTTTGCCTTGCAGCATTGCGTTGCAGAGGCAGTGCGTTCGGTGTGGTGCATACGTTGGATATATTGAACAAATGCGTCAAACTGTATGCTTAGACGGCTTGACAGAAATGGTAGCAGAAGGTGAATTTTGAACTTTTGTTCCATACGTATCCAGAAGATGTTGCGTACTATTTTGCGCAAGGACGCTGATGGTGTGTTCGAAGCGGGCGTTTGGATGTCTCTTTTCTTGGCATAGAGGACACATGCGTAGAGGACTCGAGCGAGAGCTTCGTTTGAGGCTGCATCAGTGGTGCTGAAAGGAACAGCGACAGGCAGCGGGATCGAAGGAGACCGTGCTGCGGCTTCCAGAAGCCACTTGAGTTTTTCTAACATCTCCGTTTCGGTTTCATGCGATTAACAATCCTCACAATGGACTAATCATTCGTCTGTCTGTAGAAAATATGAACGGATGTTACAATTATGCTATTGGTAAATACGCATGCTTATTGGGTTTGAATGTCCGGGATGAAATTAGGAACAGCATGCACTCGCAGCGAATGAATGGACACGTGAGTAGCCTTCATTTTTTGAATGAAATCTTTTGCATCACAAGGTGATTCTTCTTGAAATGTGGTTGGCTATTACAATGACATGGTTTACCTGCAGCCCGAATGAGAACATAATGAATAGTCTTGATTTACTTGATACATTCCCTGTAGAAAAACCGGTGGGACAGCTCCTCTATGCCATCATTAGTAGGCCTAAATGAGGTCCCTGTATGTCCTGTGTTGCATCGGTGTTTGTTATTCACCTTGAAAGTAGATCAATTCATGTAGCATTTGTGGAAGGAGACTTGGAGGTTGCGTTGGGTTACTTAAAACGCCGTCTTAATTTCCTAGTGGTACAATCTCTGAGGTCAGCGGTTTAGGTTAGAAGGATTTTCATGGGTTTGACTTGTTTCTTTATGAAAGCGATTAGCTGCCCAAACTCAATTGGAAATGCAAATGGTCAAATGTTAAATCAATATCACGTTAGCAATTTCCTAAATGTTTATGCATTTTGTGACTAAATGCAAATATGAATGAAAAAATATATATTGCTTTATAATTTTCATGATTGAGTATGCATGATGCCTGCCAATTTGAAAAATACATCGCAAAGTATGTTTAATATTTCATTTCCATGGTAGGCCTACTATCCAGTACAACACCGACACATTTAAAAACGAAATGTAAATGCTTAAATTACAAATAATTTCTCGATACGTTATCTAGCTAGCTGGCTATGGTGGGAGGCAAGTCAACACATTTTAAGAGATGACTAGATGGACTTAACCTACTAAAATCATTCTGGTCCAACAAATATAATACACATATTTTGACACTGACTATGTGTGAGAGAGCAAGCGGGAGAAGGACCCCTTTGGCCATTAGTCTTTAAGTTAGTCATTGGTGGGACAGTATTTAGAGAAACTGGTTGTCATGGCATGGCACCATCAGGATATTCCCACAAGAGATAGGAAGCCCACCTGCCTGCTCTGCCCCTTCAGTACTGTGACACCATATTTTCTTGAGCAGTAAAGCTGTTCCTTGACTCAATACTGTTAAAGCTGTAAGCCAAAGTAAGAGATTAGCTTTGCACGAGCCTTAGTTTATGCAAGCCACAATGGCTCATAGGAGCAGGATCCTATCTCCTGTTTCTGTAGTGTGAGGCAGCTTGATGTACAAATACACCCCCTGGATAGGACGCTCGTCTATCTGTGGGCCTTACCCCCAATCTATCCTGAGTGCCAAGCAGAGACGCATTGGGTCCCATTTTTACAGTCTGGTATGACTTGACCAGCGATTGAACTGTCCAACCTTCAAATCTCAGGGAGGACGCTAACAAGGGCACTGAGTTGGTTATGCAAGCCATAGGTATAACTATATTGCATATTAAGTTGTTCCATGTCGACTGGAAAATGAGAGGCATGCACAATTATTAATCACAGATTATTTTATTTAGGGTATACCTTACCCTTTGCGACCTGTGATAGAGACATTGGCTTACAGGTAACAGTTATTCTTGTTCTTAGAATCACTGGTTACTATCTACACAAAGTGTTCAACTACTGTAGGTTTCCTTGATAATGGTTTCCAACATATGATTGGCAGAACCTCATAATAGAGCAATAATATTTCTGTATTGTTAGTTTTTTTGCAGAACATCTTATTGAACATGTGACTAATGGTAAGTGGCAATGCAATTTTGACTTCAAGCAGTTTAGCGACAATGTCTGCCCCCCTCTTCCTCATCAGCACAGTTAGAAATATTATTAGTATCTTTGGGGTAGAGGTCGACCGATTAATTGGAATGGCCGATTAATTAAGGCCAATTTCAAGTTTTCATAACAATCGGGAATCTGCATTTTTGGACGCCGATTATGGCCGATTACATTGCACTCCACGAGGAGACTGTGTGACAGGCTGACCACCTGTTACGAGAGTACAGCAAGGAGCCAAGGTAAGTTGCTAGCTAGCATTAAACTTATCTTATAAAAAACAATCAATCTTAACATAATCACTAGTTAACTACACATGGTTGATGATATTACTAGTTTATCTAGCTTGTCCTGCGTTGCATATAATCAATGCAGTGCCTGTTAATTCATCATCGAATCACAGCCTACTTCGCCAAACGGGTGATGATTTAACAAGCGCATTCACGAAAAAAGCACTGTCGTTACACCAATGTGTACCTAACCATAAACATCAATGCCTTTCTTAAAATCAATACACAAGTACATTTTTTAAACCTGCATATTTAGTTAATATTGCCTGCTAACATGAATTTATTTTAACTAGAGAAATTGTGTAATTTCTCTTGCGTTCTGTGCAAGCAGAGTCAGGGTATATGCAGCAGTTTGGGCCGCCTGGCTCGTTGCGAACTGGGTGAAGACCATTTCTTCCTAACAAAGACCGTAATTAATTTGCCAGAATTGTACATAATTATGACATAACATTGAAAGGTTGTACAATGTAACAGCAATATTTAGGCTTAGGGTTGCCTCCCATTCGATAAAATACGGAACGGTTCCGTATTTCACTGAAAGAATAAACGTTTTGTTTTCGAAATGATAGTTTCTGGATTTGACCATATTAATGACCTAAGGCTCGTATTTCTTTGTGTTTATTATATTCTAATTAAGTCTATGATTTGATAGAGCAGTCTGACTGAGCGGTGGTAGGCAGCAGCAGGCTCGTAAGCATTCATTCAAACAGCACTTTCCTGTGTTTTCCAGCAGCTCTTCGCTGTGCTTCAAGCATTGTGCTGTTTATGACTTCAAGCCTATCAACTCCCGAGATTAGGCTGGCAATACTAAAATGCCTATAAGAACATCCAATAATCAAAGGTATATGAAATACAAATGGTATAGAGAGAAGTAGTCCTATAATTCCTATAATAACTACAACCTAAAACTTCTTAACTGGGAATATTGAAGACTCATGTTGAAAGGAACCACCAGCTTTCATATGTTCTCATGTTCTGAGCAAGGAACTTAAACGTTAGCTTTTTTACATGGCACATATTGCACTTTTACTTTCTTCTCTAACACTGTGTTTTTGCATTATTTAAACCAAATTGAACATGTTTCATTATTTATTTGAGACTAAATATATTTCATTTATGTATTATATTAAGTTATTAAAATAATTATGTATTATATTAAGTTATATTAAAAATCGTCCGATTAATCGGTATCGGCTTTTTTTGGCCCTCCAATAATCGGTATCGGCGTTGAAAAATCATAATCGGTCGACCTCTACTTTGGGGATGATATTCCTTCTCTGTTTCTATCAGCTATGGAGACAGGTCATCAGCCAGAGCCCCCTGTGAAAAAGGAACACAAATTATGCAAAAAGGTTAGAATGGATGGAAAACCTAAAACACAGATTATCAATGTACAACTCATGATAGGGGGGGGATGGCATCTTTCAGCCATTTTGGTGCCTCTCCAGCCGTTGCTTCCTATGGGAAAGCATCCTTACCTGTCTGATGGTGGGCAGCTTGCTGGGGGGGGGGCAGTAATCAAAAATGTCACATACAAGAATTCAGTGGGGGAGGATCATTGGACCACAATATGAATAAAATTAGATTTTTATTCCACTGTGGACACCATATTGTAGAGGAGTGGTTCCCAAACTGTGGGAACCAAAAAAATGCTGAATGGAGACACATTGACTTCCGCCAGAACGCAGAGTTTGATGCATCTGGTAGACATGAAGCGTTACGCCTGCCGAACAACTGCACTCATCGGCAGCAGTCCAAACACTTAAAAGACACACCCTATCAACTCAGCCCTCATATTAAGTGGACACTTCTGATGACGTCTGACGAGTATACACTTGCAGGGCAACGGGCGAGGGTGGAAGGAATGATTTTTAAATGAACCACCCTTGGCCGGAAATTCGTCACTCGTTCACCCCGCGATGATTGTGTTTTCAGCCACCAGTAGCTTGTGGGTGATTTATATGCGCTACAATCAATTATGAGTTCATGTCTACTTTATATTAAATATAGAATTATTAATAAACGTCTACTGTATGATAGCTAGCAAACTAATTAGCTAACTAACGTTAGCCTGCCTAGCTGGAACTTCTGAAGAAGGAAAATGTTTTATTTCTACAATTTCCAAAAAATAACAAAACATATTTACTTTTTACGAGACATGTTTGTGGCGTCATGTGCATTAGTAGCACACTTTATAACTTATTTGCATTTGTTTTTACTTACATGTTTTACTTACATGTATGTTGACTTTTCCATTGATGTTGTTTTTAAGTTTTCGCAGACTTTTTTTAGCAGACGTACAATCCGAATTTAATTATGGGGAGTTTCAGGCCCCGGAGTGAACATAATTGTACTTTCGCAAACCCGACTAAAAACGAGGGCTGAGGGCCTAACGTTGCAAACTTCCCTTGCTTGGTCCTGGTCAGTCCCTGGATGGGAGACCAGGTGCTGCTGGAAGTGGTGTTGGAGGGCCAGTAGGAGGCACTCTTTCCTCTGGTCTAAACAAAGATCCCAATGCCCCAGGGCAGTGATTGGGGACACTGCTCTGTGTAGGGTGCCGTCTTTCGGATGGGACGTTAAACGGGTGTCCTGACTCTCTGAGGTCATTAAAGATCCCATGGCACTTATCGTAAGAGTAGGGGTGTTAACCCCGGTGTCCTGGCTAAATTCCCAATCTGGCCCTCAACCATCACGGTCACCTAATAATCCCCAGTTTACAATTGGCTCATTCATCCCCCTCCTCTCCCCTGTAACTATTCCCCAGGTCGTTGCTGCAAATGAGAACGTGTTCTCAGTCAACTTACCTGGTAAAATAACGGAAAAAAAATAACAAATAAAATAAAAAAATCATTAGGACCGCCCACCAAGATGGCATTGGGGATTCCCCCAAGGGTATAAGGCGAGGGTAAGTGGACGAGGGTGTATCTTTTATGAGTTTTAATCACAGCCATCATCGTTACAGAACTGCAGGAAACCAGTGCTCGACAGGCTAGCTAGCTAACCTATCATTTTCGACCCTGCCTCTTCTGCTGTGGGGTTTATCTGCAGTTGGTATCCAACTTTATGGTACATTACCACCAACTACTGTACTGGAGCGCCCCCGATCTTGCCTGTGGACCGGAGTTCTAGCTTAAATATTTACAATAGAAGTATAAAGAGGGGTTCCTGCAGATGCAGGAATGCCCACATGTAGGAACGCCCGAATTGCACCCTTCTTGATTTAACAAATTTGATTGATCATTCAAATCAAATGTTGAATTTTGACAGTCTTAAACCACAGAGTATGGAAATGCATTGTCAATTGAGAATTATTTTTATTTTTGCGCCCCCGATCCTACCGATACTCTTTTTTTGGATGGAGAGGAGGAGTGAGAGGCAATGATTATGATGTTCTTCGGGGAGTTCCACCCCTAAAACGTCTAGCTGAACGTGAAGCAAAGACAATGACCCAACGAGTGGGCCTATATTGATTATGGTGAATAACTTCAAACCTATATGTTGGAGGCTTCACTTCATTCTTCCACCTAACATACCTGAGCCATATAGGCAAGCTGGAAAATAATTATTGCATGGTTTGAAAGTTAAGGGCACTTTTTTATTTTATTGATTAAGTGTGAAAGCACACAATCATCATCTTTTTCCTTTGTGCCATGATTCATGAATTAGTCATGAAATGGAGCCTAACCACTATAACACGCAGTGCAATGTTAATGATGATGATTATTGAAAATGTAGCTATATCAGATAAGATCATATAAATTAAATAAAAAATCACATTTTAATTGTCACATGCTTCATAAACAATAGACTAACAGTGAAATGCTTACTCCCAATACAATAAAAAAAAATTATAATAGTAACACAAGAAATAAAAACACAATGAGAAATGATAGCTTGGTTATATACATGGGATAAAAATAATAACAGCATACAGGTGCGCTCTAATATATTGGCACACTTCATTCACTATTTCTTCTCCAATAAGTTCAAATTTAAAACAAGGTTTGGTGTTCACACGTGTATTTGTTTGAATTACAACCGCACAGGACCAAGAATTTTTTTTCTAAAATTGAGACAGAAACGGAAGAAGGTTCTGAAGGAACCATGTATGGATTAAGATGCCATAGTTCCTACTACTTCGGAGTCAGAATGTGGTTACAAATGGAATATCTTATTAAGATACGCTATGTAAGGTTTTTCAGAGAGAGATAGAGAGAGAGACTCCTAAAGATAAAACATTAGTCAGATAATCCAGACAGACACTTAACAGAGTTCCCTCCATCCAGAAGCAGCACAGGTCACCTGGGACAAGGGAAGAGCCCATGCAGCAGACAGACATACAGACAGGCACAAAGGGCTGGAGGTGGCCATTCATTTTTCTCCCTGTAGGGTCATCAACAGGCCAACCAGGCAACATCAGAGCCACCATGAATGAATGAAGTAGATTGGAGACACAGTTCTCTGTTATCCCGTCAATGGCAGCCCTGATTCATGTAGCATTTATTTGTATGAGGGAGAGAGAAGGAGAGAGAGAGAGAGATGGCTCTGGTTCCAAATGGTTGCACATCCATTAGTCTGGATGCCTTGCTTTGTTGGCTCCCTCCATGACAGAGATATAAAATTCCACCCTGTCTCAGGCTTAGGGAGAAACACAGACAGACAGACAGACAGACAAGACACAACCCAGCAATGAGTCTTGTTAATAAGCACCATAATAAAATATAAAGTAGACATTTAATTTGTCTCGTTGTTAGTTCTACCATCTCATTTGAACTAAAAGAGACCTAAGTTTTGTTCCATTTGATTCTACCCAAGGTGATATTTTAAACGAGATCATTATTACTTTTTCCATTTTGAAACTTGATAGTAGGACAGGCTGTTTACTCAAATGCTGAACTGCTGGCTTTTTTACTTAAATCATGACCAAAGTTCTTAGTGAAAATGGATGTTCTCAACTTGAATTTCATTAGAGATATGGAGTTGTCAGCATTTATACCTTATTTCCTGTCTCTATTTCCCCTCTCTCCCTCTCTCTCTCTCTCTCTCTCTCTCTCTCTCTCTCTCTCTCTCTCTCTCTCTCTCTCTCTCTCTCTCTCTCGCTCAGAGCCGGATGTCCTGAATGAAACTTAAATAAAGCGGAAATATCTGTAGGATGAAAACATGGCCGCGCCCGGTCTCGCACCCCCAGGACCTGACAGCTTCAAGCAGTTCACCCCCGAGTCGCTCCGTAATATCGAGGAGCGCCAATTCCAGGAGAAGATCAAGAAGAAGCCCAAGCCCAAGTCGGACAGCAGTCACCGCGAGGAAGAAGAGGAAGAACCCATGCCCAACGGTGATCTGGAGGCTGGGAAGTCCCTTCCCTTCATCTACGGGGACATTCCTAATGGGCTGGTGGCGGTACCACTGGAAGACTTGGACCCCTATTATATAAATGAGAAAGTGAGTTCCTCACCACTCAATCCCACACAGGGCTGGGCACTCCCTTCTAGTGAGGAAAGGTTAGGGGTTAGAGGGAAATTGGTACTGGTATGAGATCTGTTTAGAAAAATAATTTGAAGAAGGAACAAATGGATTGTACTATACTCACGTCTTTATAGCTTGCCTTTTAAATGTATTCTGCTTATAACTGTGTTATAAGTCCTGATGTGTGGCCCCTATATTATGCTTTTAACCAAGTTTATGAATGAGATTTTATGCTTATGGGGTAAGCACATTTAGAACCAAACTGTTTTTAGGAAACCTGATTCAGAAAGTAAGAAGCCCACTCTTATTAGACAAAAGGGAGGTTTGTGCATCGTTGTACCAGCCATGAATGAAGATAGGGATATGGCACAGAGTAATCAGCAAAGATGACCTTGTGGTATGGTATTGCTCTTTTAATAGTTTGACCACTGGGAGAGTTGATTAGAACCAGTCAATGCTCATGAAGTGTCACATAGAGCTCATAGGTACGTTATGAATGCGCTGGCTATCACAGTCACCAGGAAGATGCTGGTACTGTAGATCCTGTAACTCTGCAGTGAAGGTTTGGAGTTCTGGGCCGCAGTCCTCTTTGGTAATGCTTCTGTAGTGGTATGTGTTGATTGATGCTCTATATTGGTGCACTTACTGTGCATATACTGGTGGATGCTGGCAGCAGAGATGGGACTAGCAGGCCTCTGAATATGTATTATTAGTGCTCCTGCTAATTGAATTTGTTAGTGAGGAAAATCTCTTGTTCTGTCAAAGCAGACGGTCTGCATGCATGTGTGTCTGGGTTTCTGTTTTCTTGGAATGTGTGTGTGTGTGTGTTTTTGTGTGCATTTTTTAGGTTTAGTGTTTTTGTTTTCCTCTTCACATTTTCCTACATACAATTAGTACATCTTTATAGTATTCTTCCATTTGATCCCTTTTCCCTGCCTCACTGTACCACTTTGAAGGAGTTAGCTGCTGTTTTGGTCCCTTTCCACTTGTTTATTTTTTGCATGACTTCCCTAAGGTGTGGCAGGTAACCTAGTGGTTAGAGCGTTGGGCCAGTAACCAAAAGGTTCGAATCCCCGAGCTGACAAGGTAAATATCTGTCGTTCTGCCTCTGAGCAAGGCAGTTAACCCACTGATCCCCGGGCGCCGAAGACGTGTTTGTCGATTAAGGCAGCCCCCTGCACCTCTCTGATTCAGAGGGGTTGGGTTAAATGCGGAAGACACATTTCAGTTGAATGCATTGTTGTACAACTGACTAGGTATCCCCCTTTCCCTAAGGTCCCTGCTAAATGTGTGAAACCTTCTGGTATTTAGGAGGTGGCAAAATGACCAGGAGTGAAGCGTAGCATTTGTGTGTCATGTCCAGCTTGGTTCAGACTGTAAAGGGAGGATGATGTCATAGACTGACTAACCCATTACAAGAAGGAGCTCTAAACTAAACAAGCTATACGTACTGTACTATGTATCTACACTACAGTATCTGTGATGTTGGAGTGATATGCCAAATTGTTCCTGACCAGGCATTTATCTCATGCATTCGTTCTTTGAGGAGCGTACATGCTCCTTCATGCAACTCCTTCTTAAGACATATTGTGATAACTTCCACAGTTATAACTATGTTTATTTGGAAACTGATTGCTAACGACATCTCCTTACAGCCTCACACCAGCTAGCGCCCAGTTAAAAATACAACCACCATATCATACACTATATATATATTTTTTTGAATTTATTTATTTTTTATTTCACCTTCATTTAACCAGGTAGGCCAGTTAAGAACAAGTTCTCATTTACAACTGCGACCTGGCCAAGATATAGCAAAGCAGTGCGACACAAACAACAACACAGAGTTACACATGGAATAAACATTTGTACAGTCAATAACACAATAGAAAAAATCTTTATACAGTGTGTGCAGATGAGGTAAGATTAGGGAGGTAAGGCAATAAATAGGCCGTAGTGGCGAAGTAATTACAATTTAGCAATTAAACACTGGAGTGATAGATGTGCAGAAGATGAATGTGCAAGTAGAGATACTGGGGTGCAAAGGAGCGAAAAAATAATAATAACAATATGGGGATGAGGTAGTTCGAGGGGCTATTTACAGATGGGCTATGTAAGCTGCAGTGATCTGTGAGCTGCTCTGACAGCTGATGCTTAAAGTTAGAGAGGGAAATATGAGTCTCTACCTTCAGTGATTTTTGGAATTCGTTCCAGTCATTTGCAGCAGAGAACTGGAAGGAAAGGCGGCCAAAGGAGGAATAGGCTTTAGGGGTGACCAGTGAAATATACCGGCTGGAGCGCGCGTTACAGGTGGGTGCTGCTATGGTGACCAGTGAGCTGAGATAAGGCGGGGCTTTACCTAGCAAAGACTTATAGATGACCTGGAGCCAGTGGGTTTGGCGGCGAATATGAAGCGAGGGCCAGCCAACGAGAGCATACAGGTCGCAGCGTTGCGTAGTATATGAGGCTTTGGTGACAAAACGGATGGCACTGTGATAGACTGCATCCAATTTGCTGAGTAGAGTGTTGGAGGCCTTTTTATAAATGACATCGCCGAAGTCAAGGATTGGTAGGATAGTCAGTTTTACGAGGGTATGTTTGGCAGCATGAGTGAAGGATGCTTTGTTGCCAAATAGGAAGCCGAGTCTAGATTTAATTTTGGATTGGAGATGCTTAATGTGAGTCTGGAAGGAGAGTTTACAGTCTAACCAGACACCTAGGTATTTGTAATTGTCCACATATTCTAAGTCAGAACCGTTCAGAGTAGTGATGCTGGACGGGTGGGCGGGCAGGTGCGGGCAGCGATCGGTTGAAGAGCATGCATTTAGTTTTACTTGCAATTAAGAGCAGTTGGAGGCCACGGAAGGAGAGTTGTATGGCATTGAAACTCGTCTGGAGGTTAGTTAACACAGTGTCCAAAGAAGGGCCAGAGGTATACAGAATGGTGTCGTCTGCGTAGAGGTGGATCAGAGAATCACCCGCAGCAAGAGCGACATCATTGATGTATACAGAGAAAAGAGTCGGCCCGAGAATTGAACCCTGTGGCACCCCCATAGAGACTGCCAGAGGTCCGGACAACAGGCCCTCCGAATTGACACACTGAACTCTGTCTGAGAAGTAGTTGGTGAACCAGGCGAGGCAGTCATTTGAGAAACCATTTGAGAAACCAACCATATATATACACTACCGTTCAAATTTTGGGGTCACTTGTTTTTGAAAGAAAAGCACATTTTCTGTCCATTTAAAAGAACATCAAATTGATCAGAAATACAGTGTTGACATTGTTATTGTTGTAAATGACTATTGGTGTTGGAAACGGCTGATTTTTATGGAATATCTACATAGATGTACAGAGGCCCATTATCAGCAACCATCACTCCTGTGTTCCAATGGCACGTTGTGTTAGCTAATCCAAGTTTATCATTTTAAAAGACTAATTGATCATTAGAAAACCCTTTTGCAATTATGTTAGCACAGCTGAAAACTGTTGTACTGATTAAAGAAGCAATAAAACAGGCCTTTAGACTAATGAGTATCTGGAGCATCAGCATTTGTGGGTTTGATTACATGCTCAAAATGGCCAGAAACAAATAACTTTCTTCTGAAACTCGTCAGTCTATTCTTGTTCTGAGAATTGAAGGCTATTCCATGCGAGAAATTGCCAAGAAACTGAAGATCTCGTATAACGCTCCCTTCACAGAACAGTGCAAACTGGCTCTAATTAGAATAGAAGGAAGAGTGGGAGGCCCCGGTGCTCAACTGAGCAAGAGGACAAGTACATTAGCGTGTCTAGTTTGAGAAACAGACACCTCACAAGTCCTCAACTGGCAGCTTCATGAAATAGTACCAGCAAAACACTCAACGTCAACAGTGAAGAGGTGACTCCGAGATGCTGGCCTTCTAGGCAGAGTTCCTCTGTCCAGTGTCTGTGTTCTTTTGCCCATCTTAATCTTTTATTTTTATTGGCCAGTCTGAGATATGGCTTTTTCTTTGCAACTCTGCCTAGAAGGCCAGCATCCAGGAGTCGCCTCTTCACTGTTGACGTTGAGACTGGTGTTTTGCAGGTACTATTTAATGAAGCTGCCAGTTGAGGACTTGTGAGGCATCTGTTTCTCAAACTAGACACTCTAATGTATTTGTCCTCTTGCTCAGTTGTGCACCGGGGCCTCCCACTCCTCTTTCTATTCTGGTTAGAGCCAGTTTGCGCTGTTCTGTGAAAGGAGTAGTACACACATATGCTGATGCACCAGATACTCAACTAGTCTAAAGATGGTCCGTTTTATTGCTTCTTTAAATCAGCACAACAGTTTTCAGCTGTGCAAACATAAACTGCCTCACAACTGCCTCACAGTGTATCATGATTTAGGGCAGCCACCACATATGCCCCACTTGGTATGCATACACTTCACATATTATCTCCCATTTAGCATAAGTCAAATGGTTGCATCCCCTACCAGCCCAGGACACCAGTTCAGTTCCCCTTTCAGTTTAGGCCCTGTCCCCTCTCCCCTCAGCTTCCACCCTCAGTGTAACCCTAGCCTGGGTCTGTCCTTATAGGGCAGGAGAAGAGGGGAGGGGGTGGCTGCACCTTGAGGGGCTGGGTGTTCTAGCCTGTAAGAGAATCTGGGGCCCGCAGGGCTATAGAGACCCACTCAGCACGATCGTCCCAGGGACACAGCCAGTCACACGAGGTGTGTGTGTGTGCTCTGCCTCCTTCCGAGTTTGTGTGTACCTCCTTTTTTAGTATGTGTGCCTCCTGTGAGCTAAAAATCCATGGACTTCTACAGTGGCAGCCATAGGAGGGGTGATGGTGTGGTACAATAACCCCTCCTCCTTCCTCCCCTCTTCCTTACCCCTTTGCCCTGGCCTATCGGTTATGCTTAGCGCTCTCCTTCACTATCGGTTATGCTTAGCGCTCTCCTTCTCCTGCTCCCTTTCTCCATTGATCTCCTCTCCTCCCTGTCCTTGAGGAGGGACAGAGGTAGACTCGTTCATCGGGTGGTGGTCAGGGCTCCCTCATGCACATCTCTCTCATGTCTGGAGTTGCGTCTCTGACCTCCCTCCCTAGATCCCTGTGTGTGTGCTTGTGTAAGAGTGAATGAGTGTGTGTGTGTGTGTATGCATGTATGCTGTGACACCTCTCCCTCACTCTGCCCTGCCAAGGTCAGTTACCTTTGTCTCGCATACCGTAGGCCGTGCTGTGTGTGTGTGTGTTTTTTTTCACACTATGAAAAATACACACACTATGCTATTTTCAAATTAAACACAATACCTTGCTCTTGTTAAAGCTACACACACAGGACAATAGGCATCCCCCCTCCTCAGCCATTCAGAGCATTTTACTACCTACCTTCCTCCCCCTTCTCATCCACACCTATGCCTTTTATGACACCTATGGGAGCCCTGGCATACATATTCATGTGTCGCCTCAATACTTCCTCCTCAATCTCTCTACCTCTTCTCTCTCTCTACCTCTCCTCTCTAGGTTTTTCATCCTCTACTCTACTTGACCGCCAATTCCCCCCTCCCCTCCTTCTCTTCCCACTTCAAGCTTACGTGTGTCCATGTGGTGTGTGTGTGTCAGTGTGTGTCAGTGTGTGTCAGTGTGTGCCTGTGTGTGTGTGTGTTGCTGTCAGCTGCAGTGAAATCTAATCACAGCACTTAAGCATCAAGTAAAGGGGGGAGGGAGAGAGAGGGGGAGGGTGGACTGGTGAGGGAGAAGTGCAGTTGCTGCTGTTCCTGTTCTCCCCTAGCTGTGATGGGGGAAAGGATAGGAATGGAGAGGAAAGGAAGAGAGACAGAAGAGGAGAGGGAGAAAGAGGAGTGGAGGAGAAAAGAGAAGAGAAAAGTGGAGGAAAGAGGAGAGGAGAGGACTGCATGGGCATCTGAAATGTCTGGAGTGATTAGGAAGGCTAAAAGCTTCAGGAGTTACACAGGTTGTGTGTGTGTGTGCATGTGTGTGTAAGTGTGTATGTGTGCTTGCGTGCAAGCGTATGTGCGCGCGTGTGTGAGAGTGTGACATTGTGTGTGTGAGTGTGTGTGTGTTGGAGATAGGGTTCAATTTAAGTTGTACAAGTGCTTGTGTATTGGAGACGCCTCAGTGAACTCTGTGTGTATGTGTCAGACAAACGTCCAGGGCCTGAGGGGTATACTACAAAGCAGAAGCAAGGATTTAGCCAGCTAACTTGCCTAAATAACCTGAAATAACTTTACATTTATTAGAAATATATTCTTTAAACTTGCCATGGTCTAATTCACTCAACAACCAAAAGCACATATGGAAGTTTAGCTTTCCTACTGAATCAGAAAATGAATAGTTATTGTTGTTTATCAAAGTTAACTGGCTAACTCAATGATCTTGCTTTGTAGTATACTCCTCTAGAGGCTATACTCTAAGAAAAAAGGTGCTATCTATAACCTAAAAAGGTTATTTGGCTGCCCCAATAGGAGAACACTTTGAAGAACCCTTTTTGGTTTCAGGTAAAAACCACAGAGGGTTCTACCTGGAACCCAAAAGGGTTCTTCTACCTGGAACCAGAAATGGTTATCCTATGGGGACAGCCAATAACCCCTTTTTCTAAGAGTGTACATAGAAATGTTAAACTAGGCAATACTGCATTATTGGATGTTTCATACAGCAAACATAGCCTGTTTAGCATCTGCAGTAGCTTTAGCCTGGTTGTCAGATCCGTTTGTGCTTCAGACAACTATGCCTCTCCCCTGTTGGTCGTTATTTGACGTCATAACGAAGACACACTCACTAAAGCTGAAACAGGTCTGGTGTAGCGTTGACCCTTGCTAACCATTCTATCTCTATGGTGTAACCAGTATCTCTCCTGCTAGTCATTCTATCTCTATGGTGTGTATAGCATTGAACCTTGCTTGTCATTCATTCTCTATTACCAACGTCTCTCCCACATGGCAGGCTTCTATGGTACCAAAAAGACTGGATGAGTAGCAGCCTGACTGGCCATTTCCACTGTCTGCTGCTGATCACACAGAGACAGGGAATAGCCAGAATATGGCCTTTATACACTGGTATCATTAACCATAGCTAGGTCCCACGTTAGTGACTTCACTCGCTTCCTATCACGCCATGACTTGTATTTTAAAGAGGCACATTTGGGAGTGGGAAGTTATTACATTATGATCCCCCCTTTCGTCTCTCTCGCTCTCTCTCTCTCTCGTACTCTCTCTCTGGGGTGTAGTAAATTAGAGCGAGGGCTAGGCTTTAGTGCTCTGTCTGAGTCCTTAGTGTCTGATGACACAGCATTCTTCTGTACGGGTCTGAGGAGGAGAGGGGGAGGGAGGGAGTGAGGCAGGAAGGGAGGGAGGGGGGAGCACACCACACCGCACGGGAATGATGCTCCATGGAGGTGGACTGGCTATGTAGTTACATATGTGTGCTGGGTAGGGAGGGAGTGTGTGAGGGAGGGGAGGGGGTGTGGTTGGATAATGATGTGTTAGCATAAATGCTGGTTGTATAAATACCAGCCGGTAGGTTAAGTATAGGGTACACTTTACAGACAGTAATCTGTGCCCGTCAACTCTGTATGTGTTAATGCACACGTCTATTAGCCAGGGTTTGCGATGGCTTGTCTCGCTGAATGTTTCTGTATTTGAAGGTCATTGAAGTCTTGGACTATGATTTACACCAAAGTCATTGCTGAGTTCAGGTGTTTAAAGAACAGTCTATGTTAACCCCTCCAGCTGTGGTACTATGTTGTAGCATACAGCTCCCCCCCTCCCTCGGTGATCTACTTTTTATTGTTTCCTCTGCATAACCCTGTCATCTCTTTCTCTCTTTCTCTGCTGCATGCTGCCTACCCATCCCTCCCTCCTCCCTCCCTCTACCCATACATCTCTGCTTTGGCTCTCTCCCCTATGCAGCCCTCAGTGTTTTCTTCTGCATTCCTCCCTCTGCTCCTCCACAACTCCTTCCCCTCTCTCTCTCTCTCTCTCTCTCTCTCTCTCTCTCTCTCTCTCTCTCTCTCTCTCTCTCTCTCTCTCTCTCTCTCTCTCTCTCTCTCTCTCTCTCTCTCTCTCTCTCTCTCTCTCTCTCTCTCTCTCTCTCTCTCTCTCTCTCTCTCTCTCTCTCTCTCTCTCTCTCTCTCTCTCTCTCTCTCTCACTGCATGCTTCTCCCCCTCCCTCCTTCCTCTTTCTCTCTTAGGTTTTCTCTGCAGCTGCATTCTGCCTCTTATTCCTGCATATGTGTCTTTCTCCTCAAAGCTTCTATTGTGGATGATGAAGCTTGCAGTAGCTTTGTAGCAAGTCAGTCATGAAACGTTCCGTTTACATTGTGTGTGTATACATGTATGTTTGTGTGTGTGTTTGCACATGTATGTTTGTGTGTGTGTGTGTGTGTGTGTGTGTGTGTACAAGTATATACATCTTAGTGTGTGTACTGTGTATAGGATCCGTGCCACTCTGTGTGATTGTATGTGTTTATGCATGTGAACCGGGCTTTTGATTGTCCCACAGACCATGCCTTTGAGAGTCCAGCACACTCATGCACTATACGGTCGATAAGTACAGGACTATTTCAATATGTCAAAGAATCCGAGGCTAGCTAGCAATATATGTAAATTGATTGCAGTATGTACGCCATAGTGGTTGACCTTAATTGAAACACAGGCCTAGCGCATCGGGATTAAACCGTTGTATGGTGTGCGTGCATGTGTGTGTGTGTGAATGTGTGCATGTGTGTGTGTGTGTGTGTGTTTGTGTGTACGTGGAGAACAGATATCACTTTGATAACTGTTTGGGAGCAGCCACCCTCAGAGCGGGGTGGACAACAACCGGATGCATCTGGTGTTCAGGGGAAATGGAAAGAGAGCCTGTGACGCGACCTCCGCTTTTGTACGTTAACACTCCCTCTTAACTCCTCCTCCACATTTACTGGATTTATTGAACAGTGCAGAAGAAAACCTCCCTGTACCAGGACTTTATGGATGATGTGGAGCCAGAAAAGTTAGTGTAGGCACTTACGGTATGGATGATTGTATGCTGGTCACACTTCTGCTGGGACATCTCTTCTCACTCACTCACTCACTCACTCACTCACTCACTCACTCACTCACTCACTCACTCACTCACTCACTCACACACTCACACACTCACACACACACACACACACACACACACACACACACACACACACACACACACACAGTCTTGTTGTACAGCTAACCTTGTGAGGACACACAATTCAGTCCCATTCAAAAGCAGATTTTCCCTAAACCCTAACCTTAACCCTAAAACCTAACCCTAACCTTAAAACTAACCATAGCTCCTAACCCTAAAACTAACCCTGGCTCCTAACCGTAACCCTTAACCTAATTCTAACCCTAACACTAATTCTAACCTTAACCCTAAATCCCCTAGAAATAGCATTTGACCTTGTGGGGACTAACAAAATGTCCCCAGTTTCTCTCAGAGTTAACCCCACCACAATCACCCCAGCCCCAATAGGCCGGGGCTCGTTTATGGGTTGGGAGTGGTTGTTGAGAGGCTGGAGTCAGCAGATCCTGGCCTGATCGATGGCAGCATTTGCAGTTCTCTTCCAGTAAGAGCTTTAAGCTGGGAGAGGAAGACAGACATTTGGCCACAGACTGGAGAGAGGGGAGAGCTTCTCTTCCTGTCCCGTCTCCTGTCGTAAGGCAGCCTTTCTATAGAGGTTACTGTAGAGGTGAAACCTAGCCAGGAAAGAAGGAACACACACAGACACTGGGATCTCTTACCATCACTGCCAGTCAGGGGCTCTTAGTTACTCTAACTGGAAGTGGTACAATAGTTAGGCCAGATGGTGCAAAGGGGTTGGGTACTTATTTAAATGGATAACAAGTTGTTGAAACATGACATTTTCTGGATAAAGGGTTGTTATAAGGCTATTCAGACCTGGGCATTGAATCCCATTATATATTTTTCACGCGTTCTGTAATACTTGTGAAATATGTCTTTACATGAGTAAAAGAGGCTTGTGTATGTGCTAGGTGTCACGGGTGTCATAAAGGACGGACCAAGGCGCAGCGTGAGTTGAGTTCCACATCTTTTATTTAAGTGAAACTTCAAAAAACAATAAACAAACAACGACCGTGAAAGCCGTGGTGCTGAATGCACTTACACAAAACAATATCCCACAAAGCAGGTGGGAGAAAGGGCTTCCTAAATATGATACCTAATTAGAGGCAACGATTACCAGCTGCCTCTAATTGGGAACCATACAAATCACCAACATAGAAGACCAATGACTAGAACACCCCCCTAGTCACGCTCTGACCTAAACACCATAGAGAACCAAGGGCTCTCTATGGTCAGGGCGTGATACTAGGCCTTTAGTGGAAGATACTTTTAAGATCATGGTTGACTTAAGGTTAGAAGTCTCTGTCTTACTATTCTATAATGAGAGAAGATGTTGTGGTTCTCTTTGCTGTTCACCCTGTGCCCTAGTATGTTTTAAAGCACAAGGTTAGACTCAGCACATCTTAGGATAGACCCTGCTCATACCTCAGTATCACATTATACACTGAGTGTTAAAACATTTAAGAACACCTGCTCTTTCCATGACATAGACTGACCAGGTGAATCCAGGTGAAAGCTATGATCCCTTATTGATGTCACTTGTGAAATCCACTTCAATCAGTGTAGATGAAGGGGAGGAGGGAGGTTAAAGAAGGATTTTTAAATCTTGAAACATGTATTGTGTATGTGTGCCATTCAGAGGGTGAATGGACAAGACAAAAGATTGAAGCGCCTTTGAATGTGGAATGGTAGGTGCACCGGAATGGAGGCTGTTCTGAGGGCAAAAGGGGGAGGGCACAACTCAATATTAGAAAGGTGGTCTTACTGTTTGGTATACTCAGTGTATATTCTCTGTTTATATCTCATATCTCGATATCAGGTGTACGCTCTTGTTGATTGCTTTTGGGAGGAAATGCACAGAGCATTTCAGGTTAAAGTGGGTTTAAACTTTTAAAGTCGTAATACAAAATAATTATTCTTGCAGTGAAAGGACATGGCAAACTGAAGTAGCAAGTTCCATAAAATAGGTGGAGCCACTCTGTGTGCCCTAAGATTCAGAGATGAGCACAGGAATTAGATCAGCCAATGAACAGTCAGCTTGGTATACCATAGTCATGACTTTCCATTTCTGTTGTCTCAGCATGGGGCCCACAGTGACAGTCTTTTATACATGTCCTGTATGTGTCATGACTTGTATTGCTCTTGTTAATGCAACTTACTCTCTCTCGCTCTCGCTCTCTCTCTCTCTCTCTCTCTCTCTCTCTCTCTCTCTCTCTCTCTCTCTCTCTCGCTCTCGCTCTCGCTCTCTCTCTCCACAGACGTTTATAGTCCTAAACAAAGGGAAAACAATCTTCCGCTTCCACGCCACGGACTCCTTGTACGTCATCAGCCCTTTTAGTCTCTTTAGGCGAATAGCAATTAAGATTTTGATACACTCATATCCTTTCAAGTGGTGCATTGTCTTGCTTTGAGATTATGATTTTGTTGTTTATCATGTGGAAATTACAAAGCACATATATTTATTCTATGTATTGTGCACAATCTTAAGGTTGAAGGAGCTTGTGATTGTGATGTTTTCTTTTGATTGGTTGAAGAAACAGAAAAGAAGTGATACAGGCCAAATCATCCTTGTGCGTTGATCTGGATCTTGTGTCCCACACCATTCTGGAACATCTTCCTTCCTTTGTCCTTTCATCGATGGCATATATGTCATTGTAATGTCTCACAGTATATTCAGCTATGTTGCTACAGTATGTTGATGGGTGGTGGGGTGTATATGGTCAATCTTTTCTTAACTCTCTTCCCTCTCACGGTATTCAGTATGATCATCATGAGCACCATTTTGACCAACTGTGTTTTCATGACGTTTAGTGATCCTCCAGAATGGAACAAGATAGTAGAGTAAGTATTGATTTATAACTCCCTATGTACATTCATAAACTGTTTGTAAAACATTTATAAACTAGTATGCATTTATTCACATATCTCACCCTTTTACTGTCTCTCGTCTTATTTTGCTCTAGGTATACCTTCACAGGTATCTACACCTTCGAATCGCTTACCAAGATTGTGGCGCGAGGCTTTTGTATAGACGGGTTCACTTTTCTACGAGATCCATGGAACTGGCTGGACTTCATGGTGATCTCTATGGCGTAAGTAGTCCACCTCCTCCCTGTATCCCTCTCTCTACACCTACGTCTCTCTAAAGTTCCATCTCTCTCTGCACCTTCGTCTCTCTCTACACCTCCATCTCTCTCTATACCTCCAACTCTACCAGAGTGACAAGGTTGGGCCAGGCAGGACATTCCATATCAGAGAATATTTCAAAACATGCAAAATAATCCAAGATGTAGAAGCATCTCCAAATACTAATTCAACAGAATATAATTCATTAAACTGAGTCAATCAATCAATTGAACATACAGTATATGTAAGTACAGGTATATTTGTAATGTTGCATTTTATGTGAGTGACACAAACATATGGATGGGTTTGTTTAAAGAGAAGCCACTTAAATGTTGTGGCTCACTAATTCAATTCTAGAGAGTGACATAGCTCATTGAAATGATGTAGAGCTTATACAGATGTGTAAAATGTATGATGAATGATTACTCCGCTGTTTCTCTCTTTAAAAACAACACGTTGCATAAAGCCACACACACAACTCAAAGTCAGAATAGAAAATGTTGGTGGGAAAATATCCTACTGAAGAACATGATTTCAAAGAACAGGGATAGCAGTCTCTGAGAATTTGGTAAAAGGGAGATTTGGATGATTGAAAGTTATGCAAATATTGAAATTGTTAGAGTTTGGCAATGAATGATTGCCCTGCCTGAATTTTGCCTCAACAATAAATTTTCTCTGATTTATATGTGTAATATTGTGAAACATTTTGGGCCATGTTTTATTTAATATTCTCCCATCTCTTATGTCTTCTCCATCTTATTGTGAGTCCCTCTTATGTCAGACTTTCCTGTATGTTAACATCTGAGTATTGTGTTGTTATTTTAAGGGTCAAATAGGGATATGGCGGTAGAGAGTATTGTATGTATGTATTTCTTTATTTCATTTTACCCCCTATCTTCCTTTCTTTTTCTTTATTTCATTTTTGTATTTTTTTGTATTTTAAGGTTGGGGTCAATTCTGTTTCAATTCAGTCAATTCAGGAAGTAAACTGTACTTCCAATTCCATTTTCTCTCAGTTCTTTTCAATGAGAAAAAAAAATGCAATTGCAATTTCAGTTTACTTATTGAATTGACTGAATTGAAATGGCATTGACTCCAACTCTGCCTTCTGTCTCTCATTCTGTAATGGCTGTTGAGTAACTGTGAGCTGAACCACTCTGCAGGTGTATAACAGAGTTTGTAAACCTAGGCAATTTGTCAGCTGTGCGTACGTTCAGGGTTCTGAAAACAATTTCTGTTATCCCAGGTAAGACTATGCATGTGTGTGTGTGTGCGGGCAGGGGAGTCACGGTGGGTCAGTGTTATAGTGCCTTCAGAAAGTATTCACACCCCTTGACTTTTTGCACATTTTGTCGTGTTACAGCCTAATTTTAAAATGGATTAAATTGAGATTTGTGTCACTGGCCTACACACAATACCCCATAATGTCAAAGTGCAATTATGTTTTTATAATTTTTTACAAATTAATTACAAATGAAAGCTGAAATGTTGTGAGTCAATAATATTCAACCACTTTGTTGTGGCAAGCCTAAATAAGTTCAGGAGTAATAATTTGCTTAATAAGTTGCATGGACTCACTCTGTGTGCAATAATAGTGTTAACCATGATTTTTGAATGACTACCTCATCTCTGCATATACAATTATCTGTAAGGTCCCTCAGTCGAACAGTGAATTTCAAATACAGATTCAACTATAAAGACCAGGCAAGTTTTCCAATGCCTCACAAAGAAGGGGACCTATTGCTAGATGGGTAAAAATAAAAAAAGTAGACATTGAATATTCCTTTGAGCATGGTGAAGTTATTAATTACACTTATTGATGGTGTATCAGTACACAACAGTCACTACAAAGATACAGGTGTCCTTCCTAACTCAATTGCCGGAGAGGAAGGAAACTGCTCAGGGATTTCACCATGAGGCCAATGCTGACTTTAAAACAGTTACAGAGTAGCTGTGATTGGTTAAACTGAGGATGGATCAATAACATTGTATTTACTCCACAGTACAACCCCTGTTTGCAATAAGGCACTAAAGTAAAACTGCAAAAAAATGAATGAACCTGAAAGCAAATCCAAGACATGACTGAGTACCACTCATCATATTTTCAAGAATGGTGGTGGCTGCATCATGTTATGGGTATGCTTGTCATTGACAAGGACTAGGGAGTTTTTTTTAGGATAAAAATAAACAGAATAGAGCTAAGCACACACAAAATCCTAGAGGAAAACCTTGTTCAGTGTGCTTTCCAACAGACACGGGACGACAAATTCACCTTTCAGCAGGACAATAACCTAAGGCACAAAGCTAAATATGCACTGGGGTAGCTTAAAAAGACAACATTGAATGTTCCTGAGTGGCCTAGTTACAGTTTTGACTTAAATTGGCTTGAAAATCTATGGCAAGACTCGAAAATGGCTGTCTGGCAATGGTCAATAACCAACTTGACAGAGCTTGTGAAGAATTTTAGAAAGAATAATGCGCAAATATTGTACAATCCAGGTGTGCAAAGCTCATAGGCCCATATTCTGACCCGAGTTAAGTGCCGTAAATGGAATGTAATTCCCTTTTTATGCGCTTTTCTCTCTATGCATATTCTGACCTTGAACTTAAGCACGAGAATAGTATGCTATTCACCCACTATTAGTTTTAGGTGGAGCTTGAATAAATGAAGGTGTGGCGGAGGTGTGTTTAAAGGGGTTCACCTAGGGGTCATGATAGGGGCTGTACCAAATGTTTGATATATTATAATAATTGCTTATGTTGTATTAATAGAAGGGGAGGGGTTATAAGACCCCTCCCTCCTTACATTTATAGGTTCCTAGACTACAGATTAACAATATATATACATTATGAGGTTTAATATTGTTCCACAGTACTTTTCAGGCTCTCTGCCTCTTATGAGGAAACTGTCTGAGAAATGTGTGACTGTGAAGACAGAACTCTGCAGGGGAGTGTAAGAGATAAGAGATAAGTCAGACATTCCACTATAAATCAACTTGAACATTTACTGCTAAGCTTTTAGATACCTATATAAACAAGAGTTTTAGTGTTGAGTAGGCATGGTTTTGGTCTCAGGAGTAGAAGAGAATGACGTAGGCAGTGACATCACTAGGGCTGGACTTCGGGTTTAATAAAACAAATTGGGACCTTTTTATATTTTGCAGAACTTACTCGGAAACATGCGTTATGTTCCTGATGTCAACTTCTGTCTGCAATTGCATTAATAAAGGATTTTGAATGATTTAATTAAAGATATTGTCATAATGCTAATTTCACCAAAGAGCCAAGATTGACAAGGAACAAGGAAACGAACCCCAACAGTGTCTACAGATAAGCTGTATTCTGACTTTGACTTACTTCCCTAATAATTCCAACACCTTTACGCGCGAAACCATGAACAAGGTCTAGCGAACATACCATTTGTTGTTGATATAAATACCACCATTCTCCATGCATTATAATTTACAACTTGATAAGATGTATTGATAAGAGCTAGGTAAATGAGTAATCCGTTTGGAGAAGGGGATTAGAAATACACATAGCAATTGTTTCAGATGATTTTTCTTTATGATCCGTGAAGATGAGTGTGAAACCAACCATATGGAAGCAAACTGAAAATCACATCAACATGACATGTATTGAGGCCCCTTTTTCATAGTGATGGATTGATTATCACAGCTTTCAGGATGAATAAAACCACTGTATTTTTTAGTTATCAACATAAAATTGTCATCCATAAAGGCTCTCCCCAAAAAAACCATATAAAAGTATTTTTATATCTACCAGTTGGTGCTGAAACGGAGACAAATATGTATAGATGGATTTCTTTCATTGGTCCCTATATTCTGAACCCGTTCTCACTATGTATTCTATGTAGTCTGTCGACAAAATTTGAATTAAAGGTGAAACGTATTTAAAGGGATGGCTTAAGATAAATGTACTGAAAACCCCATTGAATGAAAACTCCACAAGAAAATACAGTATGTTGGCCAGCAAGTGGGAGGGTTTTCAATGGTTGAATGAAATGTATTCAGAGCTCGGAAGGTAGCCACACCTGCAGAGCGCATTATGCTATTGAATAAGGCAAGTCTGAATACCAAATACTGATAAGTGTGTAGGAAAGGCGTGCGTAGTAAAGGCATAAATTGTTAGGTCAGGATCGGCCCCTTAGAGATTTACCCAGAAAGACTCACAGCTGTAAACACTGCCAAAGAGGATTCTAACATGTATTGACTCAGGGGTGTGAATACTTATGTAAATGAGATATTTTTGCATCTCATTTTCAATAAATTTGCTAAGATTTCAAAAAACATGTTTTCACTCTCATTATGGGGTATTGTGTGTAGATGGGTGAAGAAAAAAAATATTTTGTCAATTTTTATTCAGGCTGTAACAAAACAAAATGTGAAATAAGTTAAGGGGTATAAATACTTTCTGAAGGCACTGTAGGTGTGGTTTTGTTTCCGTTTCCTTTCGTTTCCTCTTCCACCTTCGCTCCTCTCTCCTGGAGGGATAGGCACTTCTCTCTCGCGCGCGCCAAGGTGTCCACTCCTCCTGCCGGTCATCTTCTTCTGGTGGGGTGCTGGTGTCGTGCACTTGCGCATCTGCGCTTTTGATCACTGGGTTTGTGTGTGTGTTACCGTTTGTTTTTTGTGTCATGGTGTTTTGTTCTGTGTGTGATCCTACCCCGTTACAGATATGTAACAGAATTTGTGGACCTGGGGAATGTCTCGGCGCTGAGAACGTTCAGGGTTCTCCGAGCATTGAAAACTATTTCAGTCATTCCAGGTGAGACTCCCATTTACATACTAAGGCTGAGCTTATTTTGATTTCTCATGAATTGGATTCGCATCATTTCTTATTACTTTAGTCTCTTAAAGAGGATGCATCAGAAATGATACCTGTTTTGTTTTTATTTTTCAAACAATCAAAAATGGTAGCAATACATTTTTGATAGGCTTAGCAGTCTACTTGCGGTCTTGTGGTGTTAAGTGGAAAAGGTGGCCCTGATATGACATACTAAAAGACAAACAGCCTAAAATAAGTGGGTGGGATACACAGCAAATTTCGTATTATTATTTTAATAGTAGTCTCCCTCAAACTGACATTAACAGCCTCATACAGTATATTGACACCAGATAGTATGGGTAGGAGCCCGGGTTTCCCCCCAGGAAAAACTTCAGGGCCTAGTTGATAACCCTCCCTTGGTTAGGGAAATCTCAGAGTCTTAGTATGAGGATCAGTAGAAATGATATTGTTCATATATTTTTTAAACTAAAGAATAGTTATTATTATTGCCATCTTAACCTCAAAGTCAAAGTGATAGACAAGGGTTTCACACTCACACATTGTATTTGTAAGCATTTCTTATTTAGACCATGCATGAGTATCTCTTCAGACTTCAGAGAGGTTTGATTCACTGTCCAACAGAGAGTGATAATGTGTTCATAGCCACCAAAAGTTTGGACACACCTACTCATTCAAGGGTTTTTCTTTATTTTTTACAATTTTCTACATTGTAGAATAATAGTGAAGACATCAAAACTATGAAATGACACATATGGAAACATGTTGTAACCAAAAAAGGTGATTCAAGAGTGTGCAAGCTGTCATCAAGTTAAAGGGTGGCTACTTTGAAGAATTTTAAATCTAAAATATATTTGAAACACTTTTTTGGTTACTACATGATTCCATATGTGTCATTTCATAGTTTTGATGTCTTCACTATTATTCTACAATGTAGAAAATAGTAAAGATAAAGAAAAACCCTTGAATGAGTAGATGTGTCCAAACTTTTGAATGATACTGTATATTCATTCATTTGGTGGCTATGAACACATTATCACTATCTGTTGGACAGGTACTGTCCACAGGGAACGTTTGACTGGTACTCTTGACTGGTACTGTAGGTGAATACATAACGTTTAGGACATTTGATTAGTTTGGGTTCAAATTTCTACCTTAGTTGTTGTCACAATCTTAAACACTGATGTATCTATGCCACAGTCTTAAAACACATCACGTTTCTGTATGAAAAAATGTGTCCCCTGACAATAACGGAGCACTCTGAAGAACATTTAATTTCTTAAGACTGCCAAGCCTAGTTTGACAACACATTATTACGCTGCATGAAGCTTTTCAAGATACCTGCTTTTTTATCTTACAACTCTGGCTTTCAAGGAGCTTCTTTACTTTGAATTCCATTCAGATATGACTATAGCAGTGAATCCTGAATGTGGACTTCTCGTTTCTGTTTATCCTGGGACAATAAGGCATAAACACAACAGAGAAATGAATTAAAGGAAATAAACACAGTGATATACAAATACATTGGAGATCCAACTGAAGGCTCTTTCTCTGGGGGAGTTGAGATATTGGCACAGGGGCAGTTTATACATTGCACCATTGGAAGTGTTGGATTGTAAATCAGTGAGGTTTTATGTAACACACACCACACTGACTCATTATTTGTTCACAGTATTAGTTAGCCTTTTGAGATTTTGTAGTAACTTCAACTGCAGAACACTCTAATGGTGCAAAAGTGTTGTTGAACAAGTGTCTGGGGCAGGAAGTGAATGTGAATTTGTGCATAAAATACATCTAGTCCAGTAAGTAGTGTTGGCTCAGTCTCCAGTGTAGGCCTCTGATCTAAAGGGGCCCCAGCCTAAAAGGCTCACCCAGTGGAGATCACACCACACAGCAGCAGTGGGACATGATGGGGGTGCCTAGGATGGGAACCATTCTAACCATGGGAACCAAGCTAAGTCACCATTCCGGTTGCCAGACAGACAGGTGATGATGACATGGAGTCAATTCCTTTAGCCTTGGCGTTTAAATGACCTGCATGCAACCTGTCATTCCCTCTTGTCCCCCCTAACCCTTGTCCCCCCTAACCCTTGCCTCCCTCACCTGTCCTCTCTTCTCACTTCTTCCTCCTCTGACTGAGCCCAGTCCTACGCTCTCTCTTCGTTGTGCTGTGCTGCTGTGTTTGGTCAATCTGGTGGATACTTTGTTGTTGTTTCCATATATTTTATATGAGAGTGGCCCTACTGTTTCCTAGGATGCCCCACACTGCCTGTGAAACCCGGACTTGAACAGAAAAATAACATAAGGGCATCTAATTGACATAAAACATTTATTCACATAATGTTATAAATTAACATAAACAATTCCTAAATTGGTATCCCTCCACAACTACATCATCCATTAGGTTTTAGAATCATTTTGATGTAGCCTGCCTCAGTGTAATTTTGTTGATTTAGAACATTTGAGGAGTATTCTGATCGTCACTGAAGTGTGTCAGTCTTATGGAAATCTCATGTAGGGGCAGTCTCAATGTTGTTGTGTTTCTATGTTGTGGTGTTTAAAATGCCTGACTATCTGACCATCTTCTGGCTGTTTTGTATGTGTCTTTAATTATTGTGCTATTGTTTGATGTAGTTATTAAGGATCCTATTCTCGCTATAATTTAGTTCAATATGACTTAACAGTAACTAACAATATGGAACACAATCACCATTGAGGTATCAAAGTTTTTGACTTGAATACCTCTTTCTTCATGGAAAATAGAGGAAAATTTATCAACTATACGCATTATTATTATTATTATTATTATTATTACACATACGCCTGCAATTTAGAATACTTCTGTTATACCTGTCCAAATGTAGATATTGGTAATTCAAAACAGAGCAGTAGTTTTGGTTTGATGTTAACTTGAACAAATACACTTTTATGAGATGGACTACTATACTACCACTGTAATACTACTATATAAACTCTATACAAATAATTCATAGCTAAGCTTGTACTTTCCAGCAATGCCCATTTCTCTTTGTTTGTGTGTATGTATGTGCGCTTGTGTGTTTTATATGTATGTGTGTACACAAACACATACATACGTGTGTGTGTGTGTGTGCACGTATGTGTGTGTGTGTGAATGCATATGTCCGGTTCCTCCCCCCAGGACTCAAGACCATCGTCGGTGCTCTAGTTCAATCGGTGAAGAAATTGTCAGACGTTATGATCCTCACGGTCTTCTGTCTCAGTGTCTTCGCCTTGATTGGACTACAGCTCTTCATGGGCAACCTGCGGCAGAAATGTGTCATCTGGCCAATCAACTCCACTGAGAACTTCCTGGCCAATGGCAGTAAGGGCTTCGACTGGAACGAATACATCATGAACGAGAGTGAGTCCGACACATGGCCAAAAGATGTGTGACACTGAGACAGAAGACCGTTTCGACTTATAACATTTGAGCTGAGTTTGAGTTAGGGGTGCCAGGTAGGCCGTGCCTACCAGAGAATCTGATCAAATGTCTCTTTTAGTTAATGGGTCGATCGCATCTGTTTGTCTGTCATAGTCTAAAATAAACACTGTAATGGAAAACTTAAGGTTACTTTCGTATCCCCGGTTCTCTGATAATAGAGTGAGGTATCTCACAATGGAAGATGTCTCCTAAGGTGGATCACTATGGAGGCTCAGATCACACAACATCTGTCGGACCTGCCTTCTGGTCATTTTCAAGCATATATTTCGCCCTCACACGCTTGCAAACAGGAAAGCGCGGTGAGATACCTCACTCTACTATCAGAGAACACGGGGTTACAACAGTAACCTTAAAGGGACACTTTGGGATTTTGTCAATGAAGCCCTTTATCTACTTCCCCAGTCAGATGAACAAGATGATACCATTTTTATGTCTGTGTGTAGTTTGAAGGAAGTTTCTAACTAGCGTTAGCACAATTGCTAATTAGTGTTAGTCTATGACTTCCAGTCATTGCGTTAACACTAGTTAGCATTGGCTTACGAAAATACCTCTATCTTCCTTCATACTGGACACAGAGACATAAAAATGATATCCGCAAGATCATCTGACGCTGGGGAAGTAGATCAAGTGTTTCATTGCCAAAATCTTGAAGTATCCCTTTACGTTCTCTTTGAAATATTAGTTTTATCACCCCTCAGAGGCTCCGACACTGAGGAACGTATGTGCCAGGAAGGCGCAGGGACCTCCAGTCAGTAAAACCTCATAAAGGTATTCACCTATTCAATATTGTTTGAAACATTCGTTTTGGACTGATGCCCAACTGAGCATTCTACTCAATGCATCGTCATTGAGCGCTGATGAAGATTTCATCAAAAGTGCATTCAAAAGGAGGCAAATAATTAGTAGGAAAACCTTTTATCTAGCTAACATTAGCATTGCTAGCTATTTGTGATTAACTTTGCTAGCTAATGACAACATTGCCATCTGTCTAAAGTAAATTTAACGACATGATAATGCTGGCAAAGTTGTTTCCTACTTAATATTTGACTACTTTAGTAATGCTATCGTATTTCCAGGCCCTATAGTATAATTTAGACTAAACAGTCATTAGCCTCCGTCCAGAATGACTGGGCTTATCATGAATTTAGTGCACCACTATTGCGCTGCCAGTAGAGGGCGGCTTGAGAACGTTCATAACAATGGCACGACGCGACCAAGTGACAGATGTGCAACCTATGAATAAGGGGTAGCACAATATACAGCATCACAAATCTCTTGTACAGAGATGCCTTTGAATAATGCCCATGATGTAGCCATGCCTCTGGTGGAATGGGCCCTTAGGCTAATATGACAGCCTCCATTATCCAATGGAATAGCCGTTGACGAGAGAGGGGCCTACCCGTGTGGAGAGGTGCCCAGGAGACAAAGAGCTGGTAGCTCCTCCGTAAAGCTCTCATCATGTCAATGTACAGTAGGTGCGTAAATCACGTAATGGACATAAACAATTGAGACGCCCTTCTTCTGTGGAAGAAAAATAAAAAAGCTCCAAAGTGAGGCAATTACATGCATTGCTGACTTTAGGCACAAAGGCGGGGTTGGGCTATAAGGTAACCTTGGATAACCCTGTGGAAAATTGCAGGCACGAGTGGTGGACTGACAGTGCAAACAACTCACTCACTCACTTTGTGGACATAAGGGCTATGGTAAAGTGGTTTGAAAGAGAGAGCTCAATGCTTTCCAGTAGCTCAAATGGCTGCTGTGAAGTAGCCTCAAGCACAGGACCCAAGATGGGACTAAAGGATTTGGCACTGGGCGTAAGCGACGTGCACCCTTCATAAAACGACATATCACATGCCACTTCATTATACAATGAGCGTGTGGAAAGGGCCCTGGCACTCTGTATGGTCTAAAAATGTACTCTTAGTGGCAGGCCTTGCATGGGCCAACATGTCCAGATGAGGATGGAAAATCTCTCTGTCCTCTTGGGTCAGTAGACCTCTGCTTAACGAGAGCTGCTAGGGCTGGTCGTAAAAGAGTAGCATTAACTGCGCTAACCAGCGCTTCCTTGGCTATTGCTTCTGGTGAGCCAGTTGGTAGACGCCAGTGCAGTCATGCCATCCGTCCTGAAAAGGATGTGACAACGCTGCAGAAAAGGCAGAGAATGTTTCCTAATTATATGAGAAACATTGCATATGGAGTCCGAGGTATTCGTATGAGCATGCCGGAACCCTGGAGGTCAATCCGGTACCGTTCAGTCCTCCTGTACTGCCCCCCACCCTAATGGGTGGTGAATATCTCCCCATTACTCTCCCTATACGCACGGGTGTAGTGTCTGGGGCGAGAAGTGACGAGTCTACTCCAATGACGGAGAGCCCTTTATCTCAGATTAAGGGGACGATGGGACATAATCGTGGGCTATTTTGTCTCATACTGAAAAGTCCCTCATCCTTAGTGACCCAACTGGAATGCAGAGAGTGTAATGGAAAACTGTCATTTATACGTTAATTTGGGGTATTATCAACATTAAAATACTGTGAAACGTTTTACTGCAGCATACTGTAAATGTTGGTGCATTGTGGGAAAATGTTGTGGCTGGGGAGAAAGAATTGCTGTATTTCAAATGGTACTGTAATTCCACCCCACAGAATACAGTAACGCACTGAATTTTTGGAGCACCAAAAACATTTTGACCGCTAGTGGGTGCATGGTATTGTTGTATCTGTCTCATTAACATATTTTGAGGAGTGCCTTGTAAGAGGCTATATTGCGTGGTTATAGTGCTCCATGTATAGGGGACAGATTGAAGTGGCAACAAGTCTTAAACCTTTACAGGTTGAGCATTTTGCTATGTTCTTTTGGTCTGTTTTGCTCTGTAGTTGCTGCCAGTTTGGAAGCCTTTGTTAAGGCCTCTATAAGTGCAAGTGATATAAAACACCAAATATTCATTGATAGGGGAGAGCGGTGTAAGTTGAGCAAAAGTGTTAGTTGTGCCACCCCTTGTTTCTAGGAAACCATACACAAAATTAACCATGTGACCAAATATTTAGGAAGAGGTATATCATTTGATGGAGTCTGTGGAGGAAGACACCACATGGAAAAAGTGGTAAGCAAGTTAGGTCCAAAAAACGTATTTGAACAAAGTTAAATTAATTGATTGTGTTATAGGTTTCATGATGCTTGAATCTAAACCAAAGTAGATTGTTTTAGATTGTTTCATACATCAGTTGGGGTCTCTATAAGCTACAATATAAGGTCCTAAACCTACCATGAAAGTGCATCCTTGTAGCTAATGTAGTCAAAATGTTTGCCTTGGGGCCAGTTGAGCCAATGGCCACTCTACCCCATAGAAATTATGATTATATTTTGTCTGTTTTATGCATAATATGCATATTATTTTTGCAATATGGCATGCATATGAACTCAACATTTTTATTGTTACAGAGCAGACATCATCATGCCCTGTGTATATATAAACGTAAAACAAGCAGGGGTCTAGCCCCCTTTGAGGTTCTTCAGAGAGCAGTCAAGGAAGTGAGAGAAGGGATAAAGTCATTGGAGCAGCAGCAAGGGATGAATAAATAGACTGAATGACACTGAAGAGGTACATTGACAAAAAATAAAAAGAACATGTATCTGTGCGAAAGAGAGGCTATGATAGAGTAGCAGAGGCACACATGGTTTTATCTGATGACACGGAGTCTGAGCTTCCTAAATATATCAAGAATTTCGCAGACCAGTTTCATGGGCTTAGTAGCCTCAAATGCAGAGAACCTTTCTACGAATTGGCACATCGAAACAATGTCCCTGTCCCAGACAACTGGTCAAGAAATGGAAGGGTAAGTGATATTGAACTGAGAGATCTATATCTGAATGTAGGCATACATTTAAGATAAACAATATACCAAAACCCATTCCACAAATTAAACTTTGACCTACCAGCACTATGACCCACTGTCACAGGACTCCATCACCCACATACCCCAAGGCGGCTCAACTTACCCTGTCCTTTTACGCGACTTACCCCATACCCGGGATAAGTTGTGCCAGGAGACCACTTTTTTGTACAAGCTATGTTTTCAAAACTGTTATGTTTACATGAATTCTGATTATTTCCAGGGATACACAACATCCTGAAATATATGTAGATATCTTTGTTAGAAAGAAAATATATTTCCCTTGACATGGTGACGCTGAATGTAAGAAATGGCTCAGCTTACCCCACTCTCCCCTATGCTGTAATATGTAAACGCATTACCTAGCAGCCAACCTGCTTGCACCAATTCCGTGTAATTACAGTAAAATACTGTGAAATACAAACCCCTCCCCTCAATGAATTTCATTCATTCACTCATTACGATTATGGTAGCATTTACTTTTTCACAGTATTATACAGTCAATTCTACGGTATTGTACTGTGTGTCATTACATAGTGCTTGCTTACATACTGTATTTCGATTACAGTAGCTGTAATTCAATATGAAATACAGAAATGTACTTGCCACTGAGCTGTCTGTAAGTTACTGTCAAATTCACTCCCTCACCTTTACAGTGTAGTAAGCCCCCCGTGGAAGAGCAAGGCACTGGCGAAATGATGTCACTCATCTGTCTCAAAAGGACAAAGGATATTTCTGACCACCCAGATATTCTATTCCGGAGCATTTGAACAGCTACAGTGCCTTTAAAAAGTATTCATACCCCTTGATTTATTACACATTTTGTTGTATTACAGTCTGAATTCAAATGGATTAAAAGTGAAAACATGTTTGAAGACATTTATGCAAATGTTTTGAAAATGAAATACAGAAATATCTCATTTATATAAGTATTCACACCCTTGAGTCAATACATGTTAGAAACAACTTTGGCAGCGATTACAGCTGTGAGTCTTTCTGGGTAAGTCTCTAAGAGCTTTGCACACCTGGATTGTACAATATTAGCCCATTATCATTGCCGGACAACCATTTTCAAGTCTTGCCATAGAATTTCAAGCAGATTTAAGTGAAAACTGTAACTCGGCGATGCAGGAACATTCACTGTCTTCTTGGTAAGCAACTCCAGTGTAGATTTGGCCTTGCGTTTTAGGTTATTGTCCTGCTGAAAGGAGAATTCCTCTCCCAGTGTCTGGGCAAAAGCAGACTGAACCAGGTTTTCCTCTAGGATTTTGCCTGTGCTTAACTCCATTCCGTTTCTTTTTTATCCCCAAAAATTCCCCAGTTCTTAACGATTACAAGCATACCATAACATAATGCAGCCACCAATATGTTTTAAATATGGAGCGTGGTACTCAGTGATGTGTTATATTGGATTTTTCCCAAATATAACACTTTGTACTCAGGGCAAAAAGTGAATTGGTTTGCCACATTTTTTGTGTCTTATTGCAAACAGGATGCATGTTATTCTGTACAGGATTGCCCCTTCCGGTTATACCGGGTATTCCTGTTCAAACTGGAAATGCTATTTAATAGCATATAATAGCAACCAATATATATATTTTTTACATGCTTTCAGACTACTACTGTAAATTGGTAAATATACACAGGAATCGAACAGTTATAAAGTAAAAACAGCCACAACCTTTTCAAATTCCCCAGAATTTGGAAAGATGGAGCCAGAGGGTAGGACTGCCGTCTTATCGGCTCTTAACCAACCATGCTATTTTGTTTTTCATGCGTTGTTCGTAACTTGTTTTGTACATAATGTTGCTGCTACCATCTCTTATGGCCGAAAAGAGCTTCTGGACGTCAGAACTGGGATTACTCACCTCAAATTGGACGAGGAGTTCCAGGCCCAGATCCCCGTGATGCGCTGGAAAAGGAAACGTAGGTTTCGCGGAAAGAGATCAGGATGCCTTGTGAGGATCAGGTGACGAGTGGCTAATCTGCCCTTGCCTTCCGTTCTGCTAGCTAACGTTCAATCGCTGGAAAATAAATGGGACGAACTAAAAGCATGTATATCCTACCAATGGGACATTACAAACGGTAATATCTTGTTTCACCAAGTTGTGGCTGAACGACGACATTAAGAACATACAGCTGGCGGGTTATATACTCTATCGGCAGGACAGAACAGCAGCCTCTGGTAAGACACGGGGCGGGGGTCTATGCATTTTTGTAAACAATAGCTGGTGCACGATATCTAAGGAAGTCTCAGGGTTTTGCTAGACTGAGGTAGAGTATCTCATGATAAGCCGTAGACCACACATCTACCGAGAGAGTTTTCATCTGTGTTTTTTGTAGCTGTCTACATACCACCACAGACCGAAGCTGGCACTAAAACCATACTCAATGAGCTGTATTCCGCCATAAGCAAACAGGAAAACGCTCATCCAGTGGCGGCGCTCCAGTGGCCGGGGACCTTAACTTCTTCAGGCTAGGGGGCAGTATTCGGAAGTTTGGATGAATGAGGTGCCCAAAGTAAACTGCCTGTTTCTCAGGCCCAGAAGCTAGGATATGCATATAGTTGATAGTATTGGATAGAAAACACTCTAAACTGTTACAATAATGTTTGTGAGTATAACAGAACTGATATGGCAGGCGAAAACCCGAGGACAATCCATCCAGAATTGGATTCTGATTAGAATCTGATTACAATGGCTGGGAATGGGAATATAAAAGGAATTCCTCCCAGATTGCAGTTCCTAGGGCGTCCTCCAGATGTCAACCGTCTTTTAAAAGTTTCAGGCTTGTTTTTTGAAAAATTTGCTAGAATTCGTAGTTTTTCTAAGTGGCTCCCATTTTGGCTGTAGTGTTTGTTGCGCGTTCCGGTGAGGGCGTGTACTTCGTTATTTATCTCCGGTAATGGTCTCCGGTGTTCTCCGTCTTAAATTTGATCGTTTATTTACATATTAGGGTGCCTGAGGAATGATTAGGAACGTTGTTTGATATGTTTGAAAGAAGTTTGTTGTTAATTTACGGGATTCATATGTATGCATTTTGAACGAGGGAAACCGGTGGATTACTGAGTCAAGCACGCCAATGAAACATACTTTTTTGCGATATAAAGAAGGACTTCATCGAACAAATGGACCATTTGTTACGTAGCTGGGACCCTTGTGATTGCAACAAGATGAAGATCTTCAAAGGTAAGTGATTTATTTTATCACTATTTCTGACTTTCGTGATGCCTTTGCTTGGTTGGAAAATGTATGTAATGCTTTTGTGTGCGGGGCGCTGTCCTCAGATAATTGCATGGTGTGCTTTCGCCGTAAAGCCTTTTTGAAATCTGACAAAGGGATTAACAAGAAGTTAAGCTTTTAAATGATGTATGGTACTTGTATTTTCATGAATCTTTAATATTACGATTTCTGTCATTTGAATTTGGCGCTCTGCAATTTCACCGGATGTTGTCAAGGTGGGACGCTAGCGTCCCAATGATCTGTAAGAAGTTAATGCAGGGAAACTTAAATCAGTTTTACCTAATTTCTATCAGCATGTTAAATGTGCAACCAGAGGAAAAATTATTCTAGACCACCTTTACTCTACACATAGAGACATGTACAAAGCTCTCCCTCGCCCTCCATTTGGCAAATCTGACCATAACTCTATCCTCCTGATTCCTACCTACAAGCAAAAATGAAAGCAGGAAGCACCAGTGACTTGGTCTATAAAAAAGTGGTCAGATGAAGCAGATGCTAAACTACAGGACTGTTTTGCTAGCACAGACTGGAATATGTTCCGGGATTCTTCCAATGCCATTGAGGAGTACACCACATCAGTCACTGGCTTCATCAATAAGTGCACCGATGACGTCGTCCCTACAGTGACTGTACGTACATACCCAAACCAGAAGCCATGGATTACAGGCAACATTCACACTGAGCTAAAGGGTAGAGCTGCCGCTTTCAAGGAGCGGGACTTTAACCCGGAAGCTTATAAGAAATCCTTCTATGCCCTCCAATGAACCGTCAAACAAACAGAGCGCCAATACAGGACTAAGATCGAATCGTACTACACCGGCTCCCAATGCTCGTCGGATGTGGCACGGCTTGCAAACTATTACAGACTACAAAGGGAAGCACAGCCACGAGATGCCCAGTGACACGAGCCTACCAGACAAGCCAAATAACTTTTATTCTCGCTTCCAGGCAAGTAACACTGAAACATGCATGAGAGCATCAGCTGTTCCAGATGACTGTGTGATCACACTCTATGCAGCCGATGTAAGACCTTTAAACAGGTCAACATTCACAAGGCTGTTGGGCCAGACGGATTACCAGGACGAGTACTTCGAGCATATGCTGAACAACTGGCAAGTGTCTTCACTGACATTTTCAACCTGTCCCTGTCTGAGTCTGTAATACCAACATGTTTCAAGCAGACCACCATAGTCCTTGTGCCCAAGAACACAAAGGTAACCTACCTAAATGACTACCGACTCGTAGCACTCACGTCTGTAGCCATGAAATGCTTTGAAAGGCTGGTCATTATCCCAGAAACCCTAGACCCACTCCAATTTGCACACTGCATCAACAGATCCACAGATGATGCAATCTCTATTGCACTCCACTCTTCCCTTTCCCATCTGGACAAAAGGAACACCTATGTGAGAATGCTATTCATTGACTATAGCTCAGCGTTCAACATCCTAGTGCCCTCAAAGCTCATCACTAAGCTAAGTACCCTGGGACTAAACACCTCCCTCTGCAACTGGATCCTGGACTTCCTGACGGGCCGCCCCCCAGGTGGTAAGGGTAGGTAACAACACATCCGCCAAGCTGATCCTCAACACGGGGGCTCCTCAGGGGTGCGTGCTTAGTCCCCTCCTGTACTCCCTGTTCACTCATGACTGCACGGCCAGGCATGACTCCAACACCATCATTAAGTTTGCTGATGACACAACAGTGGTAGGCCTGATCTCCGACAATGATGAGACAGCCTATAGCGAGGAGGTCAGAGACCTGACCGTGTGGTGCAAGGACAAGAACCTCTCCCTCAACATGATCAAGACAAAGGAGATGATTGTGGAGTACAGGAAAAGTAGAACCGAGCACTCCCCCATTCTCATCGACAGGGCTGTAGTGCAACAGGTTGAGAGCTTCAAGTTCCTTGGTGTCCACATCACCAACAAACTAACATGGTCCAAGCACACCAAGACAGTCGTGAAGAGTGCACGACAAACCTATTCCCCTTCAGGGGACTGAAAAGATTTGGCATGGGTCCTCAGATCCTCAAAAGGTTTTACAGCTGCTCCATCGAGAGCATCCAGACAGGTTGCATCACTGCCTGGTATAGCAACTGCTCGGCCTCCGACCACAAGGCACTACAGAGGGTAGTGCGTACGGCCCAGTACATCACCGGGGCCAAGCTTCCTGCCATCCAGGACCTTCTATACCGGGCGGTGTCAGAGGAAGTCCCTGGTCAAAGACTCCAGCCACCCTAGTCACAAACTGTTCTCTCTGTTACCACATGGCAAGCGGCACCGGAGCGCCAAGTCTAGGTCCAAGAGCCTTCCAAACAGCTTTTACCCCTAAGCCATAAGACTCCTGAACATCTAATCAAATGGCTAACCAGACTTTTTGCAAAGCCCCCCCACCAATCCCCCACCCTCTTTTACGCTGCTGCTACTCTGTTATTATCTATGCATAGTCACTTAATACATAACTCTACCTACATGTTCATAATTACCTGAATTACCTCAACACCGGTGCCCCCCGCACATTGACTCTGTACCGGTACCCCCTGTATATAGCCTCGCCATTGTTATTTACTGCTGCTCTTTAATTATTTGTTATTCTTATCTCTTATTTTTTTAGGGATTTTCTTGAAACTGCATTGTTGGCTTGTAAGTAAGCATTTCACTATAAGGTCTACACCTGTTGTATTCGGCGCATGTGACAAATAACATTTGATTTGATTTGATATCCAGGTGCAAGGTGCGAGAAATGGACCTCTTTCAGTCAAAGGTGGGCTACAACAAATGTTATTTTCACTTGGCTATAATAAGGGAGTGAACGTTATTTAGGTTACATGGAAAAAATCTGACCTATCTGAAATTAAAATGGATGGCCCTCCCTTCAGCAAAATATACTTTACCTAAACCCTCCCTTAACGCTTGAAAAATAGACGTCACCCTCCCCTATACCCAAAATAATAATTAAAACATAAAGTGGATAGCAGAGAACATTCTTATTGTTTACCCTCACTTCTTGGACAGACCAGAGCCTTAAATATGCTGTTTTAGACATTTGTCTACTTCCTGTAAAGCCCAAATAAAATAAAAGCGTTTTTTTATGCATGTGAGCGAGTGTGTACATGCTGGATTTAGAATGCACGGTAGTGGAAGAGAGAGAGCATCAATGGCATCATAGCCATGCACCTCCTTCAGGACAGCCACACAGAAGAAATGCCAGGCCATGCAGAGACACAAGAGATTTTTTAAATTTAATTACATTTTTAAATTTTTAAAATGTTTATTTCACCTTTATTTAACCAGGTAGGCAAGTTGAGAACAAGTTCTCATTTACAACTGCGACCTGGCCAAGATAAAGCAAAGCAGTTCGACACATATAACAACACAGAGTTACACATGGAGTAAAACAAACATACAGTCAATAATACAGTAGAATAATAAGTCTATATACAATGTGAACAAATGAGGTGAGATGAGGGAGATAAAGGCAATAAATAGGCCATGGTGGAGAAGTAAATACAATATAGCAATTAAAACACTGGAATGGTAGATTTGACAGTAGATGAGTGTGCAAAGTAGAAATACTGGGGTGCAAAGGAGCAAAATAAATAAATACAGTAGGGGAAGAGGTAGTTGTTTGGGCTATTTATAGATGAGCTATGTACAGGTGCAGTGATCTGTGAGCTGCTCTGACAGCTGGTGCTTAAAGCTCGTGAGGGAGATAAGTGTTTCCAGTTTCAGAGATTTTTGTAGTTTGTTCCAGTCATTGGCAGCAGAGAACTGGAAGGAAAGACGACCAAAGGAGGAATTGGCTTTGGGGGTGACAAGTGAGATATACCTGCTGGAACGCGTGCTACGGGTGGGTGCAGCTATGGTGACCAGCGAGCAGAGATAAGGCGGGACTTTACCTAGCAGGGTCTTGTAGATGGCCTGTAGCCAGTGGGTTTGGCGACGAGTATGAAGCGAGGGCCAGCCAACGAGAGCGTACAGGTCGCAGTGGTGGGTAGTATATGGGGCTTTGATGACAAAACGGATGGCACTGTGATAGACTGCATCCAATTTGTTGAGTAGGGTGTTGGAGGCTATTTTGTAAATGACATCGCCAAAGTCGAGGATCGGTAAGATGGTCAGTTTTACGAGGGTATGTTTGGCAGCATGAGTGAAGGATACTTTGTTGCGAAATAGGAAGCCAATTCTAGATTTAACTTTGGATTGGAGATGTTTTATGTGAGTCTGGAAGGAGAGTTTACAGTCTAACCAGACACCTAGGTATTTGTAGTTGTCCACATAAGTCAGAACCGTCCAGAGTAGTGATGCTGGACGGACGGGCAGGTGCAGGCAGCGATCGGTTGAAGAGCATGCATTTAGTTTTACTTGTATTTAAGAGCGGTTGGAGGCCACGGAAGGAGAGTTGTATGGCATTGAAGCTCGTCTGGAGGGTTGTTAACACAGTGTCCAAAGAAGGGCCAGAAGTATACAGAATGGTGTCGTCTGTGTAGAGGTGGATCAGAGACTCACCAGCAGCAAGAGCTTGAACTTCACTTCGCCCCATTAGTTTGCACTATATAGATCAACGTTTTTCTGGTGATCGAATCAACATTAAATCAGCCCCTTTTCAATGCAACAAACCAAAACAAATCTACCTTTGCAAGATTGAGTCTGTGATTTTGTTGTAGGCAGAGCCAGAGCACAATGGAGTACAATTCTATTGGTGGGTTAGCCCACAAGTGGTCTTTCAATCACCCAAGAGTGAATGTGCTTTTCAGATCAGTTCAGATCAGAGCAAAGAGCTGCATTTGTGCACATTTGTTGATATTCTTTGCTAGTTAGCGAGTTATAACACAGGTATAGATAAGTATAGGTCAGCAATGGTGAGTTACTGCTTCCTACAAGATTACAAAACATGTAGGCTACATTTCAAACTGTCTTTGAAAAGCGAGTCAGGTAAAAATCGTATCGCTTAATTAAAGGGGCGGTGTTGTATTTTGAGACAGGCTTGAATATGCAAATAAGCCAATATGCAGAGGGTTAGCCTGTATGGTAATAATAATAATTTTTATTTTGTAAAGTGGTTTCTTGCATCATACAACACAGTACAATGCAATTTACAGTCACCTAGTTGGCCCATGGTGTTACAGACCAAGTAAAGGCCTGCATTGAACACCACATATAGGCTACTGTAGGCTAGATCATAGAAATCAAAAGCTATTTCCACGTGAAAATGTTATGGGATTGCTGGTAGGTCTACATTATGCTCAAATAGCCACAATAGCCCATTAGCTACTGTCTAAAACTGTAAGGGAAAAGTGTCAGTGTTCACTGTAAACACGCACCGGAAGTCACACAAAATTCTCACAATATTCATTCTTCCCCTCACAAGACCAAAAATTAGCTCAGTGTGCCAAAATAAATGGTTTACCCCTATTTTCTTCACAATTTTGTGATATCCAATTGCCATCGGGAGAGGCGAAGGTGGATCATTAGTCTTCTGAAACATGACCAAAAAATCTGCGCTGCTTCTTAACAACCGCTCACTTACACCAGAAGCCAGCCGCACCAATGTGTCGGAGAAAACCCTGTTCAACTGACGACCGGAGTCAGCTTGCAGGCACCCAGACCACCACAAGGAGTCACTAGAGCACGATGAGCCAACCCCTAAAGCCACCCAGCCAACCCCTCCTTTAACTCGGTTGACGCTGGGCCAATTGTGCGCCACCCTATGGGAATCTCTGTCACGGCCTGTTGTGACACAGCCTGGGATCGAACCCCAGGCTGTAGTGATGCCGCAACACTGCGATGCAGTGCCTTAGACCACTGCGCCACCCGTGAGTCTCTGTTTTATTATTAATACATTTGCAAAAATGTATAATTTCCTGTTTTCACTTTGTCATTATGGGGTATTGTGTGTAGATTGATGAGGATTTAAAAACAATTGAATCCAGTTTAGAACAAGGCTGTAACATAACAACATGTGGAAAAAGTTAAGGGGTGTGAATACTTTCCCAAATGCACTGTATAGCAGCTTTTAGCCTAATTTAGTTTGTCAAACAGGTAGGCTACCTCTTATTTTCTAAATAACAAGAAATAGACTAACACAAAGCCTTCTTGTTGTTAGTAAAGTCAAATTAAAATGACGAGGTTGAAATGAATTATGCCTACTTTAATTTGCCTACTTTCAGTACCATGAGCTGTCCATTTCTGATTGATTGTGTCGCGAATGCTGCTTCAAGTTTCAGCACCACAATGTAAGTTACTCGAATCTAGCTCATTGTGCGGTCATTAACTCTGATAAATACATCATGGACAAGGAACATATTGTTTTTATTCAAATCAATTATAGTAGTAGCAAGCTATTAAAGGTGACCTCCGCTCCACCTTCTCATCTTCGCGCTCTCCTTCTCAAACTGAACAGAACAGGCAAGTCCGTGCCCAAGACATTGCATTTTTTTGGACTAAGCATAATCCCCCCCAAAAATTCTGAAGAATTCTTTGACTCTACTCCTGAACTGCCACTGTAGGCCTACACAGCACAGGGTTGGTAGGGCAGCACAAAAAAGGTTTTGATCAGCAAGAGTAGAGCAGGCCGGGGCTCAGTCTTAGAATAGCCATTGCAGTGTGTAATGCAGCCTAGTTTTATTCACACCATCCCAGCACCTATCTTAGAAATATAACGTTGCTCTGTGCTTCTCCGAGCATGCACTTCGTAGCCTATAGGCTATGGATAATTTGATAAAGACCACACTAAATATCCTATAAGCACACTTGATATTGGCGCCCAGCAGAGAATCAAAGATGAGGGCTGGCATCGGGCACACATTGATATTTTGTTTATTTCATGGAGATTAAAAATATGTGGAACTCCACATATTTTGAATCTCCGTGAAACAAACAAAACAATAAAGAAACGTGAAGTCATGACGTGCACACAGGCAACTAAACACAAACAATATCCCACAAAACACAGGTGGGGAAATGGCTACCTAAATATGATCCCCAATCAGAGGAAACGATAAACAGCTGCCTCTAATTGGGAACCATATTAGCACCAACATAGAAATAGACAACTAGAACACCCCCTAGTCACGCCCTGACCTACTACACCATAGAGAACCAAGGGCTCTCTATGGTCAGGGCGTGACATCGCAATAAGGAACTAAAGTAAAACTGCTAAAAATGTGGCAAATATTTGTTGTTGTTGTTGTCTTGAATACATAGTGTTATGTTAGAGGCAAATCCAACACAACACATATGTTAGGGGCTGCATCATGTTATGGGTATGCTTGTCATTGGCAAGGACTAGGGAGTTTTTTAGGATAAAAATAAATGAAATTGAGCTAAGCACAGGCAAAATCCTAGAGGAAGACCTGGTTCAGTCTGCTTTCCAGCAGACACTGGGAGACTAATTCACCTTTCAGCAGAAGAATAACCCAAAACAAGGCCAAATATACGCTGGAGTTGCTTGAAAGACAACATTGAATGTTCCTGAGTGGCTTAGTTACAGTTTTGGAATAAATCAGTTTGAAAATCTAAATCAAATCTAATCAAATGTTATTTGTCACATGCGCTGAATACAACAGGTGAAGACCTTACTGTGAAATGCTTACTTACAAGACTTTAACCAATAATGCAGTTTTAAGAAAATATTTACAAAATAAACTCAAGTAAAATAAATATATATACTTATGTAAATGAGATATTTCTGTATTTTATTTTCAATAAATTTGCTAACATTTCTTAAAACATGTTTTCACTTTGTCATTATGGGGTATTTTATGTAGATTGGTGACAAAAAACATATATTTAATCAATTTTGAATTCAGGCTGTAACAACAAAATGTGGAATAAGACAAGGGCTATGAATACTTTCTGAAGGCACTGTATGTACACGACTAGACAGAAATACATTTGTTTGTACATGTCTGGGTTAGATAAAAGAACATGCAGAATACAGTGTATATGAATGATGGTGAGTCCACTGCACATCGTAAATAAACACAGTCCCACATTCCACATAACCATAAGAACCTGAAACAGTCTAAATGTATGAGTCAGATGAAGATAAAGACGTCCTTAACTTTTTCAGGGAACTTCTATTTCATTCCTGGGCAGCTGGATGCTCTACTGTGTGGAAACAGCTCGGACTCAGGGTGAGTCTCATGATCTATTACTGCAAAATAAAACTTCCAGTAGGTTGGAATAGCCACCATAAAAGGGAACAACAGAAAATAATCCTAACATAACTAAGACTTTAACGCAAATCATGCGTCTATGTCACTGGGAGATTTACTTGAAAATCATGACTCCCCTTCTCCCTCCCCTCCCTCTATTTCTCCCTCCCTTCCTCCCAGGCGGTGCCCTGAGGGCTACATGTGTATGAAGGCCGGGAGAAACCCAAACTACGGGTACACCAGCTTTGACAGCTTCGGCTGGGCCTTCCTCACTCTCTTCCGCCTCATGACCCAAGACTTCTGGGAGAACCTCTACATGCTGGTAAGGCCAAGCTCGTCATAGACAGGGAAAATGAATACTGTAATAATTCCTGCTTGTAATGGCGGAAGCAGTGTAATTCAATGTGGGCGGCTTATATGAGCAGCCGGAGAGCATTGAAACCAAACCGATAGATTGAGACGGCTCTATGTTGTTATTTTGAACTGGGAATTTACTGTCAGTTCTGCAGCACTGTTGTTTAACCTTTTACTGCAGTGGGCTAAATCATGGTCACACAGAGTGTTACTTGGTAGTCTTAAACAAATACACTTTGAAACAAATGTATACACCTCACACACACACGGTTATGGGCTTAAACAAATCTGTACCATGTTAGAGTTAGAGTTGAAATGTATTCAATTATGAGTTTGCATCCCAATAGTAAAATAAACTGTTTAATATAAACACCAGATTTTAGTTAGTAAAAAAATAAAATAATAATATTCCACCCATGAGGCCACTAGGTCATTTGACTGCAGAAAAGGGCTACTGGCTAATTGGGTCATTAAGGCTGGCATTTCTGCCCTCTTGGTTTCTTTGCCATCAAACTGTGAGTCACTGACTGCTTCTTGTCAAGGACTGGTCTGTCTGTTGATGAGAGGCTGCATGGATTCTACAGTATCTCAGAGTTTAACCTGATTTCTGGTCTTTGGTCATAATCTATGTCCCAGCTGCAGATGAGAAAGATTATGTTTTAAGTTTGACTGGAAGAGCTTGAGAGAAGTCAACATGTTGTTGAGTATTGTCTAACGTAAGTGTGTGTTAAAATAAAGAGGGCTTTATTTTCAGCTGGCATTAAGTAAGAGCAATTGTTAAATGCACTGTCGTTGGCAATTTCAACATGTTAAGCCGGCGCTGTGCTATTTACCAACCCTTGCACCAAGATTGGTAATTTACCTGTCTTATATGAGCTCGCTTGTGCTGAGGTGGGAGGGGTGGCAATATCTGAGGTGTGTCCTTAAAAACGTGCGCCAAAGTGCCAATTTCAGGCAGAACTTATGGGGATATATAAGACCAATTAAAAGCTGGTCTTAGCAATGGATTTTGACAGCTTAAGCACAGATATAAACCTTGTATTTAGAAACATAATAGACTAATGTTTTTTTCCCCATTTCCTTTTATTAAAAACCAGGCATCGCCTCCCCTCCTCTCAATGAAGGCTGTTTTTTTCTTGTCCTGCCCAAAGTATTCTCCAAGTAGTAAAGACTATCGATAAAGGGTTTGACTTCTGAGACCGCCTTCTTAATCACCAAAGCTTTATTAAAATATTAAGTTTGGGAGCATTAAAATAGTGAGCAGACAAAAGCACACCTGGAAGCACCTGTCAAGACTATTTTCCTACTCTAGCAAACTGGCTCAAATGAAAATCCTACATCTTTATGTATATCATGTTATTGTTCTTGAGCTATGCAGCATGTGCACAAAGAGAGTAAAAAAAACTCAGTGGTGTGCACTGATCAGACTTGGGCCCGCCCTGCAACTTCATTGGTCAATACTGGGCCAACCTGCAACCTCATTGCACATCATTCCACCTGCCAATCAACATTATCTATCATGTTCGGTTGTTGCAGGCAAAATAAATAATATCAGATAGGGATGTGCAACATAATGTCCACTTCATAGGATGACACATAAGTATAGGCTAAAGAGATTTTCCGAGAGGGAACATCTGACAGCTATCAGACCCTCTGAAAATGATTCCTCTGTTCCGAATTATCCATGCAGCTATAGAAATGAGATTTATGCTCACTATCCAATTTGTGATTGCATTTTTATTTTCAAAATTAGAAACATGTTATACTAAATTACTAATTATTTAGGATTTTGGCGGAGGGGCCAGGTTATGGGTGGACTCTCATAATCTTTTGTGCAAATGTACTCCAAAATTCAGCCATAAATACATAATTGAATATATCAGCCTACTCCATTTAGGAAATAAAAGTTGTGACCAAGATGTTTCAAATCGGGTTGACAATTATCTTCTAACTTTAGATTTGTGTCCCTCCATTTAGTATGATATGTTACGTTTTGTATGATATATATTAATTTGTGAATGTCTATCATCCATTTTTTATGATATGTTACTTCCTCCGATTCGCATGATATGTTATGAATGTCAATATGTACAGTATGTTCGAATTTGTTAGTACACGTTCACTATGAAGGGAACGAGCGTGCAACTCACATGTACTATACATTTTATGTGTTGAATGTAAAGATTGTGTGGCTTACTCCGCCAGGAGACGATTACAGATGGTGTATTATGCATGTATGAGCCATTCCCAGAGAAACCTATTGGTGTGGATGTCAAAGCACTAACAGAGCTAACAGTGCCAAAGATAGTACAGACACCATGCATTGACAGAGAAACACAGGGAAGTACCTCAGCTCTGGAAGAAAAATACTGCCACTTCAAACAATTAATGGGTAATATTTATTCATTATGACCATTGTTACAGTATATGTTGCTCTTTGTTTTCCCTCTTTCTTTCCCCCTTTCCTTCCTCCCCCCTCTTCCTCTCTCCCAGACACTGCGAGCGGCAGGGAAAACCTACATGATCTTCTTTGTGTTGGTGATCTTCGTTGGATCCTTCTACCTGGTTAATCTGATTCTGGCTGTGGTGGCCATGGCCTATGAGGAGCAGAACCAGGCAACAATAGAGGAGGCAGAGCAGAAAGAGGCAGAGTTCAAAGCCATGCTGGAGCAGATCAAGAACCAGCAGGAGGATGCACAGGTTTGTCCCTCCCTGGTGTTAGACTGGGTGAGGAGCCATCTGTCTGTCTGTCTGTCTGTCTGTCTGATTGCTGGGTCTATCTGTCTGTACACATCACTCCCTTCACTTCTCCCCTCTCCTACCTGTTCTGTCTTGCCACCCTTCAGGATGCCCAGGTTAGTCCCAGACTGAGTGTGGGTGTTGTCTGTCTGTCAGTGCCTGTCAGTGCCTGTCTGTCTTCTGAGATTCTTATCAGATTCGTAATTTTGTTTAATCCACAAAAGTGTAGCTAAGGTTACTAACGCCAGTTAGCACTAGTCAGCTGTACTTGCACCAAAATCAGGTATTTCTCTTTCAAAAAGCGTGTTCTCCATCTGATAATATATTGGTGAGCCAACCTGTTTTTAGGACTTTAATATCCATGATTTATCAAAACTAGTTTTCTCACGGCTTTGTCTTGTCCTGCAGTAGACATAGGCTATAGCCTAGTGAGTAGCTCATGCTCCATGCTCCATGCTAAAACATTTATTTAGCAAATATTCAAATCAGAAAAAAGTGATTAGAACCAGAGTAAACAAATCAGCCCTTGTCTGTCTGTCTGTCTGTCTGTCTGTCTGTCTGTCTGTCTGTCTGTCTGTCTGTCTGTCTGTCTGTCTGTCTGTCTGTCTCCCTTCACTTTTCCTCTCTCTTACCTGTCCCCCATCTCCCCACCCCTCAGGCTGCTGCCATGGCGACCTCAGCGGGCATGGTGTCGGAGGGCGACGGGGTGGAGGGGGGCGATGCAACGGAGGGTGGAGGTCACCTATCCCGTAGCTCCTCTGATGCTTCCAAGCTCAGCTCCAAGAGCGCCAAAGATCGACGCAACCGCAAGAAGAAATCACGTCAGAAAGAGGAGGAGAAGAAAGAGAAGGGGGAGAAAGGCGAGAAGGTCGACCATGAGAAGCACGTTAAGTCCGAGTCGGACGATGGCAGCAGGAGGAGCATCTTCCGTTTCCCAGGCAACCGGCTGGGACGCAAGTCGTCCATCATGAACCAGGTAAAAACTAGCATGAGACAATAAAGATAAACTATTTTCTTAATTGAAGTCATTTTCACAGACTTTCATGAGTATTGAGACATACAGTGCCTATCATAAGTTTTCACTACCCTTGGATTTCTTCACATTTTACTGTGTTACAAATTGGGATTAAAATTGATTTAATTGTCCTTTTTGTGTCAACGATCTACACAAAAACAGAACATTTCTATATATTTGTATTTTTATTTATGTGAAATAAAACACTTTTATATCTTAATAAGATAAATATTCACCCTTTGAGTCAATATTAGAAGCAATTTTGACAGCGATTACAGCTGTGAGTCTTGTTATTTTAACATTTCTTCAAACTCTGTAAAGTTAGTTGTTGATAGACAGCCATTTTCAAGTCTTGCCATAGATTTTCAAGCAGATTTAAGTCAAAACTGTAACTACACCACTCAGGAACATTCACTGTCCTCTTGGTAAGCAACTCAGAATGACTTTTTTGAGAGAAACATTCCACATATGGCACCAAGGTAGATTTATGGAGCCTGAAAATATTTAGATATGGAAACACCACAGATTTGGAGGCTGTGACAGCCATCTCACAAAATGGCCATTGTCGGTAATACAACGTTATAGTTCTGAAGTTTTTCTTACATTTTCTTTATAAACACACCAAATGTTGCACGAAGGTAGATTTAGGTACCCTAAAAATATTTCGATATGGAGCAACCACAGATTTGGCCCCTGGGGGCCGTGGCAGCCATCTTACTATATAGCCGCATACTACCACTATTTTACAAACCTTTAATCTACAAAAAGTCGTGGCATATACTTCTTTGACTTTTAAAGTATACTTCTTCTTATACTTCTTAGCCTGGATCTCCTGAAAACCAAAAGGTTTAACAGTTACACACAGTATAATACAATGAGTACAGAGAGAAACACAGCAGCCATGTAGGCCACATTTGTTGGAAAAAGTAAACATTTCTGTGACTGCTTCTAGTGGAGGTGAGATAGAATGCTCTATTGATGAAGTAGCTCTACCTGCGACATAAAACCAGCCTCGGCCCAAGACGGAATATTATTTTGATCTAATGGGTTGGGTTCCATGAGCATTTAAACAAATGGTTACTGAAGCTACTTCCCAAAGCCCATATCAGGATAAAATACAGACTAACTACAGCTGTACCTGTGAAAAATATCCCAGCCATTGAGTTTGAGTAGTTCACAATTGCTGTGGACAATTCTCTCAAGCTGTGCTTCAGTGAGACAATAACTGTACATGACACAGATAATCTTTTACTTTCACCACATTTTGGTGGTCACTGTTGATTTGAGGAAGCATCAGGTAAAGGTGTACTTACTTCCGCTAAAGGACCTCCAAAATCATAATTAAAGATCATTTTTATTGGGTCAGTGGATGCAATCATAGAAACAGACCAAATATTTTAAAAAGAACATCAAAAGCCCTGGAACTAAGCCCCTAACTTACTATTTGCTACTAAGCAAAGGGATCTCATAGCTTTGGACCTGACCTGACACCCTGTATTTAAGTATAGCAACCAATGGCGTATTTCAACCAACAGCTGTGTGTTACAAAAATGTGTTACAAAAACTATAATACAGTATAACATATAGCCTATTTGGGGTGAAAGGTCTGTGTTGGCTCCATATCTTAGTCTTTGTAGGGTCCATAAATCTATCTCTGGGCCAAACTTGGAGCCTTTCTCATAAAATAGTTCTTAGTTGTAAAATATTGGTACTGCTAGGCAGTCATTTTCAAAGATGGCTGCCACAGCCCCCTGGGGCCAAATCTGTGGTGGCTCCATATCTAAATATTTTCGGGATATATAAATCTAAATCACCAAAATCTGATACGTTTTTCTAAAAAAAGGACTTCAGAACTGTAACATTGTAAAACAGACAATGGACATTTTGTAAGATGTCTGTGGTGGCTCCATATCTAAATCTACCTTTAATCTACAGAGCCTTTGTGTCAAATGTGCTTTGTTTATCTGGAAATAGTTATTCTGACCTACAAAATAGTGTTACAGTCGGCAGCCATGGGTCCATAAATCTAGCTCTGTGACAAATTTGGTGCCTTTACCGCGAAGCATTCCTTTTGAATTGTAAAATAGCATTCATTTTGGTGGCCATTTTCACAAATGGCTACCAATCGCCCCAGGGGCCAAATCTGTGGTGGCTCCATATCTAAATCTTTTCAAGGTACAGCGCATTCGGAAAGTATTCAGACCCTGTGACTTTTTCCACATTTTGTTACATTACAGCCTTATTCTAAAATGGATTAAATTTATTGTTTTCCTCATCAATCTACACACGATACCCCATAATGATAAAGCAAAAACTGTTTTTTATAAATTTTTTCAAATGTATAAAACAACAAACGGAAATACCTTATTTACATAATTATTCAGACTATTTGCTATGAGACTCGAAATTGAGCTCAGGTGCATCCTGTTTCCATTGATCATCCTTGAGATGTTTCTACAACTTGATTGGAGTCCACTTGTGGTAAATTAAATTGATTGGACATGATTTGGAAAGGCACACACCTGTCTATATAAGGTCCCACAGTTGACAGTGCAGGTCAGAGCAAAAACCAAGCCATGAGGTCAAAGGAATTGTCCGTAGAGTTCCGAGACAGGATTGTGTAGAGGCACAGATCTGGGGAAGAGTACAAAAAAATCTGCAGCATTGAAGGTCCCCAAGAACACAGTGGCCTCCATGATTCTTAAATTGAAGACGTTTGGAACCACCGAGACTCTTCCTAGAGCTGGCCGCCCGGCTACACTGTGCAATTGGGGGAGAAGGGCCTTAGTCAGGGCAGCCACTCTGACAGAGCTCCAGAGTTCCTCTGTGAAGATGGGAGAACCTTCCAGAAGGACAACCATCTCTGCAGCACTCCACCAATCAGGCCTTTATGGTAGAGTGGCCAGATGGAAGCCACTCCACAGTAAAAGGCACACGACATCCCACTTGGAACTTGCCAAAAGGCACCTAAAGGAGTCAGGCCATGAGAAACAAGATTCTCTGGTCTGATGAAACCAAGATTGAACTATTTGGCCTGAATGCCAAGCGTTATGTCTGGAGGATACCTGGCACCATCCCTACGGTGAAGCATGGTGGTGGCAGCATCATGCTGTGGGGATGTTTTTCACCGGCAGGGACTGGGGGACTAGTCAGGATTGAGGGAAAGATGAACGGAGCAAAGTACAGAGAGATCCTTGATGAAAACCTGCTCCAGCCGCTCAGGACCTCAGACTGGGGTGAAGGTTCACCTTCCAACAGGACAACGACCCTAAGCACACAGCCTAGACAACACAGAAGTGGCTTCGGTACAAGTCTCTGAATGTCCTTGAGTGGCCCAGCCAGAGCCCGAACTTGAACCCGATCGAACATCTCTGGAGTGACCTGAAAATAGCTGTGCAGCACCACTCCCCATCCAACCTGAAAGAGCTTGAGACGATCTGCAGAGAAGAATGGGAGAAACAAGCCTGGCACTATGCTACAAACCTGGCACTACAAATACAGTAGTGCCAGACTTGTAACATCATACCCAAGAAGACTCAAGGCTGTAATCGCTTTTAAGGTGCTTCAACAAAGTACTGAGTAATGGGTCTGAATACTATGCGGTATTGTGTGTAGATTGATGAGAAAAAAAATTGTAATCCATTTTAGAATGAGGCTGTGACGTAACAGAATGTGGAAAAAGTCAAGGGGTCTGAATACTCTCCGAATGCACGTCTGTATCAAATTTGATGCTTTTATCACAAAGTGAATGATTAAGTCAAATTTCTCAGCTTAGCCACCCGACTACAATGATGTCATACCAATGCAAGGTTTCATGTTAATGTAACAGAGGTTGCTACTGAGTGACAGAATTACTAAGGCCTCACACCTCTCCCTCGCTGCCATTTTTTATTTTCTCCTTTCTTCTTTCTCTCCTTCCTGGTGATAGTCAGTGACGTCGCATTGTGCTGACACATCTTCTGTTCACCACTAGTGCAGAGGAGAGCAGTTTTAGTGTAGCAGCAGTGACTGTACATTACACTAGTCTTGGTCTGTTTGTTGTGAGGGAAGGGAAGGCCAGAGAGAGGCTTGCTTTCACAGGACCCCTCTACATTATTTATAAGGCCTTTTCATTAATCATTCACTGCCCTGCTGATAGCAGTAATCTAGCTGTGTTTTTTCATTACTCTGAGAAGCCCAGTCAGAACTGTTTACTAAGCAAAATGGACCTTTGCATATATTTGCGTGCCTGATTTCTAAAGTGACCATCTTCTAGTCTTTAGTTGCTGTGTCTTTCCATGTTTGAATTAACCATTATCTCTTTTCTGTCTCTGTAGCTAGGTTTCCATCCAATTGGCGACAGATTTGCGAATATTCTAAAATCTGCATAAAGAAAATATGCACTTTTTCCCACCAGTGGTGTGTTTCCACCATACAAAATGTCCTTATGTACTTAAAAGTTTTTATGTACCAAATAAAAATCGAAGGTTCAATATGTTTCCATCGCATTTTTAACTCTACCGATAGATTTGTAACAAAAACTGTTGCGTTAAATAACAAATGTGCCCACTCTGTTCTTGGCATGTGCGCTCTAGCCAACAGCTCACAGATACAATCAAATCAAATCAAACTTTATTTGTGACATGCGCCGAATACAACAAGTGTAGACCTTACCGTGAAATGCTTACTTACATGCCCTTAACCAACAACGCAGTTCAGAAAATATTTACCTAATAAACTAAAGTAAAAATTTATAAAAAGTAACACAATAAAATAACAATAACGAGACTATATACAGGGGGTACCGAGTCAGCGTGCGGGGTACAGTCGAGGTAATTTGTACATGCACATCATAACTTATTTTCATCTGTAGCCTAATAAACTGCAAGGTTTCCCGAGTCGTAGTGGGAGGACCACACACCATGTCATCGTGTAATTCCAAGTTTACTTCGATATGATGGTTGTTATATCAATATTTGTGCATAACGGGGTTTCCATCGTAATTGCGTGCATAATACATTTTACAGACACAAAAAGATCCCACCATGTCGAACAAACAAATGATCTGTCGGCATTTTTGAAATTGTACCCCCTGTATATAGCCTCGTTATTTTTCTTTATTTAACTAGGCAGAACAAATTCTTATTTACAATGACAACCTACCCCAGCCAAACCCTAACCCGGACAACGCTGGCCCAATTGTGCGCCGCCCTATGGTACTCCCAGTCATGGCTGGTTGTGATACAGACTGGAATTGAACCAGGGTCTGTAGTGAAGCTTCCAGCACTGAGATGCAGTGCCTTAGACCACTGAGTCAGTCAGGAGCCCCATTTATTCTTAATTTTACTTAATTTGTTTCATTCTTTCTCTCTCTCCCTCTCCCTTTCTTACCATCTCACACCAACCCCTCCCCCCACATCTCTCTCTCTCTCTCTCTCTCTCTCTCTCTCTCTCTCTCTCTCTCTCTCTCTCTCTCTCTCTCTCTCTCTCTCTCTCTCTCTCTCTCTCTCTCTCTCTCTCTCTCTCTCTCTCTCTCTCTCTCTCTCTCTCTCTCTCTCTCTCTCTCTCTCTCTCTCTCTCTCTCTCTCTCTCTCTCTCTCTCTCTCTCTCTCTCTCTCTCTCTCTCTCTCTCTCTCTCTCTCTCTCTCTCTCTCTCTCTCTCTCTCTCTCTCTCTCTCTCTCTCTCTCTCTCTCTCTCTCTCTCTCTCTCTCTCTCTCTCTCTCTCTCTCTCTCTCTCTCTGCCTTTACTTTTCACTCTCTCCATCCCCCTTCTCCCTCTCCCTCCTCCAGTCTCTCCTCTCCATCCCAGGCTCGCCCTTCATGTCGCGCCACAACAGCCGCAGCAGCATCTTCAGCTTCAATAAGGGCCGCCCTCCCAAGGACGTGGGCTCGGAGAACGAGTTTGCCGACGACGAACACAGCACGGTGGAGGAGAGTGAGGACCGCCGGGGCTCCCTGTTCATCCCCTACCGCCGCAGCAGCTACAGCGGCTACAGCCAGGGCTCGTCGCGCCTCATCAACCCACTAGCGCCCCACATTGGAGGGAAAAGGAACAGCACGGTGGACTGCAATGGCGTAGTGTCACTCATCGCTCACCAGCCCGGCGGGAGCCTTCTGCCTGAGGTGAAAATAGATAAGGCAGCCACTGACGACAGTGTAAGGACATCCATAAACAGTTTATAGGCATGATGGAGGTTGCTCCTGCCCTGGTCTCTCCAGCTTCTTTCTCCTCTTTTTCCTTCTCGCCTTTCATTTCGGTCCGGTTTCCTCTCTCTCTCTCATTCTCTCCCTCTCTCTATCTCTCTTCCCCTTCTCTCTCTCTTTCTCTTTCTTCCTCTCCCCTCCCCTCTCTCTCTCTCTCACTCTCTTTCCCTTCTCTGTCCCTTCTCTGTCCTACCTTCTCATGAATTGCTCAGCACTCACAGCCTTATTACACCACTCCAATGTTTAGTCTTTATTTCTCCCCGCCCCCCTCGCTTCAGCTGCTCTGAGTGGCTTCCACCAATGAAAAACAACAGATTCCTGGCCTCCATTATACCATAGTAACCTATCTATTAGCCTATAAGTCAGTTTAAAATCCTCCTGAATACAAGTCTCTCTAAGAACCTATCTAACAAACAGATAGCTCTCCCTAGGATGCCGTGCCCCATCCACAACAAGCATTACTAGAAACTCTCCCTCTTAATCTGGCCTCTTCCCAAGGATTTGCAAATTCAAGACCAGTTTATTCTGTCTGTCTTTCAGCACAATTTCTCCACCTCTCTTTTGTCCACCGCCCCAAGCTACTGGAGGTGCAATAAAACATAACCTTTTCCCAATAACAGTATTCTTCCTCATCCTAGTTACACTAAAACAAAGGTGCTAGTTAGTACCAAAATTTTGTCCCTGTTTATAAAAATGTGTATGGTTCTTCATTACACTGTTAAATATTTCCCGGCTACTGGTTGCAGAGAAAATAAGGTAACTATACAAAAAGAGAATGTATTTGTAGAGCTGGATTAAGGTATTATTGCTGTAAGGGACAGTATGCTTTTGTATTCTGATTACTTTGGAGTAAACCTGACTTGGGATTTGAACTCACAACCTCTCAGTTGCCAGCGACCTTACTTTCCTGCTATGCCACTGTGTCTGCAGGTACTATAGAGATTGTTAAAAGATTAGGACCAGTAGATATTCTGTCATTTGTCCCTATGGGGGAACCCTTTTGGGTAATCAAAAGGGGACAATGCGCTCTCCCAGAAGCTTGGCTGGTGCATAAAACCCGCAAATTCAGACAAACAGAAGGTGTGATGGGTCCGCATTCAAAAAGATGTAGCATTTTCACTACATAGCAAACACAGACGTTTCGGCTTTGCAGCCTTCTAGATGGGGACGTTCAAGCGTCACACAGTCGACTACAAGGAGCAGAACGTCTACACCTGTCTGTCCTAGAATTTTGATAATAATTCTAAGCAGCATTTGTAGGGAACAACCAATAAGCAGCAGTTGCTTCTATTCAGGGTTGCCACTTATCTGATGTGGCTTCTCTGGTCTGCCAGAATTATAGGGTATGGGAGTGGGCACAAAGGGTAATTGAGGGCATCAGGTGTGAACCATTCATGAATCAATTGCCTTAGGTGTCTGCTCACTTGGATGAATCATATCAATTCATGAGATAGCTTACCACAAAGGACATCATGCACAGCCGTTCATAAATATGTGGGGCTAACTTATAAACGATATGCAAAATCTGATATGGGCAGTGTTCTTGTATAACAGTCTATATTTGGCCTATAGCAATCTAGTTCTTCTTTTAAACTATGTGGAGATCACAGGAGATTGGTGATACCTTAATTGGGGAGGACTGGCTCGTGGTAATGGATGGAGCTGAATGAATGGAATGGTATCAAACATGGTTTCCATGTGCTTGATGTCATTCCTTTTGTTCCATTCCAGCCATTACTATGAGCTTTTCTCCCTTCAGCAGCCTCCACTGGTAGATCTACATAATTTAATTTAAATATCCACATGGCTTCCCATTGGAGTAATCTGTTGTCATAATCACCTCTGCATGGTGGATCCACTTTTTCGATCCCGACACAATGCAATTCATTAATCAAATGATTTTGTGTCTCGCAACTGGCAAGGTGATATCTTGACATCTGATAGTGGATTTATGTGCTTCAAGGCGTACTTTCCAAGCGCGGGATGTTTTTCGAATATCAATCTTATTGCAAGAACACTGTAGCATATAAATAACTTATTTAGTAGAGCAAGTTATACATTACTTTATCTCATCGTTCCTAGAAGTCTTAGGGCATACAACGTTAGAAAATGTCCTTATGGTGCTACATGAGATACATGATCTACAGGGGAAGCATCCTTTTATGAATGCCCCTTTTCTCTCTCTGACCACATCTGATTTAACCAATATCTTTGATAGATTTCTTGATCGTTTATAGGTGAATAAAGGTGGATTCTGGAAGGCAGAATTTAAAGAGGAGTCTGATGATAGTAAATGCCAGTGTTTATTTTACAGAAAACAGTTTGAACATGAATAGGATTTGTGACTGTATACAGTACAATCCTTTGTTTAAAACATCAAATTTGTTCACTAGAAAGCTGTAGTTAAAAACTACATTCTCTCGTGGAGCATTGTTGCTTTGAGCATCTTCGTTTACCTCATTCCCCCATCCTCTCGTACCTCTCCTTGTGCGTCTTTGTCTTTGGCATGTGTGCGTTTGGAACGTTGCAGGGGCAGGGGGACCAAAAAAGTATTTCTGGATCTGGAGGATGAAGAATACATCGCTGCGGTGGAGGATTCATTGGATTCTGATGCTCTGGCCTGTTGGGTGGGACGATGTCTGCGAGTGCTTGGGTTTCTCGGACAGCCAGGTGTAGACGTTCTGCTCCTTGTGGTCGACTGTGTGGCGCCAGTTGGGTCACACACAACCCAGAGCAGAAGACTAGAAGCATGGCTTAGTAGGGCCGTGGTGTTCAGATAGCTATTTTTGGACACCCGTGAGAGTAAATGTAATTCTGGTTAATCTTTTCAACAGAACAGATGAACCGGAATTAAATTTACTCTCACGGGTGAGTTGGACCGCAGAGTGAAGGGAAAAGCAGCCAACAAGTGCTCAGTATATTTGGGAACTCCTTCAAGACTGTTGGAAAAGCATTCCAGGTGAAGCTTTTTGAGAGAATGCCAAGAGTTTGCAAAGCTGTCATCAAAGCAAAGGGTGGCTACTTTGTAGAATCTAAAATATATTTTGATTTGTTTAACACTTTTTTATTTACTACATGATTCCATATGTGTTATTTCATAGTTTTAATGTCTTCCCTGTTATTTTACAGTGTAGAATAGTAAAAATAAAGAAAAACACATGAGTAGGTGTGTCCAAACTTTTGTCTGGTACTGTAGATACAGCACAAATTACTGCTAAATATGAAAACATTCTGCCAAAACAATAAATAGACCGGTAGCTTATGTAAAATATTTGACAGTATGGGTAGGCTACAGTATCGCTGTGGGATAGAAGCACGACATCATTGCCTATTTCATCCCAGAGCCTATACCAAGGCAGGACATAGAAACCTAATAATATATTGATGAAATAAATATTGAACAACAATTTGTCTTTTGCATGCCGTGGCCTAATGCAAATTGGCCTCGTTCCAGCAAATAAAGGGTGTTATTTTCACCATAAAAGGTGAATGGAGGGCGTTTTCCAGGCAGAGTTTTAATGCTCATTTTACATCAGATCTCATTTATAATGGCAAATGTGCGTATGTACGGCATGCACCAAGTTTATAAATCTCTATTTTTGTACGTAGGCTCAGACTTTACAGAAATGGCACACACAGAAATGTTATGTGAAATGTATGCAACGGTTATAAATGAGGCCCCAAGAAGTTAATGTTTATTTTTCAACAATTTACTGTCAGCTTGCTGCAAGTAATTATTGTAAAATTCAGGGTAATTTACTGTGGCTGATCTCTGTCATGTTCACTGACTAGATATGGTGATACGATATGGTAGGAAGGTCAGTGCTGCCAACCAAGGATCCCAAGGGTGCTCGCTACAAATAATGCTTTAGTAATTATCAACTAATGTTAAGCTATATTGTAATCAACAAAGTTCAGTGAAAGTACAGTAAGTTACTGGAAGCTAGTTGCAAGTAAGTTACTTGCAGTTACTGCACTGTAAAACAATCCTGTTTTTTTACGGTAACTTACTGGCAGCCAGATACCTTAAAGTTACTGTGAAAAAAAGTTTACAATAATGTACATTTAAACCAAAGTTTCTTTGGAATTTCTTCAGATTTTTTTTTTTTTTACAGTAACATACAGTTATCTGGCTGCCTTTCTAACATATATATTTTTTTAGTGTATGTCTATTGGCAACTTTCAAGCAACTAACTGCCATTAACTTACTCTGAAATGCACAGTAACCTCTTATCAGTGCATCTCTTTATGGTCACATTCTCTTACAACAATTGCAGAACTGACAGTGTTAAAAGGTGCTCAACCTTTGACGACTTAACCATCAACCACTTAAACTGACACAACACTTCCACTGACGGTTGGCACAAATACCTCAAATTCAGTAATTTGTTTTTTTACCATGAATTCACTACAACCAGTACCTGTACTGTACCATCAAATTACCGGAACTTTTTTTACAGTGTACCAATTAATGGCATAAAGGAAATCATGGTGGACAGGGAAAGAACAGGATAGTTCTTCACAGCCTTCACAGCAGTTAAGAACACTTCATGAGCAGTACAAACCCTAGATGAAAAATTCTTACACATATCACCCTCACCCCTTGACAAAGAATCCCTCAATAACTTTTTTTTTGTGTGTAGCATGGTAGTTTGAAAACCCCTTACTTCTCTCCAAGCCAAGCGTTTTACCTACTCTCCAAACGTAGCATGGTACAGTGGCTGTCTTGACTTCTCTTTTCTTATTAGCTATATGCCTGCTCTTGCATGGAGGTTTGGGAAGGGGATACAGCTGTTATACGTTTTGGGTGGGACAGAACGGTTTGATTAGAGTGGGATAATGTTGTAAGGAATGGGGCTTAGTGGTATTTTTAGTGTCTGGTGTATGGCATAGGGTTTTCGTGTCTGGTGTGTGGGATAAGATTGGGTGTTGGTCTCTCTCTCTCTCTGGTTTAAGCATACCGTGTGTCAGACACAAAGGCTAGGGTTAGTGATCAGAATGGTTTCAAGATGTAGTGTTTGTGTAAGGCTTCTGATGGGTGTTTGTGTGTGTGTCCTCTCCCTGAGCGCAGACCACAGAGGTGGAGGGGAAGAAGAAACACTCGGGCTCCCTGATGGTCTCTGTGGACCAGCTCAGCCGCAACAAGGACCGGACCAACAGTGTGATGAGCGTGGCCACACATACACACTCACATACTCTGCTGGAGGGTACGGAACTCATACACACTCACACACACCGGTGGAGGGTACAGTTACCTCTACACACACTCTCACACACACACCCACTGGTGGAGGTTACAGAACTCACACTCACTCACACACACTGGTGGATGGTACGGCTGCCTCTGTCCTCACATCCAACCTCTCACCTTTCAACCCCTTCCCATTTAGCCCTGCCTTTTTGCAATATACTTACCTGACCACCAGACAACCAGCCTTTATAGCACTGGGTCTTTTTTGTGACTCTTTTCCTCCCTCTCCCTCTCTTTCACTCTCTCTCTCTCTTTTCCACACTCCCTCTTTTCCTCTTATTCACGCTTTACCATTTTCTCTCTCTCTTTCACGCTGTCTCCCTCTCCTTCTCTTGGTTTCTTCTCTCTTTCACTCTCTCTCTCTCTTTTCCACACTCCTTCTTTTACTCTTATTCACGCTTTACCATTTTCTCTCTCTCTTTCACGCTTCTCTCCCTCCCCTTTCCTCATACAGAGCTAGAAGATTCTCAAAGGGCATGTCCATCATGGTGGTATAAGTTTGCCAACCTCTTCTGTGTGTGGGACTGCTTTCCGTTCTGGCTGAAGATCAAGTATGTGCTCAACCTGATCGTCATGGACCCTTTTGTAGATCTGGCTGTCACCATCTGTATCGTCCTCAACACCCTCTTCATGGCCATGGAGCACTACCCCATGACTCCTCGCTTTGATGAGACGCTGTCAGTGGGCAATCTGGTGAGAAACAGTCAAGTGGACAGTGTTTAGTGTGTAGGGTACCACAGGAGTGTGTCAACATGTGATTGTCATGTTTCTCACATCCAATTATTTCTCTCTCATACTTGGCTCTCTACCTCTGCTCCACATCTCTCTCTCTCTACCTCTCTCTCTCTCTACCTCTCTCTCTCTGTCTCTTTCTTACTCTCACTGTCTCTACCTGTTCTGTCCATGCTGTGAGGATGAAAGTGTGGTACAGATCCATCAGAGCACTTCTTTGCAGGTTTAATCAGGCCCTTTCTTACACGCACGCACGCATACATACATGCACTACACTCTACCCTTTGAAGGGAATTCATAAAAAACTCTGCTCTATTTTAAAGCAACCAGCTTGCTCCCCTTTTCTCACCACAGCAGCTATCTCAGTTTCTCTCCCCAAAATTTGTCTCTCTCTTTCTTGCCACATTTTCTTCTCTGTCTCTCTCTTCCTACTGATTTAGCAGTTTTAACATGGCAGGACAGGAGTATGTCCAGGGGGTGGCAGGGTTGGTTGGTTAGGGGATACATTAAAGTTTAATGTAACATGATCGATCGCTACCTTGCTAAGTGGAGCATACTGCTTGGTAAGGTATGAGGCTGTTGTGTGAGGAGAGGTTAGAGGGTATATGTGGTGTCCACTTGCTCTCAGATATCTCAGTTCAGTAGCAGAGTCCCTGACCTGCCCGTGTGAGGTCAGAGGAATTGGTGTGGTGTAAGGGGTGAGATAGGAAATGAGGTCACAGAGATTGGCGTGGTGTCAGCAGCTATATGGGAAATTAGGTTACAGATGTTGGCATGGTTTCAGTGGTGGTGCAGGATGAATCATTGAGTGTTCTCTGCAGTGATGATTGGGCACATTATCAAGTATTGGGCACATGATCCGGTATTGGGCATAGGCCCACCAACATGCCATCATACAAACCTCCCTGTGTGTGTTCATGTGTGCATGTGTGTGGCACTGCTCTATGACCTTGTCCTGCCAGGACAACCTTCACCAGCACTGAGACTCCAATCTATTTTTAATCAGCACTACATCAAACAAAATGCAAGATATTTTTCACATTTCACTCTCAAATTTCTGTATTTAAGCAGAATTTAAGCAGAAGTTCTCCGTGATCTTAACCTCCATGTTCTGCATCACAGCATAGCACACACAGATCAGAACTCTCAGGTACAAATCTTGAGCAGACATTTTCTGGTTTCTATCAGAGATCAGAATGATATGTTATAATATACTACACACTTGGTTCTATATTCAGATGTAGTATCTCAATTTGATCACTCTGTTGTCGCAGAGACTTTTCCTGCGCTGCAGGAATTTCAAATAAGTCTTGAGATTTACATAAATTCACTGAAAACATGCAGTTCTCTTTCTTTCACTAGATCTCACACCTAAACTATAGTCTAGCCTATCAAAACGAATTTCCCATTAGAAATGATTAAAACTGGTCAAATCAAGATCTGAAATCTGTAGTGCCAAATAAGAGTTCTTTGACTTGTAACGATAGCGGATCCATTTTTGGTGCTATATAGAACACCATTTTGAAGGTTCTATAAAGAACCATGATCATAAGGTTCTAAATGGAACCTGTATGGTTCTATAAAGACAACACATTACTTTGCAGCAAACCTGCTTGCACCAATCCCACACTGTAAATATAAAAGGTTGATTCAACATACAATTGTAATGCAACCAGCTGCAATATGATTGTGAGTTTACTCAACATTTGGGCATATAGTTGAACCAACATACAAAATGCTTGCTTGCAAAATTATGTGTAATTATGGGTTCACAGTGAAGCTCTGAAAGCTATTGTTATTTTCTGAATTATTATTTATTTATTTATTTGTTGACATGGTCCAAAAGAACCTTCAAGCATAGATTGGTAACTTTTTTCCTAATTTGGCACACAGAAACTAGAGGCCATGAGTAACTTGGTCAAAAAGAATGGCACCGATTGGCCAAAAGGTGGAGCTGTTATAAGCAGTCTCACTTCCATCGCCCTGTTTGACCTAGAGACTTGAATGCCTCATGCTTAACAAATTTGCCTCAAGGACCCACAAGGTCCATCAGGATAGATTTATCGCTATCTTGGACATTTTGGAAAACCTTTGAAAAACGTATTCTCATGAACCAGAAGTCCAAATAACACGCAATTGGGTATGTAGGACCATGGTACATCTTTAAACATAGTTTGAGAAAAGGGATTGGTTAAGAGATGGCTTAGGTATTGATAAATCAGGAAATCTGATTTTAAGTGTCCATTTAAATCCAATCGGAATCCACTTCACAATGGTCTATCAACTTGAAACAATACCGTGATGAACTATGTTAAATTTGGCATTGATTTCTTAAAGAATAAGGAAAATAATTATAAAAAATCTTCTTCTCTTGAACTAAAAGTCAGATTCACTCCAAATTTGGTCTTTGGATTCATCACAATAGTCCCTAAAGAGTTCAAGAAGGTAGTGTTGATCCATTCAAAGATGGCCTTACTTTACCAGTAGATGCATATGAAAACATATGCTAATATATATGCTCAAATATGCTAGAAATACTTACAAAATCTTCTCAACCATAGGACCAAATGATACCAAATGAATGTAGGCCCATGGTACGTCTTAACCTCTTAGTTTGAGAAAAGCTAAGGGATTGGTCAAAAGATGGCTGAGTTATTGACAAATCAAAAATCTGATTTTACGTGTCCATTTAAAGCACTGTAAATACACTCAACAATGACCTATCAACTTGAAAATTGTCATCGCTATCATGGACATCGCGAAGATGAACCACACATAATTTGGTATTGATATCTCAAAAAACAAGGATACCATTAAGAACTTATATATGTAATGCTGATGCTCAAAATTATCTGCAATCATCATCTCCACATGAACCATTAACTCCAAATTAAATATGGCCGCACTGTGGCTATCGATGCACATTAGCACATGTGCTAATGCTACAAATACTTAAATAATCTTCTTCTGCTGAACCATAAGTCAGATTGACTCCAGATTTTATTTTATTTGGTATATAGACTCAATGAATTAGCCTCTAATGAATATGAATATGAGTATGATTAGTTGCTGCATTCAAAGTCGGCCACGCTACACCACTAGATGAACTGATAGGCATGGGGACTTGAAATTTGGTATGTAAACCTTATGTACAGTGGGGAGAACAAGTATTTGAAACACTGCCGATTTTGCAGGTTTTCCTACTTACAAAGCATGTAGAGGTCTGTAATTTTTATCATAGGTACACTTCAACTGTGAGAGATGGAATCTAAAACAAAAATACAGAAAACCACATTGTATGATTTTTAAGTAATTCATTTGCATTTTATTGCAAATTTCTTTTTTAAGGAAGTTTTGAGGTTCTGCTCACCTGAGTTAGAATACCTCATGATAAGCTGTATAACATACTATTTACTGCTGCTGGCACTAGTATTGCACTCAACATAGGGCCATAAACAATCAAGAAAATGCTCACCCAGAGGTGGCGCTCCTAGTGGCCCGTGATTTTTTAATCAAAGAAAAGCTGAAATCCGTTGTACCTCATTTTTACCAGCATGTCACCTGTTCAACTACAGGCGGAAAAAAATCTAGATTACCTTTAATCCACAAACAGAAACACACACAAAACTCTCCCTCGCCCTCGCCCTCCATTTGGTAAATCTGACCATAACTCTATCCTCCTTATTCCTGCGTACAAGCAAAAACTCAAACAGGAAGCACCAGTGACGCACTCAACAGTGACGAGCTCAATACAGAAGTGGTCCGATGAAGCGGATGCTAAGCTACAGGACTGTTTCGCTAGCACAGACCGGAATATGTTCCGGGATTCATCCTATGGCATTGAGGATTTTACCAGCTTCCTTAATAAGTACATTGACAACGTCGTCCCCACAGTGACCGTACATGCATATCCCAACCACAAGCCATGGATTACAGGCAACATCCACACTGAGCTAAAGGCTAGAGTTGCTGCTTTCAAGGAGCGGGTCTCTAATCCGGATGCTTATAAGAAATCCCGCTATGCCCTCCGACAAACCATCAAACAGGCAAAGCGTCAATACAGAAGTAAGATCCAATCTTACTACACCGGTTCTGACGCTGGTCGGATGTGGCAGGGCTTGCAAACTATCTCTATACCAGGCGGTGTCAGAGGAAGGCCCTAAAAATGCTCAAAGACTCCAGCCACCCAAGTCATAGACTGTTCTCTCTGCTCCCGCATGGCAAGCGGTACCAGAGCGCCGAGTTTGAGACCAAAAGGCTCCTGAACAGCTTCTACCCCCAAGCTATTAGACTGCTGAACAGTTAATCAAATGGCTACCCGGACTATTTTCAATGACCCCCTTTTTATTAGCACTGACTCTCTAGCACTGGCTCTATGCACACTTACTGGACTCTATCATATTTTTACTAACTCAAGAGTCATGATTCGTTTTTTTGGAGTGACTCGTTTGTTTTAGTCGTTCGTTTGACCTGCTGGGCGTAATGCAATGAGTCCTAAAGCAGGATTGATACATGCTCTTCCGACTCAGCAGCTCCAGAGACGTGTATGTTTAAATACATGTTCAGAACTGATAATCGATTCCATGGTTTAAGGATTGCAATTAATTGATTATTAAATGTTATGATGCACACAGCTTTGTAAAACCAAAACATCTGCTCAACGAACTCGAGAACGAAATTTTTGGTGGGCTGCAGTTCGCAAATGATATTGTAGCGACCCGCACAGACAGCGGTGTGTTATGTGGTAGGCTATTAGTGGGTTGTGTTGTACTCACCAGTGTTTGCGGGGTCCGACATGCCAATCAACCTGCTATCTGCCAGTCACGGGGATGCCTGGAATGTTCTGATGCCGGGCATCCTGGTGGTTGGCGGAGTGGCGTGGAGGGGGGTTGGGCAGGGGGATGGAGCATTGGAAGTTAAGACCAGGTTTAGCCATTGTTCTCTCTCTTACGTCTGGGCTTCACAAGAGAAGGTCACGGTTGGCTTGTGGGGTATCTTTCGTTTATTTGGCATGGGCTACGGCCAAACAGTAGCCTGTGTAAAGTTGGGTTAATAAACCATCAATTCGTAAACTCAACCCTCTGTCTGGACAATTGTTCCTTTATGATCTAGTCAGGTCATTACAATATTGTGCTTATCACCCTCATGGCAGTCAAGCAATGCATTTCATCAAGAGTCGATCACAATCTAGTCCGGTTGTAGCCACAATTAGACCTTGTTTCAAATGTATCAAGAAGTAATCTTATTTGTATGCCGAGCAATCAACAAATGTAGCCTACATCGTTCAAAAAGCACACTATTGCAAGTCTCAGTCACAAATGGCAGCTCCAATAAGCCCCCTATGGTGAACGATATGTGAACAAGTTTTCAGTTCATTGTTCGCCGGTAGAGATCCTATGTGCTCTAGGCATTACTGACTCAAATGAATGAAATTAGTCAAATTATTTGTTATTTTGACTGAACGAATCGAAAAGATCAGAGTCAGTAAAAAGAGACAAACTTGACATCACTACTGTCATCCTGTCACGCCCTGACATTAGTTATCTATGTTTTCTTTATTATTTTGGTTAGGTCAGGGTGTGACGAGGGTGGGTATGCTTGTTTTGTATTGTCTAGGGTTTTTTGTATGTCTATGTGTAGTTGCCTGTCAGCACTCATTTGTATAGCTTCATGGTTTGTTTTGTTATTTTTTAATTAGTGTTCATTCTTATAATAAAGATGATGTTCGCATACCACGCTGCGCCTTGGTCTCCTCCTTTTAACGGCCGTGACAGAAGAACCCACCACAAAAGGACCAAGCAGCATGAAAAGGAGGAGCAGCATTTTATGGAGAAATGGACCTGCGAGGAGATACTGGATGGAGTAGGACCCTGGACGCAGGCGGGGGAGTATCGCCGTCCGAAGGAAGAAATAGAGGCAGCGAAAGCAGAACGGCGATATTACGAGGAGAAATACAAACAAGGCAAGCACGAGAGGCAGCCCCAATAATTATTTTGGGGGGGGCACACGAGGAGATTGACTGAGTCAGGTTGGAGACATGAGCCAACTCCTCGTGCTTACAGTGGGGAGCGTGTGACTGGTCAGGCACCGTGTTATGCAGAAATGCGCACGGTGTCTCCAGTTCGCATTCATAGCCCGGTGCGCTCTATTCCAGCTCCTCGCATTTGCCGGGTTAGAATGGGCATCCAGCCAGGACGCATTGAGCCAGCTCTACGTTCCAGATCTCCAATGCGTCTCCACGGCCCAGTGTATCCTGTGCCTCCTCCCCACACTCGCCCTGAGGTGCGTGTCCCCAGCCCGGAACCACCAGTGCCGGCACCACGCACCAGGCCTCCAGTGCGCCTCCAGAGTCCAGTACGTCCTGTTCCTGCTCCTCGCACTCGCCCTGAGGTGCGTGTCCTCAGCCCGGTACCACCAGTTCCAGCACCACGCATCAGGCCTCCAGTGCGTTTCCACAGTCCAGTACGGCCTGTGCCTCTTCCCCGCACTCGCCCTGAGGTGCGTGTCCTCAGCCCGGTACCACCAGTTCCGGCACCACGCATCAGGCCTCCAGGGCGCTTCCATAGTCCAGAGCTTCCAGCGACAGTACCCAGTCCAGAGCTTCAGGCGACAGTACCCGGTCCAGAGCTTCCGGCGAAAGTACCCAGTTCAGAGCTTCCGGCGACAGTACCCAGTCCAGAGCTTCCGGCGACAGTACCCAGTCCAGAGCTTCCGGCAACAGTACCCAGTTCAGAGCTTCCGGCGACAGTACCCAGTCCAGAGCTTCCTGACTTTTAAGCTGTATTTTTGTTCACAAAACGTACTAACATCGGTACACATATAATCCATGGTATACAAGAATGTACCCTTATTCTCTTGGGGCATTCATTGGGACCTTTTCATCTGCAGACAGGGTTTTACGGCTCTCTGTGCATTATACACAAATTAGAAAGCGCTGAATATTATGTTGCTATATCTTTCTGTCCTCAGTTTTTCTTGCTAAGGATTGGAACTGGAGAATATTTTCATAATGTCCTCCCACAAAGGTACCCGGTCTATCCAGAGTATCCTACTCTCCCTTCTGACAGCTGTAACTGCTAGCTAATCCTTTCACACTCTTCCATGGCTGTTAGCTAGCTACCTAGCTACAAATGCATTTAGAGTTACAACAAGATATTATATTAGCTAGCTATCTTGATATAACTCTAAATACAACAAACAATTCTGAATATCAACCTGCAATAAAGCAGGCAGGGAAAGATGGGAATGATGGGCGTGGTTTTGAGCAAACATACTTTTGTAATTTTTCTCAACAAACTTGTTCAAATTAGCTCACATAGAGCAGAGTATGTTGAGTAAACACAACATGTTATCTCAAATTCTTGTCCATTTGAAGTCCACTATAATCACATATTTAGCTGATTAAGCCATTGGTTAAATTGGCTTTTTTTCAGTGTTACCTTCCAAAGGCAATCATGAATGTGTAATTTTTGCTCACATCAAGTTTGTTGAGTAGCTTACATTCTTGTCCCTTTGAAGTCCACTCAACTCACAGAATAATAATGATTAAGGAATTGCTTAAGTTGGCTTTTTTACAGTGCATGTAATTAGAGTAAAATACTGTAAAATAAAAAAACACATCTCCCTCAATGAATTTAATTAATTAATTAATTCATTACAATTACAGTAGCATTTACTTGTTTATGGTATAATACTGTGTGTCATTGGTTACTGTACTTACTTGCCACTAGCTGCCGGTACTGTCAAATTCACAGCAACCCCTTTACAGTCTAAATTGCACCCTTGAATTGAAATTCAATGAATCTCCTGAATTTAGGTGGGGTTGACCCCAACCCTGTGTGTTACAGTGGTAGCTTGACCCTAGGATCTGACTGTTAACCTCTTTCTCTCTTTGCACTTACAGGTTTTCACTGGTATCTTTGCTGGTGAGATGTTTGCCAAGCTGGCTGCCATGGATCCATACTACTACTTCCAGGAGGGCTGGAATTGTTTTGACAGCTTCATCGTGACCCTCAGTTTAGTCGAGCTGGTATTGGCTGACATTGAGGGTCTGTCTGTGCTCAGGTCATTCCGATTGGTGAGTAAGAAAAGTGGTGTGGACTGGAATGAGGGAGCATAATGATAACCATCTATGACATTGATGTCCAGACAGTTTACCAATGGTGGGGTGAAGGGTTCACTCTGCAGCAGAGTTAGCTTGACTTGACTAATGCTCAAATTCTCAAACAGTATGATTAACCACCTCAAATCTGTCTCTCCTACCCTCCCTCCCTCTCTGTCTCTTGTCTAGCTGAGAGTGTTTAAGCTGGCCAAGTCGTGGCCCACACTCAACATGCTCATCAAAATCATTCATTCTTCTGTGGGAGCCCTGGGAAACTTGACCTTGGTGCTGGCCCTTATCGTCTTCATCTTCGCCGTGGTTGGCATGCAACTGTTTGGAAAGAACTACAAGGACTGTGTTTGTAAGATCGCAATAAGCTGTAAGCTGCCCCGTTGGCACATGAATGACTTCTTTCACTCATTTCTCATGGTGTTTCGAGTTCTGTGCGGGGAGTGGATCGAGTCCATGTGGGACTGCATGGAGGTGGCCGGCCAGAACATGTGCATGATCGTCTTCCTGATGGTCATGGTCATAGGCAACTTGGTGGTAAGAAAAACAACAATTGAAATATCCATAATCGAGTAGCAGTTTCTTGCATACCCTACCTGTGAAGATCAGGCCTCTCTTCACTTAGTGAATTGGAAGCAAGTAGCATTTCTGCATCCACATCCACATGTTACTATGGTTTGTGCATTATAATTTTGGTCTGGTGAAGCCTGATATCAGTTAGTTTGCGGTTAGTGACACATCTGCTAAGACCTGCTCTCTGTGCACGGCCCTCTCCCCAGGTGTTGAACCTTTTCCTTGCCTTGTTGCTGAGCTCGTTCAGCGCAGACAACCTGGCACCTTCAGACGATGATGGAGAACAGAACAACCTGCAAATAGCCGTCGGTCGAATAAAGACGGGGATTGCCTGGGCCAAGGTCTTTGTAGCCGAGGTTATGAAGAAGGTATGCTGTGATGACATGTCCTCTATGTTCTGTTATGTATGACATCACTCTGATGTCATAGTGGTGTTGTTTCTTTGTTGTTTTAACAACACCAAGACAAACTCTTTCACAATGTACTTGAACGTCAGTATTTGTTTCCTGACTGATTTTAAATCTGATTCTGATTGCAAATCTGATTCTGATTGCAAGGAGGAGGAAGAAGCAGAGGATGAGCAGAAGCATCTTGATGAGTTTGACGAGAAGCTTAACTGCATCGCAAACCAGAAGGGCATAGACATCAACCGCGAGCTGGACTACATCAATGGCACTACCAGTGGTATTGGCAGCAGCGTGGGCAAGTACATGATCGACGAGGACCACATGTCTTTCATCCACAATCCCAACCTGACCGTGTGCGTTCCCATTGCGGTCGGGGAGTCAGACTTCGATAATCTCAACACCGAGGACTTCAGCAGCGAGTCGGATGCGGAGAACAGCAAAGACGTGAGTATGGAGGGATGGGTGTGATATATTCTTTCTATGCTATTTAAAAATAGAAATGGTTGGGGCATGGGGTTATATAAGAGGGGAGGTTGATGGTTGAGGAAGGTGGTTAATCGGAAAATGGGAAGGGGGGTTTTGGGTGCTTGATTAGGTGGAAGGTTTGACGGAGTTCTGTTGGAGGTTTAGGATAAGTTGTGAATTGAGTTGTTGAGACCTTATCAAATATAGTGGTTACATAATCTTCTATGAATTGGAGTGCATTAGCATCCACTCCTCTAAGATCGCTCATACTTCTGACTTCTTATATGTTTTTTGTAGGTTTTCACATATTCTATATGCATTAACTAGCTTCGAGTAGCTGAATATGTCTTCCCTACATAGCCGCAAAAGTGTGACAGATTCATATTTCTCAAAAACAACTTTATTTCAAAGGAGTGCTATACTGCACATGTGCAGTTTGGCACAGCTCGTTAACTTGAGATGATCACGTGTTTCTACGTAGCTAGCTTGGTGACCATTACACTGCTAGCTAGCGTGATCAAGGGTTTGTATTAGAATGGCAGTTAGAAATGTCTCTTTCTGTACAGAATTTCTTTGATTTAGCTAAATCTTACCTAACTAAACACGCTAGTTAGCTATCTAGCACAACTAACACAATGTATTTTGCAAACCTAGATAGCTAGGTACTGAAACAAATGCAACGGATCTGTAACTCAAATCAGAAATCACAACAGGATTAGCTTATACTAATCAAAAGATACAGTTATTTTAGTAATCGCATCGTCTTTCACAAGTTGAACCGTGGCTAATGTGTTTGCCTTTATCCGTCACCGGCTCTCCTGATGAGTAGAAGGAGGTAATGTATACACTTTTGTTAGCAAATGCAAGCTACAATACGCCAATGATGAGACTGTGACCATAGAAATATAACTCCTAGAAGTGGAATAGCCCCTCAGACCATGGCAATTTGACAGCCCCTTATGGGTACACTCAATATGGCTGACATTGTATGCTTAATTGCCACGTTAACATGGAATGTTCATTAAAATGATGCTGTGGCTTTATAATGTCAATTGTGTTGACTGTTAATAAAGCACAAATTGAATGCTGTACTTCCAGCTTTATTTTCTGATCATGGGTACTCTAAAAATGGCCGCCAGTCTTCCCATCAATGACCCATTGACTTGGATGTCCGTTCTAGGAATTATATTTCTATGACTGACTTTGAAGGTAATGTATAGCTACATTTATGTTAGCTAATACAAGCTACAATACGGTAGTGATGAGAAAGAATGACTTTGTGACTAAATAGGATTTAGCAAGGTGTGTCAACAAAGTGCTTACTTTCACTTGCGCATCTTCTAATGGTTAACTAGAAATAGTTAACACACTCCAGAAAACAAATCAATCAGAGGAAATATTTATTCCTTTTTGCAAAACATTATGCCTCAAGCTTATTATTGCGTTTGCACCCACTACTAACCAGGGGTTGGAACCATTATGGTTTCGTTCTGAACAGAACCATTATTTTTTCTTACCGTTCCACTGTTCCGAACAACAAAATAAAGTTTTGAACCGGATCGAACCCAAAAAAAGTACCGGTTTATATTGTTCCTTTCTATTCTTTTTTAAACCTCTGAAACCGTCATTTATTTACATTTAGCTCGACATTAAATTACTTCACCAATTAGTGCGGATAGAGCAGCTTGCTATGGAGCGGGTAAGCAATTTAATCTCTATAGGAAAGTCTTTAAGAGCAAATTGTATTTTGCCGTAAAAGCATGGTAAAATCATAATGAAAGACAAACACACACACACACTGTGGTGCCAGTCACAGTGTAGGGCGCGAGATGCAACTGACATTTTGCAGATGACGAGAGCACGAGAGAGGAAGGAGGAAGCTTGCCTTGAAGCGCTGGGCACATTGCTACGGGAGCAGCACCACCTGAAAAAATTGTATTAATAAAGAAAGTATTTTTTCACAAAAGTAGTGCGCTGGGCCTTTACTAGTCCTGAATTAGCGCGGGGATTTTTTTTCTTCCAGCATCATGCTTGTAATGTCGGCAGTAGGCTACAGTAACCTATGCTTCAGAGGGGAGGGGCAGATAGCCTACACACAAGTATACCCACTGGCAAAGATTTCCAGCCGGTAGGCAGACGCTGGAATAAGTTTCTGAGTGGCAGTGAGGGCTTTGCATTGGCGCTTTGTTGCGATTTTTGTGGGACTGGAAAAAATGACCAGAATGTAATAGAAAGTTATTAACCGCTTCCCATGCTTTTAAAATAACGGTTATGTCCCGGAACAGTATAGATCACTTTAGTTTCAGGTTAGGGTTCTGTTCCTCAAATCCTTTCCTTCTTTTCCAGTTTTCGGTTCTGTTCCCTGAACTGGTTCCAACCCTTGCTACTAACCACTATTGTTATCCAGCATATTCATTTTAATTAGTGTGCTTGCTTCAGCAAGATCACTACTGTTAAATAGCTGATGCAATCGCTCAAATTTTCTTCGGGAAATGTACCTTTTCTAGTTATAGATGTAGCATGATGCTTTGCAGAGTAGCCAAATACAGTGCCTTCAGAAAGTGTTCATACCCCTTGACTGATTCCACATTTTGTTGTGTTACTGACTGAATTCCAAATCTTTTACATGTTTTAAAAAAAATGTCTTACCCATCTACACTCAATACCCCATAATAACAAAGTAAAAACATGTTTATAGAAAATGTTGCATATTTATTGAAAATGAAATACAGAAATATCTCATTTCTTCACACCCCTGAGTCAATACATGTTAGAATCATCTTTGGAAGTGATTACAGCTGTGAGTCTTTCTGGGTAAGTCTCTAACAGCTTTGCACACCTGGATTGTACAATATTTGCACTTTTGCCATTTTCAAGTTTTGCCATAGATTTTAAGCCGATTTAAGTCCAAACTATAAGTAGGCCACTCAGGAACATTCAATGTAATCTTGGTAAGCAACTTTAGTGTATATTTGGCCTTGTGTTTTAGGTTATTGTCCTCCTGAAAGGTGAATTTGTCTCCCTGTGTCTGTTGGAAAGCAGACTGAACCAGATTTTCCTCTAGGATTTTGCCTGTGCTTAGCTCTATTCCAATTCTTTTTTATCTTTAAAAAAAATCTTCCAGGTCCTTGCTGATGACAAGCATACCCATAACATGATGCAGACACCACCATGCTTGAAAATATGAAGAGTGGTACACAGTGACGTGTTGTGTTGGATTTGCCTCAAACATAACACTTTGTATTCAGGACATAAAGTTAATTTCTTTGCCACATTTTTTGCAGTTTTACTTTAGTACCTTATTGCAAACAGGATGCATATTTTAGAATATTTGTATTCTGTACCTGCTTTCTTCTTTTCGCTCTGTTATTTAGGTTAGTATTGTGGAGTAGCTACAATGTTGTTGATTCATCCTCAGTTTTCTCCTATCACAGCCATTAAACTCTGTAACAGTTTTAAAGTCACTATTGGCTTCATGGTGAAATCCCTGAGCGGTGTCCTTCCTCTCTAGTAACTGAGTTATCTTTGTAGTAACTGGGTGTATTGACACACCATCCAAATTGTAAATAATAACTTCACCATGCTCAAAGGATGTTCAACGTCTCCTTTTAAATTGTTTACCAATCTACCGATGTGGTTGAATCGGTGTTTGAAATTTACTGCTCGACTAAGGGGCCTTACAGGGGCAACACAGTATGTGTTTGGTACAGAGATGGTAGAAATGATTGTGACTTGTTAAGCAAATTCTTGCTCCTGAACATATTTAGGCTTGCCATAACAAAGGGGTTGAATACTTATTGACTCAAGACATTTCAGCTTTTCATTTTTTTGAACTTGTAAACATTAAAAAAATGATATTTCCACTTTGACATTATGGGGTATGATCTCAATTGCAGCCTTTTTAAATTCAGGCTGTAACACAACACAATGTGGAAAAAGTCAAGGGGTGTGAATACGTTCTGAACATGCTGAGGCTCTTGAGATTGCAGTCTTAATGTAGTAGATGATGTAACGGCTTAAAGTGCATTTGTGTGTGTGTGTGTGTGTGTGTGTGTGTGTGTGTGTGTGTGTGTGTGTGTGTGTGTGTATGCAGTGTGTGTCTTTTTAATCCACTCATCAACACTGGACTGAGCAGTGAATATAGAGCGGTGAACACAGAGGGGCGAACACATGGAGACCTTCAGATGACCTGACGTTTCAGAACATTTGTTTAGGCATGGCAGTACCACTGGCTCTGCAGACTGACAGACAGACAGACGGACACTGCTTTGTGTATGTCAACGTGTGGGAAAGGTCCTCCTCACTCGTACCGTATGTGGATATGTTGGGGAGCTCTGATGCTTGGGTCACCTTGACCTGGTTTGCAGAGGGAAGTCATGCAGCAGCTCTAATACCTGTACCAGATTCCAGTTTTCTCCGCTACCTGTCTCCACCAACCACAAGGCTGGCTATCCTGCATCTAAGCCTGTCACAGCCCAGCCCTGCAGCGATTGGACGGACACAGAGCCCCTGTCAGACAGTCAGGGATCTGTCTGGCTGTTTGTGATACTGGAGAAAGAGAGCAAGAGAGAGGGGGAGAGAAAGAGTGTGTATGAGAGTAAGAGAGAGAAGCACAGTCTTTCTGCTGACTATTCAGGATTCTAAAATGAAGCGTCATTCATCCGTAAATTGGATTAGCTCTGTGTGCGTGCGTGCGTGCGTGCGTGCGTGCGTGCGTGCGTGCGTGCGTGCGTGCGTGCGTGCGTGCGTGCGTGCGTGCGCGTGCGTGCGTGCGTGCATTTGTCCTGGTTCACCTTGACTTATTGTTCAGCTTTGAGATGATTTATTAGGTTGGCTAGACAAGGCATATGTTTGTTTAAACGTCTCTACCTGAACATGCTGTTTGAGATCAGCCTCAATACATTTACATTGTATGCCTGTCATAGACCTATGTGTTGAATCCTCTCTCCATAACCGTTTCACTGTAATCATATCAAATAATACGGTATGATATAATATGGTCGTCGTTTGTGGCTCGACTGTTGTATTTAAGAATAAGCATTTCTTCTGAGAGTCTAAGAGTATCTTTACCGTGAGACATGAATTAAATAGCCCCGGCCTATGATCCTTCCCCCACCTCACTTTAATTAACATGTTTACCATATCAATTACCTTCTTGAGTGTCGTATGTGTTTGATCCTGAGCATTGAGTAAAAGGTTTTACCACTGGATCTAATGCTCTAGTCTATTTACATAAAGATACCTAGCAACAAATCATGCATCACTGTCAATTCTGCGTATGCATATTTATCAGTGACCAGCCCTAATAATGTAATCACTCAGCAGCCAAGGTTAATGACTAACTGGTCAATGTTGCTATTAATAATACTCACTTCAAGGCAAATAGACAAGGTTACCCACACATCCATGGTCGGAATGTAAGAGAATGTGTTAAAAATGCAGACAACATGTAACATCTAACCTCCAACTGAGACATACAGCTTTTCCTGGTTAGGTTACGTGGCCCTTAAATCATGATGCCTATGAGGTATCCACAGAAAGGGTGAGCGGGTGACTAGTGGATGCTTTTATAGGCACTGGGTACCACTGTGCAGTATCTTTGTACATACTAGCTCATAACACCACCGAATGTTCTGTGATGTTAGGAGTCTGACCCTCTCTCCTGTTGTCTGTCTCAGCTGGATGACACTAGCTCTTCAGAGGGCAGCACCATAGACATCAAGCCTGACGTGGAGGAAGTGGTGGTGGTGGAGGTTGTGGAGGAGTTCCTGGACCCAGACGCCTGCTGGACAGATGGTAACTAAGAACCCACAGAGAGACACAGGCCTCAGTCTGGCCACAATAGCACTTAGCATTTATGCTAACTGATTTCATTGTGGGCCATGGCAAGTGTGGGTCTGTGAGTGTCTGTACTCATCTTCAGTTTGTATGGCATAATGAGGCCATTTTATGGACGTGTACGTGTGTAGTCAATAGTGTGTACATGTCCTAAATGTATTTGACTGTGTCAGTAACAGTGAGTGTGTGTGCCCTCTTATCCAGAATGTGTTGCCAAGTATAAGTTTTTGTACTTGCCCATCGATCATGGCTGGGGGAAGCACTGGTGGTTCCTGAGGAAGACAAGCTACCTGATTGTGGAGCATAACTGGTTTGAGACCGTCATCATCTTCATGATCCTTCTCAGTAGTGGGGCGTTGGTAAGAATGCACACATACACATTTGTTTTACTATCCTTGTGGGGACCAAACAATTGATTCCCATTCAAAATCATATTTTTCCTAACCCTAAATATAACCCTAATCCTTAACCTAAACCTAACCCTAATTCTAACCCTAGCCCTAAACCTAACCCCTAAGCCTAAAATAGCTTTTTTCCTTGGGTGGACTTGCGAAATGTCTCCATTTGTTTTACTATCCTTGTGTGGACTTCTGGTAAAAAACAAAACACACACACTAACAGTTTATCTCATACTAATTAAGTACTGTCTTACAGTAAACCGTATCAGTTCCGACAGAACGTACTGAAATTGAATAATTAAATCGATAAATATTTTATTCCCCCATCATGCCTTTTACCTGTCTACGACTGTTTGTGATATGATTCTTGCTAATGAGCAGCAAAGGTCTGTAATGCACCAACCTTTTAATCAAAAGAATCTAGCTTAGTTTTCAGCTTTCTGGAGGACTGTAGCACAATGGTGATTCAGAATGCTTACAGTGCCTTCAGAAAGTATTCATACCCCTTGATTTACAAGGTGGGTTACAAGGTGGGATTAAAATTGATTTAATTGTCATTTTTTTTGTCAACGATCTAAACAAAATACTCCGTAATGTCAAAGTGATTTTCCCCCCCCTAACATTAGTAAAAATATTATGAAATATAAAACACTAATATATCTTGATTACATAGGTATTCAACCCCCTGAGTCAATGCATGTTGGAATCACCTTTGGCAGTGATTACAGCTGTGAGTCTATCTGGGTAAGTTTCTAAGAGCTTTGCACACCTGGATTGTACCATATTTGCATTTTTTTTAATTTTTTTTATTCTTCAAGCTTTGTCAAGTTTTCAAGCAGATTTATGTCAAAACTGTAACTAGGCCACTCAGGAACATTCAATGTCGTCTTGGTAAGCAACTCCAGTGTACATTTGGCCTTGTGTTGAAGGTTATTGTCCTGCTGAAAGGTGAATTGGTCTCCCAGTGTCTGTTGTAAAGCAGACTGAACCAGGTCTTCCTCTAGGATTTTGCCTGTGCTTAACACTATTCCGTTTATTTTTATCAAAAGAAACTCCCTAGTCCTTGCTGATGACAAGCATACCCATTACATGATGCAGCCACAACCATGCTTGAAAATATGAAGAGAGGTACTCAGTGATGTGTTGGATTTGCCCCAAACATAACGGTTTGTATTTAGGACATACATTACATTTCTTTGACAATATTTTTGCAGTATTACTTTAGTGCCTTATTGCAAACAGGATGCATATTTTACAATGTTTGTATTCTGTACCTGCTTTCTTCTTATCGCTCTGTTATTTAGGTTAATATTGTGGAGTAGCTACAATGTTGTTGATCCATCCTCAGTCTTCTCCTATCACAGCCATTAAACTCTGTAACTGATTTAAAGTCACCATTGGCCTCATAGTGACATCCCTGAGTGGTTTGCTTCCTCTCCGACAACTGAGTTAGGAAGGATGCCTGTATCTTTGTAGTAACTGGGTGTATTGACACACCATCCAAAGGTTAATTAATAACCTAATAATAATAATAATTATAATAATAATAATTAATAATAATAATTATTAACCTAATAATAATAATAATAATCAATATCTGCTTTATTTTTTTTTTACCCATCTACTAATAGGTGCCCTTCTTTGCGAGGCATTGGTAAACCTTCCTGGTCTTTGTGGTTGAATCTGTGTTTGAAATTCACTGCTCGATTGAGGGACCTTGAAGATGATTGTATGTGTGGGGTAGAGAGATTTCGTAGTCATTCAAAAATCATGTTAAACACTATTATTGCGCACAGAGTGAGTCCATGCAACTTATTATGTGACGTGTTAAGCACATTTTTACTCCTTCACTTATATAGGTTTGCCATAACATAGGGGTTGAATACTTATTGAATCAAGACATTTCAGCTTTTCATTTTTAGTTAATTTGTAAACATTTCTAAAACCATAATTCCACTTTGACATTATGGTGTATTGTGTGTAGGCCAGTGACACAAAATCTCAATACAACAAAATGTGGAAAAGGGTGTGAATATTTTCTGAATTAAAGTTTTCACATCCATTTACTTTTTCCACATTTTGTTGTGTTATAGCCTGATTTTAAAATCGATTAAATGTAGATTTTTTTTGTCACTGGCCTACACACAATACCCCATAGTGTCAAAGTGGAATGATGTTTTTCTGAATTTTTATAAATGAATTAAAAATGAAAAGCTGAACTGTCATGAGTCAATAAGTATTCAACTCCTTTGTTATGTAACCCACACATACAATTATGTGTAAGGTCCCTCAGTCGAGCAGTGAATTTCAAACACAGTTTCAACAACAAAGATCAGGGACGCTTTCGAATGCCTCGCAAAGAAGGGCACCTATTGGTAAATGGGTAAAGAATTTAAAAGCAGACATTGAATATCCCTTTGCGCATGGTAAAGTTATTAATTAACCTTTGGATAGTGTATCATTATACCCAGTCACTACAAAGATAGAGGCGTCCTTCCTAACTCAGTTGCCGGAGAGGAAGGAAACCGCTCAGGGATTTCACCATTAGGCCAATGGTGACTTTAAAACAGTTACAGAGTTTAATGGTGTAACGATAGTCATTTTCTTCCTCCTCCTCGTACGAGGAGAGGCGAGACGGATCGGACCAATACGCAGAGTGGTTAGTTTCCATAGTGATTTAATATATAACAAAAACAATATGCGATACAAAATAACTACCGTGACAGTCCCGTGTGGCGAAACACTGACACAAGAACAAACACCCACAAAACACACGTGAAACCCCGGCTGCCTAAGTATGATTCTCAATCAGGGACAACGATTGACAGCTGCCTCTGATTGAGAATCATACCAGGCCGAACACACAAAATCCCAACATAAAAATCACACATCGACAACCCACCCAACTCACGCCCTGACCATACTAAATAAATACAAAAACAAGGGAAAACAGGTCAGGAACGTGACAAATGGCTGTCATAGGAGAAAACTGAGGATGGATCAACAACATTGTATTACTCCACAATACTAACCTTATTGACAGAGTGAAAAGAAGGAAGCCTGTACAGAAAAAAATATTCCAAAACATGCATCCTGTTTAAAACCTCTCTGGGATAGGTGGGACATTAACGTCCCAAATGGCCAAAATACAGTGAAAACGCAGAGCGCCAAATTCAAATAAATTACTATAAAAATGTAACTTTCATGAAATCACACATGCAATACACCAAATTAAAGCTACACCTGTTGTGAATCCAGCCAACGTGTCGGATTTCAAAAATGCTTTACGGCGAAAGGAAACGATGCTATTATCTGAGGATAGCACCCCAGCAAACAAACACAGACAATCATATTTCAACCCTCCAGGCGCGACACAAAACGCAGAAATAAAGATATAATTCATGCCTTACCTTTGACGAGCTTCTTCTGTTGGCACTTCAATATGTCCCATAAACATCACAAATGGTCCTTTTGTTCGGATTAATTCCGTCGATATATATCCAAAATGTCCATTTATTTGGCGCGTTTGATCCAGAAAAACACCGGTTCCAACTCGCGCAACATGACTACAAAACTTCTCATAAGTTACCTGTAAGCTTTGTCCAAACATTTCAAAGTACTTTCCTAATACAACTTTAGGTATTTTTTTACGTAAATAATCGATAAAATTTAAGACGGGACATACTGTGTTCAATACCGGAGGAAAACAAAGTGGAGAGTGCTTTTCAGGTCACGCGCCTCTAACAAATATTACACTTCCCTCTACCCTCGTTCTGAACAGTGCTACTTCTTAATTTCTCAAAGGAAAAACCTCAACCAATTTCTAAAGACTGTTGGCATCCAGTGGAAGCGATAGGAACCGCAAGAAAGTCGCTTAGAAATCTGGATTCCCAATGAAAACTCATTGAAAAGAGAGTGACCTCAATTTTTTTAAATTCTGAATGGTTTGTCCTCTGAGTTTCGCCTGCCAAATAAGTTCTGTTATACTCACAGACATGATTCAAACAGTTTTAGAAACTTCAGAGTGTTTTCTATCCAAATATTTTAATAATATGCATATCTTATCTTCTGGGCCTTAGTAGCAGGCAGTTTACTTTGGACACGCTTTTCATCCGGACGTCAAATACCGGCCCCTATCCCAAAGAAGTTAAAACAAGGCACTAAAGTAATACTGCAAAAAATGTGGTAACGCAATCAACTTTGTGTCCTGAACACAAAGTGTTATGTTTGAGGCAAATCCAACATTACTGAGTACCAGTCTCAATTTTTTGGACTTCCTTACCAAGACAGTGAATGTTCCTGAGTGTCTCAAGTTACAGCTTAGACTTAAACCTGCTTGAAAATCTACGGCAAAACCAGAAAATGATTGTCTAGCAATGATCAACAGCCAATTTGACACAGCTTGAAGAATTCTGAAAAGAATAATGGGTAAATATTGTACAATCCAGGTGTGCTAAGCTCTTAGAGACTTACCCAGAAAGACTCACAGCTGTAATCACTGCCAAAGGTGATTCTATGATGAATTGACTTAGGGCTGTGTAAACTTATGTAAATTAGATATTTCTGAATTTAATTTTCAATACATTTGCAAACTTTTGTAAAAACATGTTTTCACTTTGTCATTAGGGGGTATTGTGTGTGGATAGGTGAGAACAAAATATATTTAATCCATTTTGAATTCAGGCTGTAACAACAACATGTGGAATAAGTCAAAGTCTATGAACACTTTCTGAAGGCCCTGTATGTGTTCAGGAATGGACAGAGGGGATATAGAATAGTGGGGCTGAGGTGACTATTAACCCTACAGTACAGAGAGAACCTGTTCCATCACATACAGTAGCCTACCTCCTCTTTCACTACTGTGGGCAATGACTATGTAAACACCGCACCTGAGAGCATTCAATACATTGTCATATGAGAGAGAATAACTACATTCACATAGTTTGCCATGAACATAGGGCAGTATTAACGTTAGCACAGTTGAATCCCAAGACATTAGACGCAATCAGGTGTCTGTAGAGAAGACAATACTGTATATAAAAAAGACAGCATAACACTTTTTGGAGGACTGAGACAGGATGGTCTTTGCTAATTTGACCAATTGCACCTTTAACACTATATACTGTAGTTTTCAGAGAATTCATATTTCAACAGGAAAAGCAAATGGCACAACTATCTATAACACCTTTAACCATAGAGAGGGTCATGAGTTTTTCACTTAACAGGAAAAACTCAGAGGCCTAATCATAAGACAAGATGTCCAGTCACGTCAGTGTTGTTAAGCTGCTGCTGTTCTGTTTTCCCCTCCCCCAGGCCTTTGAGGATGTGTACATAAATAAGAGGAAGACCATTAAGATTATCCTGGAGTACGCAGACAGCGTGTTCACCTATATCTTCATCCTGGAGATGGTGCTCAAATGGGTGGCCTATGGCTGGGTCAAATACTTCACCAACGCCTGGTGTTGGCTGGACTTCTTCATTGTGGATGTAAGTAACTTATCCAACTGACTCTGTTACTTCTTGCCTCCTCTTATGATTTCCTTCCTCCATCTTTCCATCCTTTATTATTTTGTGCTGGTCTCTCTTTTAATCTCTTTTCATCTCTCTTGCTTTGTCTTCATGTTCTTCTTCTCTGGCTATGTCTTTTATGTCTCTTGCTTCTCTCTCTGTCAGTCTTCGTTTTATGAGAGTTGATGAGCTTTCCTCTCCTCTTCCCAAGTTGGATTCTGTTTCCCTTCAAGCACACTGTAGCTGTAACCAGATGACTCTTTGTTCCTGATCTGAGACAACTTTGATAATAAGGGACTTGAATATCTCAAATGATGATGCTGCAGTGTGGCCATTTAGTACTGATTGCAGATGCTGGGTTATGGACATGACATCAAATCATTACCTATTGACATAGAACATTTAGCAGGCATAACAAAAATCTCCCTTCTTCCCATAAATATACTCTGTATAGTACGTAACTCAAACATTTGCCAATTCGACTGCTTTGTCAACAAAAGTCGACCAATCTTTTAAGTGGATTTAATTTAATTTAATTATATTCTTACGCTCCAGCTGAAATGTTGAAAGGCCTGGCATCATTCATTGATATTATGGCCTTTCCCGTTGTATCTCTCTACCCTGTTTATCTAACTCTATGGGCTAGTGTGTAATCTGTTGCTGTGGAGTTGACCTATCTTGTCATTGCTGTGAGTGAACTGGTGTAATATGGAATATTACAGCCTGGGATGGGAGGTGTGGTATTAGCAGTGAGTCAACAATGTGGTTTACAATAGCACTTTACTATGTAAACAACAAAGGTGAACCACCATGTGCACATAGGTGATAGTAGGGGTAGAGGGTGAAAGGCAGGACGATAAATGGGATGGCGGGGACAGTCAACAATTTTTGACATTTATCTTTAAAGAAAAATCAAAAGAAAAATGTTACACTGTCCACATGGGACACATCACAATGCCATACAAGCTCTCTTCGGTTTTGGTGTTGCAATGTGGGGGGTTTCATCCAGTGTTGCTTTGCCCAGTAACATTTTTCTACTGTTGTGTATCGAAGGCTGTGGTGTCTGTATCTTCCCCTGTCTCTGGAAGAGCAAATGTAAAGTTATATTTTGCACTTGACCTGTCCTGTTGGATGTGTTGAGTTGGGTTATGTGATGGATGGATGGTAAGTCAAGTCATGACTTCTGAGTCAACCCTTAAACTCCATTATCAACTAATGTGTTCTCAATCCTGATGGTTTATGTATGTGTTAATGTCTGTGCTCAGTTTTGTGGGAGTGTGTGTGTGTTTGTGTTTGTTTGTGTGTGTGTGCGCCTGCCTGTGCATTGTGGGTTACTCAGAAGGTGCACATCTCTCTCCTCAGTATCTATTTACAGAGCCAGAGGAGGGAGGGATGGCGGCCACTCCCCACCTTTACTACAGGGGGCGCCAAGCAGACAGAGGCTGAAGGTGACCATCACCCCAAAGAGCAACGACAGTGTAGTAGCCGAGAGGACAGTGGAAGCTTTAGCGTGCCATTAGAAAAGCCAGGGGACAGACATGGACAAAGGCTGTGTGTATATGTGATAGCGATCATTTTAATATTAAATCTACCTCTTTGAGAAAAAGAAAGCCATGGTATAGAATAGCATAGTTTCATGGGTAGTACTCAATACATTATGTATATATATCTAATGTGCATTTTCATGAATGAGTGAAACCAAAAGATCAGCTCTTTCTCAAACACAGCCTTTGTCAACAGTTCCCAGAAGAGAAGAAGTCTGTCCCTTCAGAGCTGTGATAATGTATAGTATTTGTCATTGGTAGACTCTAAATATGTTTTAGACATATTTGCGAATCCCTTTGAATGAAACTGTCCCCTGTTTCTCAATGCCCATATGACAGTCCAGAGTCCTCTGCCATTTGATGAGGAATGAAGGCAGTATAATATGTTTTCCCTTGACCCAAATCCACCCTGCCAGTATCACATTATCATGGATGGTCATGGGAGACAGAGGGGAAGGGAGCTCAAGTTTTCTAACAGGCATGGTGTCCCGTGGTCTCTGTGCCTCTTTGACTCCTTGTGCCTCTCTGTCCTGTAACTACTCTACCACCGTGTCAAACCACATCTTTGGTCCCTTGGGTCACCTTATGTAGGCTATGGCTCCGTCATCAGTTCAATTTGTGGTCTAGAATAGAATGAAATGTGAGTATAAGATGGCTCAGGGATGTGCACATTCAACCTGTACCTTCTCTCGCAGGTACCTATAACCGTGTCTCTCTTAAAATTAAAAGGGGTGTTGTACTGCAGACGAGAGGGACTTGGCTTGGATGTGTTGAGGGGCCAGGGTAAGATTCTTGTGGTTTTGTCTCGGCACTCTCCCTTTCACAGGTTGTCCTCTCTCCTACTCGTCCCCACTACCGTCCTCACCCTCCTGGCTCCCATCTCCATTCTTATACTCAACTGGTACTTTGTGAATTGTGTGAATATTGTACATTTACTGTGTGTCTTGTGTCATATTGAGTGAATTTTTGTGAACGCATTTCTCCTCTCAAATTTCCCATTTGTTTGATTCTGCTACCTCTTTTTCTCTCCCCTTATTTTCCTCCTCTTTCTCTGTCAACCAAACGTTTCTAACCAGGTATACTGTGAGCTTATTTTCAAGCTTCACCTGCATTATAAACTAAACCAAAACAACAATCAAAATTGGTGCAGTAGGGTCTATCTCTCTGTTACCCTTTCTAACTGTTTGGACACTCTCTCTTCCTTCTCTCTTACTCTCTCTCTCTCTCTCTCTCTCTCTGTATAGGTGTCTATAATCACTCTTATAGCTAATGCGATGGGCTACTCCGATCTAGGGCCCGTTAAATCACTACGGACATTGAGGGCATTGAGGCCCCTTAGGGCCCTGTCTCGTTTTGAAGGGATGAGGGTAAGATCTAAAACACCAGGCAGCTGGTCCTTCTGCATGTCCATTCAACAGTTACAGCACCAATGCATGCTTTAATGAACTAGACAAGATGATCATGGACAGCACTCACCTCAACTTAGCTAACACTTTCCCAGCCTAATTGTAGCCAAACCAATGTCCAAATGGAGATTCAGGAAAATCTAAAATGAATCCCCACGCTTGTCTCATAGCAGTGCAATGGCGCTGTCCCAATCAAAACGGTGCTGAAATTACCATCTAGTTGACCACACGTGGGTAGGTAATTGCTTCAAATTTATTACAAGGATTGGATAACTTTGGGAGTTTCAGTAAGCAACATTTTGATAGGCCTACATGCCTTCAATTGCATTATCCTACTTTATTCCAATATTTTCGTTGTCATTCAGTGATATTTATTCCCACAGTAATTATTTATGGATCCATCTAGTTGTGGTTAAGAAAACAGTGCATGCTTAGTGGTGGGAGATGCGAAGAGATGGACAAAGTGGCATGCCTTGCAAAGTTTATAACTGGCAACCATCAAGAGAGCAGTGCATGCCAAAGCTGCCTCAGCATTATGGCTATGTTTCATACTAAGCCTTAGGCAGAACTTTACTGAAATGATTGCTAGGTCATTTGGCTTTGATACCTGCAAGAGGCAATGCCTTTGAGATATAAAGAAAAGGTATGATAAAATTGTAAGAAAAACTTCTTAGTTTCAAAGGGACACAAGTTTATTTCGATTATATCAATATTTGCTCTTAAAGGCTTTTCCACTGCCATTTCTCACATAATACATTTTACCGACACAAAAAGATCCCACCATGTCAAACAAACAAATTATCTCTAGACATTTATAAAATTGTACCAAAACTTCCTGTTTCTATCATAGCTGTCGTGATTTTCTTTTATACGGTATGACTTTACTCGCATAAAAACTGTGGATGGAAATCTGGTTAGTGACCCGCCATTTGCATGAAACGTTATCATTTCAGAAAGTCTTGTTTAAAAGAAAAGAAGAAAAAAATGTCACCTTTATTTAACCAGGTAGGCCAGTTGAGAACAAGTTCTCATTTACAACTGCGACCTCAACAAGATAAAGGATAGCAGTGCGACAAAAAACAACACAGAGTTACATATGGAATAGACAAACGTACAGTCAATAACACGATAGGAAAATCTGTATACGGTGTGTGCAAACTTAGTAAGGAGGTAAGGCTATAAATAGGCCAATAGTGGCGAAGTAATTATAATTTAGCTATTTGCACTGGAGTGATATATGTGCAGATGAGGATGTGCAAGTAGAAATACTTGTGTGCAGAACTCCCTAGGTAGTTGGTTGGATGGATGGGCTATTTACAGATGGGCTGTGTACAGCTACAGCGATCGGTAAGCTGCTCTGACAGCTGACGCTTAAACTTCAGTGATTTTTGCAATTCGTTCCAGTCATTAGCTGCAGAGAACTGGAAGGAAAGGCGGCCAAAGAGGTGTTGGCTTTGGGGATGACCAGTGAAATATACCTGCTGGGGTGCGTGCTACGGGTGGGTGTTGCTACGGTGACCAAAGATAAGGCGGAGCTATAGCTAGCAAAGACTTATAGATGACCTGGAGCCAGTGGGTTTGGCGACAAATATGTAGCGAGGACCAGCCAACGAGAGCATACAGGTTGCAGTGGTGGGTAGTATATGGTGCTTTGGTGACAAAACGAATGGCACTATGATAGACTGCATCCAATTTGCTGAGTAGAGTGTTGGAGGCTAATTTGTAAATGACATCGCCGAAGTCAAAGATTGGTAGGATAGTCAGTTTTACAAGGGTAAGTTTGGCAGCATGAGTGAAGGAGGCTTTGTTGCAAAATAGGAAGGTGCAACTGTCACGACTTCCGCCGAAGTTGGCGGTCGACGTTCGGCGGTCGACGTCACCGGCTTTCTAGTCGCCACAGATCCATGTTTCATTTTCGTTTGGTTTTGTCTTCATTATTACACACCTGATTTCTATTCCATTAATTATGTTCCTTATTTAACCCCCTGGCTTCCCTCTCTGTTTTGTGTGTTATTGTTTGTCATGTGGGTTCGTGTTATTTGTGCTTTGGATTTTGTGTTCTGTGTTGGAACATTATTCTCTCATTCTTCGAGTAAACTGTCGGACTATACTCATCTCTGTGTCCTGCGCCTGACTCCACCTTTCTGCATTTCACCAACACCCTCACAGCAACTGATATATTAAGAAAGCAATGATTATCTCAAATATGGATTGAAAGGAATTTCAGGTTAATTGTAATGATAAAATGTTGATTGGTAAAATGGCAATATGTTGCAAAGCTGCCTCATCACAATGTCAAAACAGAGTAGAGATGTAGAACTTGTGAAAGAAAACTGGAGAATGAAATCACTCATCCCATATGAATGGTACGTCATTTTTTAACTGAAATTGGCAAGCTATTGTACTTAATTTAGAGCCTTCACTTCTACTATCGAGGGCTTTCAAGCAAGAGATCCTCCCTGTACCCTGTTCCGTCAACTACTGTTTCACGTGTCTCACTCTAACCTTCCGATGTAACACACGACTTACAAGAATCACCCCAGAAAACCTAACCCCATTGGCCCCATGTGGGTATTCAGCACGGGCTAGCCCAAGCCAACAAAGGCTAGCCCACATGAATCCCACGCCAGTCCGACATCACAGAGTTTTCAAACCCAGACTCCCAACAGGACGATATTTTGACAGACCAGACCGGGGTTTGGGATGTCAATGAGAAAAGTGAAAAATGTGACCTTAGTTGTGATTTTCTTTTTTTTAAATGTAAGTATTACAGTAGCTGAATATGTAATTACTCCAACCTTGTGAAAGTGACAAAATTACACGTTTTAATTTTGATCAAAAACAACTTCATATCGAAGGAGCCTGCACATGCCCAATTCGGTGCGACACAACTGTTAGACGCAATGACTTGTTTCAGCACATGAGCTCAGCTAGCTAACGTCGCCATGACATCGTCTACAAGTATGATCAGGGATTTATATTGCAGAAGCAGTTTCTGGAGTTATTCATACTAAACCATCTTTGCTGACATGGGCTAGCCATCACCAGCCCAACACAGGCTAGCCCACACCAATCCCCCACAGCCAAACACAGGCTATCCTACACCAACCTAACACAGGCTAGCCCACACCAAGTCCACATCAACACAACACAGAACAGCCTACACCAACCTAACATAGGCTTACCCACAACAAACCCACACCAGCCCAGCATGGGCTTTCCCACACCAAGCTCACACCAGCCCGTGTGCACACCATTGCCACAAATCTTCGAATGAGCCCCCGCCTCTTTATTATGAAGTAGGGCTAGCCTGTGTTGGGTTGGTGATGGCTGACCCACACCAAGCCCAACTTGGGCCTGCCCACACTAAGTCCAGCATGGGCTAGCCCACACCAGCTTCTTCATAACATATAGCAGGAGGAATCTTAGAATATTTGTGGGCGTGGTTTGCAAACAGTTATTTTTGTGCAACTGTAACTGAGAGTGTTGTTCCAGTTTAAAGGGTGTGTTGTGTGATGCTGAAAATAAGTCATGTTAAGAAGTCTTTAAAATAATAAGATATTTAAGAAAACATTATCTAAGTGCATGGGGAATATGAGGAACTTATCAGTTTTTCTAGTAAGATATATGTATGATAGTAACAACTTGGTTGTCAACAATGTAACATGTTAGCTAAATACCTGTAACGGTGGTCCTCCTCCTCTTCAATCTTAAAGGAGGAGTAGTGATGGAACCAAGGCGCAGCGGGTTGTGAACACATAATTTATTAAAGAAAACACGAACTTGACTAAAACTAACAAAACAACAAACGGTGTAGACAGACCTGGACGACGAACTCACATAAACACGAAGAACGCACGAACAGGGAAAATAGCCTACACATAAATGACATGAACAAACAAACCGAACAGTCCCGTAATGGTGCGACAAAACACTGACACGGAAGACAACCACCCACAACGAACACTGTGAAACAACCTACCTAAATATGACTCTCAATTAGAGGAACGCCAAACACCTGCCTCTAATTGAGAGCCATACCAGGCAACCCTTAAACCAACATAGAAACAGACAACATAGAATGCCCACCCAAACTCACGTCCTGACCAACTAACACATACAACAAACTAACAGAAATAGGTCAGGAACGTGACAATACCTTTAAAGTTGGAAAATTATACAATTTTTTATGTAAGTAAATAAGTTTGATTTTAATAAATAAAAAATAAATAATTGGGGCCACTTTCCTTGGGGCCAATGTGGAGCTCATCGGCTCAATTTGGGCAGCCTACATGGGACCAATATTTTAGCCGGCATTGGGCCCACATCGTGCCTATGTGGGCATGTTTGCTTGTACCAGTTTCTCTTGAGTACAATTATAGAAAACTGAATGTGTAAGCCGAGCATTTGGGCAGGGATTATTTGTTGAAGCCTTGGCACGTGAGACACCTACACCAAGTGAGACTCATAGTAACATTTCTCACAGCTTAATATGCCGCAGTTTGTTATTGGTTTAGAACTTCACGTAGTATCATCAGTCAATTTCCTGTGATGGATTTTACCACTACTGGTTGTTATTCTTTGAAATGTTGGTCTTGTCTCCTCTCCAACTTGTAATTCCTACACAATCTCCCCAACCAGCTCTGTCTACTGATCTCCCTAGTTATGTCATGTCACCAGAGTTTGGTGAAATACACTACATGACCAAAGGTATGTGCACACCTGCTCATCAAACATCTCATTCAAAATCATGGGTATTAATATGGAGTTGGTCCCCCCTTTGGTGCTATAACAGCCTCCACTCTTCTGGGAAGGCTTTCCACTAAATGTTGGAACATTGTTGCGGGGACTTGCTTCCATTCAGCCACAAGAGCATTAGTGGGGTCAGGCACTGATCTAGGGCGATTAGTCCTGGCTCGCAGTTGGCGTTCCAATTCATCCCAAAGGTGTTTGATGGGGTTGAGGTCAGGGCTCTGTGCAGGCCAGTCAAGTTCTTTCACACCGATCTCGACAAACCATTTCTGTATGGACTCGCTTTGTGCACAGAGGCAATGTCATGCAGGAAAGGGCCTTCCCCAAACTGTTGCCACAAGGTTGGAGCACAGAATCGTCTAAATCAAATCAAATCAAATGTATTTATATAGCCCTTCTTACATCAGCTGATATCTCAAAGTGCTGTACAGTAACCCAGCCTAAAACCCCAAACAGCAAGCAATGCAGGTGTAGAATGTCATTGTATGCTGTAGCGTTAAGATTTCCCTTCACTGCAACTAAGGAACCTGAACCATGAAAAACAGCCCCAGACCATTATTCCTCCTCCACCAAACTTTACAGTTGGCACTATGCATTAGGGCAGGTAGCGTTCTCCTGGCATCCGCCAAACCCAGATTTGTCCGTCAGACTGCCACATGGTGAAGTGTGATTCATCACGCCAGAGAACGTGTTTCCACTGCTCAAGAGTCCAATGGCGGCGAGCTTTACACCACTCCAGCTGAAGCTTGGCATTGCACATGGTGGTCTTAGGCTAGTGTGCGGCTGCTCGGCCATGGAAACCCATTTCATGAAGCTCCCGACAAACAGTTCTTGTGCTGATGTTACTTCCAGAGGCAGTTTGGAACTCGGGAGGGAGTGTTGCAACCGAGGAGGAGAGACTATTTTACGTGCTACGCGCTTCAGCACTAGGCGGTCCCGTTCCGTGAGCTTGTGTGGCATACCATTTCGCTGCTGAGCCGTTGTTGCACCTAGACGTTTCCACTTCACAATAAAAGCACTTAAAGTTGTCCGGGGCAGCTCTAGTAAGGCCTAAATTTGACAAACTGACTTGTTGGAAGGGTGGCATCATATGACAGTGCCACGTTGAAACTCACTGAGCTCTTCAGTAAGGCCATTCTACTGCCAATGTTTGTCTATGGAGATTGCATGGCTGTGTGCTCGATTTTATACACCTGCCAGCAACGGGTATTGCTGAAATAGCTAAATCCAGTAATTTGAAGGGGTGTTCACATACTTTTGTATATATCTCAGAATTAACCATCTGTAAATAACAATGTGAAGCAAAGCCCTAGAAACGCAACTCTTATTCCTGTCCCTTGATGTCAACTTCTAAGTTTTATAGTCTCTATTCAAACCGTATCCCGGAAGTTCTGCTTTACAGCGTGATTTAAATTTAAAGGCAATATTCGCGCATTAGCGGAAACTGCATTATTTGTTGATTTTTGATCCCCATTAGCTTTTGCAGAAGCAGCAGCTACTCTTCCAGGGGTCCACAAAAAATACAAAACATTACAAGTAACAAAACACTGATACACTGATAGACAAGGACAGTCAGACAAATAAAAAATACAATGATATGCAATCAATACAACAACAAAAATGACAAACAATACGACTAAAAATGTATTTGTGCGTTAGTGTGTCTGTGTGTGCGTGTGTGTGCGTGTGTGTGTCCCCTCACAGTCCCTGCCGTTCCACTTGCGGTAAACGCTGCATATGTCGTACCAATCGGAAATGACCTTTTCATTTCTATCCTGCAATCTGTAAATCTTCAGCGATACAGACTGAATAGAGCCCTAAACCTCCATAATACAGGATCATTCTGCTATTATTTGACTGATAATGTCTGAAACATTTACTCCATGTAACATGCATGTCATACACATACACCAGAGAACCATGTTTCCCTTCTTGGCAACAGCAGTCGACAATAATAGAAAAACAGAACAACAACATCTGACAATAGTAGTAGTTTTTTTTTTTTTTTACACTCACTTATTGATAAGGTACACTTATAACATCTTCAAGGCCTTGTTATGAAGAGGGAACCAAGTCCATTACATTATTATGATGTACATTTAGTGAGGTTTACTCCCTGGTCTACTCATCAAGGTAACTAAATAGGTGTAGTTATTGAGGTCATTTGCCATAATCACTACACATTCTGAGGGAAACCTTCAGCAAAGTCCACTCTGACTGTCTTGTCAAGGTGGGAACATGGCTCTGTAAATGAGCCTGTATGACTGTGCATGCCAGGCTCAGCCCTCTAAGAGCTTCTGGATGTCCTGCATTAAAACATCACATGTACATCGCCGGAGCATTACACTGTGTGCTACTGCTGACACCGCCACCGCTTATCTGTGTATGACGGGGGGACGGGGGGGAAGATAAAGGCATGGTTTGGGGAGAAGTGGAATTGTCAGCTGCTTTCCATTGTACTGCTGTTGTGACAGATTGGCCAGACGTTCTATGACTGAGATATGTGGATAGGCCTACTCTCTTAGAATTGGAGGACTCGAGGAACCCTGGAGATCCTCAAAGAACCATGGAGTTCCTAGAAACCATTGCTAGTCAATGGTTCATATTTGCACCTTTGGTTATTTGAGGGGTTCTTGGAAGAGGAAGGAAGGAACCCAGAACCAGAGGCATGGCTGAGTAGGGGCATGGCTTTCAGATAGATATTTTTAGACCACCCGTTAGAGTGTATGTAATTCCAATTAATCTGTTCTATTGTCATCACATGTTAAGGTGGAGCACTGACAGTTTTGTAACATCAATTAGTCTTAGAGAGGTCCCTTAAGAGCCTATGCAAATCCTGAAGTTGAAGTAGTTACCACTTTATTACTTTATGTAATCACCAATGTTAAGAAAAAAATATTGGGACTTCTTTACATTTTTCACATTATATCATAAATAAACTGTCAAATGTCAAAAACTTTCAGGAACTAAATATGCATAATTAACAGTTTGAAAGCAATTAGAGTTAATAAAGATCAGTTGTGAGGGTTGGGATGGGTCCTTAAAGAAATAAATATCATCCTGTTGTTCCGCAACCTGTTGGCCCGCAGAGGAGCCTCTCCCCAGGCGCCTCGGTACAACCAGCCCGTTCAAGTCACCAGGACCGTGTGTGCATGTGCACATCCCAACCTCGGGTCACTGCAGCCTGTATTGCCGCGCCGGACACATCAGGATGGACCTTGGCACTGGCTCGGCCAAGCAGAACAGACCAAACTGCGCAAGATGTTGGGGCAATGAAACCATTAACTTACAACCCTGCGCAGTAGATGATAAATGAGCTATAGACAATCCACATGTCAGAAAACACCCATTCAACAGCCAATACTCTGGTTATCAAAGTACAGTGCTGCCTGAGGGTCTGACCCCCATCTGCTTCTTTGCCTGAAATGGGATACCTAGTCAGTTGTTCAGCTGAAATGTGTCTTCCGCATTTAACCCCTCTGAATCAGAGAGGTGCAGGGGGCTGCCTTAATCAACATCCATGTCTTCGGCTCCCGGGGAACAGTGGGTTAACTGCCTTGCTCAGGGGCAGAACTATATATTTTTACCTTGTCAGCTCAGGGATTCGATCCAGCAACCTTCTGGTTACTGGCCCAATATTGCAGTGCATGTCAGAAAAGCACTTCGCTCTGTTGCCTGCAGCCTTGCTGGCTCAGTCGATGTGGATATCCGATGGTCTAATTAGCCCTTACACCCTCGATAATTTTCACTCCCTCAGCTTTGGGACACTTGTACAAATGGCTTGAAGCATTTGAACGCGTAAATGGAGGGCCGAGGGGAAGGTGGTGATTTGGGATTCAGACAGATTATTATTTTTTTTAATCACACAAATGGCAACAATACATTTTCAAGGGTTAGTGTTGGGTTTGGCTCTGGCTGCCTGTCTCTGGACTTGTTCAACATCGCATCACTATCAGTCTTACAATCACAGTCAAAAGCTGAACTTTCACTGCCATTACTGCTACCACTGCACATTTCTGGGCTGTCTGGCAGGACTGCAACAGGGGAGGGGGGGGGGGGGGTCTCCTACCTCCTCTTCCCCTCCTCAGGGTGTGCCCCCAGCCGGAGAGCCAATTGGCTCCAGTGGCGGGAAAGTCAAACTGGAAGGGCCAACGGTTTCCTTTGGCAGGAATTTGAAACTTCCATCTCTTCCCCTTTAATCAGCACACTAACTGCTGCACTCCCTGCCTCCATTTCCTTACCTGCACCTTCACCACTTCCTCAACAATGACCAACCCCTGCTCAGTACTCGCAATACGGGGGCTGCTTGGGGGCCATTTCTATAGAGATGAGTCACCTCCACAGAGATCGCACGTTCTGTGATACTGGTACTCCAAAAAGGAGTGGCCCAGTCCTCTGCACACCACCTGCTGGCAAATCTCATCTAGGTGCACCTGCTCGCCATACTTACTACATAACTTCGGTTGGCCCTGATTAGGGAAGAGTAAAAATTCCCTAATTCCCTAATTACAAAATACAATTACAAAATACCATTAAGATCCATGTGTCAAAATAAACTACAAAATACTTGTATTTTAAAATACAGAAATACATTTGCAAGTAGCCAGCCCGAACAGCAACAACATTCTCGGTTACAAAAATATTTTACTTGCGATGACATGTTGTTTATCTACCTTGGTTAAAAGTTAATTTGTGGAATTTCTTTCCTTCTTAATGCATTTGTGCCAATCAGTTGTGTTGTGACAAGGTAGCGGTGGTATACAGAAGATAGCCCTATTTAGTAAAAGACCAAGTCCATATTATGGCAAGAACAGCTCAAATAAACAAAGAGAAACGACAGTCCATCTTTACTTTAAGACATGAAGGTAAGTTACTCAGGAAAATGTCAAGAACTTTGAATGCTTCTTCAAGTGCAGTTGAAAAAACCATCAAGCGCTATGATGAAACTGGCTCTCATGAGGACTGCCACAGGAAAGGAATACCCAGAGTTACCTCTGCTGCAGAGGATAAGTTCATTAGAGTTACCAGCCTAAGAAATTGCAGCCCAAATAAATGCATCAATGTTCAAGTAACAGACACATCTCAACATCAACTGTTCAGAGAAGACTGCGTGAATCAAGCCTTCGTGGTTGAATTTCTGCAAAGAAACCACTACTAAAGGACACCAATAAGAAGAAGAGACTTGCTTGGACCAAGAAACACGAGCAATGGACATTAGACCGGTGTAAATCTGTCCTTTGGTCTGATGAGTCCAAATTTGAGATTTTTGGTTCCAACCGCCGTGTCTTTGTGAGACGCAGAGTGGGGAAACGGATGATCTCTGTATGTGTAGTTCCCACCGTGAAGCATGGAGGAGGTGGTGTGATGGTGTGGGGGTAATTTGCTGGTGACACAGTCTGTGATTAATTTAGAATTCAAGGCACACTTAACCAGCATGGTTACCACAGCATTCTGCAGCGATACGCCATCCCATCTGGTTTGCGCATAGTGGGACAATCATTTGTTTTTCAACAGGACAATGACCCAACATACCTCCAGGCTGTGTAAGGGCTATTTGACCAAGAAGGACAGTGATGGAGTGCTGCATCAGTTGATCCGGCCTCCACAATCACCCAACCTCAACCCAATTGAGATGGGTTGGAATGAGTTGGACCACCAGAGCAGATGCAGAAGGATTGGGTCCCTATTCAGAATCAGGCAGCGTGCATACAATCCACCACTTCTGAGTGTATTACTTGCTAACGTTTAGTCTGTGGACAATAAAGTAGACGAGTTCAGGGCGAGGATCCCCTCCAGAGAAATATCAGGGACTGTAACATACTCTGTTTTACAGAATCATGGTTTTCTCTGGATATATTGTCCCCGTCCATTCAGCCAGTGGGCTTCTCCGTCCATCGTGCCGATAGGAAGAAAGAACTCTGGGGGAAAAAAGAAAGGCGGTGGGGAATTGTTTCATGATTAACAACTCCTGGCGTGATTGTGGTAACGTACAGGAACTCAAGTCCTTTTGTTCTCCCGATCTGGAATATCTCAACATCAAATGCCGAACATGGACGTGTACAAACACACCAGCTACGACCTCCGTAAGGCAATCAAAGAGGCAAAACAACAGTACAGGTACAAAGTGGATGCCCAATTAAACGGCTCTGACATAAGAAGTGGCAGGGACTCCAGACAATCATCGATTATAAAGGGAAAACCAGCCACGTCGTGGACACAGACGCCTCGCTTCAGGACGAGCTAAACACCTTCTTCACCCGCTTTGAGGAAAACAGAGCCGCCAACACGGTCACCAACGCTCACAAGGACTGTGTGCTCTCATTCTCTGTGGCCGACGTGAGTTAGTCATTTAAGCGTGTTAACCCTCGCAGGGCTGCCGGCTCAGACGATATCCCAATCCATGTCCTCAGAGAATGTTCAGACCAGCTGGCTGGAGTGTTTACTGACATTAAATCTCTCCATATCTCAGTCTGTTGTTCCCACTTGCTTCAAGATGTCCACCATTGTTCCTGTACCCAAGAAAGTGACGGTAACTTAGCTAAACTAAACTTCTGTCATCATGAAGTGCTTTGAGAGGCTAGTTAAGGACCATATAATCTTCACCTTACCTGACACCCTAGACCCACTACAATTCACATATCGCCCCAACAGATCCACGGACAACACAATCATCCTATCCCGCCTGGACAAGAGAGATACATATTTAAGAATGCTGTTCATTGACTACAGCTCAGCCTTCAACACCATAGTGCCCTCCAAGCTTATCACTAAGCTCATGGCCCTGGGCCTGAACCTTTCCCTGTGCAACTGGGTCCTAGACCCCAAGTGGTGAAGGTAGGCAACAACACCTCTTCCGCACTGATCCTCAACACAGGGGCCCCACAGGGGTCTATGCTCAGCCCCCTCCTGTACTCCCTGTTCACTCATGACTGCATGGCCCCGCACATCTCCAACACAATCATCAAGTTTGCTGATGACACAACAGTGGTAGGCCTGATTACCAACAACTATGAGACAGCCTACAGGGGGGAGGTGAGAGCCCGGGCAGAGGCGTGCCAGGAAAATAACCTCTCCCTCAACATCAACAAAACAAAGGAGCTGATCATGGACTACAGGAGACAGCAGAGAGAGCACGCCCCCATCCACAGGGCCGCAGTGGAGAGGATCAAAAGCTTCAAGTTCCTCTGAAATGGTCCCTTCACACAGACAGCGTGGTGAAGGCGCAACAGCACCTCTTCAACCTCAGGAGGCTGCAGAAGTTTGACTTGGCCCCAAAGACCCTCACAAACTTCTACAGACGCACCATTGAGAGTATCCTGTCAGGCTGTATCACAGCCTGGTACGGCAATTGCACCTTCCACAATCGCATGGCTCTCCAGAGGGTGGTGCGGTCAGCCCAATGCATGACCGGGGGCACCTTACCTGCCCCACAGGACATATACAGCACCCAGTTTCACAGAAAGGGCAAGAAGATCAAGTTGGACCTCGGACACCCGAGCCACAGCCTGTCCACCCCGCTACTATCTAGAAGGCGAAGACAGTACAGGTCCATCAAAGCTGGGACTGAGAGATTGAGAAACAGCTTCTATCTCTAAGCTATCAGACAGTTAAACAGTTACCACTAGCCGGCCTCCGCCCAGTAGCCTGCTCTGAACCTTAGTCACTGTTCTAGCCGGCTACCACCCGGTACTCTACCCTGCACCTTAGAGACTGCTGCCCGATGTACATAGAGTCATTGAACACTATGTACAATGACATCACTTTAATTATGTTTACATAAGGTTTCACCCACTTTCTATTTATATACTTTATAAAACACAAGCATTTCGCTGCACCTGCGTTAACATCTGCATATCTGTGTATGCGACCAATAAACGTTGATTTGAAACCAACACCACCCACAGCTAAGCAAGCTAGCAGGCTAACAAACAACCACAGCTGCCACCAATTATCTACTTAAACAAGAGCTAAAGGGGACAAAAGGAAGAGAAAGAAAATGTGTAGGCTAACTGCCAGCTGCTAGCAGGCCAAAACTGAAGGTTAACCAGCTAGCTAGCTAGCTAGCTAACAGACTAAACAAGCTCAGAGCTAACAAACAATTGCTATACTAGACTACCCAATAAGTAGAAGCAATCTAGAAACAAAAACTGAGAAAACCAGGAAGTAAGGAGAAAGGAGCCTGACAGCCACTCCACCTGGTTGCAAAAAACAAGAAGAAAACAAAGGTAAATCTGAACCAAAAAAAACTATTTTAAATCAAAAGGCACCCTCCAACCTCTTGGGCATAGTCAAAATCAAATGAATATTATTAATATTATATTAGAATATGTAATATACATAGATTTTCAATGAAAGATGAAGTACAAACTTAACACGATCAACAAGTATAACATTTACTCTAATGGGTGACCACAAATAACTACCTGAAAGCCACGCCTCCAATAAGCCACGTCTCCAATCTTATAATAGTCTGCCACCTCTTCAATATTTTTTTTAAAAGGTTCAAAATTGAACCCTTCTGATCAAAAAAAGGTTCCGGTTTGAACCTTTACACAGGGATTTCTCAAAGACACTTTTCTGAGGGGTTCCTCGAGGAACCTTTTTGACCTGGAAATAAGCCACGTCTCGGCGTGGTAGTTTTTAAAAACCCAAAATGTCCTTCCAGGCATCTTTACTTCAAAGAGTCTATATTATCTGCATACACATTAAAGGCTTCAAATAGGTACACCTGATTTATGCAAAAATGGGGCCTCAATCCCATTATTCACTGTGCTTTGCCCAAGTAAACATCATTGGTGACATCAGTTGCATACGATATTGTAGAGTAATAGCAACACATAAGGAAATAGTCAAGATAAAAAGATATAAGGCGATAGTCAAGATAAACCAAACTGATGTGCAACTCAAATAAGGTATATGACCATTATCTCTGAGAGGGAGTGGGTTTATGTTTGTATGTCTGTATATGTGTGAGTTGTATCTCATGCTGCTCCTATTTCCCTGGTCCCGTGTGTAGGTGGTGGTGAATGCCTTGGTGGGAGCCATCCCCTCCATTATGAATGTGCTGCTGGTGTGCCTCATCTTCTGGCTCATCTTCAGTATCATGGGGGTCAACCTGTTTGCAGGGAAGTATTACTACTGCTTCAACGAGACCTCAGAGGAGTACTTTAAACCGGACGTTGTCAACAACAAGACAGAGTGCTTTGCACTAATCAACGCAAATTACAGTGAGGTCAGATGGAAGAATGTCAAGATTAACTTTGACAATGTGGCTGCAGGATACCTGGCACTTCTACAAGTGGTAAGTACAAGGTCTTTCCTATTGTCGTGTATCTGACTTCTTTAATGTGATGACAAGCTATTTTATGAAATCGATTACCATCATTTGATTGATTACGTGATTGAGTTAAACCATGCAACAATTAACTCGTTAATAACCTGGGGCACCACGGAAGAGTTAGTTTATATAGAGTGGCTATCTCCCAAATCTTTTATATCAATAGCAGTCAATCAGTCATTAATTATTCTTTACCTTCTATCAGTCTCATCTGAACGTCATAAAAGTCTTGGTTATCTTTACCGACCCAGCCTTTACTATGAATCATCCATACACAAATTGTTTCAATTATTTATTTACTATCTAATTAAACAATTACAGAATATACAATACATAATAACATTATACAGTAAATACCATCCCTAGTGGACTAAACAAAAACAGTTTGGTTATAACATGATAGATTCAGAGAGGAAAAGGGGGAGAGGAAGACAAAGGAACATGGGTCTCTATCTGACATGGGAAGCTATTCTCGCATAAATATGAATACATATGCACTTTAACAATTGCTCGTTTGGATAAAGGAAAGTAATCAGTATTTACGTTTGAGCTAGTGATGTGAGGCTCTGGTTTGCCCAGTCGAGGTCGCCATTGTCCTTTGTAGATTCTGCCGGGTTGTCGTGGAGTGAGATGTTCATCTGCGTCGGTCAATGTTCTTACTAGATTTGCTACCTTTCCAGCTGCAGTCTGTTAGGCTGTAATCTAGGACTCACATCTTCTTGAGTGATCAATATTTCAGAGCTCATATCATTTCACGTGTGGAGCAAGCTCTCACGTTTTCTGGCCTGTAGAGTTTAAATTAGACTTAGCCCTTTTTAGTATTTGGAACTGAGGTGACTTTGGGTCACAGGGCTTTTATAGAAATGTAGAAAAGGGGTTGGTTCATCATTTCCAACCAATGTCTATTCACTTGGGCGTAGCCACTGGCTGGATACGAGTTACCGTTAAAACACACCATTTTCATTTTAGAAGACTTAATCATTTAATCACATTGTTATCTTTTCAAAAGTTTTCTTATACTTTGTTAAACATTTTATCCAACATTCAGATGCAAGCCTCATAACTGAGGAACCTGTATAAACAGAGTTAGGGTAATGTGGCTGTATTGTCTTTCATGAGGTCACAAACATGAAACAAAACGGACCGGGTCGTAGCTGGCTTCTCCACCGACCGTTTACACATTCTCCAAAATAGGAATTGTTCAATTCTCAAATTCTGGGATGTAGTAGAATTGGGCGGTAGAGTCCCTTTGTCTTACTGTGAAACTCTCTCTCCATACTGCATGGTCAAGGAGAGAAGTGTCTCTGCACGGAATTTATGACTGGGTGTTAAAGTCATAACGCTGGAGAGGGGGGGTCACATCTCTGCTAGAGGGCTAGCGTCATGACACTATTGATGTTCTGACTTTTCACTCCTTTGGCTCCTCCCACTTTGGAGAAGGTCAAAGTTGAACGGTACTTAGACTGCAGAAGTCAATAATCATATTTTTTCAGTCATTGGCTTCCTACTGTACCTCTATGTCCATCATCTTGTAATTTTCCTCCTTCCTTTTCAACACCTCATCCTAATTTCCCCTAATTTCCCCCCTAATTTCCCCTAAACTTAACCTTAATTCTTCTTCCTCACTTTTCTTTCCCCCTTTTTCTCACAACTCTATATATCCCCTTTCTCACAGGCCACGTTTAAAGGCTGGATGGACATAATGTATGCCGCCATTGATTCTCGGAAGGTAAGCCTGACACTTGAGGTTTGTCTCCCTTTTGTTTGGTGGTTGGTATTGTGTGAACAGATGTAACATGTTCCAGAAGAACCTACCAATACTAACTTGTTTGGAAAGGGACTTTTGAACCCACAAAGGGGAATGTAATGAGGGAGAGTTTGGAGCTTGAATGTGTTTTTCCTGTTCTCTGTAGGTGGAGGATCAGCCGATCTATGAAGACAACATCTACATGTATATCTACTTTGTTGCCTTCATCATCTTTGGCTCTTTCTTTACCCTCAATCTCTTCATTGGTGTCATCATTGACAACTTTAACCAGCAAAAGAAAAAGATAAGACCTATTTTTCTTATTCAAGTTTCAAGTTTTAATTTCACATGCACAAGTACAGTGAAATGCCTTTCTTGCAAACTCAAAACTCAAAACCCAACAATGAAATAATCAATAACAATGTATTACTAGAAAAAACACATGAAATAAGAACAAGAAATATGAAGGCCTCCCGAGTGGCGCAGTGGTCTAAGGCTGTGCCACTAGAGATCCTGGTTCGATCCAGGCTCTGTCGCAGCCGGCCGGGACCGGGAGACCCATGGGACGGCACACAATTGGCCCAGCGTAGTCCGGGTTAGGGGATGGTTTGGCCGGCAGGGATGCCCTTGTTCCATCGCGATCTAGCGACTCCTGTGGCGGGCGACATGGTCGCCAGGTGTACAGTGTTTCTTCCGACACATCGGTGTGTCTGGCTTCTGGGTTAAGCAGGCAGTGTGACTTGGTTGGGTTGTGTGTCGGAGGACGCACAGCTGTTGCCTCTCCCTAGTCCGTATGGGAGTTGCAGCGATGAGACAAGACTGTAACTACCAATTGAATACCATGAAATTGGGGAGAAAAAATGGTATAAAGAAATATGAAATACGTAAGTAAGCATACTATATACAGGAAATCTTTTTCAAAAGTCAGTTCCAATACCATATTTATAATGTGCAGGAATGCTGGAGTGATGGCGGTAGATTATGTAAGGGGACTAGGCAATAGGATATAAGATAAACAAAGTAGCAGCAGTGCTTTTTCACAAGCATTTCGCTACACTCGCATTAACATCTGCTAACCATGTGTATGTGACCAATAAAATGTGATTTGATTTGATTGCATACTATGTGAGTGGGTGTGCATAAATGTATGTGCATATTATGTGTGAGCAAGAAAATTCCTTGGACCTGTTAATAAGATAAAACTATACTGAACAAAAATATAAATGCAACATGCAACAATTTCAAAGAGAGGAAATCAGTCATTTGAAATAAACTCATTAGGCCCAAATCTATGCATTTCACAGATATGCATCTGTTGGTCACAGATACCTTTAAAAAAATGGGCCTCCCAATGGGCGCAGGATTTCGTAACGCTATCTCTGTGCATTCAAACTACCATCGATAAAATGCAATTGGGTTCGTTGTCCATAGCTTATGCCTGCCCATACCATATCCCCACCTCTGTCATTGGGCACTCTGTTCACAATGTTGATATCAGCAAAATGCTATCACACATGACACCATACACGTGGCCTGGGTTGTGAGGCCGGTTGGACGTACTGCTAAATTCTCTAAAATGAAATTGGAAGCGGCTTATGGTAGAGAAATTAACATTCAATTATCTGGAAACAGCTCTGGTGGACATTCCTGCAGTCACCATGCCAATTGTGCACTCCCTCAAAACTTGAAACATCTGTGGCGTTGTGTGACAAATCTGCACATTTTAGAGTGGCCTTTTATTGTCCTCAGCACAAATGCATCAGCGTAATGATCATGCTGTTTAATCAGCTTCTTGATATGCCACACCTGTCATGTGAATGGATTATCTTGGCAAAGGAGAAATGCTCACTAACGGGGATGTAAACAAATTTGTATGCAACATTTGAGAGAAATAAGCTTTTTGTGCGTATGGAACATTTCTGGGATATTATATTTCAGCTCATGAAACATGGGACCAACACTTTACATGTTGCATTTATATTTTTGTTCAGTGTAGGTTAAGAACAAGTTCCCACATTATTTGGCTCAACAAGGTTGTAACCAGATGTTTTCTTGTGTCCCTTTACTTTGGAGGTCAGGATATATTCATGACAGAGGAGCAGAAGAAATACCACACTGCCATGAAAAAACTTGGCTCAAAAAAACCACAAAAACCTATACCAAGACCATTGGTGAGTCTCTTCCTTTTACCCAAGGGCTACTTTGGGGGAGGCGTAAATTAGGCGTTTTCTCATTATGGTAACATTCAAAAGACATGTTGAAAACGAAACTTTACTAACAAACAGACCTTCCAGAATGTCCCCTTACCAAATGTGCCTCGCTTTAATTTGTTAAACCTACTAACGTTCCTTTATCCATCCTTTATTTTCTCTCAGAATAACTTTCAGGGCCTGGTATTTGACTTCGTGACGCAGCAGGTGTTTGATATATCTATTATGATGTTGATCTGCCTCAACATGGTGACCATGATGGTGGAGACGGACGATCAGTCAGAAGAAACTGACAATATCCTCTACTGGGTCAACTTTGTCTTCATTGTTATTTTTACTACTGAGTTTGTGTTAAAGCTCTTTGCCCTTCGCCACTACTACTTCACCATTGGGTGGAACATCTTTGACGTGGTTGTGGTCATTCTCTCAATTGTTGGTCAGTAGTGATTTCATCCCTTTCCTCCTACATGCAGTTGCCTATTCTTATATGCCTGGTATTTATGTGCTAGAACCTGAATTGCTGTTTTAATTCAGAGTACTAGAAATGGGTTGCTTTATTTTCTATCAAAAATCATGTGTCTAGAAGTATCACATTACTATGAAATTTGAGGCCTGGGAAAGTGAGATTATGTGTTAACATCTCCCCCTAGTGGCCTACCAGTCACAGGACAGTTTGTATTATTATTATTAGAAAAATATATGTATGACAGAATGTTATGGTTTTAAGGAAACATACTAAAAAGATTGCAGAACATATCAACAATCATACATTTCTCCATATCCTCTTCTTTCTCTGTGTGCTTCTCTATCCAGGCATGTTCCTCGCAGATATCATTGAGAAGTACTTTGTCTCTCCAACCCTCTTCAGGGTGATCCGACTGGCCCGAATCGGCAGAATCCTGCGTCTGATCAAAGGGGCCAAGGGCATTCGGACTTTACTGTTTGCTCTGATGATGTCACTTCCTGCCCTGTTCAACATCGGGTTGTTACTCTTCCTGGTTATGTTCATCTTCTCTATCTTTGGCATGTCTAACTTTGGCTATGTCAAGCATGGGGCAGGAATCGACGACATGTACAACTTTGAGACATTTGGCAACAGCATGATCTGCCTGTTTATGATCACCACATCTGCCGGCTGGGACGGTTTGTTGTTACCCATCCTCAACTACCCCCCAGACTGTGACCCACAACTGGAGAACCCAGGTGCACCAAATACGGGCGACTGCGGCAACCCCTCGGTTGGGATTTTCTTTTTTGTCATGTATATTATCGTCTCCTTCCTAATCGTGGTCAACATGTACATTGCCATCATCCTTGAGAACTTCGGCGTTGCGACTGAAGAGAGTGCCGACCCGCTCAGCGAAGACGACTTCACGACCTTCTACGAAATATGGGAGAAGTTCGACCCAGACGCCTCGCAGTTCATCACCTATGGCAAGCTTGGTGACTTTGCAGACTACCTCGAGCACCCGCTCCGTGTTCCAAAGCCCAACACCATAGAGCTGATCTCCATGGACTTGCCCATGGTGAGCGGGGACCGGATCCACTGCCTCGACATTCTGTTTGCATTCACCAAACGGGTACTAGGCGATACTGGAGAGCTGGACATGCTAAGGGATCAAATGGAACAACGCTTTATTGCGGCGAACCCGTCCAAAGTGTCTTATGAGCCTATTACTACTACTCTGAGGCGCAAGCAGGAGGACGTGTCGGCCAAAATCATACAGCAGGCGTACCGAAACTACCTGGCTAGGCGCGGCTTCAAACGCAAGCGCAGACCTGCCAGTAACAATAATGTGAAGAATGGGGGGACGAATCCAGAAAAGGAAAAGAAGGAGGGTACGCCCTCCACTGCCTCTCTCCCCTCCTATGACAGTGTAACCAAACCTGACAAGGAAAAACAGGATGAGAATGAAGGAAAGGGAGGGAAGAAGGAGGCCAGAAACCAAAAAGCCGTCAGGGAATCTAAGTGTTAGAATATCGTAATAATAATAACAGTAATAATTATTATAATAATATAACTTCAAGCAAAGTGTGAGGAAACCATCTAATCCACAAATGTACAGATTATTTCATTTGCAAGTAAGAAAAATAATAATATTAATAATTTTGTTTACAGACTTCATACTATTGATGCAGAGGGAAGCAGCTCAGTCTCTTACAGCTTGAAGACACTTGAACTTGATTTAAACTAAAAAGTATACTGTCTGACATTGTTGCATCTAGACTACTGATCTTAACAAAAGGGAATGAAAAACAGACAAAATATGGAAGAAATGTCTTTGTTTGCAAAAGGGCAGATAGTGGACTACACATAAGGAACAGAACTCTTCACTAAGAGGAATGAATGAGAAACGCTGATAAGGGATTTAATGTGTGGGATTCCCGCCAGCAATGGATTCCCATGGAAATACAGTGCTATGCAGGAAAAACATGGAAATACTGCTTGACTTGAAGAATCATCTTCCAAAAGCAGCCAGAAGGGCCTCTGTATCATTTAATTTAGACATTCATGGAGGACATTTATGGACATTATCACTCTGTATGAACAAACAGAAGAACGGCTGAGAAGAGAAAAACAAAGACCCAGAGTAGCCTAATGTAAGTTTTTTTTATTTGGTTTGTTAATGCTGAATATACTTGTATCTCCACATAATTTGAGTGGCAAAAAAAGCAAAAAGGTACAAAACAAAAACAACAAACATTTTCACTTAACTCTTCTTCTCATTCTATCTTTGTTATATCCACATCAAAAGGCTTTTTCTACACGGGCTTTCACATCGATTGGTTAAGCGGCTGTTTATTAAGGAGTCATCTTGGGCCAAGGGCTTACATTTATTCAGTCCGATTTCCAAACAAATACATAAATAATTGTGCTTGTTCAGTGCATAGTAAATACTTGCATGATGGCATGTTTTGATCAGAAATCTTGCATGAATAATCATAGTCCACAAGACACTAATACTCAGACCACAACAGTGGCTCGATTATAGGTTTGAGGTTGTCCACTGTCAAAAATTCAAAGTTAGAAGTAAATCATTAGTATTATGATGAGAAACTTTGTGTCGAATGAATACCAACATTGTGGATTTTATGCAAACTAATTGTATTGCTGCTATGGGATGCAGAAGAGATGGGATTGGATGTCTGTGTGTATCATTGAGTGTATTTGGTGGATTGTTTTAAGAGAAAAAAATTATTATGTAAATCTTAAAAAGCTTATATTTATAATTTGTATGCAGAAATATCACTTACCTAATTGACCATGCCATCTGCCTTTGTTTTTGTGTTGGATGAGGGCATTGTGGGAGTGTCTACGTTGGTAGGGAATTGACAGGTGTAGCAAGCTAGTTTTGATTTCAGATTTTTCTCTAAGGCCAATTTAGACTGTTCTACAAGGTTTGAGTGAGGAAAGAATGTTGTATTTTTGTTTCCAATAACTGCTGTGTTTTATTTCTTTACCATGTGCTGATTCATTTGTACATGTTGTGATGGTTTACTAGTCTATATAATTTTAACATGTATTTTCAGCCATAACTATGAGGGAGTTAATATTGGGCTAGGAAATTAGAGAGAAATAGAAATTGGTGTATAGGGTTAATTATACGAGGAGAAGCCAAAGAGACCTGCCTTGTTACTCATTGTCACCCTTTGTCCTTGGAATGGGAGTGGGTGAACAGTGCCCCCCTGCTACCTATTCTGTTCTTCGCTGTCATTGTTAGACGGAGAGACCCTAGAAATATACGCAATGCTTGAAGAGTTCACCCCTTTATCTCAGGAGATATTACAGATGTATTATAATGAGCTCTGCAACTAATTGAAAGTGAATGTGATGATGAGAGTATTTATGAAAACGCATTTTCCTGTGATTTTGTGTGATATTATGCCACGCTGTTGGACAATGGTCTCAGCTGGCAATAGCTCGGGCAGCCAGTCTGTCAGAGGCCATTCGAGCTTCCTTAAAAAAACATTTAGAAATATAGGGCAAGAAGCATCTCTTTGAAACGGCAACATTTTGCTCGCTTATAAGGGCAGCGTTTGTATAGGTAGCGGATTATATTTGTGGTTGTGTAGCTTTGGACTTAGGTCAGGTCTGAATAAAATATAACAATAATACTGCTCACCCCAATAGCAATCAGAGGTACTTAGGACACACTGTGAGGAGATGTCATGAGAGGTAATATGGATTTGTTTGTTTGAGCAGCACACTAAATTCTGTCAGAGGCAAACAGTATGTGAGCAATGTAGAGTAGGCCCCACAATACAATATTTGTGAAAAATGTGCTCCAAAACCCCTCATCAGCCATTCACTCCACTTGCGTAGAAAGCATACCGCGTAACAAATACCAAATAATGAACAGAGCAGACCCCAAGAAGAGTCACTGCTGCCTTGGCAACAGCTAAAGGGGATCCTAATAAAATACTAAAGGTACTACACCCAAGCTTTTTCACTTTCTGGTGTGCAGTGATGTCACTTCCTATTAATGAATAAATCCCCTTCTCAAGTTCTATAGTCCAGTTGCTGCATGAGAGCTCCAAAATCATTGTGGGTGTTAACTTGAACCAAATAAAACAATGAATGACAAGCATAAAAGCTACTGCCTTCCATTTTTCTCCATGCCCATCAAGGATATACATGTATAGATGTGTAAACAGAACAAATAAAAATTATTACATACATCCATTTGAAAAAAATCTATAAAAAAATTCATCTACAGTTGTAAATGGCACAAATTGCTGAAAAATAACGAATGAACTTTTTAATAGACTATAAATAATGTAATATATCATTTTATTTTATGCGTGCATGCATGCGCCGTTTTTTGTAAATAAAGAAATACTTACAAAATGACTGCTATTAATCTAATAAGAAATATGATACCCATAAATAGAATGGCTTCCAGCTGACACACTTTGTCACACTTGTTAGACTGTGACACATTTGTTAGATGGAGTAGATTTTTGGAGTCACTTTTCACATTAAAGAAGGAACTAAACAAATCGATATTAAATAGCAAAAACTTTATGAAAATCTATATATAAATTAATACATATATAGAGCTATACTACATACATAGTTCTAATATTAGAACTATGTGCTCAATTCTCTCTTCCACTCCTTGTATTAAGGACAATGCAGTACCACAGACAGTAATAGCTCACATTTAATTTTTGTGTGCAATATGTTCAGTGAATGACCAAAACTCTGGACTGCCCAAGATCTCAATGTACTGGGGACCAGCATACAATGCATGGTATTGTACTGGCTGCTTGCTGAGGATTGTGTAGCCTGCGTTGGTGAGAGGATTGCACTACCAGCACACCCTTTTGTACATGTGTGAAGATGTCTTGCCCACAACTTCATCTATCTCTTCCCACTGAATATAAACACACATACACATACGTACTGTACTGTACACACACACTGTCTATCCTGAGACAAGCTGGTGCTGGCCGGTCAGTATGCCCCAGTATCCTGAGCCTCAGGTCGCCTAGTGTGACAGCTTTTTGCTCGTTTTAGCACTGACCTTCCTCCATGTTCACCCTAAACACACACCAGTGCAGTTTGGATTTCACATTTCATTTGGTTGTTATTTTCTTAACGATGTATCTGATCATTTCAAGTTTTATTGTCTTTGTTGTCTGTGTTTGTTTCTTGGTGCAATATCTCTTAATGGCATGTGCCTTTTAGCTGCCTATTTAGACTTTAATGATTTATTTTAAAGAGGATATCTCCAAACCCATGGGTTTAGCAAATCAAAATGAAGCACGACGAAAACCATGGATTGACAAAAATATTCAAAAATAACCAATAAACTCGGAAACAACATCACCTAGACTAGATCAACTGAATTAACATCATATAGAGTCATCTAGTACAAATGCTCTCTCTGTATTCTGTTCAATGATCATTTAGATGGTAAGAGAGCTTGCCTTCTGTTTTAGACTTGGGTTCAATTCTGATGTGGATTTATGAATTGATTTATGTAGCATTTATTTTTTTAGCATGACAGATCTTTTATTTAGCATTTTTTGCAGATTTCTTTTTTTTTTAAAGCTTTTTGACTGTCGTTATCTCTTGCCACTAATACAGTCAGAGAAAGGACCGTGTGTTGCACAATCACTTGGGACTTTAAGTGAGAATCAGTGAAAGATTGTCTTCATTTGAGCACGAATCTATTCCCAAACAATAAAGCAGCCTTCCAGTTATGCTTCAAAGTGGTGTCTTTTTTTCTAGAATGTAATGAAATATAATTTATTTTACATAGGGGGGAAACTTTTCATCAAAGACTTTAAAGGTCCAATGAAGCCGTTTTTATCTCAATTTCAAATCATCTCTGGGGAAAAATGTAAGTACCTTGTTGTGGTTGTTTTCACTTAAAATTGAAAAAATAAAATCACAGTATTATTCCAAACTCATAGTGTGGAAATATATATAAAACACAAGAAAATCATGATTTTGACTGCACTAGGCCTTCAAAATAATATCACTGTATTGAACGTTGAGCTGCAAAGTAAGAGCTGGGTATGAAGTAAAGAAGACCACTAGCACAATACACCGTATAGAAATGATAAAATAGCATTTAGGCAACACCAGAACATTATAATCAAAATCAAATCAAATGTTACTTGTCACATGCTTCGTAGACAACAGGTGTAAAGCCTAGTCATTTGAATCTGATATCACAGCAAGGTCAGTGGTGGATCTTGTCTACAAGAATCTAACCACTAACTGGCCATACCTTTATTAAAAGGAAAGTACCTCAAGTAGCACAGCATGTGTGGTGTGCTGTGTGGTGCAGTAGCGTGAACTGAGATGAGGGTGTGTGCGTGTGTGTGTGTTTTAAAGTAGCCCACTGAATGAGTGATGAGAGGGAAGTAAAGAGGGCGGGGGTAAAAACGACACTGCAGTGCAGATAGACGAATGCAGTGGCCTGGGCTGAGTCAGCAGCAGCCTGCTCTCAATAGACTTCTGTATACCTCACTCGCTCTCACTCCCACAGCCTACTGCACACAGGGGGAGGGGGTAGGAAGTAAGAGAGAACAAGTACATGAGAAGTAGGAAGACGGAGAGAGGGGAGATGTTGGAATTTATTTATGTGACAAATGTAGGCTATGTATTTCAATGTCATAAATACCTGGGAATATCTAAACTACAGTAGTAGTAGTAAACCATACTCACAAACAGATACATTTTGTAATAGATATAATATATATATAATGCTAGTTTAACATGCCAGATATATAATAGTGGTATTTATTCACCTCTGTGACCGTTTCCTCCTCCCTATCCTTCTCCCCTCCCCCATCCATCTCTTCTTGTCTTCCATTCTTTTATTAAATAGAAAACCTAACCAGCAGCTGGAGTGGATCGGGGAGGGGTCGGGAGTTAAGAGATCGAGGGCCCATAAATCACAAAATGAGACAATATTCTGTAGGGGAGCAGAAGGATGAGTGCATGCACATGAGTGTGTTGATGCCTCCTAAATGGTACCCAATCCCCTATATAGTGCCCTACTTTTGACCAGAGCCATATATGGGTCCTGGTCAAAAGGAGTCATTGGGTCACTTAGTTGGGTTGTTTTCTTTAAAACTGCTGGGTTATTTTTGTTCGTTTGGGTGTTCGGCAGTTTTTTTCCGGCTGTTCGAGCAAACACATTTTTTTCTTGAGGCTAGTCGAAGTTCGGTAGCTGAAGACTACGCCCCTTCGTCAGTGATAAGTCAATAGTAGGGATTCTTCAATGAAGTGTTTGTTGTCATTCAAAGACAGATGACTCGTTTTCTTGCACATTTTTTCACTTGAGAAATACTGCACCAAACATCTTACGAAAATGTAAAATTTCCACCAAAACGCCTCCAAAAAAGATCAGAATTAATTATCTTAGATTAATTCAGACTATTTTGAGGAAGTGTACTTTTGCTACGGCGTCAAACATTCAGAAAGACCCAGCTGATGGTTAAATGTACCTATGTTTGGGTAATCCCAACAACCCACGCAACCCAAAATAACTCAGCATGTGGTCTGTCCAATATTTACCTATTGCTGGGTTACCAAAAAAACTAAATTGGGTTGTTTTAAACCCAGCATTTTTTTTGAGTGTAGGGAATAGGGTGCAGTTTGAGATGCCGCCTTTGTTTTGGAGATGCAAAGATTAATGAAGGCAGTCAGTGACATGTCTCCTCCCTCCATTGGATGGTGAGCACTTTCTATGCCACATACAATTCAGCATGATCTACTAGGCAGGGTGGGTTCTCCCTCTGAAGACTCAGTGTGGGCTTTAATGAGGCAGAACATTAGCTCAATCGCTTTAAATGGGTGGAGGCTAGCACAGCTGAGCCTTTACACAACCCACATCTCTCAATTCCCATACTGGTCCCCAGAAAGCAAAAGCAGTTGGAGGGAAGTTAGAAGGGATGGGGGGAGAGAGTAAAGAGGAGGCAGGGGGGAGCCTTTGATTTTCATATCTAAAGGAAGCCCATCATGAAAAACATTACACATACTGTAACTGAGAGAGAGAATTTCTGGTGTTGGTTCATAAATAGGTTATAATTATCTAAACAGGTTGATGTGTGTATATAGGAATCAGCCAGAGGGTAGAGGTGCACTGTAACAGAATATGGCTTTCCTGAAGAAAAAAGATCCCATTGCTCCAAAATCAGTTTGCGGCACCCTCAAGCGGCGAACTTGAAAACCGCTAAATAATGTTCACAACACAAACACAATGAATGACAGTCGTTTTGCCACCAGCCAAGAGTCAACTCAAACAAACTGATGAGTTGAATTGAAAGCAGCTAACTACCTCTATTTGAACTTGTTTTGCACTCAAGTTGTTCTCACACTCATCAACCGCTAGTAACTAGGGGCTCTCTTCAATCTGTATCGCTGAAGCATTACAAACAGCGAGCTAGAAATGTAAAGCTAATTTCCTATTCTGCAGAGTTTCCCCTGAATTCAATCACGCGGTAACGCTGCATTTCCGTGGTATGGATTGTATAGAGCCCTAGATAGACTGAGTTTAAACAAAGTTTGGGGCAGCAAAGGCAGCAACTAATTTCCGTTTATGTGACTAAACAAGTATGTATGGTATAGAGAATCATTGTACCATCTTAACTGCTGTGAAATATATTTTCCATAACCCAAAATATTGTACTTTCAGCTGTTTGAAGCTGGTGTACAAAACCGAAAGTAAAAGATGCCAAAATGAAACTTAAGAACGGGAAGTATTGAAATGGTGCCCATTGAACAGATCTAGCGCTTCTTAGACTTCCTTTCATTGAGAATGACAGATCTATAACACACATTTCTATGTGAATTTGGTCAGGTTGCCCGAAAAGGTACATATTGCAACTTTAACTAACAAGTTAGCTAGCTAGCTAACCTTGTGCGTGTACATTTACAATAAGCCTACCACACGTTTCGGGAGCAGCAAGAAATAGATTGTTTGCCAGAGTTCATCTTATTTAGCTAGTTAGTTAGCTATGGACTCAAGGCCTTTAATATGATGGGTTTTATTGTGACATGACTACTCAACTTATTTAAACCTCAACCGAGAATTCGTAATGTGAATTTTACCCGACATCACAGAGACCAGCACTGGTCTGGAGTGGATTGAAATAGGCTTAACGACCTTCACAGCAAATTGTCCAGTGTTACCTTACTCAAATACTTATAGTAAGTTGAACTCAAAATCAATGAAAGTCATTATTACTTAAAATGTTTATGCGGTACTGACTAAAAACTAAACTAAAAGTCACATCAACTCTATTTTTTTAAAGGTCATGAAAAGTCCAATTTGTATGATATTTGAAGGAAACCAGATGAAAGTATGATGACCAAACTAAGAAAAATGGCTTTTGCTTCTACATTGATAAAGTTTGATCATAAAGTTACTGGTCCCCTCCCCCATGTCCAGAACCATACAACATTTTCCCTTAGTAAATGTTGGAATTTTCATTGGGAAAGAAGATAAAGTGTTTTCGAAAGCGATCTCATTTGCATGGGAAAACCCATCTTGCCAATTACTACACATGGTTAATAACGTCACTTTGTTTTGAGCCAACTTCGCGGTGGGCTTTGAACAGTGCACCTGGCTCACGCCCGGGAGGTAGACCGGTTCCAAATCGAATGCAATCAACTTTCAGATTATGCAAAACACCAATGTTTTCATGATGGTAAAAAAGTACCGCATTGTAACCAATATCGGAGAAGGTGTGTTTGCAGAGGGGCATTGTTTATATAGCTAGATAGCTAATACTGGTGCCAAAATGTGACAGTAGGGTGTCAGCAAATATAAATAAAATGTTGCCCTATTCATCTTTGGGAAAGATACTTATATGTTTCCCATTTCATCCGTGTCTGATGTTAGCTAGTTACTGGCTAGCTAGGCTAAGTATTCACCCATGAATACTAAGCATTCAACACTATTGAATTGCTTCTAGTTTCTCTGTCCATCACTCTCCCACTCTATGTTGTTTCCAGAGCCCCATAAGGTTCTCCACTGCACTGAAATGCACAAATTGTGGTTTAGAGAGCAGATGTGCTGTGCATTAAAAAAACGTTTTTGTAAGTTAGATTTTGGGGGGATTTGCTTTGATGTGCTCACAAGATGTGCTGATGTCACTGAGAACTCTGTATCAGGTGTGCTTGCCATGCCATGTCAGAAACATGACGATTTCTCTGGGACACATGTTTGTCAAATAGAGGCGTTGACATCGTAAATAAATATTATGACATCACAGGGATGAGTTGGTATCACACAGAAATACCGGGGCAGCAGGTAACCTAGTGGTTAGAGTAATCGAAAGGTTTCTGGATCAAATCTCCGAGCTGACAAGGTAAAAATCTGTTGTTCTGCCCCTGAATAAGGCAGTTAACCCACTGTTCCCCGGTAGGCTGTCATTGTAAATAATAATTTGTTCTTAACTGACTTGCCTAGTTAAATAAATAAATAAAAAGAAACATGCTAATGTCACAGAGGTGGCCGGTAGCCTAGCGGTTAATAGCTTTGGGCCAGTAACCGAAAAGTCGCTGGTACGAATCCTGAGCCAACTAGGTGAAACATCTGCTGATGTGCCCTTGAGCAAGGCACTTAAATCTATTTGCTTTACCCTATCACCAAGTTAGCTTGAGATGATTTTACTGCAACACTACATCCAAGTTGCTTGACATAGGCGTTTCAAAGAGCTGTCAGTCAGTGCAAGCTCATGAATATAAGCTCCCTGCCCACTCAGCCTGTCTTTTCAAACTTCCCTGGTATTTAGCCATGAGAGGAAAATTACTTTTCAGAATGACTGTTCAGAACCTTTAAGTCAGTGTTTCCCAACAGGAGGTACGCATACCTCTAGGGGTAAGGGGGCAGTCCCTAGGGGGTTTCGTGGGAAGATTTTAAAAAAGTAAAAAAATATTGTGAAAAATATGACAAAAAAATATATGTGCACGTTATTTAAATCTTAATAGGCAGGAAAACATTTACTGAGGTCACTGGTGTGAAATATCTGGTGATTTTATATGTATAGGCCTACTTTTTTACTTTAATTTCAGTGCATGTGCATTGAACTGCATTGAAGTGCACATGATCCTTTTCTGGTATCATCTCAGAAACTATGATTGACAAGACAGCAGCTGATGAACTGAAGACTGTACCATTGTCAAATGACACAGTGTGCCGTAGGATGGATGACATGGGCGTTGATATTGTTGATCAAGTGGTGAAAAAATTATAATTCCGGTCTATTTTCTCTGCAGTTGGAGAATCAACTGATGTGTTTGTGCGATACAGAAACATTTAGGAATTTAATGAGCACATTCTGTTCTGCAAGAAGCTAATGGGGAGAACTACATGTGAGGATATGGTTCACATTATTCAAAGCTTTTTCTCAAATCACAATCTGGATCGCAAATCCTGTGTTCATGTGTGCATGCATCGTGCTGCATCAATACCTGGTAGAGTGAAATTATTAATTGCCCACAGAAAGAAGGTAATCCCACTGTATCATTCACAGAGAGGAATTGGCCAGCAAGAGAATGAGTCCTGAATTTCATGATGTTTTGAATGACGCATTGAAAGTGATTAACTTTATCCAGTCCAGGCCTCTAAATTATCGACTGTTTGAAAGGCTCTGTGATGACAGTAGAACTGAGCAACAGCAGCTACTACGTCATACTGGCGTTGGTTGGCTATCCAGAGGGAAAATTCTAAAGAGGCTTTTTGAGCTGCGTGCAGAAGTGATTTTCTGTCTGAGCACTCACACCCCCTTGTGGTTGTGTTAGAGGACAGACTGGGGAACCCGCCTTGCCTATCTTGCTGATGTGTTCAGGAAACTGAATAACCTGATTCTAACTATGCAAGGTAAAGACACACACATTCTAACCATGTATGACAAAGTGTGTGGATTCATGAAGAATATTAAACTCTGGGAGAGGAAATGTGAAAATTGGGATATAAGTTGTTTCCAGCAGCTTGACACCTACCTTTCTGCAGGTGATGTTGACAGAGCTCCTATGGTGCATATAGTAAGCTCACATTTATCTAAACTCAACAGTGAGTTCAATTCCTACTTCCCTGACATTGAAAACAAGTCTGCCAAACATGACTGTGTGCGAAAAACCATATCTCTGTCAAATGTATGCGTCACGCCGGTCGCATATGCATGAGGGGGTACTTCAGGCAGGTCAAAGTGTTTTAGGGGTCCAGTACCTCAAAAAGATTGGGAACCACTGCTTTAAGTTATGATAACGAATGACATTTTTCCCAGCATGCTCTACTGTAGGTCGATTCTTTTGGAATTGTTTTTAAAATTTATGTTTTTGCATGTACCTTGAATGGTTGAGTAATCTCATGCTACACAAAGATAACATACATTTTTCTAAACTAATCCAACCCTTTAGCTAGATTTTTTGCACCCGTTACTGAATTGGTTGTTCCATTTTAAAAGGCTTAGCTAGTCTCTTTACATAGTCTATTATTCTGGCACGCATTATGAATGCAGGTTGTAGGTGAATAAAAATGTCAACTGTTGGATATCAAAACTCTAAATCCATCAATAAATCACTCAAAAACACAGAAAAAAACAATGGCTAAAAACCTAATTGCAGTAGAGAATGCTGGGAAGAAAGTTCATTAATGTCACGCCCTGACCTTATAACAAAGGAACTGTCTCTATTTTTGGTTTGGTCAGGGCGTGAGTTGGGGTGGGCATTCTATGTTTTTGTTCTATGTTTTATATTTCTATGTGTTTGGCCGAGTGTGGTTCTCAATCAGAGGCAGCTGTCTATTGTTGTCTCTGATTGAGAACCATACTTAGGTAGCCTCATCCCACCTGTGTTTTGTGGGTTGTTGCTTTCTGTTGTGTGTCTGCACCAGCCAGAAATGTTTGGGTCGTTATTTTTGTTATTTCTGTGTTCATTAAATAAATATGGACACATACCACGCTGCACCTTGGTCCTCTCCTTCCAACAGCCGTTACAATTAATATAATAATTGTTTTAAATTGAGTTGATGTGACATCTCGTTTAGTTAATGACTTTTCATTTTGTAGTGTTGATTCCGGTGTTAAATTAACTCTGTGTCAAATTAACACTCATTGGTGTAAAAAAAACAGTGTTGGTGTTAATAACCAGCATTAAACCAAAACGATGCCTATTATTATCCTCTCTCCCAGCACGCTCTCTTTATAGTTTTTTACAATCGTTTTTTCGGCATCTATGTCAAGATCGTTATATGGTGGAAGAGAGGAGGACCAAGGCGCAGCGTGAGAACAATAAATCTTCTATTTATAGAAGACGAAAATGAAGAACACTTAAACAAACTACAAAACAACAAACGAACGAACGTGACGCTATAAACAAATAGTGCAGACACAGGCAACTAACATAGACAATAACCCACGAACTACCCAATGAATATGGCTGCCTAAAAATGGTTCCCAATCAGAGACAACGATAGACAGCTGTCTCTAATTGAGAACCAATCTAGGCAACCATAGACATACCTACACCTAGACTAGACACTGCCCCATAAACATACAAATCCCCTAGACAATACAAAACACATACATCCCCCATGTCACACCCTGACCTAACTAAAATAATAAATAAAACAAAGATAACGAAGGCCAGGGCGTGACAGTACCCCCCCCCCCCCCCCCCAAAGGTGCGGACTCCGGCCGCAAAACCTGACACAGAAGGGGAGGGTCCGGGTGGGCCTTCTTACGGCGGCGGCTCGGGTGTGGGACGTGGACCCCACTCCACCATAGTCAATACCCGCTTTGGTGGTGCCTCTGGAGTGAGGACCCTTACAGCGAGTCCCGGACTGAAGACCATCCTAGAAGGTGCCACTGGACGGAGGGGCAGCTCCGGCCTGAGGGGCGGCTCCGGGCTGAGGGGCGGCTCCGGACTGAGGGGCAGCTCTTGACTGGCGGGCGGCTCTGGCAGCTCCTGACTGGCGGGCGGCTCTGGCAGCTCCTGACTGGCGGGCGGCTCTCGCAGCTCCTGACTGGCGGGCGGCTCTAGCGGCTCAGTACAGACGGGCGGCGTTGACGGCTCAGGACAGACGGGCGGCTCTGGACAGACGGGAGGCTCAGACGGCGCTGGGCAGACGGGCAGCGCAGGCGGTGCTGGGTAGAAGGACAGCTCAGATGGCGCTGGGCAGACAGGCAGCGCAGGCGGCACTGGGCAGACGGGCAGCGCAGGCGGCGCTGGGCAGACGGCAGACTCTGGCCTGCTGAGGCGCACAGTAGGCCTGGTGCGTGATGCCGGAACTGGTGGTACCGGGCTAAGGACACGCACCTCAAGGCTAGTGCGGGGAGCAGCAACAGGGTGTACAGGGCTCTGTAGACGCACAGGAGGCTTGGTGCGTGGTGCCGGAACTGGTGGTACCGGGCTGGAGACACGCACCACAGGGCGAGTGCGTGGAGGAGGAACAGGGCTCTGGAGACGCACTGGAAGCCTGGTGCGTGGTGTTGGCACTGGTGGTACTGGGCTGGGGCGAGGAGGTGGCACCGGATAGACCTGACCGTGAAGGCGTACTGGAGCTCTTGAGCACCAAGCCTGCCCAACCTTACCTGGTTGAATACTCCCCTTAGCCCGGCCAGTGCGGCGAGGTGGAATAGCCCGCACTGGGCTGTACTGGCGAACCGGGGACACCATGCGTAAGGCTGGTGCCATGTACACCGGCCCGAGGAGACGCACTGGAGACCAAATGCGTTGAGCCGGCTTCATGGCACCTGGCTCGATGCCCACTCTAGCCCGGCCGATACGAGGAGCTGGGATGTACCGCACCGGGCTATGCACACGTACAGGAGACACCGTGCGCTCTTCCGCATAACACGGTGTCTGCCCGTACTCTCACTCTCCACGGTAAGCATGGGGAGTTGGCGCAGGTTTCCTACCTGACTTCGCCACACTCCCCAAGAACCCCCCCCCCCAAGAAATTTTTGGGGCTGCCTCTCTGGCTTCCAACCGCGCTTCCGTGCTGCCTCCTCATACCACCGCCTCTCGGCTTTAGCTGCCTCCAGCTCTTCACGAGGGCGGCGATATTCTCCAGATTGTGCCCAGGGTCCTCCGCCGTCCAGAATTTCCTCCCAAGTCCATGAGTCCTGCGATCGCTGCTGCTGCCTTTTACCACGCTGCCTGGTCCTTTGTTGGTGGGTTATTCTGTCAAGATCGTTATATGGTGGAAGAGAGGAGGACCAAGGCGCAGCGTGAGAACAATACATCTTCTATTTATAGAAGACGAAAATGAAGAACACTTAAACAAACTACAAAACAACAAACGAACGAACGAACGTGTCGCTGTAAACAAATAGTGCAGACACAGGCAACTAACATAGACAATAACCCACGAACTACCCAATGAATATGGCTGCCTAAATATGGTTCCCAATCAGAGACAACGATAGACAGCTGTCTCTAATTGAGAACCAATCTAGGCAACCATAGACATACCTACACCTAGACTAGACACTGCCCCATAAACTTACAAAACCCCTAGACAATACAAAACACATACATCCCCCATGTCACACCCTGACCTAACTAAAATAATAAAGAAAACAAAGATAACGAAGGCCAGGGCGTGACAATCTATGTTTTTGAGTTGACATGGCGTCAAATGTAATATACTAGAACCATTTGAGCAGTTTTCTACTGCAGCAGCTGAAAGAAGGAGCGTGGAAATGGACATCGAGGAAGAAGGAAAAGAGCTGAGTGTGGAGGGAAGCGGTGTGGTGAAGAAGATTGGCATTCAAGTATCAAAATAAAATAAACTGCTTTCACTTGAAGTGACTGTAGTGAGATATATTAAGTGCAATGGTCATTGTACACTGTAAACCCGTGTGCTGTCATTACTTTGAAGAAACCAATTGCACTTAATATATTTGAGCACAGTTATTTAAAGTGATTTTGTAGTCATTATTCAAACCAATAGTCCCTGTAAGGGGTCCAGATTTGACTTGAATCAGCTTGAAAGTTCTGGGAAATTTACCAGAATTTTGCAATCTTACCTGCAAGACAGTTTACAAAGTGATGTGTAATTTCTATTGGAGTCTAGCCAGACTAGGTTATCCAATAGTTGACATGTACTGTATTCACCTGCAATCATAATGACTGCCAGGATTATAAGCATTATGACAATTTGTTATAAGGCCTAATGTATTTAAACTGGAACAACCATGTCAGTAATGTGTGCAAAACATCTAACTAAATGATTGGATTAGTTTCGAAAAATGTGTGGTATTTATCTTTGTGTAGCATAAGATTAATCAATAAATCACTAAAAAACACAGATATTAAAAACAATTCCAAAAATATGCCTGCAGTAGAGCATGCTGGGACAAAAGTTAATTCATATCATAACTTAAAAAATGGTTGATGTGACATCTCATTTAGTTAATGACTTTTCATTTCTAGTGTTCATTCATTTAACTCTGTAACACTCATTGGTGTAAATGAACAACTCAAGAACCCCCATGCTGATGTTAATAACCAGTGTTACACCAAAACCACACCCATCATTATCATTATGCTCTATTGCAAGTCGATAAAAAAAAAAATTCAGCATCTATGCTTTTGCATGTACATTGATTGATTAATTAATGTTAATGCTATTCAAGTATAACTAATCCAACTGGTCTGGTCTGGTTCTGCTTGTCTGGTGATGACCTGTTTAAGGGGAGGAAGGACAACATCGGAGCAAGCAGACACACCTGGTAGCCCATGACTTGGAGGTCTATGGAGGCTCCAGGTATAGGTTGGTGTCTTTGGTCTTTCCTCTGCTCCTCTGGTTCTGGTTCTGGTTTGTGTGGTGTCTTATTCTGTTGATCTGCTCTGGAGGTTGGCTGTCAGTTGGTCCTGGTCTGGTAAGGTAAGTGGTGGCATGAAGAGGGCAGATGTAAAAAAAGAAAGGCAGGGGAGGAGGGCTGCAGGCCAAGCGTAGAGGTTTTAAGAATCGCCTCTGTGGCACTCTACTCAATGTAAGTCCTGCAGTCTGTCGTCTCCTCCTCAAGCAGCTGGTCTGGTGCTGATTCTGGATTCTGAGGGGTTACGGGGTTGTCCGTGGACTGGGGAGTCAGGTCGGGCCGAGGTCAAGCCACTGTTACCTTTCCGTCTTCCTCAATCCTTCCGGCAATTCTGGTCTTGTGTGCTGGACCAGAGAAACAGCCGTGGTCAAGCCAGTGTTACCGTTGCTGGAGGAGGACTGGACCCTGGGGGGCTCTCTCTGGTTAGGCTCCAACACCACCAGAGCAGATGGGGTTGGCATATTTGTGACCAACGCCTACCTCCAACTGAAGGTAGACTACCCAGCAGGGTAGTCAAGAGTGAGCAAATCCTACTCTTAGACTTTGAGATTCAGTGTTCACACCCGAGGGTCATCAATGTGTACGGCCGAGAGAGTATCCCTCTTTAAACAGTTTCGATCACTCCTGCTCACCCCCACACCAGTCCTTGTGGGGGAGAGACTTAAATTGTGCCCTCCGAGACGAAGACCACAGCAGGCCCAGGAGAGACCGTAGTACACAGGAACTATAATCAATCGAGTTCTTCCTTACAGACGAAGGTGGCAACTCCCCTCCAACACCAACGTGAGTGAGTTCCTCCGGTGCAGCTTACTCCATGTTCTTGCTCTCGCCAGGTCTGAGAATGTGCTCCCTGACAAGCCAAGGGGTGCACTTCTCAGACCACAGGATGCTGACCATGTCCGTATATTGGGAAGGCCTAGTGAGAGTAGGTAGGGGTTCCTGGAGGATGAATACATCTTTGACGTGTACGATCACATATTTGTGATCATTGTTGAGTGGTCCCTGCAGTGTACGATCACAAATATGTGATTGGAACAGTAGCAGCAGACTGTATGATGTAACAAATGTGTCTAAACAATATTTTGTATTGATGGGAATTAAAATTCTTCACAAATGTATTCTTCAATTTCACCTTTTATTGTAAAAGATAAATGCGAACTTTATCATCCTAACATCACACGGAACACATCCACAGCTAAACTTATTCCATAACCAAGTCTAAATAACAGGTTGAGCTGACAAAAAAACAAAACACAAGTTAGCGACCTAACAGCTAGACTTGTTTACAATGTACCACATCTCTGGTGAGCACAAGGGAGAAATTTAATATTGTTTAGAAAAGAGATGCGTGTCACCTAAGCTAACAGCAGCTAAATTCTTTGGCAGCCATGTTTGTTTATGTTTGACTTGGCGAAAACTCCCTAAACCCAGAATGCCATTTACTATAAGACGCAAATAACATCAAAGTCAATGATGGCTGCGCCCTTTGCCTGAAAAATATTAACTTAGTTTAGCCACTTTTCACCATATTACAAAACTTCAATGTACTTGTTTTAGTGTATACAATAACCGGAGCACATGCCTTGACAAGTCGTTTACTGTTTTTGACAAAGCAAAAAAAGGTTATCGCCTCACAGATCACCTCAAATACAAGCCTACTGCCTAGTCTAACCATAGTGTGAAACATAAACAGGAATGAAACCATTTTTCTTTGCAGGGTTCATTTCATTTGTGGGAGGTTTTCAAGTAAATGGGGGGTAGAAATGGGGAAGGTATCATGGGGGAATATGATGCAGGAAATATTACTATGATGGGGGATTTATCAATAAATGGGGGGACACACAGGAGAAGTTTATTCGCTAAATAAAAATAAAACCCCTGGTAAGGGGGGTCTGAGCTGGCAACCCTGAGGTACCAAAGTTACATCTGTGCGTAGAAGACAACTGGGAACTCGGGAAAAAGCAAGCTCCGACTGGGATAAATTGTTTTGAACGGTTATCCAACTCAGAATGCCAACTCGGGAACAGTTTCTAGAGCGCCAACTTTCCGACCTGAAGATCACTGACGTCATGATTTGAACTAGTATTTTTCAGAGTTCCCAGTTGTATTGAAAGCACCATAAGTCAGTTCAGTGAACTATCCCTTGTTATAACATCTTTGGTCTGACAGACGTTTACGTGACAATCAGAATGCATTGTATGATCAACAAACACAGCACCACACATAGCCGGCAAATAGCTTAGCATTAGCTCATCATAATAGGTACAACCTTCAAAAAAGTATTTTACACACATCATATGTGTCCATTACAATCTATGCAAGAATTGGAATGCATGATCTGTCACCAGCACTACAAAACATTAATAAAACAGTAAATACATTATGATCCATACATACATACAGTGTGCTACAGTAGGAACGATATACAGAAAATAAGCCACTCACTTTGATAGGAACGCACACATGTCCAAAGCCCAATTTGTAAGGAAAACAACAATGAAGGCAATGCGGGCGCTAGCCAGAAAATGTGCCAGGGGAAAAAGTTTGTGCAAGGCCAGTTCTGACTAGAGATGCGCAATGTCTTCATACTTAATCTGGGGAAACGCTTGGGCTCTCATTGAAGAGAGAAGTTTGCATGCTCATTAAAGCCTCAAACATAATTGTCCGCAATAGTGAAATGGGCTACTTCTTATGTAAATAAATGAGGAGGCGGAACACACCTCAATTCAAACTGTTGTTAGAAAAAAAAACTTGTTAGAAAATAATTTGAAATTGACAAGTTGAGACATGGTCTATAGATAATTAGCAGGCACCGTGCCTTAGTTTGAGGGCAGCGCGGATTATCTGTCCTGTTGCGTATTAATCACATTTTGGAACAGTGAGTGCATTCTGACATCACATGCATTAAAAAACTCACGCTAGGCCCATTAGAGATATTTAGAACTTACACGTGAAAAGGTTAAAGGGAGATTTAACTCCCCGATAGAGTGGTGGGAAATGTTCGAGGCCAGAACTATGGTCTACTCAGGAGAATATGGCGGAGAAAAACTAGGCAAAATAGGGTCCGTTTTTAACACCACAACAAGACCCTCCAACATCTCAGCCTCCTCCAGCTAGAAGGGTGGGACATGGCTCGAGAGCTGGCCGACACCAAAGAATACCTTTCCACCCTCTATTGGGAAGAACAGAAGAAGCACAAGTCAAAACTCCAGGGTCTTGGAGGAGGAGGAGAAATGCACCCGCAGGGCACGGTCAAAGCAAAAACCCATCCTGTCCCTGTACAACAACCAAGGGGACTCTGTGACCAACAGTGATGACATCCTGGGGGTGGCCAAGAAGTTCTACGATAGGCTGTACGACATCAAGCATGATGACGAGGCTTGACGTCATACAGCCTATTGTAGAACTACCTGGCCACCTCCAGGATGTCATCACTGTTGGTCACAGAGTCCCCTTGGTCTAGACCAGAGGTGGGCAAGTCCTCGGGGACCTGATTGGTGTCACAGTTTTGCCCCAGCTAACACACCTGACTCCAATAATCACCTAATCATGATCTTCAGTTTAGAATGCAATTTGATTAATCAGCTGTGTTTGCTAGGGATGGAGAAAAAGCGTGACACCAATCAGGCCCTCGAGGACTGGAGATGCCCACCCCTGGTCTAGACAGAGTCACAGAGGGTGGCGAGAGCAAGAACCCCGACCCAAGCGCAGAGGAGTTGACCCGGGCTGTGCGCTCCCTGAACAAACGCAAAGCACCAGGACCGGACAGTATCCCAGGACGGTTCTATCAGACCTCTTCAAGGACGACGTGGGATGGTCTTGAGAGCAGTATACAGAGAAAAGAGGCAGGGTGGGTCCATGCAACAGAGTACAGTCTCTCTTATCCCAAAGACAGGGGACTTCAAGGACCTCCGGAACTGGTGCCCCATCAACCTCCTCTCCATCAACTACAATGACCATGACCAAGGCCCTCACCTACCCTCAGCAATAGCCCCAGACCAGACCTGCAGCATCCCCGGTAGGTTCATTAATGGCAACCTGCTCCTGGTGAGAGATCTCATCCTGCACTCTCAGGAGTGGAGGTCCCCTTTGGGCCTTTTCAGCCTAGACCAGGAGAAGGCTTTTGACAGGGTTAGCCATGGCTTCCTGCAGAGGGTGCTAACCAAGATTAACTTCCCCCAACACCTCATCCACTGGACTGAACTCTGCTATCAGAACATCACAAGCAGAGTTCTGGTAAACAATACCCTCACAGACCCATTCCCCCATCAGATCCGACGTACATCAAGGTAGCCCCTCTGCTATATGTCATCTAGCTAGAGCCTTTCCTCCAGAAGATCAGGTCAACACCAGAAATCTCTGGCTAACAGAGGCCAGGGGCCCAAGGGGAGAGGCTCAAAGTGGCAGTGGGGGCATACATGGACGACATCACCATCGGCGGCACAGATAGTTTCTCCATCGCCAACAAAGTTGTTGGACGACTACTGTGCAGCCACTGAGGTAAGAGTGAACTGTTCCTGTCACAGGACTGGCATGAGACTCACCACATCTTTCCCAGTCAAAACAAAGACCATTAAACTGCTGGGGGTCGCCTTCCAGGGGGATGGAGGTGGCTCCTTCAGCTGGGAGGAGACCATCCACCACCTTCAACAGAAGATCTGAGAATGGAGTGCATGGTCCCTCACAATGACGGAGAAGATCCTGGTCCTGAAGGCAATCATTCTCCCCATTATCTTGTACCTAGGCAGGGTGTGTCCCCCAGACAGAGTGACCATCAAGAAAATCGAACTCATGATGTTCACTTTTGTCTGGGGTAGCCAGATGGAGCGACTCAAGTGCAGCACCATGTACAAAGCAGTTGAATAATGGGGGGAAGGGGGTCCCAGACATCATTAACGTCATTAGGGCACAGGGACTATCCAACTTGGTCACCAACATAGAATAGAATAAAACTTTATTGTTCATCCAGGATGGACATTTTTCTTTAGCATCACCTCCCATTAAAAGGATCACATACACATTCAGTGCATTCGGGTAGAATTCAGACCCCTTCACTTTTCCCAAATTTTGATACATTAAAGCGTTAATCTAAAGTGTATTAAATTGTTTTTTTCCCCTCATCAATGTACAAACAATACCCCATCGTGACGAAGCAAAAACAAGTTTTTAGAAATGTTTGCAAATGTATTAAAAATTTTAAAAACTGAAAATTCACTGTTACATAAGTATTCAGACCCTTTACTCAGTACTTTGTTGAAGCACCTTTGGCAGCGATTACAGCCTCGAGTCTTCTTGGGTATGACGCTACAAGCTTGGCACACCTGTATTTTGGAAGTTTCTCCCATTCTTCTCTGCAGATCCTCTCAAGCTCTGTCAGGTTAGTTGGGGAGCGTTGCTGCACAGCGATTTTCAGATCTCTCCGGAGATGATTGATCGGGTTCAACTCTGGGCTCTGACTGGGTCACTCAAAGACATTCAGATATTTGTCCCGAAGCCACTCCTGCTTTGTCTTGGCTGTGTGCTTAGGGTCATTGTTCTGATGGAAGGTGAACCATCGCCCCAGCAAGTTTTCATCAAGGATCTCTCTGTACTTTTCTCCGTTCATCTTTCCCTCGATCCTGACTAGTCTCCCAGTCCCTACTACTGAAAAACATCCCCACATGATGATCCTGCCACCACCGTGCTTCACCGTAGGAATGGTGCCAGGTTTCCTCCAGGCATGACGCCTGGCATTCAGGCCAAAGAGTTCAATCTTGGTTTCATCAGACCAGAGAATCTTGTTTCTCATGGTCTGAGAGTCCTTTAGGTGCCTTTTGGAAAACTCCAAGTGGGCTGTCATGTACCTTTTACTGAGTAGTGGCTTCCATCTGGCCACTCTACCACAAAGGCCTGATTGGTGGCGTGCTGCAGAGATGATTGTCCTTCTGGAAGGTTCTCCCATCGCCATAGAGAAACTCTGAAGCTCTGTCAGAGTGACCATCGGGTCCTTGGTCACCTCCCTGACCAATCCCCTTCTCCCCCGATTGCTCAATTTGGCCAGGCGGCCAGCTTTAGGAAGAGTCTTGGTGGTTCCAAAATTCTTCCATTTAAGAATGGATGGAGGCCACTGTGTTCTTGGGGACCTTCAATGCTGCAAACATTTTTTAGTACCCTTCTCCAGATCTGCACCTCAACACAATCATGTCTTGGCGCTCTACAGACAATTCCTTCAACCTCATGGCTTGGTTTTTGCTCTCACATGCACTGTCAACTGTGGGACCTTATATAGACAGCTGTGTACCAAAACATTGAAAAAGAGAAGGGGTCAGAATAGTTTTCAAATGCACTGTACATTCTCACATCATACACATTCAAACCAGTCAGTCCATCATATTGCATACACTAAAAACATAGAGGACATTGGCACAGTCACTCACAAACGACCGATGTACCAACTTCACTGTATAGATAAGCACATATACAGCTACAATTGACCCTGCATTTAGTAGTCCTACAGCGCAAAGAACGAATGAATGTTTGAACACGTTCTTCTTGGCCATGGGCATTCTGAAGCACTGGCCAGAGGGAAGCTTTTCGAACTGAAGGTGTGGAGGGTGGGAGGGGTTGCCAACGAGAGCCATTGCCTTCTTTTTGGTTGCCTTGTTGAACAGACTGCTCAAATGTGCCTGTGGTCAACCAATTACTTTGCTGGTTGTGTTTATTATTCTGGTAAGTTTGCTTTTGCTCCTCATGCTCAGATTACTATACCAGGCTGTCATATTGAACATGAGGATGCTCTCCACCAAGTTGCTGTATACCCTCTCCAGAACATCTTGGCTGACCAAAAATCCTTCAATGTCCTGATTAAAAACAGGTGGGCCATGATGTCCTTGCTTTAAAGAAATAAACAGTCTGCATTCTCTGTAAAACTCAGCTTGTTATCAATTTGTGTCTCGAGGTATTTGTAACACTCAACCACCTACACTGGTTGGTCGTTCAGAGAGAGTCGTTGGGACATTGGAAAGTTGTTGCCATTGATGATCAGCTCCTTTGTCTTTTCCACATTGATGTGGAGGGTACTTGACCGCTGTGTTCAGGGTCAGTTCATCAGAGAGGGCTCCATTCATGAGGACCCTCGGTGGGAAGTCAGTTAAAAACGTTTTTGATCCAACCTGCGAGGCCTCCGTTGACATTCAGGTCCAGTAGTCATTTCAGCAGTGGGTGTATTTGCATTATATTGAAAGCTGAACTAAAATCAAGAAATAAAATGTATGCATATGACTTTGCATGTTGAAGGTGACTAGCCACCATGTTCACCAAGGTCAGATCAGCATCCTCAGGCCCCTCTGTGCCTTATAGGCAAACTGTAACAGGTCCAGTTGCTTTGCTATGGACAGGGTAAGGTGCTTACTAACAACCCTTTCCATGCATTTGGCCAGAACGGGCATGAGGGCCACAGGTCAAAAGTCATTTGGTGATTTGGCCCCTGACTTCTTAGGCACTGGTACAATGGTCGACACCTTCTAGGAGTTTGGCACTGTACAGGTGCTCAGTAGGAGTTGAAACGGTCATGTGAAGACCAGCTTGAGCTGGTTGGCGCAAACCTTCAGACCATCCACAAGACGGACAGGAAAGCCAAGTACTTCGAACGTTACATTGCTACCCCCATCCTCGGAACCCTCAGACTCAGCACCATAGACCGTACTGTGCCCTACTGCTGGGACCTCCCACCAGTGTACAAGTGTGGATATATTTTGCCTTCAGGTCAGGTCTGCCCAAGGCTGTGCTGGCATCCTGGAAGTACAAGGACATCATGGCCCACATCCGATCCAAGGATGGAAGGACATTAACATCTAATCCGCCCTCCGTGCCACCAAGACCAACCCCAGACCCATCCTCTGGCTTTCAGCATCCAGCTTTGCCACCGCATCACTCCTCCTCCATGCCCCACGCCACCGACCATGCCCCCAGCACCATCCAAGGCTAATGGACACATCCTCTACTCTCACCTCCATCTTTCTCTCTCTCTCCATTTCTCTCTTCCCCTACCTCTCTATACACCTATCAGTCTCACAGAACTGGCACCAGCCCAGAACCAGGAACAATTCACCCCCACAAGAGGGCGGAGGAGGGACCAACGTTCAGACCTTCACCCGGAGTGAGCAGACCACAGGGGAGTGCCACCACTGACCTCCAGGTCTAGGGCTTCCTTGTGTGTCTTCTTGCTACTCAGGTTGTCCCCCCTTCCCCCTATAGATTCAGCACCAGTCCCATTCCCAGCATCAGCACCGACACAGCTCCCTGATTACAGTACCAGCACCAGAGCACCAGAGCACCAGAGGAGGCGTGGAGGGACCAAAGATCAGACCTTCACCCGGAGTGAGCAGGCCACAGGAAAGTATCACCTGGTCTGGGGCTCTCTTGTGTGTCTTCTTGTTCCTCAGGTTGTCCTTCCTCCCTTCTGCAGATCCAACACCAGTCTCAGTTCCAGCACCAGACCCAGCACCAGAACACCAGACGAGGCGCGGAGGATGGACCAAACATCTAACCTTCACCCAGAGAAGGCAGACCACAGACGAGTGCCACCTTTGACCTCTGGGTCTACAGTAGGGCTCCCTTGTGTGTCTTCTTGCTCCTCAGGTTGTCCTTCCTCCCCACTACAGATCCCGACCCAGCACCTCTGTTCCTGGTTCCGAGACCCTAGTCCCAACACTAGACCCAGCACCAATCCATGTTTTCCAGTTTCAGTCCAGAGCTCAAACGGATCAGAGATACTCTCAAACGAACACTACTGTCAAAAAAAAGATATAAAAAAGAAAATGAACTGTTAAATGACACTAAAACTTTTTTTTTTTTGTATATATAATCTGATGCTTACTGATTATGTATTTTTTTCTTTACCTAATGCTTGCATTTGTTGCCATTTTCCTTACATATTTTTTATTCAACAACTAGTGATTGATTGATTGCTTACGATTTATTGACTTGACATATATTGAATTGATTGAATAACCTGCTTTAAGCTTTGTTAACTTGAATGCAATTTGAATTATATACGACGTGCATAACCAAATAAAATTACCTTAATCCTTAAATGTTTGAGCATTTTCACCATGTCCTTTTTTGATCTGTTTTGCCCTGCAGTTGATGCCAGTTTGGAAGCCTTTGTCAAGGCCTCTAGCAGTGCATGTGATATAAAACATCTAATATTCATGAATATGCTGTCTATGTGTAACACAGCCAACCTGTTTGCACCAATCCCTTGTAATGACAGTAAAATACAGTTAAATACAAACCCCTCCTCTCCTCAATTAATTTCATTTATTCATTCATTCCGAATACAGTAGCATTTACTTTTTTAAACAGTATAATAGAGTCAATTTTACGGTGTTGTGCTATGTCATTACACAGTACCTACATTGCTACCATATTTATATTACAGTAGGTGTACTGGAATATGAAAAACAGAATTCATGGCAAACTCTTTAGAGCCCTCAAACTCAATTCTGGACCTCGAAGCCAGTTCCATTGCATTTTTTCATTGTTCCCCTCTAATCATGGACTGAATTAGACCTGGGACACCAGGTGTGTGCAATTAATTATCAGGTAGAACAAAAAAGGCTCCAGACCTCATAAGGTAATAGTTGAGTACCCCTGCTTTAGAGTGTGGGCTCAAGGCTGTGGGAACGGTGAGTTGTGAGGCTCTTGGTGACTGTGGACAGACTTAACGTTACAGATTTTGCAGTTTCATCTACCCCAGTGCAGAGCTGGGGGATTCCCCATAATGTGAAGGAGGATCCATGGATGGTGAGTCCTGCACACAAGCATCCCCCCCTAGGTAAGGAACCATTGGATCCCTTGAACCCCCGGGTATACCCCTCTGGATCAGTATCCACCTCCTGGTGCACTGGTAGACATGTGGTCCTTCTTTCCACACACATACGTTTGCGTTATGTCTATGCATGTTTCTTACTTTATCATCTTGGTCATATGATCAGCAAGGACAGCTCAATTTACAGAACCTGATGGTTTTTGTCCCTCCGAAACAGGGCAAACTATCCATGTTGTCAGAGAGAGGTTTATCCAACAGCCCAGCCTGTGAGGAGCAGATTTGAAGAGGACCTGTCTAGTAAAGAAGGGATATCAGTGGAGAAAGGGGACCAGAAAGGGAAAAGACAGGAGACCCAGCCTGGGAGACCTGTTTGATTGACACACTGGCTGATTTTAAACTTTAAAAAAAAACATTTTTAATGATGTTTGATTATTATTATTAATTATTTCCACTGAAATACAGGTGAACTCTGATTTTGAGATTCTAATTTTGAATGTAGGATAATATTAGATGGTATTTTATTGAAGTAATTTACAATTTGTCACAGATTATCTAGTTAGGTCCCCTCCTGTTTGTCATATTTTGTCATCAGTTTAGCAATATGTCAATGTTTTAATAAAATATCATAAAAAAAGTTGAAAAATAATATAAACAAATCCCAGAGTGGAATAGTAGTCCAACCACTCGATGTCACTGTTGTATTTTTTCCTCTTTAGCATCCTCATACTGCTGTGTGTGTGTGTGTGTGTGTGTGTGTGTGTGTGTGTGTGTGTGTGTGTGTGTGTGTGTGTGTGTGTGTGTGTGTGTGTGTGTGTGTGTGTGTGTGTGTGTGTGTGTGTGTGTGTGTGTGTGAGAGAGAGAGAGAGAGAGAGAAAGAGGTTATCCTGTGATCTTGTCCTTCACTAGGAAAATGAAACATGCACTAGTAGGTCATCTTTGACTGGTGTGGGGCTGATGGTGACCCCATACGTCTTCTGACCCTCCATCCGTCCGTGACATAGACATTTTGTCAAAAAAAAACCAATAATATTTAACTAGGCAAGTCGGTTAAGAACAAATTCTTATTTACAATGATGGCCTACCGGGGAACAGTGGGTTAACTGCCTTGTTCAGGGGCAGAATGACAGATTTTTACCTTGTCAGCTCGGGAATTCAATCCAGCAACCTTTCGGTTACTGGCCCACTGCTCTAACCACTGAGCTACCTGCCGCCCCAAAGATCTGAATAGACAAAAACTGAAGTTTTCATCTGATGTGGATGTGAAGTTAAAACGATTAGAAAAGTCTGGGGAAAACGATGATGACATTATGTCAGACTAGCCATCCCCAAATGTGTCCCTATCTGGGGCCATTAGCTTTTCCCCAGAATGGCAAATTGTCCAGAGTTCTCTAAGAACTTATGAGCCCACTAAACAACAGCCTTACATAGACCTTTGATTTGTATATTCAGTATGCTGTGAAACGTAATGAGAGTATGTTTCTACGTATAGTGGAATAATACCTGATAAGAAGAATGGATTTGGGAACCCTTTCAAGGGATTGCAGGTCCTCTTAAGCCTTTGTTTTAAGAAAGAAGTGGAAATTGTCGTATTATTGAATTCAATGAGACTTCTCTACCCGTGACCTACTCATCCTCAGCGCCTATGTATGAAGAGTCCACCATCCCACACATATTTAACAAATATTGGAGACTAGCCACACACACATACCTACAAAATGGATGTGGGCGCATATTACCATCACCAGGAGTCTTATCTGGCAGTAGTGGTGCATGGGTAAAATCCCCGGGGAAGCCAAGCCCCCCACCCCAAAAAAATTGTTGTGATAGTTGCGTTGTTTGCTCTATAACCTGTTAGTTCATATGCCTTGACACCATAGTATACACATTGTTGGTTAAAAAGGCTTGTAAGTAAGCATTTCACGGTAAGGTCTACACCTGTTGTATTCGGCGCATGTGACAAATACGATTTGATTTGATATACTGTAGGCCTAAGGTCGAGACAATAAGAAGACAGTGGCAGAATAAATTCAACCACACAAAAACTTCATCTGTTCAGTGAAGTCCACAAAACATATTGCATGTAACAAAGACTTACATGACCTACAGCACGGTCAAGCAAGGTAATGTTTCCGACATTGTCGGACTACTAAGCAGCTATTGATTTAGAACCACTGAGAGTTACCGCAAGTCACAAAGAAAACAGGAGCTGCCTCCACTATTCCAGCATCATTTCAAGTTCAACATTTTAACATAATCCTAATCACCTACAGTATGTTTAGTCTAATACAGTGACAACTAAAAGATACCAAAAACTATTTAGTCAATCAACATAAGCTAAATATGACCATGGCTGTCCATGGTACTGGTTTCTGTGTGTGTGTGTGCATACGTGTAAGTAGAAAAAACATGTTGACTCACCCTACTTGTAGAGAACCGCCAATGCCATCCTCTTTCATGTTGCCTAAACGGTTTATAACTGTGATACAGTACACACTTTAAGTTCTGGTTGTCCTAGGTTACCTGGCTAAAATGCTTGCTTGCTAGCTTAACGTCCTTTCTTGGGCCACGATGAGCCAGGCCAGCTAGTTAACATTAGCCTACTACATCTAACGTTAGCTACATGTTGAACTTCCATCCTCTCAGGCCAGGGGCAAAATGTATGAATGTATGGTAACATTAGAATCGCCGTTATAATCATTGGCCAGTACGGAAAATTTAGTAAAACCGCAAGTCCAAATCCCTATCTCCAAATTAGTAAAGGGATGTTTTCAGCTAGTTAGCCACCGGAGGACAATGACCCAACAATGACATTTTTTTTCTGTCAATGACGTTTGGCTTATGATGTGATTGTTCTGAAGTCAAATCCAAACGGGCTTCCCTTGACACTTTTTTTTGGTTCACCAGGACAATTCACAGCTGAGCACATTCAGTTTAGCTCAACGCTGATTGGATATTTTTTTTAAATATTTTTTTATCAAAGGCCAAATGCTTGCAGGCTTCTCTTGCATTCAATGTTATGTGCAGCAACAATGTCATACTCTTTTTGACCAGACAGCATCAGATAGATATACGCTACACATACTGAGACAGAGGAGCGCTGTTTTGTTTACTCTGATGCTTTCTCCGGTGAGATACATTCAGCGTCTTGTGAATTGAATGACATTTATGAAACACAGAAAGACAAAAGATAAATTAATTAGTATGTTTTTAGATTTTTTTCTTGGTACATTTTTGGAGAAGCCTGGCTTGCTTTGGCATAAATGAATACGCACCACTGTTATCTGGAGTTAAATTGGGATAGTGGATCAGTCTCAGTATTTGTCAAAAATTGCCACTATATATTCAGTTTGCTACACCTCCCACCCACCCCATGCACACACACACACACACACACACACACACACACGCACGCACGCACGCACGCACGCACGCACGCACGCACGCACGCACACACACACACACACACACACACATACACACACACACTTTAACCTCCCCAGACCCCCTCACATCCCCACCACCAAACCCATTAGCCATGGGATTGATGTTGGGGGGTGGGAAGGAGGGAGAGTTACCTAATCCCTGTTAGGGTGGCGGCACACAGTTAGTGCAGAGGCCAAACGCTTACATTGCATCTGTCTCACTCTGATGACATGTTTGATCAGCCTTTTATAGATCAACCCTGCCCTTTACTTCTACAAGACTTAGCTTTCTGACTGCACATTGTTATCACTCCAATCAATACCTGAATAGTAAAAGAGCTAGGGTTAGGGTGAGAGAATGGTTGGGGCTGGGACCAGGGTTAGGCTGAGAGGATGGTTGTGGCTGGGACCAGGGTTAGGCTGAGAGGATGGCTGGGGCTGGGACCAGGGTTAGGGTGAGAGGATGGTTGAGGCTGGGACCAGGGTTAGGGTGAGAGAATGGTTGGGGCTGGGACCAGGGTAGGGTGAGATAATGGTTGGGGCTGGGACCAGGGTTAGGGTGAGAGGATGGTTGGGGCTGGGACCAGGGTTAGGGTGAAAGGATGGTTGTGAATGGGACCAGGGTTAGGCTGAGAGGATGGCTGGGGCTGGGACCAGGGTTAGGGTGAGAGGATGGTTTTGGCTGGGACCAGGATTAGGCTGAGAGAATGGTTGTGGCTGGGACCAGGATTAGGCTGAGATGATGGTTGGAGCTGGGATCAGGGTTAGGGTGAGATGATGGTTGGAGCTGGGATCAGGGTTAGGGTGAGATGATGGTTGGAGCTGGGACCAGGGTTAGGGTGAGGGTGATTGGAGTGCTACAGACCAGGGTTAGGGTGAGAGGGGGGTTGATGCTGTACAGACCAGTGTTAGGGTAAGATATTTGGTTGGGGGGCTCTGCTATGGAATGCATAGAGATTGGCAGGAGGGATAGCAGACCTTGATGGAGGGACAAAAGAGCTGGACATCTGTCACACGCTACCGCACGCCCCTCACCCCCAACACAATAGAACCAGGGACAGGGGGGCCAAGGGAGAACAGGCTAGTTGTCGCTTTGACTCTACTTTCTTTCTCCTTTAGCTCCACTCATCAGCCCCTCTTGAGCCTTTTGGGGGGTTCTCGACATGACACAATTGGCCCTTTGTTTCTCTTGCCAATATTTACCCCTCCACCCATTTTACTCTCTGAAAAACATTTATATCTTCTTTATTGAGAAATACAAGTTGCATATGTCCCCCATACTGTGTGTCCCCTTGTGTGGGTGTGCAACTAGACTGATTTAGGCCTTTCACTGGCTATGATGATGGGCCTGAAGTAGGTGACAGGGAATTCAGAATAATGAATGAATGTTTTCACCATGATAGAGGTATTACTTAAGGTGACACAATCACAGGGGAGCTATGAAGAATGTCACCTCAGAGGTTGGACAACAACCAAGTATGCGGTAGAATATTAAGATCACAGCAGAATTTCCATGGGCACACCATTTTAGTATGCCTCTAGCTTTGAAAAATACATCATCTCAAGTCAGTGCACTACAGTACGTATTCATTTAAATACAGAAAGAAATCATTAGACCCAAAAAGCAAGGCAGGGGATATTTGAACAGAGGGTTGGGTAGTGACCCATGGGATGCTATGGGGTGGTAATGAAAGGGATAAATAAATTACCTGCTATCTCTTAAAAAAGATACTGCAATCAGGCATTTTGAGAGACTACTATGGAGACCATGTGGTCATGGTTGTCTAAGGTCCATTGAGTGTTTGATGATTGAGTGTGTCCTTTATGGTAAGCCTTCTATTTCAATATGATATAACGGTTGGGGTTTTAATGGAATATGTTATGTTAGCTTTACCACCAGCTTGAGAGATGACAAATGACACAGATTGAGAGGCTGTAAATCAGGATGAATCAAGTTGCTCTGGATCTGCACTCGCTTCCATTGTTGTTTGGAATTCCTTTCTGAACTCTGTAGATCTACGGTTTGACGCATTACCTTCAGAAGAGGACAAAGAGTAGCCGTCAAATAGAATCACAAATGACATTTGCAAAAATACTATTTTGTGTGAGCAGTGGCGTAACGCAGTATTGCAGCATTCCCCCCCCCCCCCCCCCCCCACAAGGTCTGAGCGGGGGGATGTTTTTTTTTGCAATGGGGCAGAGAAAAGGGTTCTGTTTTCGAGCTAATCTTATGCTATTTTGCCATGGCGCCGTGAGGTCGGCTAGGCAGAGAGCTCCTGTACATTTTGTAAATATTTAATATTTTGTATTTGTTTTTTGACAATTTCAGCCACATCTGTTGCTGGCAGGTGTATAAAATAGAGCACACAGCCATGCAATCTCAATAGACAAATATTGGCAGGAGAATGGTCTTGCTGAAGAGCTCAGTGACTTTCAACGTGGCACCGTCATAGTACCCCAAGTCAGTTCATCAAATTTCTTCCCTGCTAAAGCTGCCCAGGTCAACTGTAAGTGCTGATATTGTGAAGTGGAAAAGTCTAGGAGCAACAATGGCTCAGCCGTAAAGTGGTAGGCCACAAAAGCTCACAGAACAGGACCGAGAGTGCTGAAGCGCATAGCGCGTAAAAATGGTCTGTCCTTGGTTGCAACATTCACTCCCAAGTTCCAAACTGCCTCTGAACGCAACGTCAGCACATTAACTGTTCGTCGGGAGCTTCATGAAATGGGTTTCCATGGTCGATTAGCCACACAAAAGCCTAAGATCAATGCCAAGCGTCGGCTTGCCACCATTGGACTCTGGAGCAGTGGAAACACATTCACTGGAGTGATGAATCACGCTTCACCATCTGCCAGGAAAACGCTACCTCCCCCAATACATAGTGCCAACTGTAAAGTTCGGTGGAGAAGGAATAATGGTCTGAGACTGTTTTTCATGATTCTGGCTAAGCCCCTTAGTTCCAGTGAAGGGAAATCTTAATGCTACAGCATACAAATTCATTCTAGGTGGTTCTGTGTTTCCAACTTTGTGTCAACAGTTTAGGGAAGGCCCGTTCCTGTTTCAGCGTGACAATGCCCCCGTGCACAAAGCGAGGTCCATACAGAAATAGTTTGTTGAGTGTGAAAGAAATTGACCTGCACAGAGCCCTGACCTCAACCCCATCGAGCACCTTTGGGATGAATTGGAACGCCGACTGCGAGCCAGGCAAAATCGGCCAACATCCATGTCCGACCTCACTAATGCTCTTGTGGCTAAATGGAAGCAAGTCCCCACAGCACTGTTCCAACATCTAGTGGAAAGCCATATTAATGCCCATGATTTTGGAATGAGGTGTTCAACAAGCAATACTTTTCCCCATGTAGTGTGTATATACAGTGGATTCGGGAAGTATTCAGATCCCTTCCCTTTATCCACATTTTGTTACGTTACAGCCTTATTCTAAAATGGATTAAATAATTCCCCCCCCTCATTAATCTACACACAAAACCCCATAATAACAAAGCAAAAAACATATTTTTAGAATTGTTGCAAATGTATTAAAAATAAGAAAACAGAACTTATATACCTAAGAATCCAGACCCTTTGCTATGAGACTTGAAATTGCGCTTAGGTGCTTCCTGTTTCCAATGATTATCCTTCAGATGTTTCTACAACTTGATTGGAGTCAACATGTGGTAAATTCAATTGACTGGACATGATTTGGAAAGGCACATACCTGTCTATATAAGGTCCCACGGTTGACATGGCATGTCAAAGCAAAATCCAAGCCATGACGTCAAAGGAATTGTCCGTAGAGCTCCGAGACAGGATTGTGTCGGGGCACAGATCTGGGGAAGGGTACCAAAAACATTCTGCAGCATTGAAGGTCCCCAAGAATACAGCAGCCTCTATCAATCTTAAATGGAAGAAGTTTGGAAATACGAAGACTCTCCTAGAGCTGGCCGCCTGGCCAAACTGAGCAATCGGGGGAGAACGGCCTTGGTCAGGGAGGTGACCAAGAACCCGATGGTCACTTTGACAGAGCTTCAGAGTTCCTCTGTGGCGATGGTCGTCCTTCTGGAAGGTTCTCCCATCTCTACAGCACTTCATCAATCAGGCCTTTATGGTAGTGACAGACGGAAGCCACTCCTCGGTAAAAGGCACATGACAGCCCAGTTGGAGTTTGCCAGAAGGCACCTTAGGGACTCTCAGACCATGAGAAACAAGATTCTCTGGTCTGATGAAACCAAGATTGAACTCGTTGCCCTGAATGCCAAGCGTCACGTCTGGAGGAAACCTGGCACCATCCCTACAGTGAAGCATGGTGGTGGCAGCAGCATGCTGTGGGGATGTTTTTCACCGGCAGGGACTGGGAGACTAGTCAGGATCAAGACAAAGATGAATGGTACAAAGAGATCCTTGATGAAAACCTGCTCCAGAGCGCTCAGGACCTCGGAATGAGGCGACGATTCACCTACGAACAGGACAACCCTAAGCACACAGCAAAGACGACACAAAAATGCATGGTTTATATATCATCTTGCATTTGTAGATTGTGCTTAATAAGTTAAAACTTCTTTGGGCTGCAATCCCGTTAACGGGATGATATGACAACAGCCAGTGAAAGTGCAGGGCGCCAAATTCAAAACAACAGAAAGCTTATAATTAAAATTCCTCAGACATACATGTGTCTTATACCATTTTAAAGGTAATCTTGTTGTTAATCACACCAAAGTGTCCGATTTCAAATATGCTTTTCAGCAAAAGCCCCACAAACGATTATGTTAGGTCACACCAAACCACAATAAGCACAGCCATTTTTACAACCAAAGATAGGAGTCACAAAAAGCACAAATAGAGATAAAAGTAATCACTAACCTTTGATGATCTTCATCAGATGACACTCATAGGACTTCATGTTACACAATACATGTATGTTTTGTTTGATAAAGTTCATATTTATATAAAAAAATCTGAGTTTACATTGGCGCGTTACATTCACTAGTTCCAAAAACATCCAGTGATTTTGCATAGCCACATCGTTTCAACAGAAATACTCATCATAAATGTAGATGATAATACAAGTTATACACATGGAATTATAGATATACCTCTCCTTAATGCAACCGCTGTGTCAGATTTCAAAAAAACTTTACGGAAAAATCAAACCATGCAATAATCTGAGACGGCGCTCAGAACAATAGTCAAATTAGCCGCCATGTTGGAGTCAACATAAACCAGAAATTACACGATAAATGTTTCCTTACCTTTATGATCTTCATCAGAATGCACTCCCAGGCATCCCAGGTCCACAATAAATGCTTGATTTGTTCGATAATGTCCGTTATTTATGTCCAATTAGCTACTTTTGTTAGCGCGTTTGGTGAACAATTCCAAAGTCACGAAGCGCGTTCCCTAAAAGCTGACGAAATGTCCAAAAGTTCAGTAACAGTCAGTAGAAACATGTCAAACAATGTATTGAATCAATCTTTAGAATGTTGTTAACATAAATCTTGAATAACGTTCCAACCGGAGAATTACATGGACTTCAGATGAGCGAAGGAACAGAGCTCCCTCTTATGTGAACGCGCATGGTGAAAGCATGGTCAGGTCATGGCAGACTTGACTAATTCCTCTCTCATTCGGCCCCCCTTCACAGTAGAGGCATCAGACAAAAACTCATTCATATCTCGCTGTGATTTCAATGGGATCTTGGTTGAAAATCGACCAGCCTAATAATTTCCACTTCCTGTTTGGATTTTTTCTCAGGTTTTTGCCTGCCATATGAGTTCTGTTATACTCACAGACATAATTCAAACAGTTTTAGAAACTTCGGAGTGTTTTCTATCCAATACTAATAATAATATGCATATATTAGCAACTATGACTGAGGAGCAGGCCGTTTACTCTGGGCACCTCTGTGCACCTTTCATCCAAGCTACTCAATACTGCCCCTGCAGCCACAAGAAGTTAATGAAAATAAGTGCTTTGTCTAACCTTTTACAGACTGATGTTTCTGAACCTGGAGCTGTTGATTTTACACTTGTACAGAGCATCATCCTTCTCAGTGAGGGTGGCGAGCTGGAGAGACGGGTTCCCGGGATGCTCCTCGTTGTTAAACACCTGCACTCTGCCTCTGTACTCGTCACTCAGACTAGACTTCCTGATCCCTAGGATCCCTGTGATTGGCTCAGCTTTAGGTCCATCGAACATACACAGATTTGGCATCGGGTTCATCGGGTTGGATTGTAAAAATGTATGTTTATTTATCTTTGTGTAGTATAAGATCAATTAATCAATAAATGTGCATGCAGAGAAATATCATAATGAGGCCCCTCCCATGTATTTTTCACTCAAAGTTAACGGAAATTAACTCACACAGTCATGGGAAGGTGGTAATTACCAGTTGTGAAGTCGTAAATACCAGTTGGACGCATTCACATGCTTTGAACTTGTTGAGAAACGCTGATTAGCTAATGGCCAACAAACTGCGTCAACAATAAACAAAAAGTATAGCTATCATGCTTGTAAACAAATTAGTGTTCGAAAACCTTTTTAGTAAATAGATTACATATGAATAAAATGCTGTTATAGAGGTAATTTCTGTAGTAGGCAATATCAGAGGGGAAAAGTGGGAGCTCAGGATGTTAGGCGAGTTTCCCACTAGTAATTACCAGTGGTAAATTTACTGAATGTGGTAAATTCCCACTTCCCGCTTGGTTATGAATGTAGCATTACAAAAACACCGGTTAACACTTCATTTTATTCACTGCAGGTGGCGTCAATTTCAATCCCACTGGCGTTAACCCCACTAGAGTCAACACTCAGATATAATGGTGCTTTCAAGACAGCTGGGAACTCTTGGGGAGAGGGGGAACCGAGGTCAAATCATGACATCTGTGATCTTCAGGTTGGAAAGTTGGAACTCTAGAAAGAGGCCTGAATTCCCAACTTGGAATTTCGAGTTGGATGACAGTTCAAAACCATTTTTTTCCAGTCAGAGCTAGATTTAAAAAAAAGATATATATATTCAGGTTCCAGTTTTGATCTCACTAAAGTCAGATTTCCTAGTTCCCAGTTGTTTTGAACGTGTCATAACACCATTTTGTCTTTTTTTAAATTCTTCACCAACTACGGAGTTGGGGAAACACGTGTGGAACTGAATTGTGATAACTGCGGTGGCCAAAACAAGAACAAGTTTGTGCTCTGGTATTGTTCCTGGCAGACCATGCACAAGCTCCACCACAGTCTGGACCTTCACTCCCTGATCACAGACCACACCAAGTTTTCCCCTGACTGGTGCTTCGGCCTCATCAAGCAGCAAGACTGCTGCTGTTGTGAAGGACAACACTGTGACAGGGGTCAACATCCCACAGCTGGTTGGACTGGAGGATGGTACGATGCTGGTGGAAAGCTATGGCTGGCAACAACACCTGACTCCGTACTTCAGGCCGCTGCTACAGATCAAGCAGTACCAGCACTTCAGGTGAATATAATTTTCGTTGCATTGTATGAGGTTATTCTTCTTATCTAAACTTGGGAGGTGAATTGATGTTGTGCAAGGTTGTAATGTCTATATTTTTTTGTTATTTCCTGTTTTACAGCTTTGATGCTCTGGAGCCTGGTGTTGTCGCCAAGGAGCATTCGGACTCAGTCGGGACCAGGTTTCAGCTGCTGCACAACGCTGACATCCTTCCTCCAAAGAGTCTTTCTGTACAAGCACCACCTGGACTGGACACAGCTAAACAAACTTATGTTTTTGAGAACATCAGGGAGTTTTTTGACAAAGAGGCTATGGACATCAGCTGCCTTTCAGCAAAGTCAAGGGCAGGACAGAAACAAGCTCTCCGAATATAGATTCCCTTGTTCATGCGTGGTTCGGACGGACCAGTCATCAGCACTATCTGCAGTGCCTCTATTCAAATGACTCTCTCCCAAACCACATGCCATACGTTGCTGCTACAATTTTTTTATCCTGCTGCTCAGCCACTTTACCCCTGATTATATGCATATAACTACCTCGTCTATCATTGATATTGATTTTGTTCTTGTACATACTGTATATTTTATTTATATTTACACTATCTATTTCTGATATTGCTACTATGCAAGTAACAATTTGGCTGTACCGTTTACATCTTCTGTAGAGATCCATCCACTTGGCAATATGTGGCTGGGGGTTGTAGCATTTCTTTCACATGACCCATCAATTTATAGTGATGTGTCTGGGTAAGTGTCATCTAATATTTCTTAAATATTTTTATCTGGACACTTTCTCTTTACTTTGAATTTTTCCTTTATTGTAGGCTACTACTTTTACCACTTTTAGTCTTAATCTTTACTACACTACTCACTGTTTAGCACATGACCTCACATGTGAATCCTTAAATAGATGGGTGGGGCTGCCTCAAGAGGGTGTGAACAATGCTGAATGGGTGTAGACAAAGGAGAGCTCTCCAGTAGGTACCAAAACATTTAAGGCCATTTTCTCAAAAGTGATTTTACAAGTTTATCAACTTTCAAAGCAGAATTACGATCCCATTGTTCCTCAAATGCAGTGTATGAGCTACCATTTCGTAGCTCTGAGTCTCTACTTTTATCCAATGTAAAAAACACAATTTCAAATTTTGCTACATAAGACCGATTTGAGCTAGTCGGTCACATATGCCACCATGATATATAGGCCTAATGGTTTCCACATGCTTTCTTTCGGCTGGCGGCTAAGCGAACCGAACGAGGATGCTTGCATACCTTTGAAAAAAAGCAGCAATGGTACTGTTTGTCCATCTTGAGATGCCGTAGCCAGTACACTTCCTCCTAAAAGTGAGAATTAATCTAAGATAAATCTGTCAGTAATGTTGACGGTTTTGCAGATGAGGTCTTATTTGCCCAATTTGAAATATAACTAAGATGTTTTGTCAAGTATTTCTCACAAACTAGTCATCTGTCGTTGAATGACACAAACACTTCATTGAAGAATCTTTGTCGGTGAATGGTCAACAGTAAAGGGGCATAGAGTTCAGCTACCGAACTTCGACTTGCCTCAAGAAAAACTTCGAACAGCCAAAGACAACTAACAAAAACTCACAAAATGTTGTCATAATATTATTAAATATTATATTTGCGAACTGTTTAGACGGGGATGCATACATTAAGCTTAAATGTGGTCAGTTCATGTAAATCTGCAATAGAGTAATCGGTCTCCATCCAGTGTTGTGTACATAAAGAGTCATCCATCCACCATCTAAAGAACCCTCAAACTATACAGGTGTTGCCTTCCCATGGCAAGATCAGTACTGCAGTTAACCAGGTACCCATGTTATATGCACATTCACCATGACCTGCAAATTACAAGATTTTTAGGATAAGAAAACAAACTGGAGACAGAGTTTGGTATAGTCTCTTCATTTCCATGAAACACTTTATTTTTAAATACAGCCTTTTGTGAGGGAGACTATAACAGTTCAAGCATCATCATCATTATTCCAAAACAGACATGTGAAACAACAGGAAATAAATATTTCCATGTACAACGTCTTCCAAATGAGGTAGAAATGGTTACAGAGAATGTACAAGATAAAATAAAGTTACTACTGTATTTAAAAAATATAAAATCCCACTTTAGTTGGACAAACTTATCTCCACATACACCTTCACATTGGTGACGCTGAATAACATCAACTTGGGACAACAAAGAAAATAGGTCTAATCTTATTAGTAATTGTGTCTTAAAGCTTAATGCACATAGCATTATGAGTGTCAATTTACTGTTGCTAAGCGCTTTTCCAATGTCATTCGATTTTCTGGACTGTGAAACTATTTGCTCAGCCTTTCACACAGTCAGCACTCAGTACTGATACAATTCTATAATGCTAACACAAAGTTAAATTTATAATGCTAACAAAACGTTTGTTAGATTATTATTCATTGGCACAGATACAATCCACTGTGTCATATGTTGCTATTGTGGATGTTTTTCTGGTGCAGATGATTGAAGAGGTGCTGAAATAGAACTGAAATGTGTATGAAGGTGTGTGTGACAATGTCTAGGTGTGAAAACCTTGTGCACACATCTAGATGTGAAACTGTCATATGCCATACTTTCAGCCACTGACCACATCCTCCTGTGTCAGTGGACTCTTACTACCACAACCGTGCTGCAAAATACTGTTAATGTTCTCTGGATATCCCTGTGGGCAATAACGCCAAGGTAACATGTCGAAATGAATTTCGCTCTGTAGCAAGGAAATGCTTTGAAAGTCTGGTCATTGCTCACATCAACACCATCATCCCAGACACCCTGGACCCACCACCTCCCCAACAGATCCACAGATAACGCAATCTCTATTGCACTCCACACTGCCATTTCCCACTTGGACAAAAGGAACACCTATGTGAGAATGCTATTTATTGAATACAGCTCAGCGTTCAACACCATAGTTCCCTCCAAGCTCATCACTAAGCTAAGGACCCTAGGACTGAACACCTCCTTCTGCAACCGGATCCTCAACTTTCTGACGGGATGCCCCCAGGTGGTGAGGGTAGGCAACAACACATCCGTCATGCTGACCCTCAACATGGGGCCCCTCAGGGGTGAGTGCTTAGTCCCCTTCTGTATTCCCTGTTCACCCACGACTGCATGACTCCAACACCATCATTGTTTGCCGACGACACAACGGTGGTAGGCCTGATCACCGGAGATGATGAGACAGCCTATAAGGAGGAGGTCAGAGACCTAGCAGTGTGGTGCCAGAACAACAACCTCTCCCTCAACGTCAGCAAGACAAAGGAGCTGATCGTGGACTGCAGGAAACGGAGGGCCGAGCATCAACAGGGCTGTAGTGGAGCGGGTTGAGAGCTTCAAGTTCTTCGATGTCCACGTTACTAAGGATCTATCATGTTCCAAACACACCAACACAGTTGTGAAGATTGCACGACAATGCCTTTCCCCTTCAGGAGGCTGAAATATTTGGCATGGGCCCCCAGACACTCAAAGATCTACAGCTGCACCATTGAGAGCATCTTGATTGGCTGCATCACTGCTTGGCATTCGACCGCAAAGTGCTCCAGAGTGTAGTGTGTACGGCCCAGTACATCACTGGGGTCGGGCTCTCTGCCATCCAGGACCTCTATACCAGGCGGTGTCAGAGGATTGCCCTAAAGTCATAGACTGTTTTCTCTGCTACCGCACGGCAAGCGGTACCGATGCACTGGAACCAACAGGACCATGAACAGCTTCTACCCCCAAACCATAAGACTGCTAAAAAATTAGTCCGAGTAGCTATTTGGTTAATGATTTAGTTATCTACATTCACACCTTTTTAAAATATATGTGACTTTTCACATACACTGCTGCTACTGTTTACTATCTGACACTTTATTCCTAGTTATTTACATATCTACCTCAATTACCTCGTACCCCTACACATCAATTCGGTATTGACACCCCTTGTATACAGCCAAGTTATCGTTACTCATTGTGTATATATTTTTCTTACTTGAATTACCTGTTTTACTTTTCTATTGTTCCCATATTTTCTTTCTCTCTTCATTGTTGGGAAGGGACCGTAAGTAAGCGTTTCACTGTTAGTCCACATCTGTTGTTTATGAAGCATGTAATGAATAAGATTTGATGGATTTTTGTATTATATTTTAACTTAATATTGAAGGCAGGTTAGAGAGATTCCTGAGCCCCAACAGCTTGCAAATGTTTAAGGAGGAATATCATATATGGCACAATTAGGATGATATGGTGGCCTTGGACAAGTACAGAATGTATATGTGTCTGGTTGGAACAAAGCAGATACAGTAATGGTTGTTAGCTACAAAATAAACATATTTTGCTAATATATTCTATATTTATGTTTCATTATCCAATGCCCTAGTTACCCTACAGCTACAACATAAATAATTTGAAAGAGAGGCATCAAAGCAAAGATATGACCATTTTTGTTTTGTTTTCTATAATGAAAAATTGCATATTTGGAATAGAGGGGGTTGAGGTAGCATTGATTATTTCTACAGCTGTGCTATTTTTGGTGGTTCTTGAGGCTCTGATGTGTTCACCATTCTGTTCTGAGAAAATAGATCAATGCCCACTGGCTACAGGTCATCTATATGTCTTTGCTAGGTAAAGCCCCGCCTTTTCTCAGCTCAGCTCACTGGTCACCATAGCAGCACCCACCCGTAGCACGCACTCCAGCACTCCAGTATATTTCACTGGTCACCTCCAAAGCCAATTCCTCATTTGGCCGCCTTTCCTTCCAGTTCTCTGCTGCCAATGACTGGAACGAACTGCAAAAATCACTGAAGCTGGAGACTCATATCTCCGTCACTAACTTTAAGCACCAGCTGTCAGAGCAGCTCACAGATCACTGCACCTGTACATAACCAACCTGTAAATAGCCCATCCAACTACCTCATCCCCATACTGTTATTTATTTTGCTCCTTTGCACCCCAGTATCTCTACTTGCACATTCATCTTCTGCACATCTATCACTCCAGTGTTTAATTGCTATATTGTAGTTATTTCGCCACCCTGGCCTATTTATTGCCTTTACCTCCCTTATTCTACCTCATTTGCACATACTGTATAGAGACTTTTTCTATTGTATTATTGACTGTATGTTTGTTAATTCCATGTGTAACTCTGTGTTGTTGTTTGTGACGCACTGCGTTGCTTTGTCTTGGCCAGGTCTCAATTGTAAATGAGAACTTGTTCTCAACTAGCCTACCTGTTTAAATAAAGGTGAAATAAAAAAATAAAAAAATAAATAGGCACAGTGAGGTCAAAGGTAACAAGGATGGATTCTCTGTTTCTATGGAGGCGCAGCAGCTGTATACCGTATGATGGTCTGTATAATACTCAATGTGAGGGTTACTGTACATTGATAAGATGGCTACTATAGAAAACACAAGGTAAAGAAGGGGGATGGGAGGTAGGAATTTAAGACATTTCAAAAACATACATAATGTAAGTTATAGATTACATTGATAGAAAGGTATTTGATGGATGTAGACATTCACTTCCTACATCTCTAAAAACTATTTTTGGTTTGAGCACTACAGGCTAAAAGTTGTCATTTCCATTTTGTCATAGGTTGTCAAAGTTTGTCCACCAAAAGGGTTTTTCCCGCTTTGCTAAATACATACTACTTCATGAAGATAATCACTCCACCAAAATCTACATGGGAAATAAATCTAAACATGAAGAAAACGTTTTATATATCTAATAACATTATTGATGTACGATATGGTATCTTTTCTCCTTAGAAAAAAATATCTGAATTACATTCAACAGTTCAGGCCTTGATAGCAACCTCAAGTTTCAATTCACCAAGTTCAAAGTCTGTGGCAGTGTACTTTGGGTGTTAATTAACTCTTGAAAGTACACAGCTGTGTGTGTGTGTGTGTGTGTGTGTGTGTGTGTGTGTGTGTGTGTGTGTGTGTGTGTGTGTGTGTGTGTGTGTGTGTGTGTGTGTGTGTGTGTGTGTGTGTGTGTGTGTGTGTGTGTGTGTGTGTGTGTGTGTGTGTGTGTGTGTGTGTGTGTGTGTGTGTGTGTGTGTGTGTAGGTGTGTGTGTGTGTGTGTGTAGGTGCGGATGTTTGTGTGCAAATATGTGGGTGTGGGCTCACAAATGCTAACATTGGTGGCCCTAAAAGCTCTGAGTCCGCTGAAGTTTACAGTATATGTGTATTACTACAAAGCCATGACTCCATTATAGCATCCATAAAGCTCCCTACAAACACTACATACATTCTTATGTTTTAATTCTGAGGCAACAATAATATTCCTGAGTATTCAATAACAAGACTACATATATTTCTTTTAAAAAGGCGAAAAAAAAGGCTTACATAAAAAAGAATACTGTCAGACTTAGGATTATAAGAGTAGTACAGCATCTGTATGAAAACGGCACATTTGGGAAATGCATTAGTTTGATAGTGCACTGTTTATAAGATGCTGTGTTAAAATGTGCATTCATTCTCCAGCTCACTCTCTCAAGTATGTTTCTACTTAACCAGTTGTCTCTTTCAGCAGGTTTACGTGTCTGAATGTATTGATAGACCTGCATTTAGCACTCCATAATGACATTAGATGTATGAGAGCGATTGTATGTGAAATTAACAAAAAGAGAAAGAGTGACTGAAACAAAACAAAAAAAGCATGGGAGGGAAAATGTGGAGAGTGAGCTAAGGTAGTGATGAAAGGTAGAGGATGGGTAGAAAAAAGAGAGAACTGAGAAACCGGGAAAGGGGAATGGGTGAGAGGGGGGACATTTGTTTCCAAGCAAGGTATATGGAGGCACCAAGCCTCAGAAGAGACGTGATTGTGCTGGAGGTGTCAAGTTATTAAAATACACCACAAGGATGTTCTTCTCTACGTTTTGGTTTGAGAGGATATGATTCTTATGGTGCTTGAGGAGGTATTGCAGTCAAAGGCCCTTTTCATATCAAGCGGCCGCTCTAATTAAGAGAGCAACTCATCAAAACAACACTTTCTGCCATAGTAGCAGATGGAAAAATAAATAGGATCCTGAGAGAAGCAGTAGGTAATCCATTCAGACAGACAGTGCTAAATCAGGCAATCTAGAACCCTCCCTCCCTCCCCATACCACCCCACCCCACCCACACCCACATCCAACCCACACCCCTACAGGACAAAGTGCCCATTGACTCTTTGGAGAAAATCAAATAATTAAAATTATAAAGATGTAAGAGGAGGATACAAGTAATTTGCCATTTTCTCTCCTGACTGGTTAGATCACATGACCTTTCTTTGCAAAATCCAACGATTGTTTTCCCCCAGTAATTGGCTGAGTAAGTACTCTACTTGGTTTTCAAATGCCAATACAACGGAGGGACCCCCAGAGAGCTGTCTTCTCAAGTGCCTGACCTAGCATCCTCCAGTGGGGTCCTCAGATCGTGCACGTGACACAGGCATCTTCATGGCCAGCCTCTGATGGGGGAAGCCGTGTTCCCCTCCTCCCCTGCTCTCCCCACCTAGGCCTGGGGAGGGGCTGTACTCCCTCTGCCCACCATAAGGTGGCAACACCAGTGGCTTGCCAGGCTTGTAGGCCTGGCCTTCTGAGCCCGCCATGGCGTAGCCGTTGCCGTGGCTCTTGCTCTGGCCATTTCCATGGACGTTGCCGTACTTCCTGTACTGCAAGCCATCCCCCTCTCCTCCTCCCTCCTCCCCCTCTTCCACCATTTCAAAGGCCTTGCGTTTCAGTGGCCCTCCTGTTTCAGAGCCGACCCCTAGGCTGTGACTGGGGTATCCATAGCTGCTCCCCACCACGGTGGGCCGGGGGGTCAGGGAGGTAGAGGTGCTCAGCCCAGAGGGGAGGTAGGAGGCACTGGGGTGGCTGTAGCCAGATGCCAGGCTGGTCTGGGGGTGGGAGTAGCAGCCTGGCAGGTAGTTGTAGACTGGATTGTTAAGGTTGTAGCTGGGCACCAAGGTGGGGGTGGTATGCAGAGAGTGTAGAGAGGCTGGGGGAAGTGCTGAGCCAGTCTGTGGGTAGTATCCAGAGGAGAGGTAGCTGCTGTTGTAGGAGGGTGGGTAGTCCTGAGAGGGGGGGCCATTACAGGAGCCACTGCTGCTATATCCGGGATCAGAGGTCAAGTTACTGCTCACTACCGTCACACTGCCCGTGCCAGTGAGGCCCACTGACACTGAGCCCACTTTGGCCCCTGCAGCCAGGGCCTCCAGCCCAGAGTAACACTCCATTCCCTGCCCCAGGGACCAGGGCTCAGCTTCGCTCTTCAGGAAAGACCCAGGCTCTGAGTATGCCCCTGGGGCAGGTCTCTCGTAGGGCAACTCCAGACCTGAGTACTTCTCGGCATAGTGTTTTAACAAGGAGGAGGCAGTGAGGGCCGAGATGTCATCACTGGCCCAGGGGTAGCCGGCTGCAGGGGTGTAACTGCAGCGACCTGCGGTGGCGTAGGGATCGTGTTTGTCGACGGAGGGAGGGGAGGTGGTGGAGGACACATCTAGGTGCTGCTCAGGCCACTGGGACAGAGGGGCCACGTGCTCCGGAGACCAGTGCATTTTCAACAGACCTACAGACACAGAGAGAGGACCGAGAGAGAGCATGGTTATTCATCACGTATTACTTTTTAACCTTTCAGTCCAGAGCAGACATAACTGCAGATTTTCAGGTTGTTCAGAGAACCATACCACATTGGTAATACACTAACCACATTCAAATAGATTGAATTAAAAAAATACAACATAGTTCCACTTTACTCTAGGTTTCATGGAGATTGTACCTCTTTCTCACTTGCAAACCCTAGAAGGTAAGGTTTTCTAAATAACCATTACAGTCCCGCTGACCAGTGGAGCCTAATCCATTATAATGTATTTTCTTAGCAGTCCGTTTTCTCCCCAGTGCTCCTACAGTTCTACTTGTGGAGGGGACCTAGTGCTCTGAGCTCCTCCATGCCGTGTTGTTACGAACAACACAGCCCCTGGCCTTGTCCCCACAGCGATAAGCCGCCCGCTCCCTTTTGCCTCGCTCTCACTGGGACCATTGTTGTCCCTCTGTACGGGGCTCTGTGTGTGTGAGACCCCCACTCCACTCACTCTAACACACACACACACACACAGACACACAGACACACACACACACACACACACACACACACACACACACACACACACACACACACACACACACACACACACACACACACACACACACACACACACACACACACACACACACACACACACACACACACACACACACACACACACACACACACACACACACAAGCAACCCCATACACACTCACACATTGGTGCAGTGTGTTCCACTGGGGCAGTGGTCGACCATTCTTTTTGATTGACTTTACAGGCTCTGTCTTTGAGCAGGCACTAGGCTGACATTCCAGGCATTGTAGAGTATTATTAAACTGTCCCGACCCTTTGAGCCTAGACCTGAGGGGCTACAACAGAACTGAGAGAGAGGGGAAGAGGGAGAGAGAAATAGGGGAAAGAGAGGGAGAGAAAGGTGGAGACAGAGCGAGGGGGAGAGAGCGAAAGCAAAGAGAAACCTGGGGTTGTTCACATGCTTTCCCCAATCCTAGTCAGTAGCATGGTGGTGAGGGTTCATTGTCTCAGTGTTGTGCTTGTTTACAATACAACTCTAGCGCGCCTGGTGCCTACATCAGACTGTCTGATCTCTCCATACACACACACACACACACACACACACACACACACACACACACACACACACACACACACACACACACACACACACACACACACACACACACACACACACACACACACACACACACACACACACACACACACACACACTAACACACTACCTCTGTGTGTGTGGTTTAGTCACACATTGACCAGGACCACCAGATGGGCCGCTAAACGATCCACATGTTGATCCCTAAATGAAATGATCACTCAGTCCCATAATCTCACTCATCCAATCCAGAGATCCCAGGTCGCCCTGGCTGAGTCTCCCAGCCCCTCCCCAGCCATGTCCCAATCCCCCCTGGAAATGTCTCTGTGAAATCCCCCCGATGCTCCAGGGAATTCCAGCCAGTCATGGGACTGTTCCTGTCCCCAGCTCAAAAACAAACACACCACTTCTGGCACAGAGTCGATAAACCCTTGGTAAAAAATTGCACTCCTAAGGGAAATAATAAACACAATCTACACAGACACATCTATAATAGTGTACATACAAAAGCTTACAAAAAGGTATTTCAAGAGAAACACATAAACATAAGCATTTTAATGTGGGGAAACTATTCCTTTTTAAATAATATTTTCAAAAGAAACAGTGAACATCTAATAGTCAAATCATAGTGTAAAAGAATGGCAATTTTTCTGGTCTTTTGTGTTGAAAAACTGAGCTGGCCGAGCACAACACGTCAACACTGTTACCAATAGATAGACAAGAAAGAAATGTTTTAACAATTTCAATTTTTTTGTGAAGCTTGAATTCAATTGACCCTCCCTGTTGTACACAAGCTTCCATTCCCACTCTAACAAGGGGATGTATTGCTGATTTAAGATTAAATCGCCAACCCTGTTGCAGTCAATCGTGGGGTACGGTCTACCCTGTCGCTTTATTTGGAACTTAATAGGCACTTACTATTGTCGTTCTTTTTTAAATTAACCTCTTAAAATTAGAAAATGTGTTTTTTACTAAGTTGAACATGTGTTCATGACAGAATGTTACAATTGGTTGAATATGTGTGTGTGTGCACGTGCACGTGCATCTCTATGTTTACAGTAGTATTGATTCATAAAGGAGGGTGAGGAGATTTCAGGCAAGATTAGGGAAAAACAGTGAGTATATAACACAGCCATCTGTATCAGATGATGTATGGGGAGTAGGGCATGGAGAAGAGGGGTGTGTTCGCTCCCCTAACCCTAATCTGGTCCCCCTTCCTCAGGGCTTAGAGGGGCACCTGTCATGGCTAAATCGTATCTGCAAGCTTACCAGGAGACAGAGATGATGAGGATGATGAGGTATAAGCATGTATGGGTGTTTTTGTTTATCATCATCTCTGTTGTTGTCCTCTTGTTGGAGGTATATTCCTGTTTGTGATGTTGTAAGTCCTCAAAATGATTATGAGGGGAGTTGAACTTCACTATGGGTAATAATAGAAAACCAAAAACATGATGCGAAACTCAATTGTTTGCAATTGTTTATAGCTCAAAATTGTTTCAAGCCACTGGTTCCAAATACTCCAACCCACGTGCATCGCATGCATCTAACAGTTTACTAAACTCTGGTTCTATAATCACCTCCTTGTTCTGTACTAAGAGTTCCGTATTTGGACCTAACTCTAACTAGGTGTTTTGACTGTGTGGATGAGTCTAACATGTTGGGCGACTGAGATTGGAGAGAGCATGTTTGTGCATATGTATGTGTGTGGCATACGTGTCAACACTGTCGTGTGGGCCCCAATAAGAGACAGCTGTTTTGAGCAGAGGGGCCTTCTCTCTCTGTGTCCAGCCTGTCCCTCAGCTCCTATTGTCCCACCACGTCCCCTAACAAAGCCACGGGACCCCATTGTCTGACAGCAGATCCTATAAGAGCCCAAACATCTCACTAACTCAGACCACCAGCTCCATATATCCACCAGCAGTACTGACAGCTTACAAGGCGTGTGTGTGTGTGTGTGTGTGGTGCATGACTGCACATGTGTAATGGGTATTCCCAACAGGATAGTGGCTCCTGAAATCTGAGACCTGGAAGAAGTGAGCTAGAGTTGTAACCACCCCTATCCATCCACCACACACATGCCACACACATATATGCGCACACACACACATGCACCACGCTCCTCCTTCTTCTCTCCAGGGGTCAAGTGCTACCCTAACTCTACACCCCAGCTTTTGTTTTCCTGCCTTCAGGATGAAGGCCCTCACATGGATCCAGCACGCCTCGTAGGACCAGGGAGCCAGTAAAACAGAATGATTGTGTGCCTGTGTGTGTGCGCGCCTGCATTCATGTGTGTGCCTGCACATTGAATAGGGAAAAGGGGGCTTGTAAACAAGAGCTTGATCAATCCAATCAGAGGATGGCCAGTACGTGGACCCCCCCCCCACCTCCTCCTTCAACACCATCCACTCTGTCCAGTTCTGTGAGAGAAAGCAGCTTTGTCTCGCTGGACTGGTCCTAATTACATAGCCAGGTGGAGAGACGATTTAGCTTCTGCGCTGATCTCTCTCTCTCTCTCTCTCTCTCTCTCTCTCTCTTTACCTACCGTCAATCACCAACAAGGGCCAGTGTCCAAATTACCATTCCACAGCCAGCATAGACCATATGTGCTGTTCAAGTGTTGTGTTCCCTAGATCTCACAATAACGCAAATCAGTAGTACCATTAACACTGGAGAGACCAAACCCACTGGCATGTCTGATCTTACTAATTTTCCTATTTCTTATACACACTCTTATTTAGTTCTGCTCAACAATGAATCATGTGATCAGTCAACATATGGGCCAGAGTTTGTGCATGCATTTGATCTGTGTGACCAGAAGAGCTGCTGGTGTGAATTTGATCTCCTTCTTGGTAGCGGTCCACTGCACGGTCAGTGTGAGCAATTAAGGGTTAATTAGATGAATAACGGAGAGAGGCAGGCAGGGAGACGGGGAGGGGACATGGGCATGGGATTTGGAGTGTTTGCAAGGCATCAGAGGCAGTGTGATAGATTGGACTGGATCATTTCCCCTAAGGGTAGGTAGCCTGACCTCTCCAAAATCACTATTACTCAGTAACAATACACAAAGACTTCAATGCACACACATAATGTTGCTGAGAAAGTTTCATTGTGTTTATGTGTTGTGTTTGACTGAGATACGCAGATAGGTCTGTGCGAAGACCAGGATGTTTGAGCATGCTGTGCAGGCCTGCCAAGCGGCAAGAGAGAGAATCCTGCAGATGACTTAGGCTATTGGAATGTATGGAATTCAGAGAGAGAGAGAGAGAGAGCTCTCTATCAGCTGCTCACACAGTATTCGTAAGTATTAATTTAAGCCATATCTGGATCAGTACGGAACGCTATAACCAATGGGACATTAAACTCTTCCATTCTTCCATTCCATTCTCTCCCTTTCTACCTTCCCTCTCCTCCCCTCCTGTTCCCCCTCTCTCTTTCCCTCCCTCAGACCTGTACTAACGTGAGTCCATGCCTGCGTGGTTTAGGACACCCCTCCCCCAAGCTCTGTCTCTTTCAGCTCACACACTCATGTGGCCGGAGCTGCCTTGCCTCTTTGCTCATTGTGTCCACACATATATCACTCTGCAGATGACCAGTCCATCTGCCCTTCTCTCTCCCACCTCTGTCTCTAAATCCCCATCCTTATACTATTTCTCCATAAACATAGTTTTCTTTTTCCCTTCCTCCTTTCTTTGGGTTACTCTCTGCCTGCCCTCGGCTGTTTCTCCATGCATTCCTCTGTGTGGAATGGCTAAACGGTCACTCTGATCTTGCTGTTGGCTACAGACTGAACCAACTCTATATCATTGCAGGCCAGGGCTCTATAAGCCTTTACCAGCTAATGAGGACCTTAAATCAACTGGACTCAAATTTGCTTAATGAGATGTCATGAACACTATGGTGGCCTGATGCACATGTTTGTGTGTGTGTGTGTGTGTGACACAGAGAGAGAGATACAGAGAGAGAGAGAGAGAGAAAGAGTGTCTGTGTGTGCACGTGAATCCCTCCACACCACTCTAATTAGAGCTCATTTACATCCCGTCACTAACGACCTGACTCTTACTCACAGAACTATTTCACCCTGTGCAACTGTTTAGCTACGATCCACAAAATGTATTCACTACCACGTTTTTTATCACACACTCCTAATTATGACGTGTGTGTGTGTGTGTGATGTGTTTGTGAGAAAGTTTCTCTATGGGGAGAAATCTAACACAGAAGTGTGAGTCTTTCCAAAAGCAGGTATGTTACAGACGTACGCTAAACAATCTCATCGCAGACTAGACACAAGGCATGTGTGTTCACACAATTCACTTCTTCTTTTCAAAACCCCCCAAAATAAAATTTTAGGCTCCAATATCTCTGCCTATAGTAGCGGTCCTGCTAGCACACAGAGGTAGGTAAGGTGTGTCTCTAATGTATTATTCAAATCATGTTAGCGTGGTAATCCTGTTAAACCTTCTCCTAATCAATAACATCAGTCAATATGAGAATATTCATTAGCTTGTCTTAGAGACCTCTCATGCAAAGCACACATGCATGTTAAAGCATAACAATCTATCTACCCAGCTATCACCAAAAATACACACCTATTTATGGGAATGCATTACTAAAAACAATAACAAGCTAGAAATGTGTCCTAAGAAAATAATTAACATCCAAAAACACACAACATAATAATGTACGCAGAGCCAGTTCATTCTTTGGTTTAGTTTAACACCAAGAAATAGGAAAGGATATGATGGCAGAGTCCAAGGGTGCTAATTTTAGCCTCTCCGTGTGGATAAAGCGCTAAAACTACATAACGAGGAGGGACTGCTCACTGTGACATAATCAGTCCCCCACTGTACCAGCACACTTCAATTACATGGAGGATAGAGGATAGATAGAATATTCTCTACCCCAATAGATTGGACAGCAAGATTATTGTTGCACTGACTATACGCACACACACTGGACTCTACCCAAACACTCCCACAAACTTGCATTGACATCCTAACACACACACACACACACACACACACACACACACACACACACACACACACACACACACACACACACACACACACACACACACACACACACACACACACACACACACACACGCACACACACACACACACACACACACACACACACACACACACACACACACACACACACACACACACAACATAGAACCACCAAGACGCTTCCTAGAGCTGGCCGCCCAGCCAAATTGAGAAATCGGGGGTGAAGGGCCTTGATCAGGGAGGTGACAAAGAACCCGATGGTCACTCTGACAGAGCTCTAGAGTTCCTCTGTGGAGATGGGAGAACCTTCCAGAAGGACAACCATCTCTGCAGCACTCCACCAATCAGTCCTTTATACTAGAGTGGCCAGAAGGAAGCCACTCCTCAGTAAAAGTCACATGGTAGTCCACTTGGACTTTGCCAAAAGGCACCTGAAGTCTCTCAGACCATGAGAAACAAGATTCTCTGGTCTGATGAAACCAAGATTGAACTCTCAGACTGGGTTGAAGATTCACCTTCCAACAGGACAATGACACTAAACACACAGCCAAGACAACACAGGAGTGGCTTCGGGACAAGTCTCTGAATGCCCTTGAGTGGCCCATTCAGAGCCTGGACTTGAACCCAATCGAACATCTCTGTAGAGACCTGAAAATAGCTGTGCAGCAACGCTCCCCATCCAACCTGAGAGGATCTGCAGAGAAGAATGGGAGAAACTGCCCAAATACAGGTGTGCCAAGCTTGTAGTGTCATACCCAAAAAGATTTGAGGCTGTAATCCCAGCCAAAGGTGCTTAAACAAAGTACTGAGTAAAGGGTCTGAATACTTATGTAAATGTAATATTTCATTTTTATTTTTTATACATTAGCAATCATTTCTAAAAACTTGTTTTTGCTTTGTCATTATGAAGTATTGTGTGTAGATTGATGAGGGGGGAAACACTTTAAATCCAATTTAGAATAAGGTTGTAATGTAACAAAATGTGGAAAAAGTCACGGGTCTGAGTACTTTCCGAAGGCACTGTATATGTACATAGCTACCTCAATTACCTCGTACCCCTGCCCATTGACTCTATACTGGTACTCCCATACTCATTATTGTTATTCGTTATTCACTCTATTTATGCTGCATGCCACTATTTCACTTTTTTTTTTTTTACTCTGCATTGTTGGAAAGGGACTTTCACTGTAAATCTACACCTGTTGTTTACAAAGCATGTGAAAAATACTAATTTATTGGATTTGTTTAAAACTAGCCTTAAACACGCTGGTGGTCGCCATTCAGAAATAGAGAGAGAAAGAGCAAGAGAGCCAGAGAGAAAGAGACAGCAACTCAGCTCTTTCTTTAAAATTCCTCAATGTGAAGCACAGAGAAGAGAGACTCAGCTGTTGGAGTTATTATCCCCTCTCCAATATCTCCTTTCCCAGTCCCTCCCTCACGCCTTCACCTCCCCCTTTTCCACTGGCCGCAGGAGAAATGTCCAGGACTGAGTGTCAAGACTGAGAAAGACAACCAAGTTAGCGCATGCACATGCGCGTGCACACACACACAGTGTACCCCCCATCCACTCCATACACACACTTACTGTGGGGGGTGACAGGACTGAGCATTCTGCCGCCCTGCTCCCTGGTAAAGAGGAGAGGACTGAGTCCACTCAGTGTTGGTGGTGCCTGCTCCCTGGTAAAGAGGAGAGGACTGAGTCCACTCAGTGTTGGTGGTGCCTGCACCCTGGTTAAGAGGAGAGGACTGAGTCCACTCAGTGTTGGTGGTGCCTGCACCCTGGTTAAGAGGAGAGGACTGAGTCCACTCAGTGTTGGTGGTGCCTGCTCCCTGGTAAAGAGGAGAGGACTGAGTCCACTCAGTGTTGGTGGTGCCTGCTCCCTGGTAAAGAGGAGAGGACTGAGTCCACTCAGTGTTGGTGGTGCCTGCTCCCTGGTAAAGAGGAGAGGACTGAGTCCACTCAGTGTTGGTGGTGCCTGCTCCCTGGTAAAGAGGAGAGGACTGAGTCCACTCAGTGTTGGTGGTGCCTGCTCCCTGGAAAAGAGGAGAGGACTGAGTCCACTCAGTGTTGGTGGTGCCTGCTCCCTGGTAAAGAGGAGAGGACTGAGTCCACTCAGTGTTGGTGGAAGCGGGGACACACGTTACACTTTCTGCTGCTGGCTGGTCCCGCGCTGTTGGCCATCTGAGTGGGTCTGTTAGTGTTTGTTGTCATACACCACTCCATTGCTAGCCTCAGTACCCAGTCACACTAATGACTGGAAAGGAGAGAGAGCAGTGAGTTAGACAGCGCTGGAAAAATATAACACACCAATATGTACGTAATCACATAAAACTTGAAACATCACAAAGCTGTATTCACTCTCTGGTTGTATGTTCCCATTGAAGTGACCCAAATGCAAATACTTATTCTCCTCCTCAAGCACGTTCATGCTCACTCACTAGCACTTGCTCACTCTAGCCCCCTAGGTCACTAGCTCACTTGGTTAGCCACTTGTTCACTCACATGCAAAAGTATTTACAGACCAGAAAAACAATTGTCAGAAGCACTTATTACTAATGCTAATACATAATTACCATGACTGAAAGGAATAATGTAATTGAGAGTAAAATCATCTAAAACGTGTAAAACCTTAATATTTCCGTACACATTAGGTCTATCATTGGAAAATGACATGTTTTTGATAAGCTAATGGAAATGGGAGTACTCTTCAGGAAAGGCATGAGCACAATCAAAACCAAACAATATATAGTGTTGCTCACAGTCTGAGTGTTCATGCAACAGCGGTGCTGAACGCTCTGACAGAAAGGGAACCGCTTCTGCCCTCTGACCATAAAACCACAATATCACCATCAGAAGAAAAATTACTAAAGAGTATCCAATCCTCTGGACCCATCCACGCGTCCACACACTCACGCAGTTACACACCAAAAAGAACCATCAGATCTTTGCACTTTGTCAAGTGTTGAAGAATGCAGCTGTGTTATTACCATATGAAGCAAAAATGCAGGAAACAGGATGAAAATATGAATATAACTGAGGAATTTGAGTATCAGAGATGATCAACATTTAAATAATAGACACATGGTAGAGAAGAAAAAACATAAATAAGGATTGAGAGTGTGGAATGGAGGAAGATTTTTTATATATTTCTATCACAGGACAAAAATATCGAAATTCAACAGCAGGAAGAAATAAAGGGATATCACAAGACCAGATATGGGAGAGAAAGAGAAGAGAAAAGCAGAAAAGAATAGGAATGTGGAGAGCAGTGAGAGAAGAAAAACAGAAGATAGATAGAAAAAAGCAGGAAAACGAAAACAGAAGGAAAGGAAGATAAAACTCTAAAACAAAATCCAGTCCTACCTGCTCATGCTTGTATTTCCTTGATATGATGCGTCCTATGTGGAAGCCAATAGAATAACCCACACGGTAAGGCAATGTAGAGCAGTGGTGTGTATGGCCATCCCTCTTTTTCACTTCTGGGACCCTACCCTTTTCTCTCTGCTCTCCCCTCTCTCCCTCCCTTAGTGACAACAGAGCAGCACATGCATCCCCTCCCCCATCCACTCCTTCCCTCCCCCTCTCCCTCCCTCTCTTTTGTTAAAACTATTTAAGCAGGAAGGGAGAGGGGAAAAAGTGACCAATCATGCCATGTCAGAGAGGTGTGTGTGTGTGTGTGTGTGTGTGTGTGTGTGTGTGTGTGTGTGTGTGTGTGTGTGTGTGTGTGTGTGTGTGTGTGTGTGTGTGTGTGTGTGTGTGTGTGTGTGTGTGTGTGTGTGTGTGTGTGTGTGTGTGTGTGTGTGTGTGTGTGTGTGTGTGTGTGTGTGTGTAAAAAAGAGAGGATTGGTGTTTTTCTGATTGTGACTGGTGCACTTTTGAACACACATTCATCATACATACTGTAGATGCATGCATGCACACAGGCACATGCATACAGGCGGCTGAAAGATGCTGAATTTTGAGTATATGACTTTTATTGATTATAACATTGATCTAAGCATTGATGTAATGGTGGGGGTGAAACAACTCACCATGTCAATGACTAATACCTAACACTCCCCCTGCACATACAGTAAGTGTACAACACATTAGGAACACCTTCCTAATATTCAGTTGTACCTCCCACCACTTTTGCTCTCAGAACACCCTCAATTTGTCGGGGCATGGACTCTACAAGGTGTCAAAAGCATTCCATAGGGATGCTGGCCCATGTTGACTCCAATACATCCCACAGTTGTGTCAAGTTGGCTGGATGTCCTTTGGGTGGTGGACCATTCTTAATACACATGGGAAACTGTTGCTCGTGAAAAACCCACCAGTTTTGCAGTTCTTGACACACTCAAACCAGTGCCCCTGGCACTTACTACCATACCCCGTTCAAAGGCACTTCAATCTTTTGTCTTGCCCATTTACCCTCTGAATGGCACAGATACACCAACACTCTGATGTCATCAGAGTGTGCAGCTAAACACTGTATGCTGGAAACACTTGGTTTGTTATTATAACTAAAACATAACCAATCTTTGTTAAACATGAATACCAAACTGGTTTTTGCATGGATCCCGCAACGCGGTTGGCGTTCACATGTTGGATGCATCTCCGTCTTGTCGTTTGTCCTTATCCGACTGGCCGGTGTTTTGCCCGGAGTTCTTTCGCCAGGGGAGGAATCTCCTGTCTCTCCTCCCCCATCTGATAGTGAAGTCGAAGGAGCACAGCAAGAGGAGCATGGCAATCAACAGTGGTCGCATGTCATGAGCCGTGGAAGCCGAAGACAGCGGCTTCCGGTAAAACAGTCTACATTCCCAACGAGAGGCCCGGAGCGGATACAAACAGCAAATAGTTTCGCCACCCTGGAGCCTGATCTTCCTGCACCTTCGTTGCTGAGGATACCTGTGTCTGTGGCCGCTGTGCCTACCATCTGTCGGAGGCCTACACCATCCTGTGAAGTGTGGGAGTGGGCAGATTTCCTCGTCCTTCTTGCAAGCCGTGATTTTGGGCAGCTCCATGGTAAGAAATGTGACTGTTCCTGGTGCAAAAACAACATCCCATCTCGGGGATCGAGTAAATTACATTACTAGGCTGCTCCTGAATGTACTACGCCAGGACATGGACATTAATTCTACCGTAGTCCATGTGGGTTTTAATGACATAATGAATGACAGCTCTGAACAGTCGAAACTGGATTTCAAAGAGCTGACTGACTCTCTGTTAAACACTAATAAAAGACCCATCATATCTGGCCCTGTGCCCTCTCTGAAAAGTGGCATTGAATGCTTTAGCAGGATTCTTTCTCTTCACAACTGGCTACATGATTATTGCAGCTCAATGGGTGTAACTTTTGTTGACAATTTCGATACCTTTTGGAAACAAAACACGTTTTATAAGGAGGATGGGATCCACCCAAATCATTTGGGTTCCTGGATCCTTTCACAGCCATATAAGGCTGCGGTAAGACAATGACTTATCAATGACCCAAGCCCAGCTCAGTTACTCCCTACCATTGTGCCTCTGAGTCATCATAATGAAAATGTACATTATACCAGGGGTATTGGTAGACACAATGTAAGTAACCTAATTTATGTCCCTCTAACTGCCCTGAATGCCTCTGTTGATCCTACAGCTATTGTATGCAGCAATCACGTGTCTATGAACCAGATGTATACTGTTAGCACTGAGGCAGTGTGCCCTAGTAGGAAGTCCACTGTGTGCAGCTCACCCAGCACTAACATAAATAACATGAGAATATCTACTTCTGCTAAGCTTCCCAGTAAACCACATTCCTATAAAGCTGTTCATGTTAAAGATGCTCATCTTAAATTCTGTTGAAGTAACATGGCTACAGGTTCATCTGCCTTCATCATTCTTGTGGGAAGCTGCTATAGACCACCAAGTGCTAACAGTCAGTATCTGGATAACATGTGTGAAATGCATGTGATATTGTGACATTTATTTAACTAGAACAAATTCTTATTTTCAATGACAGCCTAGGAACAGTGTGTTAACTCCTTGTTCAGGGGTAGAACAACATGTTTTTTTACCTTGTGGATTCGATCATGCAACCTTTCGGTTACTAGCCCAACACTCTAACCACTAGGCTACCTGCCATCCCATATAAACAGAGAGGTACATTTTGTGTGTGATTTAACTATTGACCGGCTTTCATCAAGCTGCCCACTCAAGAAAAAGCTTAAAACTGTCACCAGTGTCCGCAACCTGGTTCAGGTTATCAGTCAACCTACCAGGGTAGTTATAAACAGCACAGGAATGAAATCATCAACATGTACTTATCACATCTTTACTAATGCTGCAGAAATGTGCATGAAAGCAGTATCCAGATCCATAGGATGTAGTGATAACAATATACTGTAGTAGGTGTATCGAGGAAAACCAAAGTTTCAAAGGCTGGGCCTAATATAGTGTATACAGTGGGGCAAAAAAGTATTTAGTCAGCCACCAATTGTGCAAGTTCTCCCACTTAAAAAGATGAGAGAGGCCTGTACTTTTCATCATAGGTACACTTCAACTATGACAGACAAAATGAGAAAAAAAATCCAGAAAATCACATTGTAGGATTTTTAATGAATTTATTTGCAAATTATGGTGGAAAATAAGTATTTGGTCACCTACAAACAAGCAAGATTTCTGGCTCTCACAGACCTGTAACTTCTTCTTTAAGAGGCTCCTCTGTCCTCCACTCGTTACCTGTATTAATGGCACCTGTTTGAACTTGTTATCAGTATAAAAGACACCTGTCCACAACCTCAAACAGTCATACTCCAAACTCCACTATGGCCAAGACCAAAGAGCTGTCAAAGGACACCAGAAACAAAATTGTAGACCTGCACCAGGCTGGGAAGACTGAATCTGCAATAGGTAAGCAGCTTGGGTTGAAGAAATCAACTGTGGGAGCAATTATTAGGAAATGGAAGACATACAAGACCACTGATAATCTCCCTCGATCTGGGGCTCCACGCAAGATCTCACCCCGTGGGGTCAAAATGATCACAAGAACGGTGAGCAAAAATCCCAGAACCACACGGGGGGACCTAGTGAATGACCTGCAGAGAGCTGGGACCAAAGTAACAAAGCCTACCATCAGTAACACACTACGCCGCCAGGGACTCAAATCCTGCAGTGCCAGACGTGTCCCCCTGCTTAAGCCAGTACATGTCCAGGCCCGTCTGAAGTTTGCTAGAGAGCATTTGGATGATCCAGAAGAAGATTGGGAGAATGTCATATGGTCAGATGAAACCAAAATATAACTTTTTGGTAAAAACTCAACGCGTCGTGTTTGGAGGACAAAGAATGCTGAGTTGCATCCAAAGAACACCATACCTACTGTGAAGCATGGGGGTGGAAACATCATGCTTTGGGGCTGTTTTTCTGCAAAGGGACCAGGACGACTGATCCGTGTAAAGGAAAGAATGAATGGGGCCATGTATCGTGAGATTTTGAGTGAAAATCTCCTTCCATCAGCAAGGGCATTGAAGATGAAACGTGGCTGGGTCTTTCAGCATGATAATGATCCCAAACACACCGCCCGGGCAACGAAGGAGTGGCTTCGTAAGAAGCATTTCAAGGTCCTGGAGTGGCCTAGCCAGTCTCCAGATCTCAACCCCAAAGAAAATCTTTGGAGGGAGTTGAAAGTCCGTGTTGCCCAGCAACAGCCCCAAAACATCACTGCTCTAGAGGAGATCTGCATGGAGGAATGGGCCAAAATACCAGCAACAGTGTGTGAAAACCTTGTGAAGACTTACAGAAAACGTTTGACCTCTGTCATTGCCAACAAAGGGTATATAACAAAGTATTGAGATAAACTTTTGTTATTGACCAAATACTTATTTTCCACCATAATTTGCAAATAAATTCATTAAAAATCCTACAATGTGATTTTCTGGATTTTTTTTCTCATTTTGTCTGTCATAGTTGAAGTCATGACTGTACTGTGAGGATCACAATGGGTCAGATCAGCTTGGCAATGGCTGACAATAACCAGACCTTCTCCCACCCACTGGGGGGGGGGGGGGGGGGGCTGTAACTGGTGTGGGGGTTTTGACACATAAATTAAGCAGGAGAGAACTCTCTCTTTACCCTTTAGTATCAACCAAAGGAATGTCTTTGTTTCACAGACTGTTCCTGCTGAAAACTCTAACACGGTCAAACTTGGATAATGGAACAATATTTCTAACATAACAATGTGAGGAATGGTCAGTGGGGAGTTATGGAAAACAAATATAATATTGCTTTTCATTTTGTGATGTCATTAAAAACTGTATGGATGAAATTCTGTAACTGGGAAAGGATACCCCCTTTATCTGTCAAGTTTCCATCCAATACATTGTGCATATAGTATGATTAAAGTATTTTTGTTACGATATGAATGTGATTTTAGGAGTCATAAGAGAACTTCTAATCATATCCTTTGCACATTAAGTAGCCACGCCCCGAGTGAGGTCAGAAGAGTGTGTCAGTGTAATGGAACCGTCCTTTTCAACCAGAGTGTTTAAAAGGACTGGCTAAGAATTAATATATCAGACCAGGAAACATGAGGCAGAGCTACATGTTTGTAATGTTTGAAACTTTGAACCTCAACACGAGGTGAAGAAATAAACTCACCTTCCTTTTAGATCAGAGAGACGAAGAGCTGCAGCTCATGTCCATAGTGGTCTGAATCCTGAACCCTGAATAATCAACACAAAGAGGAAGAGGCAACAAACTCCCCTCTCAGTCCCTGGTACAGCTGATTAGCTGTCCTGAGTCCAATATCTCGAACTCATCAAACCATCCCATCCTACTACGAGTCTCAAATCACCGTAGTAGGCTACTCTCATCACCCCACTGGAACCATCGACACGGCTGACTTATCTTCAAATAAGCAGCTTCAGGAGCGAATGGAAGAGTGAACTCTGTAGTTCTGTTCAGGACTACACGATGGACAAGGGCACCCCCACATAAATATGTTCATGATTTCTTATTCCATACAGGCGGCGGTTTGTGTGCAAACTATATGATTGTGAGAATAGTTATAGAATGTGTCCACGATAAGTGTCCCTTTCTCTCTCTCTATGTTGATGGGTAAATTGCCATATTGTGTAAGTCTGCTAGGGACCTTTGTCTCATGTAGTAAGTGTGTGTGTGTGTATTCTGTGTTATTATTTAGTTAGCTAGTAAATAAATAATTAAACCAATTTGTGTAGTACTGAATAATGAGCAAGGCTGGGATTTTTGCAGATGCAAGAAGGTTACGACTGGTCAGAATGCTGATATGATAAGAGGTAATGATTAATAAGATGACTGTTTATCGATGAAATAGATGTATACCTTATAGAGCCTAATTCGGGAGTTGGTAACTCTTCAAACCTCTTTTGTGGTGCCCCAAATCCTAATGAGTTAATTGTTACATGATTCATTTAAATCGGGAATATTAAACATAGTTAGTTGATTAAATAAATAACAGTCATCAGATTAATTAAGGTAAAGTCACGACAGTCCATGGTGTGTAGTGGAGGCACAAACAAACGTTGCACTTCACACATGTATGAAATTGTTTATCCCAGTTACTAATAAATATGCAACCATTAAGAAAATGACTGTAAAAACTGTTAAATCCCTGTGGATTGATGATGAATTGAAAAATTGTATGGTAGAGAGGGATGATGCAAAAGGAATGGCAAATAAGTCTGGCTTCACAACCAATTTGGCAAACATACTGCAAATTGAGAAATCATGTGACTAAGTGGAATAAAAAGAAGAAGAAACTACACTATGAAACAAAGATAAATGTCATAAAGAATGATAGTAAAAAGCTTTGGAACACCTTCATTTACATTTTGGGAAAAAATGCAAACTCATTCACTAAATCATTTGGCTCATTCATTACAAAACCTACTGACATTGCCAAATACTTTAATTATTTTTTCATTGGCAGGATTGCCAAATTTAGGTATGACATGCCAGCAACAATCGCTGACACTACACATCCAAGTATATCTGACCAAATTATGAAAGACAAGAATTGTCATTTTCAATTCCGTAAAGTAAGTGTGGAAGAGGTGATAGACAACAATAATTTATCAACAATGACAAGCCACCGCGGTCTGACAACTTGGGTGGAAAATTACTGTGGATAATAGCGGACAATATTGCCACTCCCATTTGCCATATCTTAAATTTAAGCCTACCAGAAAGTGTGCGCCCTCAGGCCTGGAGGGAAGCAAAAGTAATTCCACTACCCAAGAATAGTAAACCCCCTTTACTGGCTCAAATAGTCGACCAAATCAGCCTGATACCAATGCTGAGTAAAGTTTTGGAAAAAATGGTGTTTGACCAGATTACAATGCTATTTTACAGTAAACAAATTGACAACAGACTTTCAGCACGCTTATAGGGAAGGACATTCAACAAGCACAGCACTAACACAAATGACTGTTGATTGGCCGATAGAAAGTGATGATAAAAAGATTGTGGGGGCTGTTTTGTTAGAATTCAGTGCGGCTTTTGACATTATCGATCATAGTCTGCTGCTGAAAAAACATATGTGTTATGGCTTTACACCCCCTGCTATATTGTAGATAAAAAGTTACCTTTCTAACAGAACAGGGTGTTCTTTAATGGAAGCCTCTCCAACATAATCCAGGTAGAATCAGTAATTCCCCAGGGCAGCTGCGGATGACTCAACACTATACACTTCAGCTACTACAGCAACTGAAATGACTGCAACACTTAACAAAGAGCTGCAGTTAGTTTCACAATGGGTGGCAAGGAATAAGTTAGTCCTAAATATTTCAAAAATGAATAGCAATGTATTTGGGACAAATCATTCACTAAACCCTAAACCTCAACTAAATCCTGTAATAAATCATGTGGAAATTGAACAAGTTGAAGTGACTAAACTGCTTGGAGTAACCCTGGATTGTAAACTGTCATGGTCAAAACATATTGAAACAACAATAGCTAAAATGGGGAGAAATCTGTCCTTAAAAAAGTGCTGCTCTACCTTCTTAAAAGCACTATCAACAAGGCGGGTCTAGTTTTGTCACACCTGGACTACTGTTCATTCGTGTGGTCAGATGCCACAAAGAGGGACTTAGGAAAATTGTAATTAGCTCAGAACAGGTCAGCACGGCAGGCCCTTGGATGTACACAGAGAGCGAACATTAATAATATGCATGCCTCCTGTCTCAAAGTAGAGGGGAGATTGACTTCATTAATACTTGTATTTGTGAGAGGTATTGACATATTGAAAGCACCGAGCTGTCTGTTTTAAATGACTAGTACACAGGTCAGTCACCCATGTATACCCCACAAGACATGTAACCAGAGGTCTCTTCACAATCCCCAAGTCCAGAACAGACTATGGGATGTGCACAGTACTACATAGAGCCATGACTACATGGAACTCTATTTCACAACAAGGAACTCATGCTAGCAGTAGAAAAACAGATAAAAATACACCTAATGAAACAGCGGGGACTGTGAAGCAACACAAACATAGGCACAGACACATGCATACACACACAATAACATACGCACTATTCTTCCACGCCCAGAAACCTGCTCCTTTTACAATCTGTTCTGAACACACTAGACGACCAGTTATTTTATCCTTTAGCCGTACTCTTATCCTACTCCTCCTCTGATCCTCTGGTGATGTAGAGGTTAACCCAGGCCCTGCAGCCCCCAGCATCACTCCCATTCCCCAGGCGCTCTCATTTGTTGACTTCTGTAACCGTAAAAGCATTGATTTCATGCATGTTAACATTAGAAGCCTCCCCCCTAAGTTTGTTTTATTCACAGCTTTAGCACATTCTGCCAACCCGGATGTCCAAGGCGTGTCTGAATCCTGGCTTAGGAAGGCCACCAAAAATCCAGAAATTTCCATCCCTAACTATAACATTTTCCGACAAGATAGAACTGCCAAAGGGGGCGGAGTTGCAATCTACTGCAGAGATAGCCTGCAGAGTTCTGTCATAATATCCAGGTCTGTTCCCAAACAATGCAAGCTTCAAAAGTGCTTTCCTCTCCATCTTAAATAAGTATGCCCCATTCAAAAAATATTGAACTATGAACAGATGTAGCCCTTGGTCCACCACAGACTTGACTGCCCTTGACCAGCACAAAAACATCCTGTGGCGTTCTGCATTAGCATCGAATATCCCCTGCGATATGCAACATTTCAGGGAAGTCAGGAACCAATATACTCAGTCAGTTACAAACAGAAATCTGCTTCCTGTAGCACTAATTCCAAAAAGTTTTGGGACACTGTAAAGTCCATGGAGAATAAGAGCACCTCCTCCCAGCTGCCCATTGGACTGAGGGTAGGACACTATCACCACCGATAAATCTACGATAATCGATCATTTCAGTAAGCATTTTTCCACGGTTGGCCATGCTTTCCACCTGGCTACCCCTAACTCAGCCAACATCTCAGCACCCCCTGCAGCAACTTGCCAACCCCACTCCGGCTTCTCCTGCACCCAAATCCAGACAGCAGATGTTCTGAAAGAACTGCAAAATCTGGATCTCTACAAATCAGCTGGGCTAGACAATCTGCACCATCTCTTTCTAAAATTATTATCCGAAATTGTTGCAACCCCTACTACTAGCCTATTCAACCTCTCTGTCGTATCGTCTGAGATCCCCAAAGATTGGAAAGCTGCCGATGTCATCCCCCTCTTGGAAGGGGGAGACACTCTAGACCCAAACTGTTATAGACTTATATCCGTCCTGCCCTGCCATTCTAAAGTCTTCGAAAGCTATGTTAACCAACTATAGTTTAGCCAGAAAATTATGTTGTATTCGGCGCACGTGACAAATAAACTTTTATTTGACTTGACTTTGGCGATGTAATTTACAAAATTGCCCCCAACCCTCTACTCAGCAAACAGGATGTGGTCTGTCACAGTGCCATCCGTTTTGTCACCAAAGCCCCATATACTACCCACCACTGCAACCTGTATGCTCTCGTTGGCTGGCCCTCACTACATATCCGTCGCCAAAACCACTGGCTCCAGGTCATCTATAAGTCTTTGCTTGGTAAAGCCCCGCCTTATCTCAGCTCACTGGTCACCATAGCAGCACCCATCCGTAGCACGCACTCCAGCAGGTATATTACACTTCCTTTGGCCGCTGTTACGTTCCCCAGTTTCTGTGTTTTGGGTTTGTATGTGTATATGTTTCAGAATCGCTTCCTGGATTGCAAGCAGCTGATTGGTCGGCCCCATAGATGATTGGAGCTCTGACCCTCTCGTCGGGAGATACAGCTGTCTGCAATTACCGACTCCTTCAGCAGCTTGAAAAGCCAGTGTTCCTTTGCTAGGAGAGAGTTTATTTGTATGTCCTGTGTTTCGTTGTTGGTCTGTATAATTTGTTGTAAAGTATTTTGTAGCCAGTCCTGCAGAGGTATGATTATGTCAATAGGACTTGTTAATTTTAAGTTTGTATTATTCTGTTTAATTTGTTCCCAGGGGGGAAGGCACCTTGGGAGTGCTTAGGCAAGAGGCCTGCGGGCATACATATACCTGTAGTTTGTACTCTGTCCATGCACACAAGGTAAGACCTGGGCGGACCTCCCCCTGTATTTTGGTTAGCGTGCCAGGTGGCGTTAAGGTTAGGTAAGTAGTGGGTAGGCAGGTAAGGTAGGAGAGAGGACTCTAACTCTTACTTTCCTTGCTTTGGTTCCATCCAGCCCCTTTTTCCCACATTACCTTGTTAACCTTTCAGTGATACCCATCCCGGATCCGGGAGCATCCTCATCAAAAAAGCTGACTAGCATAGCCAAAAAATACAAAAACAAAAAGGGACAGTATGTTACTGTAAATTCCAAAGAGATCTCGCTCTCGCTCTCTCGCTTTTATATATATATATATAAATATATATATATATATATTTATATGATGGTGTACTTCACAAAATAGATGCAATCATGAGGAAGGAAAATTATGTGGATATATAGAAGCAACATCTCAAGACATCAGTCAGGAAGTTAAAGCTTGGTCACAAATGAGTCTTCCAAATGGGCAATGACCCCAAGCATACTTCCAAAGTTGTGGCAAAATTGCTTAAGGACGACAAAGACAAGGTATTGGAGTGGCATCACAAAGCCCTGACCTCAATCCTATAGGAAATGTGTGGGCAGAACTGAAAAAACATGTGCAAGCAAGGAGGCCTAAAAACCTGACTCAGTTACACCAGCTCTGTAAGGAGGAATGGGCCAAAATTATTGTGGGAAGCTTGTGGAAGGTTACCCAAATCGTTTGACCCATGTTAAATTATAATTTTCCATAAATAGACAAGTATTTACCTCTCCATGGTTGCAAAATCTTATCTATTTTTGCAAAACTTTCTATTGAAATTAATTGTAAGTTAATTTATATTTTTTGAGATGTGAATACCAAGTATGTCTACTTCACATCCGCCCATTTTATTGGTAAACTACAAGGTAGTGTAAACACTATTTTTTAACGATCCAATACATAATATGGTACACTTTTCATAATTAGGTTTTAATCCAGAAAGGCTAGAAACATGATCTTCAATGAGACTGTCCAGGGATCCAGATTGCAGACTTAAGAAAAAACTAGAGTCATCAGCATACATTGACACTTGTTTTATGCCCTGGATTTCTAAACCTTTGATGTTCTTGTTGGATCTAATTTTAATAGCTAGCGTTTCATAACGTTCAATTGTTTGAAGTAATTGTCGTATTTATTATCTCCAATATATCATCCATGTAAAAAACCTGTCTGATCAGGATGAACAATATCCGATATAACCTTTTTTATTCTATATGCCATGCATTTCGCCAGGATTTTCGCATCACAACATTGAAGTGTTAGAGGCCTCCAGTTTTTTAAATGGACTGGATCTTTATCCCTACCACCTGGGTCCTGTTTTAGTAGTAATGAAATCAGATGTATTTTTTAAATGTAAAGGGTAATACCAATTATTTTAGGATCGTATAGGCCTATTCCAATAGAGAATCTAGGCAGGTTTTTAATTATATAATCCTTCATCCTAGCCCAATGATACATCTATTCTGTCACGCCCTGACCATAGTTTGCTTTGTATGTTTTATGTTTTGTTTGGTCAGGGTGTAATCTGAGTGGGCATTCTATGTTGTATGTCTGGTTTGTCTATTTCTATGTGTTTGGCCTGATATGGTTCTCAATCAGAGACAAGTGTTTTGCGTATTTAGGTAGCCTGTTTTGTATTGTGGGTTGTGGGTGATTGTCTATGTTATGTTGCTTGTTAGCACAGTGTTTCTTTAGCAGTCACATTCGTCTTGTTAGTTTGTTTTAGTGTACTTTGTGTTTTTCCGTCTTTTCATTAAATCATGCATTCACACCACGCTGCGCTTTGGTCTACTCAATACGACGAGCGTGACATATTCATATTAAGTTTTATCTTAAAAGCTAATTATTCCGATTCACATCGGTGAACAAGGGCCGCACTATATAACAGCTTTTAAGTCATAATATACCCAACCTCTACAATTAGGACATATCATATTAAACAAACAAAAAAGTACCTTGGTATTTATAATATACAATCTTCAAATTAAATACATAAAAAATCATAAAGAAAAAAAAGGTCAGGCTTACCCATCGTCGCCTTCCCCTAAATCAAAACCTGATATTACGTCCATATAGTCCAAAGTTCCATATGGCCTAAATAGAAACAGGATAAGTTTATCATACCTATTCTGCATTACCATAAACCCAACCTTATTTTAAGTCCACGGTCCCATAATGCATGAATAATAACAACAACAACAAGTTGTTCATACAAAAAACATTTTTTTGTAAAAAAACAATGAATCCATATTTGTACTGTGTAATGTGGTGCAAATATGTATTGGTGACTACTCCAACAGGAGATAGCTATCACTCACAGCCACATTGTAGTCTTCGAGTCCTTGAACATTTTATTATTTACATCGAATTTATCGACCACTAGATGAACATTCTGCTTCTCTGCTCAGAGCCTTTTGAAAGTGGGGTACAGGGCACATCGTTTCTCATGAGGAAATTGTTAATTAATAGAGAATGGAGTTTTCTTCAATTCCCTATCCTGTTGTAACAAGGCAATTTTCATTTTGTAGTGGATTAGCATAGCTACGATCGGACGGGGCCTTCCCTCTGCCCTGCCACCAAAATGGTGAGCTCTTTGAAAATCAATTGTTTCCACCCGAGCTAGCAACGAGGAATCGGCCCAGAAGCAGACTGTCAGGGTGTGTATGAAGGCGAAGTCAGGTGCAGGAGAGCAGAGTATGATAAATAAAGGGCACTTCATTATAGTTGGCTAGAAAGCCGATGGCTAGAAAGCCGGTGACGTCGAATTACACGCTCGTATTTCGACGTCACCGGCTTTCTAGCCATCGCCGCTCCATTTTTCATATAACCATTTGTCTTGTCTTGTTTTCAATCTACTTGTATTTAACCCTCTGTTTACCATTATGTTTTGTGTGTAATTGTTTTCATGTCAAGTGATGTTCGTTAAGCGCTTTACTTTATTGTTCCGTTTTTTGAGGGCGTTTGTTTTGTTGTGCTCCCGGTTTGGAACTATAATGAAGTGCCCTTTATTTATCATACTCTGCTCTCCTGCACCTGACTTCGCCTTCATACACACCCTGACAGTCTGCTTCTGGCCCGAACAAGGAGAGGAGCCGACTTCGGTAGAAGTCGTGACACGGACCTCTTCCGGGGGCCGGAACTGATTGGATCGGCCCGGAATTGGGTGTCGGACTCGGCTCGGAATCAAAATGAATGACTGCCAAGAATCGGTCCAAGTACATCGGGCTGTTTCTGTCTACCGGAATTCAGCCGACTTTGCTAACATCCTAATCCCTGTCACATGACGTCGGCCGAGTCTGACTCTCAGCCGAGTGCCCCGACTCTCTGTGCTAGCTGGGACCTGTTCGTCCGTCATCTTGAGATTACGTTTCATGAACACCTTGACTTTTTCCTCCGTTGACTGATAGTTTATTTTCATCCTCCTTTATTCCCATTATAACAATATTATTTCTTATACTTCTGCACTTTAGACCAAGTAATTCGGCTTTCATTGTTTTATTATCATAGCGTAGCCTCTCTGTGGTGTCTTTTAGGGAGTCCACGGTAGTTTTCAATATCTTATTTTCCGCTCGTATTTCTTCTATTTTATTACTGTAATCCATTCCTGTTTTTAAGGCCTCAACCACCCCCAGTAGGCAATAGATCCAGTTTTTTTAACTGCTTGCTCATGCTTGCAAGCAATGCTTTATTTTCTGGAGACATAGTTATAAAAACATTCCCCTCCAATGTTAAGTTTGAAATTTTAGACGGCGGCTTTCCTCCTGTTTCACTCGCAGAACTCGAGGAAAGGTCTTCTCTTGTTCGCTTCAATGTATCCGTTTCTTTTTTGAGCATATCAAAATGATGAATAGTTCCAGATTATCTATATTATCCAGAATGTTTGTTACGAAGTTATCAGCGAATCCTCAATTTTTGTGATTAATTCATGGGACAAGCTGTGCCTACTACACTGCCTCCTGCCACGTCATCCACCCGGAGTATGGGCTTTTAAGGTGAGCGCTTATGCCGCCCTTTGATAAGCAGTGCCCACTTTGTCAAAGGCAGGGGCGCAAAATATTTTGCTTGTCCATTCCCAGCGCGCCTCTCCAGTTTGCTGTTGGAGAGACACATCTCTGCAGCGCACCACCAACATTCCTTAAAAAAAATAGAACAAAAAATTATGTACCAGGTACAGGATATGGTAGAAATAGTATACAGCCTTTTTTCTGTAGCCTACAGGCTGGAGATAAAATGTATGACAATTGAATGAGACGGACACTTTTTACATCATGCAGGTTTCTCCGATCAAATAGCCTGACCTGAATGGCGCTCAATCAAATAAAAAATGATCTGTCATGTTAACAAGCAACATATCCTAAAAACAGGACAGGTCAAAGTAAAATGGACAATATGGAATGGACAATCACAACTGTTGTCCAGGAGTTTCACCCCATTGTCATGATCAGTGGTTTCACATTTGTATCCATACATTTTTGACAAGCTGATCATAGCGAAAAATAAAATACTTCTGCATTTCCTGCTGTGTAAACACATTGCAAATAGTCTCATAATAACTCCTGATAAAGTTGGGTAGCTGATATTCAGAGCTTAAATAGCCAAATTGATAAGTCACAGGAATCAGGACTAATACAGTCAATGCAATGGCCTGTTTTACAAATGGTGGGCCTACCACATGGATGGGCATTCATAAAATTCCATTGTGGGCTGACATGGTAGGCTACACCCCAGTAAGCACGAGCAACGTCTTTTTTTTGGTCCTGTCCGGACGTCGTTTGTTTATGTTTTATAAACGGTAGGCTTAAAACATAGATGGGCATTCATAAAATTCAATTTCAGACAACACCGTAGGTGTAACAACAGCCTTCCCTCTCTTCACGAGAAGAGAGGGTGTAACAGGGATCGGACCAACACGCAGCGTAGCCAGTGCTCAACATGTTTAATAAAACACGATACAAAATAACAAACCGACACAGCCCTATCTGGTGCAGCGAAAACACAAAGACAGGAAACAACCACCCACAAACCCCAACACAAAACAAGCCACCTATATATGATTCCCAATCAGAGACAACACAAAACACCTGCCTCTGATTGAGAACCATATTAGGCCAAACATAGAAACAGACAAACTAGACACACAACATAGAATGCCCACCCAGCTCACGTCCTGACCAACACTAAAACAAGCAAAACACACAAGAATTATGGTCAGAACGTGACAGTAGGCTACACCTCAGTAAGTATGGACTGATTCCGACGCCTTTTGGATATCTTTTTTTGGTGCATTTCTGGACCGTCCTTGATTTCCACATACACGGACATTGGTTTGTGGTCCCGTCCAGACCAAATCTGAACCAATCATAGACGTCTAGTTTTGGTTCAGATTTTATCCAGTCTGAACCAGCCTTGATTTGTCCCAAACATAGACATCTATTAATTATTTATTTTCAACTTTCATTCAGAATCAAAAATGAGCCTGATTTCAACATCTGGAAAATTGATATTTTCAACGTCTGTAAAATATGTATTTTCAGCATCAGAAAAATAAGTATTTTCAACTTTCATTCAGAAACTAAAATGAATCTGATTTCAATGTCAGGAAAATACGTATTTTTCAATGTCTGGAAAAGATGCCTCAAAATATGACATCCATTGATTAACCCACCTGGTGGTGGGTTAATCAATTGATTAACCCACCAAAGCAGCAGCTAATCTTTCTGGGGTCCAGCAAAAATAAGGCAGTTTATAAAATTTTTAAATCATTACAATACATTCACAGATTTCACAACACACTGTGTGCCCTCAGGCCCCTACTCCACCACTACCACATATCTACAGTACTAAATCCATGTGTATGTATTGTGTGTGTGTGTGTGTGTGTGTGTGTGTGTGTGTGTGTGTGTGTGTGTGTGTGTGTGTGTGTGTGTGTGTGTGTGTGTGTGTGTGTGTGTGTGTGTGTGTGTGTGTGTGTGTGTGGGTGTGTGTGTGTGTGTGTGTGTGTGTGTGTGTGTGTGTGTGTGTGTGCGGTGTGCGTGTGTTTTTTAAATCAAATTTTACTGCTTGCGTCAGTTACTTGATGTGGAATAGAGTTTCATGTAGTCATGGTTCTATGTAGTACTGTTTTGAGGAATTAAGGTCACTGATTAGTAAATAACTCCCCTCACCTGGTTGTGTAGGTTTTAATTGAATGCAGAAATCAAAAACCAGCAAACACTAGGTCCTCCATTGAATGAGTTTGACACCCCTGCTGTAGTACTAACAGTAGTAGCAGTAGTAAGACTAGCAAGATGGCACCGGAGCAGAAGGCAGACGTTTTACGTGCCCCCAACCGATTGTGTTTTTTTGTTTGTTACTTATTTTTTTACTCTTTTGTACATAATGTTGCTGCTACCGTCTCTTATTACGGAAATAACTTCTAGACATCAGGACTGCGATTACTCACCACGGACTAGCAGAATCCTTTTTTTCTTTAACGACTCTGACGAACCCGAGGTGGAGGATATATGGCTCCCTCGGGAACAGGCCCAGATCCCCCGTGATCTACGTGAAGAGGAGGCGGAGAAAGAGAGCCCGGAGAGCGGGCTGCCTTCGGAGAATTCGCAGGTGATCAAATAAATCCCCACTTCCCTCAATTCTGCTAGCAAATGTGCAATCTTTGGACAATAAAATCGACGAGTTACTGGGAAGATTAAACTACCAAAACTGTAACATCTTATGCTTCACGAAGTCGTGGCTGAACGACGACAATATCAACATACAGCTGGCTGGTTATATGATGTACCGGCAGGATAGAACAGCGGCGTCTGGTAAGACAAGGGGCAGTGGACTATGTATTTTTGTAAATAACAGCTGGTATCAATGGAAGTCTCAAGCTATTGCTCGCCTGAGGTTGAGTATATCATGATAAGCTAAAGACCACACTACCTACCGAGAGAGTTCTCATCTGCATTCTTCACAGCTGTTTGAATACCACCTCAGTCAGAGGTTGGCACTAAGATAGGATTGAATGAGCTGTATTCCACCATAAGCAAACAAGAAAACGCTCACCCAGAGTAGTCGTCGGAGTAGTCGTCCTAGTAGTCGGAGACTTTAACACAGTGAAACTTAAATCAGTTTCACCAAATTTCTATCAGCATGTTAAATGTGCAACCAGAGGGAAAAGAACTCTGGACCACCTATAGTCCACACACAGAGACACATACAAAGCTCTCCCTCGCCCTCCATTTGGCAAATCTGACCATAATTCCATCCTCCTGATTCCTGCTTACAAGAAAAAATAACAGCAGGAAGCACCAATGACTAGATCAATAAAAAAATGGTCAGATGAAGCAGATGCTAAGCTACAGGACTGTTGACTTGAATATGTTCTGGGATTCCTCCAATGGCATTAAGGAGTACACCACATCTGTCATTGGCTTTATCAATGAGTGCATTGATGACGTCTTCCCCACAGCGACCGTATGTACATACCCCAACCAGAAGCCATGGATTACATGTAACATCCGCACAGAGCCAAAGGATAGAGCTGCCTCTTTCAAGGAGCGGAACTCGAACCCGGAAGCTCTTTATAATAAATCCCGCTATGCCCTCCGACAAACAGGCAATGCGTCAATACAGGATAAAGATCGAGTCGTACTACACGGGCTCTGAAGCTCGTTGGATGTAGCAGGGCTTGCAAACCATTACAGACTACAAAGGGAAGCACAGCCGGGAGCTGCCCAGTGACACAAGCCTACCAGATGAGCTAAACTACTTATATGCTCGCTTCGAGGGAAATAACACTGAAACATGTATGAGAGAACCAGCTGTACCGGAAGACTGTGTGATCACACTCTCCGCAGCCGATGTGAGTAAGACCTTTAGACAGGTCAACATTCACAAGGCCGCAGGGCTAGACGGATTACCAGGACATGTACTGTGAGCATGCGCTGACCAACTAGCAAGTGTCTTCACTTATATTTTCAACCTCTCCCTGTCCGAGTCTGTAATACCAACATGTTTACATGTAATACCAACTTCGTACCAACCCGCTCCTCCGCTCTCTCCACTGGCTTCCAGTTGAAGCTCGCATCCGCTACAAGACCATGGTGCTTGCCTACGGAGCTGTGAGGGGAACGGCACCTCCGTACCTTCAGGCTCTGATCAGGCCCTACACCCAAACAAGGGCACTGCGTTCATCCACCTCTGGCCTGCTCGCCTCCCTACCTCTGAGGAAGTACAGTTCCCGCTCAGCCCAGTCAAAACTGTTCGCTGCTCTGGCACCCCAATGGTGGAACAAACTCCCTCACGACGCCAGGTCAGCGGAGTCAATCACCACCTTCCGGAGACACCTGAAACCCCACCTCTTTAAGGAATACCTAGGATAGGATAAAGTAATCCTTCTAACCCCCCCCCTTAAAAGAGTTAGATGCACTATTGTAAAGTGGTTGTTCCACTGGATATCATAAGGTGAATGCACCAATTTGTAAGTCGCTCTGGATAAGAGCGTCTGCTAAATGACTTAAATGTAATGTAATGTAAATGTACTGGATGGCACTGCCTGTTGATGCCTTTGGCTTCCTGGCAGACCTGTGAGAGGCGTGGTGTCTCCTTATCTCCTTTAGATTCTGCCTACCAGAGTACCTGATAAGAGACATCATGACTAAGAATTGACATGCTCCCCTCCCCCCTCCCCCCAATACCATAATATCTAACCTGAATGTATATGTGTGTATATACAGTATATATATATATATGGCATATTTAACTCCCAATAACCTAATAGTTATCTTATCATGAATGATTATCCCATTATGAAGATTATTTGGGTTTCAGGTAAGGGTAGATATTATGGTATTGTATGCATAGATATACATACACACTGACTGTGCAAAACATAAAGAACACCTGCTCTTTCCATGACAGACTGACCAGGTGAATCCAGGTGAAAGCTATGATCCTTTATTGATGTGACTTGTTAAATCTACTTCAATTTGTAAGTCGCTCTGGATAAGAGCGTCAGCTAAATGACTTAAATGTAAATGTAATGTTTTAAGCAGACCACCATAGTGCCCGTAACCAAGAACACTAAGAACCTGCCTAAATGACTACCGACCTGTAGCACTCATGTCTGTAGCCATAAAGTGTTTTGAAAGGCTGGTCATGGCTCACATCAACACCATCATCCCAGAAACCCTAGACCCACTCCAATTTGCATATGCCCCAACAGACCCACAGATGATGCAAACTATATTGCACCCCACACTGCCCTTTCCCACCTGGACAAAAGGAATACATCTGTAAGAGAATGCTATTCAATAACTACAGCTCAGCGTTCAACACCATAGTGCCCTCAAGCTCATCAATAAGCTAAGGACCCTGAGACTAAACACCTCCCTTTGCAACTGGATCCTGGACTTCCTGATGGGCCGCCCTCAGGTGGTAAGGGTAGGTACAACACATCCGTCACGCTGATCCTCAACACGGGGCCCCCTCAGGGGTGCGTGCTCAGTCCCCTCCTGTACTCCCTGTTCACTCCTGACTGCACGGCCAGGCACGACTCCAACACCATTGTTACATTTGCAAATGACACAACAGTGGTAGGCCTGATCACTGACAACAACGAGACAGCCTATAGGGAAGAGATCAGAGACCTGGCTGTGTGGTGCCAGGACAACAACCTCTCCCTCAACGTGATCAAGAAAGGAGATGATTGTGGACTACAGGAAAAAGAGGACCGAGCACGCCCCCATTCTCATCGACAGGGCTGCAGTTGAGCAGGTTGAGAGCTTCAAGTTCCTTGGTGTCCACATCACCAACAAACTAGAATGATCCAAGCATACCAAGACAATCGTGAAGCGTACACGATTAAACCTATTCCCCCTCAGGAGACTGAAAATATTTGGCATGGGTCCTCAGATCGTCAAAAGATTCTACAGCTACACCATCGAGAGCATCCTGACTGGCTGCATCACTGCCTGCTATGGTAACTGCTCGGCCTCCGACCGCAAGGCACTACAGAGCGTAGTGCAAACGGCCCAGTACATCACTGGGGCCAAGCTTCCTGCCATCCAGGACCTCTATACCAGGCGGTGTCAGAGGAAGGTCCTAAAGATTGTCAACGACTCCAGCCACCCTAGTCATAGACTTTTCTCTCTGCTACCGAACGGCAAGCGGTACCGGAGTGCCAAGTCTAGGTCCAAAAGGCTTCTAAACAGCTTCTACCCCCAAGCCATAAGACTCCTAAACATCTAGTCAAATGCTGCCCAGACTATTTGCATTGCACATACATACCACTGCCACTCTCTGTTGTCATCTATGCATAGTCACTTTAATAACTCTACCTCTATGTACATACTACCTCAACTAACCGGTGCCCCCGCACATTGACTCTGTACTGGCACCCCCCGTATATGTTGTTATTTTTTACTGCTGCTCTTTAATTACTTGTTACTTTGGTCTTTTATTCTTTCCGTATCTTTTTTAAACTGCACTGTTGGTTAGGTGCTTGTAAGTAAGCAATTCACTGTAAAGTCTACACCTGTTGTATTCGGCACATGTGACTAATAAAATTTGATTTGATTTGAAGACTAAGCATCAGGCCACCCAGAGGAGTAATTGCTAGTGCACAGCTCAGCGCTTTCTCCTTTACCTGCTTTGCTGACAGACATTGAAAAACAGCCTCCCTGTTGTTGTTGTTGTGCAGACCAGAAACAATGGATCTAAACAATCACAAATATGCTGGTGAAAGCAGTTTTTTTGCTCATAAGATACAATGTAAACTCCTTACCAATAATGCTTTTCGTAACATAAAAGCCCTTCAGATATTGTCTCATGACATGAGACAACAGTGTGTCAGTGTATCTCTCATGACATTCATTGAGATATCCACACACAATTGTGTGTATCATAAACCAGGTCACTAGAACAAAGGCCATTACGAGTAATGATTGATGAAAAAATGCTTTCGTCAGCAAGTTTTCAAACCAGGTCCACGAGATAGAGAACATGGTGCCTGTGGCTGCCTCTCATGCTCACAAACACACTCAAATAGCACATATGGACACAAACACACATGACATGCACACGTGTACTGTTTGTGATTCAGGGCATGTATTCAGGGCAGTAACCCTACCCTGGTCCCTATCCCCCTGTGGGTGGGATATGTCACATGACCATACCTCCGAGAGGCTCAGCTGTTTGTTACTCTAATTCTGTCCGTGGCAGCTGAGCACTGCCTGGGACACTATCCTAGATCCACTGGAGGTAGAGGGGTTAAATTTAGCCCCCGTGGTGCAGTAGGAGAGCTAATAGGGGGACCCTAGGAGAGGATGGGTAGAGGGGGATGGGGGATAATCTGAAGCAGCAATTCAAGGATATGTCCCACTATGGGTTGAAGAACCACAGGCTCTCTATACGGGGCGATTAGAGTCAGCAAGATTGTGTATGTGTGTGCATGCATCTGTTTGTGTCAATATGAGGGACAGAAAGATAAAGAACCAAAGTAAAGTGTGTGTGTGTAAGATCTCAATCCTTTCAACTAACTCGGATGCTGAATTTCACTGACAGAGAGAGAAAGCAACCAAAACAGAGACAGGAAAGCTTCGGACACAGAACAGGAAAAGTGTTGGTTGAGCTGGGCATTGTCTCTCAGAAACGCTGTCAGCACTCTTACACTTACTCATCAGGGCACATGTGTGCACACACACACTTGTGCCCTTTCCTTCCTCAAGTACAGATCATCAATTAGCTGGCCAGAGTGTATGACGGTATCCCACAATCCTCCAGCAGAGAACATGACAGTCCAGCAGCCTGCCTCTCCACTGCTAATACAGTCTAGTCATGGCTCAAAACATTATAGTCGCGGCTCGATTCACCTCCCTGTTTGTCGTCCTCAGTTCCATTTAAATTCAGAAAATGAATTTACATACCAATGGAATTTTGAGTAGTGCCATCTATTAGCAATAAGGGATTTAGGAATTGGCTGAATTAAAATGCAACTGAGCTGATCCCTGCTTCCTCTTCCTGTTGACCCTCTATGGGGTTCTAAGAGAAAGACCAGCATTGATGGGGTTTCCTGAAAGAGCCAGATAGATGACTGACCTGATCATAAAAGCAAGGTTTGGAGAATGAACAAGAGAAGAATGGAGGTATGTGTCAGATCAGGATGTTGTGTTCCTCCCCCCATCCCACACACATACACACACAACCTCCGGGCTAGGTGTTTGAGTGGCTCATTGTTTCCTGGTTAGGAGAACACAATATCCAGAGCCTGGTAATGGAAGTTAGATGAATTGCTGACAAATCTGTATTCAGCAGCTCCCTTTCTCTTCCTCTGAAAGATTTATGACAGAGATTGATGGAGGGAAGGGCCGGGCCTGAGAGCTGCCTCTGTTAGGGAGAAAGGGAAACAATGGTCTACTGACTGACAGAGAGAGAGACATAAAACACCAAATAATGCACGCAGAGCAGAATTAGGCCGATGCCTGCTAATTATCAAAATCCAGAAAAGAGCCGTTAAATTCTACAACCACCTTATAGGAAGCGATTCCCAAATCTTCCATAACAAAGCCATCACCTACAGAAATGAGCTCTGTTCACAAACAGACCCCACAGAGCCCAAGGACAGCAACACAATTAGACCAAATGATATGAGAGAGAGAGAAAGAGAGAGAGAGAGAGAGATCCATAGAATCTAACCACTTCTGGGAAAATTGGGAAACTCTAAACAAACAACAACACGAAGAGTTATCTATCCAAAATGGAGATGTATGGATAAACCACTTCTCCATCTTTTTGGTTTTATAACAAAGAACAAACAGCAAAAACATATACATGATCAAATACACTGGATTCTCCAATTACATGGAAAGAACAAAAATGACACAATACAAACCCTCCAACCCAAAAAGGCCTTTGGGGTTGATGGTATCCTAAATAAAATGATAAAATATACAGACCACAAATTCCAATTGGCTATACTTAAACTCTTTAACATCATCCTCAGCTCTGGCATATTCCCCAATATTTTGAACCACCCCAATAAAACAAAGGTGGAGACAAATTTGACCCCAATAAAACTGCTGTTGGTGGAAAACATACAACATTATAAAATCCATTTCCACAAACAACAAGTGTGCAATAAAAATTGGCAAAAAACAAAAAAAAATCTCCACAGGACCGGGGGATGAGACAAAATCTAATTAAATCAAGTTTTATTGGTCATATACACATGGTTAGCAGATGTTATTGCGAGTGTAGCGAACTGCTTGTGCTTCTAGTTCTGACAGTGCAGTGATATCTAACAAGTAATCTAACAATTCCATAACAACTACCTAATACATACAATCTAAGTAAAGGGATGGACTATGAATATAGAGATATAAATATATGGATGAGCGATGACCGATCGGCATAGGCAAGATGCAACAGATGGCATAAAAATACCATATATACATATGGGATGAGTAATGCACGATATGTAAACATTATTAAAGTGGCATTATTAAAGTGACTGGTGATTTATTTATTAAAGTGGCCAATGATTTCAAGTCTGTATGTAGGCAGCATCCTCTCTGTATTGGTGACTGCTGTTTAACAGTCTGATGGCCTTGAGATAGAAGCTATTTTTTCAGTCTCTCAGCCCCAGCTTTAATGCACCTGTACTAACCTTGCGTTCTGGATGGTAGCGGGGTGAACAGGTTGTGGCTTGGGTTGTTGTTGTCCTTGATGATCTTTTTGGCCTTCCTGTGACAATGAGTGGTGTAGGTGTCCTGGAGGGCAAGTAGTTTGCCCCCGGTGATGCGTTGTGCAGACCGCACCACCCTCTGGAGAGCTCTGCGGTTGTGGGCGGTGCAGTTGCCGTATCAGGCGGTGATACAGCCCAACAGGATGCTCTCAATTGTGCATCTGTAAAAGTTGGTGAGGTTCTTTAGGTGACAAGCCAAATTTCTTCAGCCTCCTGAGGTTGAAGAGACGCTATGCCTTCTTCACCACACTGTCTGTCTGTGTGGGTGGACCATTTCAGTTTGTCTGTGATGTGTACGCCGAGGAACTATAAGCTTTCCATCTTCTCCACTACTGTCCCGTCAATGTGGATAGGGGGATGCTCCCTCTACTGTTTCCTGAAGTCCACGATCATCTCCTTTGTTTTGTTGACGTTGAGTGAGAGGTTGTTTTTCTGACACCACACTCTGAGTGCCCTCACCTCCTCCCTATAGGCTGTCTCATCGTTGGTGGTGATCAAGCCTACTACTGTTGTGTCATCTGCAAACTTGATGATTGAGTTGGAGGCGTGCATGGCCACACACTCATGGGTGAACATTGAGTACAGGAGGGATCTCAGCCCGCACCCTTGTGGGGCCCCAGTGTTGAGGATCAGCGAAGTGGAGATATTGTTTCCTACCTTCACCACCTGGGGGAGGCCCATCAGGAAGTCCTGGACCCAATTGCACAGGGCGGGGTTGAGACCAAAGGCCTCAAGCTTAATGATGAGCTTGGAGGGTACTATGGTGTTGAATGCTGAGCTGTAGTCAATGAACAGCATTCTTACATAGGTATTCCTCTTGTCCAGATAGGATAGGGCAGTGTGCAGTGTGATGGCGATTGCATCGTCTGTGGACCTATTGGGGCGGTATGCAAATGGAGTTGGTCTAGGGTGGCAGGTAAGGTGGAGGTGATATGATTCTTGACTAGTCTCTCAAAGCACTTCATGATGATAGCAGTGAGTGCTACGGGACGATAGTCAATTGGTTCAGTTACCTTGGCCTTCTTGGGTACATGAACAACAGTGGCCATCTTGAAGCATGTGGCGACAGCAGACTGGGATAGGGAGAGATTGAATATGTTCATAAACCCACCAACCAGCTGGTCTGCGCATGCTATGAGGACGTGGTCAGGGATGCCGTCTGGGTCAGCAGCCTTGCTACCCAGAAACTGTGGATAGATGGTGGAATTCGCGCAAAACTGAAAGCGCGAACCACCGCATTTAACCATGGAAAGATGACTGGGAATATGGCCGAATACAAACAGTGTAGTTATTTCTTCCACAAGGCAATCAAACAAGCAAAATGTTGGTATAGGGACAAAGTGGAGTTGCAATTCAACAGCTCAGACATGAGACGTATGTGGCAGGGTAAACAGGCAATCATGGACTACAAAACAATCAGCCACGTCACGGACACCGATGTCTTGCTTCCAGACAAAGTAAACACCTTCTTTGCCCGCTTTGAGGATAATACAGTGCCACCGACGCGGCCCGCTACCAAGGACTGCAGGCTCTCCCTCGCCAACGTGAGTAAGACATTTAAAGGTGTTAAAAAACTTCTTCAGGCTAGGGTCCTTTTTCTCAATTTCCGCCTTACTGGCGTGCCCAAAGTAAACTGCCTGTTGCTCAGGCCCTGAAGCCAGGATATGCATATAATTGGTACCATTGGAAAGAAGATACTTTGACGTTTGTAGAAATGTTAAAATAATGTAGGAGACTATAACACAATAGATAAGGTAGGAGAAAATCCAAAGAAAAACCAACCGGATCTTTTTTTTTTTTGAGAGCCCATGCTCTTACAGTGGAGCGTATAGGGAAATAATCAAATCTAGCACCCAGTATGCAATTCCTATGGCTTCCACTGGGTGTCAGCACTCAGTGTTCAAGGTTTCAGGCTTGTTTCTTCCAAAACGAGTAAGAATAATGAGTTTTACTACAGGGACACAGTCTTGGAAATCCGTCATGAAGACAACGTGCACCTGCTAATATTGGTTTCCTATTGAACATACTTCTTTCCGTATGAAATATTATAGTTTGATTACATTTTAGGGCATCTGAAGATTAAATAGAAACATATTTTGACTTGTTGAACCAAAGTTTAGGGGTAGATTTTCGGATTCCTATCTTGGCATGTTGAACGAGTGGATTACTCAAATCGATGGCGCCAACTAAACAGACTTTTTGGGATATAAAGAAGGATTTTATCTAACAAAACGACACTACATGTTATAGCTTGGACCCTTTGGATGACAAATCAGAGGAAGATTTTCAATAAATAAGTGAATATTTAATCGCTATTAGTGAATTTATGAAACCTGTGCCGGTGGAAACATATTTTGATGTGGGGCACCGTCCTCAAACAATCACATCGCATGCTTTCACTGTAAAGCCTACTGTAAATCAGACAGTGCAGTTAGTTTAACAAGAATATAAGCTTTCAACTGATATAACCTTTCTAGGACATGCGTTCCGCTAGCGGAACCCCTGACAACATTCCGCTGAAAAGGCAGCGCGGGAAATTCAAAAATATTTTGGGGAAATATGTAACTTTCACACATTAACAAGTCCAATACAGCAAATGGAAGATAAACATCTTGTTAATCTACCCATCGTGTCCGATTTAAAAAATGTTTTACAGCGAAAACACAACATATGATTATGTTAGATCACCGCCAAGTCCAAAAAACATAGCCATTTTCCCAGCCAAAGATAGTAATCCCAAAAAGCAGAAATAGAGATAAAATTAATCACTAACCTTTGATGATCTTCATCAGATGACACTCATAGGACATAATGTTACACAATACATGTATGTTTTGTTCGATAATGTGCATATTTATATCCAAAAATCTTAGTTTACATTGGCGCCATGTTCAGAAATGCCTCCAAAATATCCGGAGAAATTGCAGAGAGCCACATCTAATAACAGAAATACTCATCATACACTTTGATGAAAGATACATGTTTTACATAGAATTAAAGATACACTTGTTCTTAATGCAACCGCTGTGTCAGATTTCAAAAAACTGTTACGGAAAAAGCACACCATGCAATAATCTGAGACGGCGCTCTGATATAAAAAACATTTCTCCGCCATGTTGGAGTCAACAGAAATACGAAATTACATCATAAATATTCCCTTTGAAGTTTATCAGAATGCACTCCCAGGAATCCTAGTTCCACAATAAATTGTTGTTTTGTTCGATAATGTCAATTATTTATGTCCAAGTAGCTACTTTTGCTAGCACGTTTAGTACACATGTCCAAACGGTCGCGCAGATCCAGGCGAACTCGGACAAAAACTTCAAAAAGTTATTACAGGTCGTATAAACTGGTCAAACTAAGTAGAGAATCAATCTTCAGGATGTTGTTATCATAAATATCCAATAACGTTCCAACCGGAGAATTCCTTTGTGTCTCTAGAAGTAATGGAACGCAAGACGATATAATTTGTACAGTTCACTCTGGGCACGCTATTCATCCAAAGTGAAAATGCTGCCCCCTATCCCTAAAAAGATAAGACACTTGTATGTGCCTAAATGTTTAATATCCATAATTTTTATGATTATTTATTTGAATTGAGCGCCCTCCAGTTTCACCGGAAGTTGTCCAGCTAGCGGGACGCCTAACCTGAAGAAGTTTTTAATAGTCACAGTGGGTACAACATCTCCAATACACCGTTATAAATTCGTTCACCGTATTAATCTATATAATTCTCTGAGGCTACCCAGAATATCCCAGTCCGCGTGATCAAAACAATCTTGAAGTGAGAATTCCGATTGGTCGGACCAGCATTGAATGTCACGGGTACATCCTGTTTGAGTCTCTGCCTATAGGACAGGAGGAGCTAAATGGAGTCATGGTCAGATTTACCGAAGGGAGGGCGGGGGAGGGCCTTAAATGCATTGCGGAAGTTAGAGTAGCAGTGATCCAGTGTATTGCCCGCACGAGTGCTACAATCAATATTCTGATAGAAATTAGGGAGCCTTGATCTGAAATTTGCTTTGTTAAAATCCCCAGATACAATTAATGCAGCCTCAGGATATATGGTTTCCAGTTTGCATAGAGTCAGTGAAGTTCCTTGAGGGCCGTCTTGGTATCGGCTTGAGGGGGGATATACACAGCTGTGACAATAACCGACGACAATTCTCTTGGGAGATAATATGGTCGGCATTTGATTATGAGAAATTCTAGGTCAGGTGAACAAAAGGATTTGAGTTCCTGTATGTTGTTACGATTACACCATGAGTTGTTAATCATAAAGCATACACCCCCGCCCTTATTTTACCCAGATACAGTGGGGCAAAAAAGTATTTAGTCAGCTACCAATTGTGCAAGTTCTCCCACTTAAAAAGATGAGAGAGGCCTGTAATTTTCATCATAGGTACACTTCAACTATGACAGACAAAATGAGATTTTTTTTTCCAGAAAATCACATTGTAGGATTTTTAATGAATTTATTTGCAAATTATGGTGGAAAATAAGTATTTGGTCACCTACAAACAAGCAAGATTTCTGGCTCTCACAGACCTGTAACTTCTTCGTTAAGAGGCTCCTCTGTGCTCCACTCGTTACCTGTAATAATGGCACCTGTTTGAACTTGTTATCAGTATAAAAGACACCTGTCCACAACCTCAAACAGTCACACTCCAAACTCCACTATGGCCAAGACCAAAGAGCTGTCAAAGGACACCAGGAACAAAATTGTAGACCTGCACCAGGCTGGGAAGACTGAATCTGCAATAGGTAAGCAGCTTGGTTTGAAGAAATCAACTGTGGGAGCAATTATTAGGAAATGGAAGACATACAAGACCACTGATAATCTCCCTCGATCTGGGGCTCCACGCAAGATCTCACCCTGTGGGGTCAAAATGATCACAAGAACGGTGAGCAAAAATCCCAGAACCACACGGGGGGACCTAGTGAATGACCTGCAGAGAGCTGGGACCAAAGTAACAAAGCCTACCATCAGTAACACACTACGCCGCCAGGGACTCAAATCCTGCAGTGTCAGACGTGTCCCCCTGCTTAAGCCAGTACATGTCCAGGCCCGTCTGAAGTTTGCTAGAGAGCATTTGGATGATCCAGAAGAAGATTGGGAGAATGTCATATGGTCAGATGAAACCAAAATATAACTTTTTGGTAAAAACTCAACGCGTCGTGTTTGGAGGACAAAGAATGCTGAGTTGCATCCAAAGAACACCATACCTACTGTGAAGCATGGGGGTGGAAACATCATGCTTTGGGGCTGTTTTTCTGCAAAGGGACCAGGACGACTGATCCGTGTAAAGGAAAGAATGAATGGGGCCATGTATCGTGAGATTTTGAGTGAAAACCTCCTTCCATCAGCAAGGGCATTGAAGATGAAACGTGGCTGGGTCTTTCAGCATGACAATGATCCCAAACACACCGCCCGGGCAACAAAGGAGTGGCTTCGTAAGAAGCATTTCAAGGTCCTGGAGTGGCCTAGCCAGTCTCCAGATCTCAACCCCAAAGAAAATCTTTGGAGGGAGTTGAAAGTCCGTGTTGCCCAGCAACAGCCCCAAAACATCACTGCTATAGAGGAGATCTGCATGGAGGAATGGGCCAAAATACCAGCAACAGTGTGTGAAAACCTTGTGAAGACTTACAGAAAACGTTTGACCTCTGTCATTGCCAACAAAGGGTATATAACAATGTATTGAGATAAACTTTTGTTATTGACCAAATACTTATTTTCCACCATAATTTGCAAATAAATTCATAAAAAATCCTACAATGTGATTTTCTGGAATTTTTTTCTCATTTTGTCTGTCATAGTTGAAGTGTACCTATGATGAAAATTACAGGCCTCTCTCATCTTTTTAAGTGGGAGAACTTGCACAATTGGTGGCTGACTAAATACTTTTTTGCCCCACTGTAGATGTTTATTTCTGTTGGCGCGACGCATAAAGAATCCAGGTGGCTGGATCGACTCCGACAACATATCCCGAGAGAGCCATGTTTCTGTGAAACAGAGTATGGTACAATCCCTGATGTCTCTCTGGAAAGCAACCCTTTCCCTAATTTCATCTACCTTGTTATCTAGAGACTGGACATTGGCGAGAAATATAATTGGAAGCGGTGGGTGGCGTGTACGCCTCCGAAGTCTGACCAGAAGGCCGCTCCTGGATGCAGCTTAACTTCTTCTTAATAGGTGGCGCTATTTTCATTTTGGGAAAAAATCGTGCCCAAATTAAACGGCCTCGTACTCTGTTCTAGATCATACAATATGCATATTATTATTACTATTGGATAGAAAACACTCTGACGTTTCTAAAATTGTTTGAATGATATCTGTGAGTAAAGCAGAACTCATTTGGCAGCAAACTTCCAAATAGGAAGTGAAAATTCTGAAAATGGGGCTCTGTGTCAGGGCCTGCCTATTCAACTGGCTTATATTTATGGATCTGTATGCACTTCATACGCCTTCCACTAGATGTCAACAGGCAGTAGAATGTTGAATGGGGTGTCTAGCTTGATGTGAGACCGAATGAGAGCTTTTGGAGTGACAGGTCCGCTCTTTTGGCAGTATTCAACTGCGCACCAGGGAACCTCACATTGTCTTCTGAAATGCGTTAGGTATACACGACGAAATGCTCCGGCTCTGATTTTATTGGATACATATGAGAAAAACATCATAAAGTAGGATTTTCAACCGAGTTTGACCAGTTTATTCGACGTTTATTGGGACTTTTGGAATTTTTCGTTCCATGCGCTAAGATTTCTTGGACATGTGCCCTCCACATGGCTAGCCAAAGTTGCTAATTCGACAGAAGAAATGGACATTCTAAAACAAAACAACGATTTAGTCTGGAAATAGGACTCCTTGCACAACATTCTGATGGAAGATCATCAAAAGTAAGAGAATATTTATGATGTTATTTCATATTTTTGTGGTTTGTGTTGGCTCCAACAAGGTGGAGAATTGTTGGGAGCGCTGTCTCACAATATTGCATGCTGTACGTTGTACTAAAGTTATTTTTTTAAATCTAACACAGCGGTTGCATTAAGAACCAGTGTATCTTTCATTTGCTGTACAACATGTATTTTTTAGTAAAGTTTATGATGAGTTTTTTGGTTAGATTACGTGACTGTCCAAAATTTCTCTGGACAATTTGGTGCATCATGGCTACGTATTCACAATGTATAACCACGATTTGTACCTCTAAATATGCACATTTTCGAACAAAACATAAATGTATTGTATAACATGATGTTATAAGACTGTCATCTGATGAAGTTGTTCAAAGGTTAGTGATTCATTTTATCTCTATTTGTGGGTTTTGTGAAAGCTATGTTGGCGGTGAATAAATGGCGTTGTGTGTTTGGCTATTGTGGTGAGCTAATATAAATATATATTGTGTTTTCGCTGTAAAACACTTAAAAAATCGGAAATATTGGCTGGATTCACAATATGTTTATCTTTCATTTGCTGTACAACATGTATTTTTCATAAATGTTTTATGACGAGTATTTATATATTTCATGTTGCTCTCTGTAATTATTCTGTCTGTTTTGGTGCTATTTGTGATGGTGGCTGCAATGTAAAACTACGATTTATACCTCTAAATATGAACATTTTCGAACAAAACATAAATGTATTGTATAACATGATGTTATAAGACTGTCATCTGATGAAGTTGTTCAAAGGTTAGTGATTAATTTTATACAATACCGAACGCTTTTCAGAAGACAATGTGGAGCTCCCTCGCACGCCATCGAAAACTGACAAAATAGCTGACCTGCCATTCCAAAAGCTCTTATTCGGCCTCACATCAAGCTAGACACCCCATTCAAACTTCTACTGCCTGTTGACATCTAGTGGAAGGCGTATGAAGTGCATACAGATCGATAAATAAAAGCCAGTTGAATAGGCAGGCCCTGACATAGAGCCTCGTTTCCAGATTTTTCACTTCCTGTATGGAAGTTTGCTGCCAAATGAGTTCTGTTTTACTCACAGATATAATTCAAACAGTTTTAGAAACTTCAGAGTGTTTTCTATCCAATAGTAATAATAATATGCATATTGTATGATCTAGAACAGAGTACGAGGCCGTTTAATTTGGGCACGATTTTTTCCAAAGTGAAAACAGCGCCCCCCTATTCACAAGAAGTTAACTTTCAGTCTTCTCCATTCTTTCCGGAGATTCAGGCTATGTCCGCTCTACCAGAGAGTCAGCGCCAGTTGCGGTCAAGTCACTGTTACCGTTGTACATCAAAAGAAAAGAATAGTGAGACAGCGGGACATAACCTCAAATCTCCACCAAGCAGGGTTGTGCGTAATGAAGAGAAAAGAGAGTCATATCTATTTTTCAAGTCGTCCTGGCGGGATTACAACCAGAAATAATTATGCCTGGGCTGAACCTCATAGGCTAAGTTGTGTCTTTGGCATAAACCTCCCCCTGAGGCCAACGTCATGACAGCTACAATATTGCCTATGCGAAGGAATACCAGAAGACAGCCACTCAAACCTGTTCAACTCTGCCTTTCCACCGCTGCCTCTAGTGGAGGCAAGAAGAAGTCTAAAAAAGCAGCTTTGGGTACACTTCATCCTTGCCACCAGAGGTAGTGTGAGTTTCAGCTTTGCTCCCACACTGCCTCTAATGTTGCAAGAAGCCACTTTATACACTTCTTCTTGCCTCTACTAGAGGCAGCAGTGGCAAGATTGAGTACAAAAGGTTTGGGGCTTGCGACCCATTGCAGCTGAGTCAGTGGTGCAGATTACCCAAAGTGCTTTGCTCTCGATATTGGTGTTGTACCTTTTTTCCTGTAACATTTATTGAACAAGTACCTCACCTTGCCATTAATGACATGTAATTAAGAATCCACCAAAGTGTTAGGTACGGGACGGACTGCTAGACATACCAATGTAACAAAAAATATTACAGTTTGCGGAGAAGCTGTTCGAGATACTGCAAACAGTTTGAGTAGCTGTATTCTTATATTCTTTCGCAGGAGCGATATCATAGCCTATGAGGTCCATCCGAGGAGTGCTTATTGCTGGTTGACAACTTAACCCAAACTCTACATTGGAATGACTTGAAATATAGTCAGAAGTAGTCTTGGGGAGAATAGTCTCAGAAACAGGGGTTTTTGGTCCACACTGTCTCTAATTCTTGCATTTTTGTTACATTGGTATGTCTAGCAGTCCGCCCCCTACCTAACACTTTGGTGGATTCTTGATTACATGTCATTAATGGCAAGGTGGGGTACTTGTTCAATAAATGTTACCTTTTTTTCCTTTACAAAACCAATATCGAGAGCAAAGCACTTTGGGTAATCAGCACCACTGGCTCAGCTGCAATGGGTCGCAAACCCAAAACCTTTTCAATTAAATCTTGCCATCACTGCCTCTAGAGGAGGCAAGAAGAAGTGGGTAAAGTGGTTTTGGGTAACTTACTACTTGCAACAATTAGAGGCAGTGTGGGGGCAAAGCTGAAATTGTGGGCCCAAACACGCTGTTGCTGAGTTAATTCTCCCCAACACTACTTCTGACACAGCATATACTACTGACACCTTTTTTCTGTTTTTACCTAGTTGCAAGATAATGTTCACCTGTCAGCTGAATCATCAAAAATGTTATAGAGGAAATGAGTTGGGTTCAGCCCATTTTTGGTCTTGGCACTATCTTCTCTTCCACATTTATAGTAGTCTCACAAGAGACTATCAAAAATTGCCAGGGTTGACTATATTTCAAATCATCCCAAGCGGGGTATTGGGTTAAGTTTTCAACTAGCAATAATCACGCCTCAGATGGACTTCATAGGCTACGATATCGCATCTGCGAAAGAATGTCAAAGGATAGCTACTCAAACTGTTTGCAGTGTCTTGCACAGCTTCTCCACTAACGGTATTATTGTGTTGTTACATTGGTATGTCTAGCAGTTCGCCCCCTACCTAACACTTTGGTGGATTCTTGATTACATGTAATTCATGGCAAGGTGGGGTACTTATACAATAGATGTTACCTTTTTTCCAGTAGTAAAAAAACAATATCAAGAGCAAAGCATTTTGGGTAATCTGCACCACTGGCTCAGCTGCAATGGGTCGCAAACCCAAAACCTATTCAACTCAACCTTGCCACCGGTGCCTCTAATGGAGGTGTATAACGTGTCTAAGGGTACCTTACTTCTTGCAAGAATTAGAGACAGTGTGGACCAAAACCCCCGTTTCTGAGACTATTCTCCCCAAGACTACTTCTGACTATATTTCAAGTCATTCCAATGTAGAGTTTTGGGTTAAGTTGTCAACCAACAATAATCACTCCTCGGATGGACCTCATAGGCTATGATATCGTCTCTGCGCAAGAATATAAGAATACAGCTACTCAAAAGGTTTGCAGTATCTCGAACAGCTTCTCCGCAAACTGTATTATTTTTTGTTACATTGGTATGTCTAGCAGTCCGCCCCCTACCTAACACTTTGGTGGATTCTTGATTACATGTCATTAATGGCAAGGTGGGGTACTTGTTCAATAAATGTTACCTTTTTTCCTGTACAAAACCAATATCTAGAGCAAAGCACTTTGGGTAATCAGCACCACTGGCTCAGCTGCAATGGGTCGCAAACCCAAAACCTTTTCAATTAAATCTTGCCATCACTGCCTCTAGAGGAGGCAAGAAGAAGTGGGTAAAGTGGTTTTGGGTAACTTACTACTTGCAACAATTAGAGGCAGTGTGGGGGCAAAGCTGAAATTGTGGGCCCAAAAACGCTGTTGCTGAGTTAATTCTCCCCAACACTACTTCTAACACAGCATATACTACTGACACCTTTTTTTCTGTTTTTACCTAGTTGCAAGATAATGTTCACCTGTCAGCTGAATCATCAAAAATGTTATAGAGGAAATGAGTTGGGTTCAGCCCATTTTTGGTCTTGGCACTATCTTCTCTTCCACATTTATAGTAGTCTCACAAGAGACTATCAAAAATTGCCAGGGTTGCCTATATTTCAAATCATCCCAAGCGGGGTATTGGGTTAAGTTTTCAACTAGCAATAATCACGCCTCAGATGAACTTCATAGGCTACGATATCGCATCTGCGAAAGAATGTCAAAGGATAGCTACTCAAACTGTTTGCAGTGTCTTGCACAGCTTCTCCACTAACGGTATTATTGTGTTGTTACATTGGTATGTCTAGCAGTTCGCCCCCTACCTAACACTTTGGTGGATTCTTGATTACATGTAATTCATGGCAAGGTGGGGTACTTATACAATAGATGTTACCTTTTTTCCAGTAGTAAAAAAACAATATCAAGAGCAAAGCATTTTGGGTAATCTGCACCACTGGCTCAGCTGCAATGGGTCGCAAACCCAAAACCTATTCAACTCAACCTTGCCACCGGTGCCTCTAATGGAGGTGTATAACGTGTCTAAGGGTACCTTACTTCTTGCAAGAATTAGAGACAGTGTGGACCAAAACCCCCGTTTCTGAGACTATTCTCCCCAAGACTACTTCTGACTATATTTCAAGTCATTCCAATGTAGAGTTTTGGGTTAAGTTGTCAACCAACAATAATCACTCCTCGGATGGACCTCATAGGCTATGATATCGTCTCTGCGCAAGAATATAAGAATACAGCTACTCAAAAGGTTTGCAGTATCTCGAACAGCTTCTCCGCAAACTGTATTATTTTTTGTTACATTGGTATGTCTAGCAGTCCGCCCCCTACCTAACACTTTGGTGGATTCTTGATTACATGTCATTAATGGCAAGGTGGGGTACTTGTTCAATAAATGTTACCTTTTTTTCCTGTACAAAACCAATATCGAGAGCAAAGCACTTTGGGTAATCAGCACCACTGGCTCAGCTGCAATGGGTCGCAAACCCAAAACCTTTTCAATTAAATCTTGCCATCACTGCCTCTAGAAGAGGCAAGAAGAAGTGGGTAAAGTGGTTTTGGGTAACTTACTACTTGCAACAATTAGAGGCAGTGTGGGGGCAAAGCTGAAATTGTGGGCCCAAACAGGCTGTTGCTGAGTTAATTCTCCCCAACACTACTTCTGACACCTTTTTTCTGTTTTTACCTAGTTGCAAGATAATGTTCACCTGTCAGCTGAATCATCAAAAATGTTATAGAGATAATTAGTTGGGTTCAACCCATTTTTGGTCTTGGCACTATCTTCTCTTCCACATTTATAGTAGTCTCACAAGAGACTATCAAAAATTGCCAGGGTTGACTATATTTCAAACCATCCCAAGCGGGGTATTGGGTTAAGTTTTCAACTAGCAATAATCACGCCTCAGATGGACTTCATAGGCTACGATATCGCATCTGCGAAAAAATGTCAAAGGATAGCTACTCAAACTGTTTGCAGTGTCTTGCACAGCTTCTCCACTAACGGTATTATTGTGTTGTTACATTGGTATGTCTAGCAGTTCGCCCCCTACCTAACACTTTGGTGGATTCTTGATTACATGTAATTCATGGCAAGGTGGGGTCCTTATACAATAGATGTTACCTTTTTTCCAGTAGTAAAAAAACAATATCAAGAGCAAAGCATTTTGGGTAATCTGCACCACTGGCTCAGCTGCAATGGGTCGCAAACCCAAAACCTATTCAACTCAACCTTGCCACCGGTGCCTCTAATGGAGGTGTATAACGTGTCTAAGGGTACCTTACTTCTTGCAAGAATTAGAGACAGTGTGGACCAAAACCCCCGTTTCTGAGACTATTCTCCCCAAGACTACTTCTGACTATATTTCAAGTCATTCCAATGTAGACTTTTGGGTTAAGTTGTCAACCAACAATAATCACTCCTCGGATGGACCTCATAGGCTATGATATCGTCTCTGCGCAAGAATATAAGAATACAGCTACTCAAAAGGTTTGCAGTATCTCGAACAGCTTCTCCGCAAACTGTATTATTTTTTGTTACATTGGTATGTCTAGCAGTCCGCCCCCTACCTAACACTTTGGTGGATTCTTGATTACATGTCATTAATGGCAAGGTGGGGTACTTGTTCAATAAATGTTACCTTTTTTTCCTGTACAAAACCAATATCGAGAGCAAAGCACTTTGGGTAATCAGCACCACTGGCTCAGCTGCAATGGGTCGCAAACCCAAAACCTTTTCAATTAAATCTTGCCATCACTGCCTCTAGAGGAGGCAAGAAGAAGTGGGTAAAGTGGTTTTGGGTAACTTACTACTTGCAACAATTAGAGGCAGTGTGGGGGCAAAGCTGAAATTGTGGGCCCAAACAGGCTGTTGCTGAGTTAATTCTCCCCAACACTACTTCTGACACAGCATATACTACTGACACCTTTTTCTGTTTTTACCTAGTTGCAAGATAATGTTCACCTGTCAGCTGAATCATCAAAAATGTTATAGAGGATAATTAGTTGGGTTCAACCCATTTTTGGTCTTGGCACTATCTTCTCTTCCACATTTATAGTAGTCTCACAAGAGACTATCAAAAATTGCCAGGGTTGACTATATTTCAAATCATCCCAAGCGGGGTATTGGGTTAAGTTTTCAACTAGCAATAATCACGCCTCAGATGGACTTCATAGGCTACGATATCGCATCTGCGAAAGAATGTCAAAGGATAGCTACTCAAACTGTTTGCAGTGTCTTGCACAGCTTCTCCACTAACGGTATTATTGTGTTGTTACATTGGTATGTCTAGCAGTTCGCCCCCTACCTAACACTTTGGTGGATTCTTGATTACATGTAATTCATGGCAAGGTGGGGTACTTATACAATAGATGTTACCTTTTTTCCAGTAGTAAAAAAACAATATCAAGAGCAAAGCATTTTGGGTAATCTGCACCACTGGCTCAGCTGCAATGGGTCGCAAACCCAAAACCTATTCAACTCAACCTTGCCACCGGTGCCTCTAATGGAGGTGTATAACGTGTCTAAGGGTACCTTACTTCTTGCAAGAATTAGAGACAGTGTGGACCAAAACCCCCGTTTCTGAGACTATTCTCCCCAAGACTACTTCTGACTATATTTCAAGTCATTCCAATGTAGACTTTTGGGTTAAGTTGTCAACCAACAATAATCACTCCTCGGATGGACCTCATAGGCTATGATATCGTCTCTGCGCAAGAATATAAGAATACAGCTACTCAAAAGGTTTGCAGTATCTCGAACAGCTTCTCCGCAAACTGTATTATTTTTTGTTACATTGGTATGTCTAGCAGTCCGCCCCCTACCTAACACTTTGGTGGATTCTTGATTACATGTCATTAATGGCAAGGTGGGGTACTTGTTCAATAAATGTTACCTTTTTTTCCTGTACAAAACCAATATCGAGAGCAAAGCACTTTGGGTAATCAGCACCACTGGCTCAGCTGCAATGGGTCGCAAACCCAAAACCTTTTCAATTAAATCTTGCCATCACTGCCTCTAGAGGAGGCAAGAAGAAGTGGGTAAAGTGGTTTTGGGTAACTTACTACTTGCAACAATTAGAGGCAGTGTGGGGGCAAAGCTGAAATTGTGGGCCCAAACAGGCTGTTGCTGAGTTAATTCTCCCCAACACTACTTCTGACACCTTTTTTCTGTTTTTACCTAGTTGCAAGATAATGTTCACCTGTCAGCTGAATCATCAAAAATGTTATAGAGGATAATTAGTTGGGTTCAACCCATTTTTGGTCTTGGCACTATCTTCTCTTCCACATTTATAGTAGTCTCACAAGAGACTATCAAAAATTGCCAGGGTTGACTATATTTCAAATCATCCCAAGCGGGGTATTGGGTTAAGTTTTCAACTAGCAATAATCACGCCTCAGATGGACTTCATAGGCTACGATATCGCATCTGCGAAAAAATGTCAAAGGATAGCTACTCAAACTGTTTGCAGTGTCTTGCACAGCTTCTCCACTAACGGTATTATTGTGTTGTTACATTGGTATGTCTAGCAGTTCGCCCCCTACCTAACACTTTGGTGGATTCTTGATTACATGTAATTCATGGCAAGGTGGGGTCCTTATACAATAGATGTTACCTTTTTTCCAGTAGTAAAAAAACAATATCAAGAGCAAAGCATTTTGGGTAATCTGCACCACTGGCTCAGCTGCAATGGGTCGCAAACCCAAAACCTATTCAACTCAACCTTGCCACCGGTGCCTCTAATGGAGGTGTATAACGTGTCTAAGGGTACCTTACTTCTTGCAAGAATTAGAGACAGTGTGGACCAAAACCCCCGTTTCTGAGACTATTCTCCCCAAGACTACTTCTGACTATATTTCAAGTCATTCCAATGTAGACTTTTGGGTTAAGTTGTCAACCAACAATAATCACTCCTCGGATGGACCTCATAGGCTATGATATCGTCTCTGCGCAAGAATATAAGAATACAGCTACTCAAAAGGTTTGCAGTATCTCGAACAGCTTCTCCGCAAACTGTATTATTTTTTGTTACATTGGTATGTCTAGCAGTCCGCCCCCTACCTAACACTTTGGTGGATTCTTGATTACATGTCATTAATGGCAAGGTGGGGTACTTGTTCAATAAATGTTACCTTTTTTTCCTGTACAAAACCAATACCGAGAGCAAAGCACTTTGGGTAATCAGCACCACTGGCTCAGCTGCAATGGGTCGCAAACCCAAAACCTTTTCAATTAAATCTTGCCATCACTGCCTCTAGAGGAGGCAAGAAGAAGTGGGTAAAGTGGTTTTGGGTAACTTACTACTTGCAACAATTAGAGGCAGTGTGGGGGCAAAGCTGAAATTGTGGGCCCAAACAGGCTGTTGCTGAGTTAATTCTCCCCAACACTACTTCTGACACCTTTTTTCTGTTTTTACCTAGTTGCAAGATAATGTTCACCTGTCAGCTGAATCATCAAAAATGTTATAGAGATAATTAGTTGGGTTCAACCCATTTTTGGTCTTGGCACTATCTTCTCTTCCACATTTATAGTAGTCTCACAAGAGACTATCAAAAATTGCCAGGGTTGACTATATTTCAAATCATCCCAAGCGGGGTATTGGGTTAAGTTTTCAACTAGCAATAATCACGCCTCAGATGGACTTCATAGGCTACGATATCGCATCTGCGAAAGAATGTCAAAGGATAGCTACTCAAACTGTTTGCAGTGTCTTGCACAGCTTCTCCACTAACGGTATTATTGTGTTGTTACATTGGTATGTCTAGCAGTTCGCCCCCTACCTAACACTTTGGTGGATTCTTGATTACATGTAATTCATGGCAAGGTGGGGTCCTTATACAATAGATGTTACCTTTTTTCCAGTAGTAAAAAAACAATATCAAGAGCAAAGCATTTTGGGTAATCTGCACCACTGGCTCAGCTGCAATGGGTCGCAAACCCAAAACCTATTCAACTCAACCTTGCCACCGGTGCCTCTAATGGAGGTGTATAACGTGTCTAAGGGTACCTTACTTCTTGCAAGAATTAGAGACAGTGTGGACCAAAACCCCCGTTTCTGAGACTATTCTCCCCAAGACTACTTCTGACTATATTTCAAGTCATTCCAATGTAGACTTTTGGGTTAAGTTGTCAACCAACAATAATCACTCCTCGGATGGACCTCATAGGCTATGATATCGTCTCTGCGCAAGAATATAAGAATACAGCTACTCAAAAGGTTTGCAGTATCTCGAACAGCTTCTCCGCAAACTGTATTATTTTTTGTTACATTGGTATGTCTAGCAGTCCGCCCCCTACCTAACACTTTGGTGGATTCTTGATTACATGTCATTAATGGCAAGGTGGGGTACTTGTTCAATAAATGTTACCTTTTTTTCCTGTACAAAACCAATATCGAGAGCAAAGCACTTTGGGTAATCAGCACCACTGGCTCAGCTGCAATGGGTCGCAAACCCAAAACCTTTTCAATTAAATCTTGCCATCACTGCCTCTAGAGGAGGCAAGAAGAAGTGGGTAAAGTGGTTTTGGGTAACTTACTACTTGCAACAATTAGAGGCAGTGTGGGGGCAAAGCTGAAATTGTGGGCCCAAACAGGCTGTTGCTGAGTTAATTCTCCCCAACACTACTTCTGCACAGCCTTTTTTCTGTTTTTACCTAGTTGCAAGATAATGTTCACCTGTCAGCTGAATCATCAAAAATGTTATAGAGGATAATTAGTTGGGTTCAACCCATTTTTGGTCTTGGCACTATCTTCTCTTCCACATTTATAGTAGTCTCACAAGAGACTATCAAAAATTGCCAGGGTTGACTATATTTCAAATCATCCCAAGCGGGGTATTGGGTTAAGTTTTCAACTAGCAATAATCACGCCTCAGATGGACTTCATAGGCTACGATATCGCATCTGCGAAAGAATGTCAAAGGATAGCTACTCAAACTGTTTGCAGTGTCTTGCACAGCTTCTCCACTAACGGTATTATTGTGTTGTTACATTGGTATGTCTAGCAGTTCGCCCCCTACCTAACACTTTGGTGGATTCTTGATTACATGTAATTCATGGCAAGGTGGGGTACTTATACAATAGATGTTACCTTTTTTCCAGTAGTAAAAAAACAATATCAAGAGCAAAGCATTTTGGGTAATCTGCACCACTGGCTCAGCTGCAATGGGTCGCAAACCCAAAACCTATTCAACTCAACCTTGCCACCGGTGCCTCTAATGGAGGTGTATAACGTGTCTAAGGGTACCTTACTTCTTGCAAGAATTAGAGACAGTGTGGACCAAAACCCCCGTTTCTGAGACTATTCTCCCCAAGACTACTTCTGACTATATTTCAAGTCATTCCAATGTAGACTTTTGGGTTAAGTTGTCAACCAACAATAATCACTCCTCGGATGGACCTCATAGGCTATGATATCGTCTCTGCGCAAGAATATAAGAATACAGCTACTCAAAAGGTTTGCAGTATCTCGAACAGCTTCTCCGCAAACTGTATTATTTTTTGTTACATTGGTATGTCTAGCAGTCCGCCCCCTACCTAACACTTTGGTGGATTCTTGATTACATGTCATTAATGGCAAGGTGGGGTACTTGTTCAATAAATGTTACCTTTTTTTCCTGTACAAAACCAATATCGAGAGCAAAGCACTTTGGGTAATCAGCACCACTGGCTCAGCTGCAATGGGTCGCAAACCCAAAACCTTTTCAATTAAATCTTGCCATCACTGCCTCTAGAGGAGGCAAGAAGAAGTGGGTAAAGTGGTTTTGGGTAACTTACTACTTGCAACAATTAGAGGCAGTGTGGGGGCAAAGCTGAAATTGTGGGCCCAAACAGGCTGTTGCTGAGTTAATTCTCCCCAACACTACTTCTGACACAGCAATACTACTGACACCTTTTTCTGTTTTTACCTAGTTGCAAGATAATGTTCACCTGTCAGCTGAATCATCAAAAATGTTATAGAGATAATTAGTTGGGTTCAACCCATTTTTGGTCTTGGCACTATCTTCTCTTCCACATTTATAGTAGTCTCACAAGAGACTATCAAAAATTGCCAGGGTTGACTATATTTCAAATCATCCCAAGCGGGGTATTGGGTTAAGTTTTCAACTAGCAATAATCACGCCTCAGATGGACTTCATAGGCTACGATATCGCATCTGCGAAAGAATGTCAAAGGATAGCTACTCAAACTGTTTGCAGTGTCTTGCACAGCTTCTCCACTAACGGTATTATTGTGTTGTTACATTGGTATGTCTAGCAGTTCGCCCCCTACCTAACACTTTGGTGGATTCTTGATTACATGTAATTCATGGCAAGGTGGGGTCCTTATACAATAGATGTTACCTTTTTTCCAGTAGTAAAAAAACAATATCAAGAGCAAAGCATTTTGGGTAATCTGCACCACTGGCTCAGCTGCAATGGGTCGCAAACCCAAAACCTATTCAACTCAACCTTGCCACCGGTGCCTCTAATGGAGGTGTATAACGTGTCTAAGGGTACCTTACTTCTTGCAAGAATTAGAGACAGTGTGGACCAAAACCCCCGTTTCTGAGACTATTCTCCCCAAGACTACTTCTGACTATATTTCAAGTCATTCCAATGTAGACTTTTGGGTTAAGTTGTCAACCAACAATAATCACTCCTCGGATGGACCTCATAGGCTATGATATCGTCTCTGCGCAAGAATATAAGAATACAGCTACTCAAAAGGTTTGCAGTATCTCGAACAGCTTCTCCGCAAACTGTATTATTTTTTGTTACATTGGTATGTCTAGCAGTCCGCCCCCTACCTAACACTTTGGTGGATTCTTGATTACATGTCATTAATGGCAAGGTGGGGTACTTGTTCAATAAATGTTACCTTTTTTTCCTGTACAAAACCAATATCGAGAGCAAAGCACTTTGGGTAATCAGCACCACTGGCTCAGCTGCAATGGGTCGCAAACCCAAAACCTTTTCAATTAAATCTTGCCATCACTGCCTCTAGAGGAGGCAAGAAGAAGTGGGTAAAGTGGTTTTGGGTAACTTACTACTTGCAACAATTAGAGGCAGTGTGGGGGCAAAGCTGAAATTGTGGGCCCAAACAGGCTGTTGCTGAGTTAATTCTCCCCAACACTACTTCTGACACAGCATATACTACTGACACCTTTTTTCTGTTTTTACCTAGTTGCAAGATAATGTTCACCTGTCAGCTGAATCATCAAAAATGTTATAGAGGAAATTAGTTGGGTTCAACCCATTTTCTGGTCTTGGCACTATCTTCTCTTCCACATTTATAGTAGTCTCACAAGAGACTATCAAAAATTGCCAGGGTTGACTATATTTCAAATCATCCCAAGCGGGGTATTGGGTTAAGTTTTCAACTAGCAATAATCACGCCTCAGATGGACTTTATAGGCTACGATATCGCATCTGCGAAAGAATGACAAAGGATAGCTACTCAAACTGTTTGCAGTGTCTGGCACAGCTTCTCCACTAACGGTATTATTGTGTTGTTACATTGGTATGTCTAGCAGTTCGCCCCCTACCTAACATTTTGGTGGATTCTTGATTACATGTAATTCATGGCAAGGTGGGGTACTTATACAATAGATGTTACCTTTTTTCCAGTAGTAAAAAAACAATATCAAGAGCAAAGCATTTTGGGTAATCTGCACCACTGGCTCAGCTGCAATGGGTCGCAAACCCAAAACCTATTCAACTCAACCTTGCCACCGGTGCCTCTAATGGAGGTGTATAACGTGTCTAAGGGTACCTTACTTCTTGCAAGAATTAGAGACAGTGTGGACCAAAACCCCCGTTTCTGAGACTATTCTCCCCAAGACTACTTCTGACTATATTTCAAGTCATTCCAATGTAGACTTTTGGGTTAAGTTGTCAACCAACAATAATCACTCCTCGGATGGACCTCATAGGCTATGATATCGTCTCTGCGCAAGAATATAAGAATACAGCTACTCAAAAGGTTTGCAGTATCTCGAACAGCTTCTCCGCAAACTGTATTATTTTTTGTTACATTGGTATGTCTAGCAACCCGCCCCCTACCTAACACTTTGGTGGATTCTTGATTACATGTCATTAATGGCAAGGTGGGGTACTTGTTCAATAAATGTTACCTTTTTTTCCTGTACAAAACCAATATCGAGAGCAAAGCACTTTGGGTAATCAGCACCACTGGCTCAGCTGCATTGGGTCGCAAACCCAAAACCTTTTCAATTAAATCTTGCCATCACTGCCTCTAGAGGAGGCAAGAAGAAGTGGGTAAAGTGGTTTTGGGTAACTTACTACTTGCAACAATTAGAGGCAGTGTGGGGGCAAAGCTAAAATTGTGGGCCCAAACAGGCTGTTGCTGAGTTAATTCTCCCCAACACTACTTCTGACACAGCATATACTACTGACACCTTTTTTCTGTTTTTACCTAGTTGCAAGATAATGTTCACCTGTCAGCTGAATCATCAATAATGTTATAGAGGAAATTAGTTGGGTTCAGCCCACTTTTGGTCTTGGCACTATTTTCTCTTCCACATTTATAGTAGTCTCACAAGAGACTATCAAAAATTGCCAGGGTTGACTATATTTCAAATCATCCCAAGCGGGGTATTGGGTTAAGTTTTCAACTAGCAATAATCACACCTCAGATGGACTTCATAGGCTACGATATCGCATCTGCGAAAGAATGTCAAAGGATAGCTACTCAAACTGTTTGCAGTGTCTTGCACAGCTTCTCCACTAACGGTATTATTGTGTTGTTACATTGGTATGTCTAGCAGTTCGCCCCCTACCTAACACTTTGGTGGATTCTTGATTACATGTAATTCATGGCAAGGTGGGGTACTTATACAATAGATGTTACCTTTTTTCCAGTAGTAAAAAAACAATATCAAGAGCAAAGCATTTTGGGTAATCTGCACCACTGGCTCAGCTGCAATGGGTCGCAAACCCAAAACCTATTCAACTCAACCTTGCCACCGGTGCCTCTAATGGAGGTGTATAACGTGTCTAAGGGTACCTTACTTCTTGCAAGAATTAGAGACAGTGTGGACCAAAACCCCCGTTTCTGAGACTATTCTCCCCAAGACTACTTCTGACTATATTTCAAGTCATTCCAATGTAGACTTTTGGGTTAAGTTGTCAACCAACAATAATCACTCCTCGGATGGACCTCATAGGCTATGATATCGTCTCTGCGCAAGAATATAAGAATACAGCTACTCAAAAGGTTTGCAGTATCTCGAACAGCTTCTCCGCAAACTGTATTATTTTTTCTTACATTGGTATGTCTAGCAGTCCGCCCCCTACCTAACACTTTGGTGGATTCTTGATTACATGTCATTAATGGCAAGGTGGGGTACTTGTTCAATAAATGTTACCTTTTTTTCCTGTACAAAACCAATATCGAGAGCAAAGCACTTTGGGTAATCAGCACCACTGGCTCAGCTGCAATGGGTCGCAAACCCAAAACCTTTTCAATTAAATCTTGCCATCACTGCCTCTAGAGGAGGCAAGAAGAAGTGGGTAAAGTGGTTTTGGGTAACTTACTACTTGCAACAATTAGAGGCAGTGTGGGGGCAAAGCTGAAATTGTGGGCCCAAACAGGCTGTTGCTGAGTTAATTCTCCCCAACACTACTTCTGACACAGCATATACTACTGACACCTTTTTTCTGTTTTTACCTAGTTACAAGATAATGTTCACCTGTCAGCTGAATCATCAAAAATGTTATAGAGGAAATTAGTTGGGTTCAACCCATTTTCTGTCTTGGCACTATCTTCTCTTCCACATTTATAGTAGTCTCACAAGAGACTATCAAAAATTGCCAGGGTTGACTATATTTCAAATCATCCCAAGCGGGGTATTGGGTTAAGTTTTCAACTAGCAATAATCACGCCTCAGATGGACTTTATAGGCTACGATATCGCATCTGCGAAAGAATGACAAAGGATAGCTACTCAAACTGTTTGCAGTGTCTGGCACAGCTTCTCCACTAACGGTATTATTGTGTTGTTACATTGGTATGTCTAGCAGTTCGCCCCCTACCTAACATTTTGGTGGATTCTTGATTACATGTAATTCATGGCAAGGTGGGGTACTTATACAATAGATGTTACCTTTTTTCCAGTAGTAAAAAAACAATATCAAGAGCAAAGCATTTTGGGTAATCTGCACCACTGGCTCAGCTGCAATGGGTCGCAAACCCAAAACCTATTCAACTCAACCTTGCCACCGGTGCCTCTAATGGAGGTGTATAACGTGTCTAAGGGTACCTTACTTCTTGCAAGAATTAGAGACAGTGTGGACCAAAACCCCCGTTTCTGAGACTATTCTCCCCAAGACTACTTCTGACTATATTTCAAGTCATTCCAATGTAGACTTTTGGGTTAAGTTGTCAACCAACAATAATCACTCCTCGGATGGACCTCATAGGCTATGATATCGTCTCTGCGCAAGAATATAAGAATACAGCTACTCAAAAGGTTTGCAGTATCTCGAACAGCTTCTCCGCAAACTGTATTATTTTTTGTTACATTGGTATGTCTAGCAACCCGCCCCCTACCTAACACTTTGGTGGATTCTTGATTACATGTCATTAATGGCAAGGTGGGGTACTTGTTCAATAAATGTTACCTTTTTTTCCTGTACAAAACCAATATCGAGAGCAAAGCACTTTGGGTAATCAGCACCACTGGCTCAGCTGCATTGGGTCGCAAACCCAAAACCTTTTCAATTAAATCTTGCCATCACTGCCTCTAGAGGAGGCAAGAAGAAGTGGGTAAAGTGGTTTTGGGTAACTTACTACTTGCAACAATTAGAGGCAGTGTGGGGGCAAAGCTAAAATTGTGGGCCCAAACAGGCTGTTGCTGAGTTAATTCTCCCCAACACTACTTCTGACACAGCATATACTACTGACACCTTTTTTCTGTTTTTACCTAGTTGCAAGATAATGTTCACCTGTCAGCTGAATCATCAATAATGTTATAGAGGAAATTAGTTGGGTTCAGCCCACTTTTGGTCTTGGCACTATTTTCTCTTCCACATTTATAGTAGTCTCACAAGAGACTATCAAAAATTGCCAGGGTTGACTATATTTCAAATCATCCCAAGCGGGGTATTGGGTTAAGTTTTCAACTAGCAATAATCACACCTCAGATGGACTTCATAGGCTACGATATCGCATCTGCGAAAGAATGTCAAAGGATAGCTACTCAAACTGTTTGCAGTGTCTTGCACAGCTTCTCCACTAACGGTATTATTGTGTTGTTACATTGGTATGTCTAGCAGTTCGCCCCCTACCTAACACTTTGGTGGATTCTTGATTACATGTAATTCATGGCAAGGTGGGGTACTTATACAATAGATGTTACCTTTTTTCCAGTATTAAAAAAACAATATCAAGAGCAAAGCATTTTGGGTAATCTGCACCACTGGCTCAGCTGCAATGTGTCGCAAACCCAAAACCTATTCAACTCAACCTTGCCACCGGTGCCTCTAATGGAGGTGTATAACGTGTCTAAGGGTACCTTACTTCTTGCAAGAATTAGAGACAGTGTGGACCAAAACCCCCGTTTCTGAGACTATTCTCCCCAAGACTACTTCTGACTATATTTCAAGTCATTCCAATGTAGACTTTTGGGTTAAGTTGTCAACCAACAATAATCACTCCTCGGATGGACCTCATAGGCTATGATATCGTCTCTGCGCAAGAATATAAGAATACAGCTACTCAAAAGGTTTGCAGTATCTCGAACAGCTTCTCCGCAAACTGTATTATTTTTTCTTACATTGGTATGTCTAGCAGTCCGCCCCCTACCTAACACTTTGGTGGATTCTTGATTACATGTCATTAATGGCAAGGTGGGGTACTTGTTCAATAAATGTTACCTTTTTTTCCTGTACAAAACCAATATCGAGAGCAAAGCACTTTGGGTAATCAGCACCACTGGCTCAGCTGCAATGGGTCGCAAACCCAAAACCTTTTCAATTAAATCTTGCCATCACTGCCTCTAGAGGAGGCAAGAAGAAGTGGGTAAAGTGGTTTTGGGTAACTTACTACTTGCAACAATTAGAGGCAGTGTGGGGGCAAAGCTGAAATTGTGGGCCCAAACAGGCTGTTGCTGAGTTAATTCTCCCCAACACTACTTCTGACACAGCATATACTACTGACACCTTTTTTCTGTTTTTACCTAGTTACAAGATAATGTTCACCTGTCAGCTGAATCATCAAAAATGTTATAGAGGAAATTAGTTGGGTTCAACCCATTTTCTGTCTTGGCACTATCTTCTCTTCCACATTTATAGTAGTCTCACAAGAGACTATCAAAAATTGCCAGGGTTGACTATATTTCAAATCATCCCAAGCGGGGTATTGGGTTAAGTTTTCAACTAGCAATAATCACGCCTCAGATGGACTTTATAGGCTACGATATCGCATCTGCGAAAGAATGACAAAGGATAGCTACTCAAACTGTTTGCAGTGTCTGGCACAGCTTCTCCACTAACGGTATTATTGTGTTGTTACATTGGTATGTCTAGCAGTTCGCCCCCTACCTAACATTTTGGTGGATTCTTGATTACATGTAATTCATGGCAAGGTGGGGTACTTATACAATAGATGTTACCTTTTTTCCAGTAGTAAAAAAACAATATCAAGAGCAAAGCATTTTGGGTAATCTGCACCACTGGCTCAGCTGCAATGGGTCGCAAACCCAAAACCTATTCAACTCAACCTTGCCACCGGTGCCTCTAATGGAGGTGTATAACGTGTCTAAGGGTACCTTACTTCTTGCAAGAATTAGAGACAGTGTGGACCAAAACCCCCGTTTCTGAGACTATTCTCCCCAAGACTACTTCTGACTATATTTCAAGTCATTCCAATGTAGACTTTTGGGTTAAGTTGTCAACCAACAATAATCACTCCTCGGATGGACCTCATAGGCTATGATATCGTCTCTGCGCAAGAATATAAGAATACAGCTACTCAAAAGGTTTGCAGTATCTCGAACAGCTTCTCCGCAAACTGTATTATTTTTTGTTACATTGGTATGTCTAGCAACCCGCCCCCTACCTAACACTTTGGTGGATTCTTGATTACATGTCATTAATGGCAAGGTGGGGTACTTGTTCAATAAATGTTACCTTTTTTTCCTGTACAAAACCAATATCGAGAGCAAAGCACTTTGGGTAATCAGCACCACTGGCTCAGCTGCATTGGGTCGCAAACCCAAAACCTTTTCAATTAAATCTTGCCATCACTGCCTCTAGAGGAGGCAAGAAGAAGTGGGTAAAGTGGTTTTGGGTAACTTACTACTTGCAACAATTAGAGGCAGTGTGGGGGCAAAGCTAAAATTGTGGGCCCAAACAGGCTGTTGCTGAGTTAATTCTCCCCAACACTACTTCTGACACAGCATATACTACTGACACCTTTTTTCTGTTTTTACCTAGTTGCAAGATAATGTTCACCTGTCAGCTGAATCATCAATAATGTTATAGAGGAAATTAGTTGGGTTCAGCCCACTTTTGGTCTTGGCACTATTTTCTCTTCCACATTTATAGTAGTCTCACAAGAGACTATCAAAAATTGCCAGGGTTGACTATATTTCAAATCATCCCAAGCGGGGTATTGGGTTAAGTTTTCAACTAGCAATAATCACACCTCAGATGGACTTCATAGGCTACGATATCGCATCTGCGAAAGAATGTCAAAGGATAGCTACTCAAACTGTTTGCAGTGTCTTGCACAGCTTCTCCACTAACGGTATTATTGTGTTGTTACATTGGTATGTCTAGCAGTTCGCCCCCTACCTAACACTTTGGTGGATTCTTGATTACATGTAATTCATGGCAAGGTGGGGTACTTATACAATAGATGTTACCTTTTTTCCAGTAGTAAAAAAACAATATCAAGAGCAAAGCATTTTGGGTAATCTGCACCACTGGCTCAGCTGCAATGGGTCGCAAACCCAAAACCTATTCAACTCAACCTTGCCACCGGTGCCTCTAATGGAGGTGTATAACGTGTCTAAGGGTACCTTACTTCTTGCAAGAATTAGAGACAGTGTGGACCAAAACCCCCGTTTCTGAGACTATTCTCCCCAAGACTACTTCTGACTATATTTCAAGTCATTCCAATGTAGACTTTTGGGTTAAGTTGTCAACCAACAATAATCACTCCTCGGATGGACCTCATAGGCTATGATATCGTCTCTGCGCAAGAATATAAGAATACAGCTACTCAAAAGGTTTGCAGTATCTCGAACAGCTTCTCCGCAAACTGTATTATTTTTTGTTACATTGGTATGTCTAGCAGTCCGCCCCCTACCTAACACTTTGGTGGATTCTTGATTACATGTCATTAATGGCAAGGTGGGGTACTTGTTCAATAAATGTTACCTTTTTTTCCTGTACAAAACCAATATCGAGAGCAAAGCACTTTGGGTAATCAGCACCACTGGCTCAGCTGCAATGGGTCGCAAACCCAAAACCTTTTCAATTAAATCTTGCCATCACTGCCTCTAGAGGAGGCAAGAAGAAGTGGGTAAAGTGGTTTTGGGTAACTTACTACTTGCAACAATTAGAGGCAGTGTGGGGGCAAAGCTAAAATTGTGGGCCCAAACAGGCTGTTGCTGAGTTAATTCTCCCCAACACTACTTCTGACACAGCATATACTACTGACACCTTTTTTCTGTTTTTACCTAGTTGCAAGATAATGTTCACCTGTCAGCTGAATCATCAATAATGTTATAGAGGAAATTAGTTGGGTTCAGCCCATTTTTGGTCTTGGCACTATTTTCTCTTCCACATTTATAGTAGTCTCACAAGAGACTATCAAAAATTGCCAGGGTTGACTATATTTCAAATCATCCCAAGCGGGGTATTGGGTTAAGTTTTCAACTAGCAATAATCACACCTCAGATGGACTTCATAGGCTACGATATCGCATCTGCGAAAGAAGGTCAAAGGATAGCTACTCAAACTGTTTGCAGTGTCTTGCACAGCTTCTCCACTAACGGTATTATTGTGTTGTTACATTGGTATGTCTAGCAGTTCGCCCCCTACCTAACACTTTGGTGGATTCTTGATTACATGTAATTCATGGCAAGGTGGGGTACTTATACAATAGATGTTACCTTTTTTCCAGTAGTAAAAAAACAATATCAAGAGCAAAGCATTTTGGGTAATCTGCACCACTGGCTCAGCTGCAATGGGTCGCAAACCCAAAACCTATTCAACTCAACCTTGCCACCGGTGCCTCTAATGGAGGTGTATAACGTGTCTAAGGGTACCTTACTTCTTGCAAGAATTAGAGACAGTGTGGACCAAAACCCCCGTTTCTGAGACTATTCTCCCCAAGACTACTTCTGACTATATTTCAAGTCATTCCAATGTAGACTTTTGGGTTAAGTTGTCAACCAACAATAATCACTCCTCGGATGGACCTCATAGGCTATGATATCGTCTCTGCGCAAGAATATAAGAATACAGCTACTCAAAAGGTTTGCAGTATCTCGAACAGCTTCTCCGCAAACTGTATTATTTTTTGTTACATTGGTATGTCTAGCAGTCCGCCCCCTACCTAACACTTTGGTGGATTCTTGATTACATGTCATTAATGGCAAGGTGGGGTACTTGTTCAATAAATGTTACCTTTTTTTCCTGTACAAAACCAATATCGAGAGCAAAGCACTTTGGGTAATCAGCACCACTGGCTCAGCTGCAATGGGTCGCAAACCCAAAACCTTTTCAATTAAATCTTGCCATCACTGCCTCTAGAGGAGGCAAGAAGAAGTGGGTAAAGTGGTTTTGGGTAACTTACTACTTGCAACAATTAGAGGCAGTGTGGGGGCAAAGCTGAAATTGTGGGCCCAAACAGGCTGTTGCTGAGTTAATTCTCCCCAACACTACTTCTGACACAGCATATACTACTGACACCTTTTTTCTGTTTTTACCTAGTTACAAGATAATGTTCACCTGTCAGCTGAATCATCAAAAATGTTATAGAGGAAATTAGTTGGGTTCAACCCATTTTCTGTCTTGGCACTATCTTCTCTTCCACATTTATAGTAGTCTCACAAGAGACTATCAAAAATTGCCAGGGTTGACTATATTTCAAATCATCCCAAGCGGGGTATTGGGTTAAGTTTTCAACTAGCAATAATCACGCCTCAGATGGACTTTATAGGCTACGATATCGCATCTGCGAAAGAATGACAAAGGATAGCTACTCAAACTGTTTGCAGTGTCTGGCACAGCTTCTCCACTAACGGTATTATTGTGTTGTTACATTGGTATGTCTAGCAGTTCGCCCCCTACCTAACATTTTGGTGGATTCTTGATTACATGTAATTCATGGCAAGGTGGGGTACTTATACAATAGATGTTACCTTTTTTCCAGTAGTAAAAAAACAATATCAAGAGCAAAGCATTTTGGGTAATCTGCACCACTGGCTCAGCTGCAATGGGTCGCAAACCCAAAACCTATTCAACTCAACCTTGCCACCGGTGCCTCTAATGGAGGTGTATAACGTGTCTAAGGGTACCTTACTTCTTGCAAGAATTAGAGACAGTGTGGACCAAAACCCCCGTTTCTGAGACTATTCTCCCCAAGACTACTTCTGACTATATTTCAAGTCATTCCAATGTAGACTTTTGGGTTAAGTTGTCAACCAACAATAATCACTCCTCGGATGGACCTCATAGGCTATGATATCGTCTCTGCGCAAGAATATAAGAATACAGCTACTCAAAAGGTTTGCAGTATCTCGAACAGCTTCTCCGCAAACTGTATTATTTTTTGTTACATTGGTATGTCTAGCAACCCGCCCCCTACCTAACACTTTGGTGGATTCTTGATTACATGTCATTAATGGCAAGGTGGGGTACTTGTTCAATAAATGTTACCTTTTTTTCCTGTACAAAACCAATATCGAGAGCAAAGCACTTTGGGTAATCAGCACCACTGGCTCAGCTGCATTGGGTCGCAAACCCAAAACCTTTTCAATTAAATCTTGCCATCACTGCCTCTAGAGGAGGCAAGAAGAAGTGGGTAAAGTGGTTTTGGGTAACTTACTACTTGCAACAATTAGAGGCAGTGTGGGGGCAAAGCTAAAATTGTGGGCCCAAACAGGCTGTTGCTGAGTTAATTCTCCCCAACACTACTTCTGACACAGCATATACTACTGACACCTTTTTTCTGTTTTTACCTAGTTGCAAGATAATGTTCACCTGTCAGCTGAATCATCAATAATGTTATAGAGGAAATTAGTTGGGTTCAGCCCATTTTTGGTCTTGGCACTATTTTCTCTTCCACATTTATAGTAGTCTCACAAGAGACTATCAAAAATTGCCAGGGTTGACTATATTTCAAATCATCCCAAGCGGGGTATTGGGTTAAGTTTTCAACTAGCAATAATCACACCTCAGATGGACTTCATAGGCTACGATATCGCATCTGCGAAAGAATGTCAAAGGATAGCTACTCAAACTGTTTGCAGTGTCTTGCACAGCTTCTCCACTAACGGTATTATTGTGTTGTTACATTGGTATGTCTAGCAGTTCGCCCCCTACCTAACACTTTGGTGGATTCTTGATTACATGTAATTCATGGCAAGGTGGGGTACTTATACAATAGATGTTACCTTTTTTCCAGTAGTAAAAAAACAATATCAAGAGCAAAGCATTTTGGGTAATCTGCACCACTGGCTCAGCTGCAATGGGTCGCAAACCCAAAACCTATTCAACTCAACCTTGCCACCGGTGCCTCTAATGGAGGTGTATAACGTGTCTAAGGGTACCTTACTTCTTGCAAGAATTAGAGACAGTGTGGACCAAAACCCCCGTTTCTGAGACTATTCTCCCCAAGACTACTTCTGACTATATTTCAAGTCATTCCAATGTAGACTTTTGGGTTAAGTTGTCAACCAACAATAATCACTCCTCGGATGGACCTCATAGGCTATGATATCGTCTCTGCGCAAGAATATAAGAATACAGCTACTCAAAAGGTTTGCAGTATCTCGAACAGCTTCTCCGCAAACTGTATTATTTTTTGTTACATTGGTATGTCTAGCAACCCGCCCCCTACCTAACACTTTGGTGGATTCTTGATTACATGTCATTAATGGCAAGGTGGGGTACTTGTTCAATAAATGTTACCTTTTTTTCCTGTACAAAACCAATATCGAGAGCAAAGCACTTTGGGTAATCAGCACCACTGGCTCAGCTGCATTGGGTCGCAAACCCAAAACCTTTTCAATTAAATCTTGCCATCACTGCCTCTAGAGGAGGCAAGAAGAAGTGGGTAAAGTGGTTTTGGGTAACTTACTACTTGCAACAATTAGAGGCAGTGTGGGGGCAAAGCTAAAATTGTGGGCCCAAACAGGCTGTTGCTGAGTTAATTCTCCCCAACACTACTTCTGACACAGCATATACTACTGACACCTTTTTTCTGTTTTTACCTAGTTGCAAGATAATGTTCACCTGTCAGCTGAATCATCAATAATGTTATAGAGGAAATTAGTTGGGTTCAGCCCATTTTTGGTCTTGGCACTATTTTCTCTTCCACATTTATAGTAGTCTCACAAGAGACTATCAAAAATTGCCAGGGTTGAATATATTTCAAATCATCCCAAGCGGGGTATTGGGTTAAGTTTTCAACTAGCAATAATCACACCTCAGATGGACTTCATAGGCTACGATATCGCATCTGCGAAAGAATGTCAAAGGATAGCTACTCAAACTGTTTGCAGTGTCTTGCACAGCTTCTCCACTAACGGTATTATTGTGTTGTTACATTGGTATGTCTAGCAGTTCGCCCCCTACCTAACACTTTGGTGGATTCTTGATTACATGTAATTCATGGCAAGGTGGGGTACTTATACAATAGATGTTACCTTTTTTCCAGTAGTAAAAAAACAATATCAAGAGCAAAGCATTTTGGGTAATCTGCACCACTGGCTCAGCTGCAATGGGTCGCAAACCCAAAACCTATTCAACTCAACCTTGCCACCGGTGCCTCTAATGGAGGTGTATAACGTGTCTAAGGGTACCTTACTTCTTGCAAGAATTAGAGACAGTGTGGACCAAAACCCCCGTTTCTGAGACTATTCTCCCCAAGACTACTTCTGACTATATTTCAAGTCATTCCAATGTAGACTTTTGGGTTAAGTTGTCAACCAACAATAATCACTCCTCGGATGGACCTCATAGGCTATGATATCGTCTCTGCGCAAGAATATAAGAATACAGCTACTCAAAAGGTTTGCAGTATCTCGAACAGCTTCTCCGCAAACTGTATTATTTTTTGTTACATTGGTATGTCTAGCAGTCCGCCCCCTACCTAACACTTTGGTGGATTCTTGATTACATGTCATTAATGGCAAGGTGGGGTACTTGTTCAATAAATGTTACCTTTTTTTCCTGTACAAAACCAATATCGAGAGCAAAGCACTTTGGGTAATCAGCACCACTGGCTCAGCTGCAATGGGTCGCAAACCCAAAACCTTTTCAATTAAATCTTGCCATCACTGCCTCTAGAGGAGGCAAGAAGAAGTGGGTAAAGTGGTTTTGGGTAACTTACTACTTGCAACAATTAGAGGCAGTGTGGGGGCAAAGCTAAAATTGTGGGCCCAAACAGGCTGTTGCTGAGTTAATTCTCCCCAACACTACTTCTGACACAGCATATACTACTGACACCTTTTTTCTGTTTTTACCTAGTTGCAAGATAATGTTCACCTGTCAGCTGAATCATCAATAATGTTATAGAGGAAATTAGTTGGGTTCAGCCCATTTTTGGTCTTGGCACTATTTTCTCTTCCACATTTATAGTAGTCTCACAAGAGACTATCAAAAATTGCCAGGGTTGACTATATTTCAAATCATCCCAAGCGGGGTATTGGGTTAAGTTTTCAACTAGCAATAATCACACCTCAGATGGACTTCATAGGCTACGATATCGCATCTGCGAAAGAAGGTCAAAGGATAGCTACTCAAACTGTTTGCAGTGTCTTGCACAGCTTCTCCACTAACGGTATTATTGTGTTGTTACATTGGTATGTCTAGCAGTTCGCCCCCTACCTAACACTTTGGTGGATTCTTGATTACATGTAATTCATGGCAAGGTGGGGTACTTATACAATAGATGTTACCTTTTTTCCAGTAGTAAAAAAACAATATCAAGAGCAAAGCATTTTGGGTAATCTGCACCACTGGCTCAGCTGCAATGGGTCGCAAACCCAAAACCTATTCAACTCAACCTTGCCACCGGTGCCTCTAATGGAGGTGTATAACGTGTCTAAGGGTACCTTACTTCTTGCAAGAATTAGAGACAGTGTGGACCAAAACCCCCGTTTCTGAGACTATTCTCCCCAAGACTACTTCTGACTATATTTCAAGTCATTCCAATGTAGACTTTTGGGTTAAGTTGTCAACCAACAATAATCACTCCTCGGATGGACCTCATAGGCTATGATATCGTCTCTGCGCAAGAATATAAGAATACAGCTACTCAAAAGGTTTGCAGTATCTCGAACAGCTTCTCCGCAAACTGTATTATTTTTTGTTACATTGGTATGTCTAGCAGTCCGCCCCCTACCTAACACTTTGGTGGATTCTTGATTACATGTCATTAATGGCAAGGTGGGGTACTTGTTCAATAAATGTTACCTTTTTTTCCTGTACAAAACCAATATCGAGAGCAAAGCACTTTGGGTAATCAGCACCACTGGCTCAGCTGCAATGGGTCGCAAACCCAAAACCTTTTCAATTAAATCTTGCCATCACTGCCTCTAGAGGAGGCAAGAAGAAGTGGGTAAAGTGGTTTTGGGTAACTTACTACTTGCAACAATTAGAGGCAGTGTGGGGGCAAAGCTAAAATTGTGGGCCCAAACAGGCTGTTGCTGAGTTAATTCTCCCCAACACTACTTCTGACACAGCATATACTACTGACACCTTTTTTCTGTTTTTACCTAGTTGCAAGATAATGTTCACCTGTCAGCTGAATCATCAATAATGTTATAGAGGAAATTAGTTGGGTTCAGCCCATTTTTGGTCTTGGCACTATTTTCTCTTCCACATTTATAGTAGTCTCACAAGAGACTATCAAAAATTGCCAGGGTTGACTATATTTCAAATCATCCCAAGCGGGGTATTGGGTTAAGTTTTCAACTAGCAATAATCACACCTCAGATGGACTTCATAGGCTACGATATCGCATCTGCGAAAGAATGTCAAAGGATAGCTACTCAAACTGTTTGCAGTGTCTTGCACAGCTTCTCCACTAACGGTATTATTGTGTTGTTACATTGGTATGTCTAGCAGTTCGCCCCCTACCTAACACTTTGGTGGATTCTTGATTACATGTAATTCATGGCAAGGTGGGGTACTTATACAATAGATGTTACCTTTTTTCCAGTAGTAAAAAAACAATATCAAGAGCAAAGCATTTTGGGTAATCTGCACCACTGGCTCAGCTGCAATGGGTCGCAAACCCAAAACCTATTCAACTCAACCTTGCCACCGGTGCCTCTAATGGAGGTGTATAACGTGTCTAAGGGTACCTTACTTCTTGCAAGAATTAGAGACAGTGTGGACCAAAACCCCCGTTTCTGAGACTATTCTCCCCAAGACTACTTCTGACTATATTTCAAGTCATTCCAATGTAGACTTTTGGGTTAAGTTGTCAACCAACAATAATCACTCCTCGGATGGACCTCATAGGCTATGATATCGTCTCTGCGCAAGAATATAAGAATACAGCTACTCAAAAGGTTTGCAGTATCTCGAACAGCTTCTCCGCAAACTGTATTATTTTTTGTTACATTGGTATGTCTAGCAGTCCGCCCCCTACCTAACACTTTGGTGGATTCTTGATTACATGTCATTAATGGCAAGGTGGGGTACTTGTTCAATAAATGTTACCTTTTTTTCCTGTACAAAACCAATATCGAGAGCAAAGCACTTTGGGTAATCAGCACCACTGGCTCAGCTGCAATGGGTCGCAAACCCAAAACCTTTTCAATTAAATCTTGCCATCACTGCCTCTAGAGGAGGCAAGAAGAAGTGGGTAAAGTGGTTTTGGGTAACTTACTACTTGCAACAATTAGAGGCAGTGTGGGGGCAAAGCTGAAATTGTGGGCCCAAACAGGCTGTTGCTGAGTTAATTCTCCCCAACACTACTTCTGACACAGCATATACTACTGACACCTTTTTTCAGTTTTTACCTAGTTACAAGATAATGTTCACCTGTCAGCTGAATCATCAAAAATGTTATAGAGGAAATTAGTTGGGTTCAACCCATTTTCTGTCTTGGCACTATCTTCTCTTCCACATTTATAGTAGTCTCACAAGAGACTATCAAAAATTGCCAGGGTTGACTATATTTCAAATCATCCCAAGCGGGGTATTGGGTTAAGTTTTCAAAGCAAAGCAAAGCACTTTGGGTAATCAGCACCACTGGCTCAGCTGCAATGGGTCGCAAACCCAAAACCTTTTCAATTAAATCTTGCCATCACTGCCTCTAGAGGAGGCAAGAAGAAGTGGGTAAAGTGGTTTTGGGTAACTTACTACTTGCAACAATTAGAGGCAGTGTGGGGGCAAAGCTAAAATTGTGGGCCCAAACAGGCTGTTGCTGAGTTAATTCTCCCCAACACTACTTCTGACACAGCATATACTACTGACACCTTTTTTCTGTTTTTACCTAGTTGCAAGATAATGTTCACCTGTCAGCTGAATCATCAATAATGTTATAGAGGAAATTAGTTGGGTTCAGCCCATTTTTGGTCTTGGCACTATTTTCTCTTCCACATTTATAGTAGTCTTTTTTCAGTTTTTACCTAGTTACAAGATAATGTTCACCTGTCAGCTGAATCATCAAAAATGTTATAGAGATAATTAGTTGGGTTCAACCCATTTTTGGTCTTGGCACTATCTTCTCTTCCACATTTATAGTAGTCTCACAAGAGACTATCAAAAATTGCCAGGGTTGACTATATTTCAAATCATCCCAAGCGGGGTATTGGGTTAAGTTTTCAACTAGCAATAATCACACCTCAGATGGACTTCATAGGCTACGATATCGCATCTGCGAAAGAATGTCAAAGGATAGCTACTCAAACTGTTTGCAGTGTCTTGCACAGCTTCTCCACTAACGGTATTATTGTGTTGTTACATTGGTATGTCTAGCAGTTCGCCCCCTACCTAACACTTTGGTGGATTCTTGATTACATGTAATTCATGGCAAGGTGGGGTACTTATACAATAGATGTTACCTTTTTTCCAGTAGTAAAAAAACAATATCAAGAGCAAAGCATTTTGGGTAATCTGCACCACTGGCTCAGCTGCAATGGGTCGCAAACCCAAAACCTATTCAACTCAACCTTGCCACCGGTGCCTCTAATGGAGGTGTATAACGTGTCTAAGGGTACCTTACTTCTTGCAAGAATTAGAGACAGTGTGGACCAAAACCCCCGTTTCTGAGACTATTCTCCCCAAGACTACTTCTGACTATATTTCAAGTCATTCCAATGTAGACTTTTGGGTTAAGTTGTCAACCAACAATAATCATTCCTCGGATGGACCTCATAGGCTATGATATCGTCCTTGCGCAAGAATATAAGAATACAGCTACTCAAAAGGTTTGCAGTATCTCGAACAGCTTCTCCGCAAACTGTATTATTTTTTGTTACATTGGTATGTCTAGCAGTCCGCCCCCTACCTAACACTTTGGTGGATTCTTGATTACATGTCATTAATGGCAAGGTGGGGTACTTGTTCAATAAATGTTACCTTTTTTTCCTGTACAAAACCAATATCGAGAGCAAAGCACTTTGGGTAATCAGCACCACTGGCTCAGCTGCAATGGGTCGCAAACCCAAAACCTTTTCAATTAAATCTTGCCATCACTGCCTCTAGAGGGGGCAAGAAGAAGTGGGTAAAGTGGTTTTGGGTAACTTACTACTTGCAACAATTAGAGGCAGTGTGGGGGCAAAGCTAAAATTGTGGGCCCAAACAGGCTGTTGCTGAGTTAATTCTCCCCAACACTACTTCTGACACAGCATATACTACTGACACCTTTTTTCTGTTTTTACCTAGTTGCAAGATAATGTTCACCTGTCAGCTGAATCATCAATAATGTTATAGAGGAAATTAGTTGGGTTCAGCCCATTTTTGGTCTTGGCACTATTTTCTCTTCCACATTTATAGTAGTCTCACAAGAGACTATCAAAAATTGCCAGGGTTGACTATATTTCAAATCATCCCAAGCGGGGTATTGGGTTAAGTTTTCAACTAGCAATAATCACACCTCAGATGGACTTCATAGGCTACGATATCGCATCTGCGAAAGAAGGTCAAAGAATAGCTACTCAAACTGTTTGCAGTGTCTTGCACAGCTTCTCCACTAACGGTATTATTGTGTTGTTACATTGGTATGTCTAGCAGTTCGCCCCCTACCTAACACTTTGGTGGATTCTTGATTACATGTAATTCATGGCAAGGTGGGGTACTTATACAATAGATGTTACCTTTTTTCCAGTAGTAAAAAAACAATATCAAGAGCAAAGCATTTTGGGTAATCTGCACCACTGGCTCAGCTGCAATGGGTCGCAAACCCAAAACCTATTCAACTCAACCTTGCCACCGGTGCCTCTAATGGAGGTGTATAACGTGTCTAAGGGTACCTTACTTCTTGCAAGAATTAGAGACAGTGTGGACCAAAACCCCCGTTTCTGAGACTATTCTCCCCAAGACTACTTCTGACTATATTTCAAGTCATTCCAATGTAGACTTTTGGGTTAAGTTGTCAACCAACAATAATCATTCCTCGGATGGACCTCATAGGCTATGATATCGTCCTTGCGCAAGAATATAAGAATACAGCTACTCAAAAGGTTTGCAGTATCTCGAACAGCTTCTCCGCAAACTGTATTATTTTTTGTTACATTGGTATGTCTAGCAGTCCGCCCCCTACCTAACACTTTGGTGGATTCTTGATTACATGTCATTAATGGCAAGGTGGGGTACTTGTTCAATAAATGTTACCTTTTTTTCCTGTACAAAACCAATATCGAGAGCAAAGCACTTTGGGTAATCAGCACCACTGGCTCAGCTGCAATGGGTCGCAAACCCAAAACCTTTTCAATTAAATCTTGCCATCACTGCCTCTAGAGGGGGCAAGAAGAAGTGGGTAAAGTGGTTTTGGGTAACTTACTACTTGCAACAATTAGAGGCAGTGTGGGGGCAAAGCTAAAATTGTGGGCCCAAACAGGCTGTTGCTGAGTTAATTCTCCCCAACACTACTTCTGACACAGCATATACTACTGACACCTTTTTTCTGTTTTTACCTAGTTGCAAGATAATGTTCACCTGTCAGCTGAATCATCAATAATGTTATAGAGGAAATTAGTTGGGTTCAGCCCATTTTTGGTCTTGGCACTATTTTCTCTTCCACATTTATAGTAGTCTCACAAGAGACTATCAAAAATTGCCAGGGTTGACTATATTTCAAATCATCCCAAGCGGGGTATTGGGTTAAGTTTTCAACTAGCAATAATCACACCTCAGATGGACTTCATAGGCTACGATATCGCATCTGCGAAAGAAGGTCAAAGAATAGCTACTCAAACTGTTTGCAGTGTCTTGCACAGCTTCTCCACTAACGGTATTATTGTGTTGTTACATTGGTATGTCTAGCAGTTCGCCCCCTACCTAACACTTTGGTGGATTCTTGATTACATGTAATTCATGGCAAGGTGGGGTACTTATACAATAGATGTTACCTTTTTTCCAGTAGTAAAAAAACAATATCAAGAGCAAAGCATTTTGGGTAATCTGCACCACTGGCTCAGCTGCAATGGGTCGCAAACCCAAAACCTATTCAACTCAACCTTGCCACCGGTGCCTCTAATGGAGGTGTATAACGTGTCTAAGGGTACCTTACTTCTTGCAAGAATTAGAGACAGTGTGGACCAAAACCCCCGTTTCTGAGACTATTCTCCCCAAGACTACTTCTGACTATATTTCAAGTCATTCCAATGTAGACTTTTGGGTTAAGTTGTCAACCAACAATAATCACTCCTCGGATGGACCTCATAGGCTATGATATCGTCTCTGCGCAAGAATATAAGAATACAGCTACTCAAAAGGTTTGCAGTATCTCGAACAGCTTCTCCGCAAACTGTATTATTTTTTGTTACATTGGTATGTCTAGCAGTCCGCCCCCTACCTAACACTTTGGTGGATTCTTGATTACATGTCATTAATGGCAAGGTGGGGTACTTGTTCAATAAATGTTACCTTTTTTTCCTGTACAAAACCAATATCGAGAGCAAAGCACTTTGGGTAATCAGCACCACTGGCTCAGCTGCAATGGGTCGCAAACCCAAAACCTTTTCAATTAAATCTTGCCATCACTGCCTCTAGAGGAGGCAAGAAGAAGTGGGTAAAGTGGTTTTGGGTAACTTACTACTTGCAACAATTAGAGGCAGTGTGGGGGCAAAGCTAAAATTGTGGGCCCAAACAGGCTGTTGCTGAGTTAATTCTCCCCAACACTACTTCTGACACAGCATATACTACTGACACCTTTTTTCTGTTTTTACCTAGTTGCAAGATAATGTTCACCTGTCAGCTGAATCATCAATAATGTTATAGAGGAAATTAGTTGGGTTCAGCCCATTTTTGGTCTTGGCACTATTTTCTCTTCCACATTTATAGTAGTCTCACAAGAGACTATCAAAAATTGCCAGGGTTGACTATATTTCAAATCATCCCAAGCGGGGTATTGGGTTAAGTTTTCAACTAGCAATAATCACACCTCAGATGGACTTCACAGGCTACGATATCGCATCTGCGAAAGAATGTCAAAGGATAGCTACTCAAACTGTTTGCAGTGTCTTGCACAGCTTCTCCACTAACGGTATTATTGTGTTGTTACATTGGTATGTCTAGCAGTTCGCCCCCTACCTAACACTTTGGTGGATTCTTGATTACATGTAATTCATGGCAAGGTGGGGTACTTATACAATAGATGTTACCTTTTTTCCAGTAGTAAAAAAACAATATCAAGAGCAAAGCATTTTGGGTAATCTGCACCACTGGCTCAGCTGCAATGGGTCGCAAACCCAAAACCTATTCAACTCAACCTTGCCACCGGTGCCTCTAATGGAGGTGTATAACGTGTCTAAGGGTACCTTACTTCTTGCAAGAATTAGAGACAGTGTGGACCAAAACCCCCGTTTCTGAGACTATTCTCCCCAAGACTACTTCTGACTATATTTCAAGTCATTCCAATGTAGACTTTTGGGTTAAGTTGTCAACCAACAATAATCACTCCTCGGATGGACCTCATAGGCTATGATATCGTCTCTGCGCAAGAATATAAGAATACAGCTACTCAAAAGGTTTGCAGTATCTCGAACAGCTTCTCCGCAAACTGTATTATTTTTTGTTACATTGGTATGTCTAGCAGTCCGCCCCCTACCTAACACTTTGGTGGATTCTTGATTACATGTCATTAATGGCAAGGTGGGGTACTTGTTCAATAAATGTTACCTTTTTTTCCTGTACAAAACCAATATCGAGAGCAAAGCACTTTGGGTAATCAGCACCACTGGCTCAGCTGCAATGGGTCGCAAACCCAAAACCTTTTCAATTAAATCTTGCCATCACTGCCTCTAGAGGAGGCAAGAAGAAGTGGGTAAAGTGGTTTTGGGTAACTTACTACTTGCAACAATTAGAGGCAGTGTGGGGGCAAAGCTGAAATTGTGGGCCCAAACAGGCTGTTGCTGAGTTAATTCTCCCCAACACTACTTCTGACACAGCATATACTACTGACACCTTTTTTCTGTTTTTACCTAGTTACAAGATAATGTTCACCTGTCAGCTGAATCATCAAAAATGTTATAGAGGAAATTAGTTGGGTTCAACCCATTTTCTGTCTTGGCACTATCTTCTCTTCCACATTTATAGTAGTCTCACAAGAGCCTATCAAAAATTGCCAGGGTTGACTATATTTCAAATCATCCCAAGCGGGGTATTGGGTTAAGTTTTCAACTAGCAATAATCACACCTCAGATGGACTTCATAGGCTACGATATCGCATCTGCGAAAGAATGGCAAAGGATAGCTACTCAAACTGTTTGCAGTGTCTTGCACAGCTTCTCCACTAACGGTATTATTGTGTTGTTACATTGGTATGTCTAGCAGTTCGCCCCCTACCTAACACTTTGGTGGATTCTTGATTACATGTAATTCATGGCAAGGTGGGGTACTTATACAATAGATGTTACCTTTTTTCCAGTAGTAAAAAAACAATATCAAGAGCAAAGCATTTTGGGTAATCTGCACCACTGGCTCAGCTGCAATGGGTCGCAAACCCAAAACCTATTCAACTCAACCTTGCCACCGGTGCCTCTAATGGAGGTGTATAACGTGTCTAAGGGTACCTTACTTCTTGCAAGAATTAGAGACAGTGTGGACCAAAACCCCCGTCTCTGAGACTATTCTCCCCAAGACTACTTCTGACTATATTTCAAGTCATTCCAATGTAGACTTTTGGGTTAAGTTGTCAACCAACAATAATCATTCCTCGGATGGACCTCATAGGCTATGATATCGTCCTTGCGCAAGAATATAAGAATACAGCTACTCAAAAGGTTTGCAGTATCTCGAACAGCTTCTCCGCAAACTGTATTATTTTTTGTTACATTGGTATGTCTAGCAGTCCGCCCCCTACCTAACACTTTGGTGGATTCTTGATTACATGTCATTAATGGCAAGGTGGGGTACTTGTTCAATAAATGTTACCTTTTTTTCCTGTACAAAACCAATATCGAGAGCAAAGCACTTTGGGTAATCAGCACCACTGGCTCAGCTGCAATGGGTCGCAAACCCAAAACCTTTTCAATTAAATCTTGCCATCACTGCCTCTAGAGGAGGCAAGAAGAAGTGGGTAAAGTGGTTTTGGGTAACTTACTACTTGTAACAATTAGAGGCAGTGTGGGGGCAAAGCTGAAATTGTGGGCCCAAACAGGCTGTTGCTGAGTTAATTCTCCCCAACACTACTTCTGACACAGCATATACTACTGACACCTTTTTTCTGTTTTTACCTAGTTACAAGATAATGTTCACCTGTCAGCTGAATCATCAAAAATGTTATAGAGGAAATTAGTTGGGTTCAACCCATTTTCTGTCTTGGCACTATCTTCTCTTCCACATTTATAGTAGTCTCACAAGAGACTATCAAAAATTGCCAGGGTTGACTATATTTCAAATCATCCCAAGCGGGGTATTGGGTTAAGTTTTCAACTAGCAATAATCACGCCTCAGATGGACTTCATAGGCTACGATATCGCATCTGCGAAAGAATGTCAAAGGATAGCTACTCAAACTGTTTGCAGTGTCTTGCACAGCTTCTCCACTAACGGTATTATTGTGTTGTTACATTGGTATGTCTAGCAGTTCGCCCCCTACCTAACACTTTGGTGGATTCTTGATTACATGTAATTCATGGCAAGGTGGGGTACTTATACAATAGATGTTACCTTTTTTCCAGTAGTAAAAAAACAATATCAAGAGCAAAGCATTTTGGGTAATCTGCACCACTGGCTCAGCTGCAATGGGTCGCAAACCCAAAACCTATTCAACTCAACCTTGCCACCGGTGCCTCTAATGGAGGTGTATAACGTGTCTAAGGGTACCTTACTTCTTGCAAGAATTAGAGACAGTGTGGACCAAAACCCCCGTTTCTGAGACTATTCTCCCCAAGACTACTTCTGACTATATTTCAAGTCATTCCAATGTAGACTTTTGGGTTAAGTTGTCAACCAACAATAATCACTCCTCGGATGGACCTCATAGGCTATGATATCGTCTCTGCGCAAGAATATAAGAATACAGCTACTCAAAAGGTTTGCAGTATCTCGAACAGCTTCTCCGCAAACTGTATTATTTTTTGTTACATTGGTATGTCTAGCAGTCCGCCCCCTACCTAACACTTTGGTGGATTCTTGATTACATGTCATTAATGGCAAGGTGGGGTACTTGTTCAATAAATGTTACCTTTTTTTCCTGTACAAAACCAATATCGAGAGCAAAGCACTTTGGGTAATCAGCACCACTGGCTCAGCTGCAATGGGTCGCAAACCCAAAACCTTTTCAATTAAATCTTGCCATCACTGCCTCTAGAGGAGGCAAGAAGAAGTGGGTAAAGTGGTTTTGGGTAACTTACTACTTGTAACAATTAGAGGCAGTGTGGGGGCAAAGCTGAAATTGTGGGCCCAAACAGGCTGTTGCTGAGTTAATTCTCCCCAACACTACTTCTGACACCTTTTTTCTGTTTTTACCTAGTTGCAAGATAATGTTCACCTGTCAGCTGAATCATCAAAAATGTTATAGAGATAATTAGTTGGGTTCAACCCATTTTTGGTCTTGGCACTATCTTCTCTTCCACATTTATAGTAGTCTCACAAGAGACTATCAAAAATTGCCAGGGTTGACTATATTTCAAATCATCCCAAGCGGGGTATTGGGTTAAGTTTTCAACTAGCAATAATCACACCTCAGATGGACTTCATAGGCTACGATATCGCATCTGCGAAAGAATGTCAAAGGATAGCTACTCAAACTGTTTGCAGTGTCTTGCACAGCTTCTCCACTAACGGTATTATTGTGTTGTTACATTGGTATGTCTAGCAGTTCGCCCCCTACCTAACACTTTGGTGGATTCTTGATTACATGTAATTCATGGCAAGGTGGGGTACTTATACAATAGATGTTACCTTTTTTCCAGTAGTAAAAAAACAATATCAAGAGCAAAGCATTTTGGGTAATCTGCACCACTGGCTCAGCTGCAATGGGTCGCAAACCCAAAACCTATTCAACTCAACCTTGCCACCGGTGCCTCTAATGGAGGTGTATAACGTGTCTAAGGGTACCTTACTTCTTGCAAGAATTAGAGACAGTGTGGACCAAAACCCCCGTTTCTGAGACTATTCTCCCCAAGACTACTTCTGACTATATTTCAAGTCATTCCAATGTAGACTTTTGGGTTAAGTTGTCAACCAACAATAATCACTCCTCGGATGGACCTCATAGGCTATGATATCGTCCTTGCGCAAGAATATAAGAATACAGCTACTCAAAAGGTTTGCAGTATCTCGAACAGCTTCTCCGCAAACTGTATTATTTTTTGTTACATTGGTATGTCTAGCAGTCCGCCCCCTACCTAACACTTTGGTGGATTCTTGATTACATGTCATTAATGGCAAGGTGGGGTACTTGTTCAATAAATGTTACCTTTTTTTCCTGTACAAAACCAATATCGAGAGCAAAGCACTTTGGGTAATCAGCACCACTGGCTCAGCTGCAATGGGTCGCAAACCCAAAACCTTTTCAATTAAATCTTGCCATCACTGCCTCTAGAGGAGGCAAGAAGAAGTGGGTAAAGTGGTTTTGGGTAACTTACTACTTGTAACAATTAGAGGCAGTGTGGGGGCAAAGCTGAAATTGTGGGCCCAAACAGGCTGTTGCTGAGTTAATTCTCCCCAACACTACTTCTGACACCTTTTTTCTGTTTTTACCTAGTTGCAAGATAATGTTCACCTGTCAGCTGAATCATCAAAAATGTTATAGAGATAATTAGTTGGGTTCAACCCATTTTTGGTCTTGGCACTATCTTCTCTTCCACATTTATAGTAGTCTCACAAGAGACTATCAAAAATTGCCAGGGTTGACTATATTTCAAATCATCCCAAGCGGGGTATTGGGTTAAGTTTTCAACTAGCAATAATCACACCTCAGATGGACTTCATAGGCTACGATATCGCATCTGCGAAAGAATGTCAAAGGATAGCTACTCAAACTGTTTGCAGTGTCTTGCACAGCTTCTCCACTAACGGTATTATTGTGTTGTTACATTGGTATGTCTAGCAGTTCGCCCCCTACCTAACACTTTGGTGGATTCTTGATTACATGTAATTCATGGCAAGGTGGGGTACTTATACAATAGATGTTACCTTTTTTCCAGTAGTAAAAAAACAATATCAAGAGCAAAGCATTTTGGGTAATCTGCACCACTGGCTCAGCTGCAATGGGTCGCAAACCCAAAACCTATTCAACTCAACCTTGCCACCGGTGCCTCTAATGGAGGTGTATAACGTGTCTAAGGGTACCTTACTTCTTGCAAGAATTAGAGACAGTGTGGACCAAAACCCCCGTTTCTGAGACTATTCTCCCCAAGACTACTTCTGACTATATTTCAAGTCATTCCAATGTAGACTTTTGGGTTAAGTTGTCAACCAACAATAATCACTCCTCGGATGGACCTCATAGGCTATGATATCGTCCTTGCGCAAGAATATAAGAATACAGCTACTCAAAAGGTTTGCAGTATCTCGAACAGCTTCTCCGCAAACTGTATTATTTTTTGTTACATTGGTATGTCTAGCAGTCCGCCCCCTACCTAACACTTTGGTGGATTCTTGATTACATGTCATTAATGGCAAGGTGGGGTACTTGTTCAATAAATGTTACCTTTTTTTCCTGTACAAAACCAATATCGAGAGCAAAGCACTTTGGGTAATCAGCACCACTGGCTCAGCTGCAATGGGTCGCAAACCCAAAACCTTTTCAATTAAATCTTGCCATCACTGCCTCTAGAGGAGGCAAGAAGAAGTGGGTAAAGTGGTTTTGGGTAACTTACTACTTGTAACAATTAGAGGCAGTGTGGGGGCAAAGCTGAAATTGTGGGCCCAAACAGGCTGTTGCTGAGTTAATTCTCCCCAACACTACTTCTGACACCTTTTTTCTGTTTTTACCTAGTTGCAAGATAATGTTCACCTGTCAGCTGAATCATCAAAAATGTTATAGAGATAATTAGTTGGGTTCAACCCATTTTTGGTCTTGGCACTATCTTCTCTTCCACATTTATAGTAGTCTCACAAGAGACTATCAAAAATTGCCAGGGTTGACTATATTTCAAATCATCCCAAGCGGGGTATTGGGTTAAGTTTTCAACTAGCAATAATCACACCTCAGATGGACTTCATAGGCTACGATATCGCATCTGCGAAAGAATGTCAAAGGATAGCTACTCAAACTGTTTGCAGTGTCTTGCACAGCTTCTCCACTAACGGTATTATTGTGTTGTTACATTGGTATGTCTAGCAGTTCGCCCCCTACCTAACACTTTGGTGGATTCTTGATTACATGTAATTCATGGCAAGGTGGGGTACTTATACAATAGATGTTACCTTTTTTCCAGTAGTAAAAAAACAATATCAAGAGCAAAGCATTTTGGGTAATCTGCACCACTGGCTCAGCTGCAATGGGTCGCAAACCCAAAACCTATTCAACTCAACCTTGCCACCGGTGCCTCTAATGGAGGTGTATAACGTGTCTAAGGGTACCTTACTTCTTGCAAGAATTAGAGACAGTGTGGACCAAAACCCCCGTTTCTGAGACTATTCTCCCCAAGACTACTTCTGACTATATTTCAAGTCATTCCAATGTAGACTTTTGGGTTAAGTTGTCAACCAACAATAATCACTCCTCGGATGGACCTCATAGGCTATGATATCGTCCTTGCGCAAGAATATAAGAATACAGCTACTCAAAAGGTTTGCAGTATCTCGAACAGCTTCTCCGCAAACTGTATTATTTTTTGTTACATTGGTATGTCTAGCAGTCCGCCCCCTACCTAACACTTTGGTGGATTCTTGATTACATGTCATTAATGGCAAGGTGGGGTACTTGTTCAATAAATGTTACCTTTTTTTCCTGTACAAAACCAATATCGAGAGCAAAGCACTTTGGGTAATCAGCACCACTGGCTCAGCTGCAATGGGTCGCAAACCCAAAACCTTTTCAATTAAATCTTGCCATCACTGCCTCTAGAGGAGGCAAGAAGAAGTGGGTAAAGTGGTTTTGGGTAACTTACTACTTGTAACAATTAGAGGCAGTGTGGGGGCAAAGCTGAAATTGTGGGCCCAAACAGGCTGTTGCTGAGTTAATTCTCCCCAACACTACTTCTGACACAGCATATACTACTGACACCTTTTTTCTGTTTTTACCTAGTTGCAAGATAATGTTCACCTGTCAGCTGAATCATCAAAAATGTTATAGAGATAATTAGTTGGGTTCAACCCATTTTTGGTCTTGGCACTATCTTCTCTTCCACATTTATAGTAGTCTCACAAGAGACTATCAAAAATTGCCAGGGTTGACTATATTTCAAATCATCCCAAGCGGGGTATTGGGTTAAGTTTTCAACTAGCAATAATCACACCTCAGATGGACTTCATAGGCTACGATATCGCATCTGCGAAAGAATGTCAAAGGATAGCTACTCAAACTGTTTGCAGTGTCTTGCACAGCTTCTCCACTAACGGTATTATTGTGTTGTTACATTGGTATGTCTAGCAGTTCGCCCCCTACCTAACACTTTGGTGGATTCTTGATTACATGTAATTCATGGCAAGGTGGGGTACTTATACAATAGATGTTACCTTTTTTCCAGTAGTAAAAAAACAATATCAAGAGCAAAGCATTTTGGGTAATCTGCACCACTGGCTCAGCTGCAATGGGTCGCAAACCCAAAACCTATTCAACTCAACCTTGCCACCGGTGCCTCTAATGGAGGTGTATAACGTGTCTAAGGGTACCTTACTTCTTGCAAGAATTAGAGACAGTGTGGACCAAAACCCCCGTTTCTGAGACTATTCTCCCCAAGACTACTTCTGACTATATTTCAAGTCATTCCAATGTAGACTTTTGGGTTAAGTTGTCAACCAACAATAATCACTCCTCGGATGGACCTCATAGGCTATGATATCGTCCTTGCGCAAGAATATAAGAATACAGCTACTCAAAAGGTTTGCAGTATCTCGAACAGCTTCTCCGCAAACTGTATTATTTTTTGTTACATTGGTATGTCTAGCAGTCCGCCCCCTACCTAACACTTTGGTGGATTCTTGATTACATGTCATTAATGGCAAGGTGGGGTACTTGTTCAATAAATGTTACCTTTTTTTCCTGTACAAAACCAATATCGAGAGCAAAGCACTTTGGGTAATCAGCACCACTGGCTCAGCTGCAATGGGTCGCAAACCCAAAACCTTTTCAATTAAATCTTGCCATCACTGCCTCTAGAGGAGGCAAGAAGAAGTGGGTAAAGTGGTTTTGGGTAACTTACTACTTGTAACAATTAGAGGCAGTGTGGGGGCAAAGCTGAAATTGTGGGCCCAAACAGGCTGTTGCTGAGTTAATTCTCCCCAACACTACTTCTGACACAGCATATACTACTGACACCTTTTTTCTGTTTTTACCTAGTTGCAAGATAATGTTCACCTGTCAGCTGAATCATCAAAAATGTTATAGAGGAAATGAGTTGGGTTCAACCCATTTTTGGTCTTGGCACTATCTTCTCTTCCACATTTATAGTAGTCTCACAAGAGACTATCAAAAATTGCCTGGGTTGACTATATTTCAAATCATCCCAAGCGGGGTATTGGGTTAAGTTTTCAACTAGCAATAATCACGCCTCAGATGGACTTCATAGGCTACGATATCGCATCTGCGAAAGAATGTCAAAGGATAGCTACTCAAACTGTTTGCAGTGTCTTGCACAGCTTCTCCACTAACGGTATTATTGTGTTGTTACATTGGTATGTCTAGCAGTTCGCCCCCTACCTAACACTTTGGTGGATTCTTGATTACATGTAATTCATGGCAAGGTGGGGTACTTATACAATAGATGTTACCTTTTTTCCAGTAGTAAAAAAACAATATCAAGAGCAAAGCATTTTGGGTAATCTGCACCACTGGCTCAGCTGCAATGGGTCGCAAACCCAAAACCTATTCAACTCAACCTTGCCACCGGTGCCTCTAATGGAGGTGTATAACGTGTCTAAGGGTACCTTACTTCTTGCAAGAATTAGAGACAGTGTGGACCAAAACCCCCGTTTCTGAGACTATTCTCCCCAAGACTACTTCTGACTATATTTCAAGTCATTCCAATGTAGACTTTTGGGTTAAGTTGTCAACCAACAATAATCACTCCTCGGATGGACCTCATAGGCTATGATATCGTCTCTGCGCAAGAATATAAGAATACAGCTACTCAAAAGGTTTGCAGTATCTCGAACAGCTTCTCCGCAAACTGTTTTATTTTTTGTTACATTGGTATGTCTAGCAGTCCGCCCCCTACCTAACACTTTGGTGGATTCTTGATTACATGTCATTAATGGCAAGGTGGGGTACTTGTTCAATAAATGTTACCTTTTTTTCCTGTACAAAACCAATATCGAGAGCAAAGCACTTTGGGTAATCAGCACCACTGGCTCAGCTGCAATGGGTCGCAAACCCAAAACCTTTTCAATTAAATCTTGCCATCACTGCCTCTAGAGGAGGCAAGAAGAAGTGGGTAAAGTGGTTTTGGGTAACTTACTACTTGCAACAATTAGAGGCAGTGTGGGGGCAAAGCTGAAATTGTGGGCCCAAACAGGCTGTTGCTGAGTTAATTCTCCCCAACACTACTTCTGACACAGCATATACTACTGACACCTTTTTTCTGTTTTTACCTAGTTGCAAGATAATGTTCACCTGTCAGCTGAATCATCAAAAATGTTATAGAGGAAATTAGTTGGGTTCAACCCATTTTTGGTCTTGGCACTATCTTCTCTTCCACATTTATAGTAGTCTCACAAGAGACTATCAAAAATTGCCTGGGTTGACTATATTTCAAATCATCCCAAGCGGGGTATTGGGTTAAGTTTTCAACTAGCAATAATCACGCCTCAGATGGACTTCATAGGCTACGATATCACATCTGCGAAAGAATGTCAAAGGATAGCTACTCAAACTGTTTGCAGTGTCTTGCACAGCTTCTCCACTAACGGTATTATTGTGTTGTTACATTGGTATGTCTAGCAGTTCGCCCCCTACCTAACACTTTGGTGGATTCTTGATTACATGTAATTCATGGCAAGGTGGGGTACTTATACAATAGATGTTACCTTTTTTCCAGTAGTAAAAAAACAATATCAAGAGCAAAGCATTTTGGGTAATCTGCACCACTGGCTCAGCTGCAATGGGTCGCAAACCCAAAACCTATTCAACTCAACCTTGCCACCGGTGCCTCTAATGGAGGTGTATAACGTGTCTAAGGGTACCTTACTTCTTGCAAGAATTAGAGACAGTGTGGACCAAAACCCCCGTTTCTGAGACTATTCTCCCCAAGACTACTTCTGACTATATTTCAAGTCATTCCAATGTAGACTTTTGGGTTAAGTTGTCAACCAACAATAATCACTCCTCGGATGGACCTCATAGGCTATGATATCGTCTCTGCGCAAGAATATAAGAATACAGCTACTCAAAAGGTTTGCAGTATCTCGAACAGCTTCTCCGCAAACTGTATTATTTTTTGTTACATTGGTATGTCTAGCAGTCCGCCCCCTACCTAACACTTTGGTGGATTCTTGATTACATGTCATTAATGGCAAGGTGGGGTACTTGTTCAATAAATGTTACCTTTTTTTCCTGTACAAAACCAATATCGAGAGCAAAGCACTTTGGGTAATCAGCACCACTGGCTCAGCTGCAATGGGTCGCAAACCCAAAACCTTTTCAATTAAATCTTGCCATCACTGCCTCTAGAGGAGGCAAGAAGAAGTGGGTAAAGTGGTTTTGGGTAACTTACTACTTGCAACAATTAGAGGCAGTGTGGGGGCAAAGCTGAAATTGTGGGCCCAAACAGGCTGTTGCTGAGTTAATTCTCCCCAACACTACTTCTGACACAGCATATACTACTGACACCTTTTTTCTGTTTTTACCTAGTTGCAAGATAATGTTCACCTGTCAGCTGAATCATCAATAATGTTATAGAGGAAATTAGTTGGGTTCAGCCCATTTTTGGTCTTGGCACTATTTTCTCTTCCACATTTATAGTAGTCTCACAAGAGACTATCAAAAATTGCCAGGGTTGACTATATTTCAAATCATCCCAAGCGGGGTATTGGGTTAAGTTTTCAACTAGCAATAATCACACATCAGATGGACTTCATAGGCTACGATATCGCATCTGCGAAAGAATGTCAAAGGATAGCTACTCAAACTGTTTGCAGTGTCTTGCACAGCTTCTCCACTAACGGTATTATTGTGTTGTTACATTGGTATGTCTAGCAGTTCGCCCCCTACCTAACACTTTGGTGGATTCTTGATTACATGTAATTCATGGCAAGGTGGGGTACTTATACAATAGATGTTACCTTTTTTCCAGTAGTAAAAAAACAATATCAAGAGCAAAGCATTTTGGGTAATCTGCACCACTGGCTCAGCTGCAATGGGTCGCAAACCCAAAACCTATTCAACTCAACCTTGCCACCGGTGCCTCTAATGGAGGTGTATAACGTGTCTAAGGGTACCTTACTTCTTGCAAGAATTAGAGACAGTGTGGACCAAAACCCCCGTTTCTGAGACTATTCTCCCCAAGACTACTTCTGACTATATTTCAAGTCATTCCAATGTAGACTTTTGGGTTAAGTTGTCAACCAACAATAATCACTCCTCGGATGGACCTCATAGGCTATGATATCGTCCTCTGCGCAAGAATATAAGAATACAGCTACTCAAAAGGTTTGCAGTATCTCGAACAGCTTCTCCGCAAACTGTATTATTTTTTGTTACATTGGTATGTCTAGCAGTCCGCCCCCTACCTAACACTTTGGTGGATTCTTGATTACATGTCATTAATGGCAAGGTGGGGTACTTGTTCAATAAATGTTACCTTTTTTTCCTGTACAAAACCAATATCGAGAGCAAAGCACTTTGGGTAATCAGCACCACTGGCTCAGCTGCAATGGGTCGCAAACCCAAAACCTTTTCAATTAAATCTTGCCATCACTGCCTCTAGAGGAGGCAAGAAGAAGTGGGTAAAGTGGTTTTGGGTAACTTACTACTTGCAACAATTAGAGGCAGTGTGGGGGCAAAGCTGAAATTGTGGGCCCAAACAGGCTGTTGCTGAGTTAATTCTCCCCAACACTACTTCTGACACAGCATATACTACTGACACCTTTTTTCTGTTTTTACCTAGTTGCAAGATAATGTTCACCTGTCAGCTGAATCATCAAAAATGTTATAGAGGAAATTAGTTGGGTTCAGCCCATTTTTGGTCTTGGCACTATCTTCTCTTCCACATTTATAGTAGTCTCACAAGAGACTATCAAAAATTGCCAGGGTTGACTATATTTCAAATCATCCCAAGCGGGGTATTGGGTTAAGTTTTCAACTAGCAATAATCACGCCTCAGATGGACTTCATAGGCTACGATATCGCATCTGCGAAAGAATGTCAAAGGATAGCTACTCAAACTGTTTGCAGTGTCTTGCACAGCTTCTCCACTAACGGTATTATTGTGTTGTTACATTGGTATGTCTAGCAGTTCGCCCCCTACCTAACACTTTGGTGGATTCTTGATTACATGTAATTCATGGCAAGGTGGGGTACTTATACAATAGATGTTACCTTTTTTCCAGTAGTAAAAAAACAATATCAAGAGCAAAGCATTTTGGGTAATCTGCACCACTGGCTCAGCTGCAATGGGTCGCAAACCCAAAACCTATTCAACTCAACCTTGCCACCGGTGCCTCTAATGGAGGTGTATAACGTGTCTAAGGGTACCTTACTTCTTGCAAGAATTAGAGACAGTGTGGACCAAAACCCCCGTTTCTGAGACTATTCTCCCCAAGACTACTTCTGACTATATTTCAAGTCATTCCAATGTAGACTTTTGGGTTAAGTTGTCAACCAACAATAATCACTCCTCGGATGGACCTCATAGGCTATGATATCGTCTCTGCGCAAGAATATAAGAATACAGCTACTCAAAAGGTTTGCAGTATCTCGAACAGCTTCTCCGCAAACTGTATTATTTTTTGTTACATTGGTATGTCTAGCAGTCCGCCCCCTACCTAACACTTTGGTGGATTCTTGATTACATGTCATTAATGGCAAGGTGGGGTACTTGTTCAATAAATGTTACCTTTTTTTCCTGTACAAAACCAATATCGAGAGCAAAGCACTTTGGGTAATCAGCACCACTGGCTCAGCTGCAATGGGTCGCAAACCCAAAACCTTTTCAATTAAATCTTGCCATCACTGCCTCTAGAGGAGGCAAGAAGAAGTGGGTAAAGTGGTTTTGGGTAACTTACTACTTGCAACAATTAGAGGCAGTGTGGGGGCAAAGCTGAAATTGTGGGCCCAAACAGGCTGTTGCTGAGTTAATTCTCCCCAACACTACTTCTGACACAGCATATACTACTGACACCTTTTTTCTGTTTTTACCTAGTTGCAAGATAATGTTCACCTGTCAGCTGAATCATCAATAATGTTATAGAGGAAATTAGTTGGGTTCAGCCCATTTTTGGTCTTGGCACTATTTTCTCTTCCACATTTATAGTAGTCTCACAAGAGACTATCAAAAATTGCCAGGGTTGACTATATTTCAAATCATCCCAAGCGGGGTATTGGGTTAAGTTTTCAACTAGCAATAATCACGCCTCAGATGGACTTCATAGGCTACGATATCGCATCTGCGAAAGAATGTCAAAGGATAGCTACTCAAACTGTTTGCAGTGTCTTGCACAGCTTCTCCACTTACGGTATTATTGTGTTGTTACATTGGTATGTCTAGCAGTTCGCCCCCTACCTAACACTTTGGTGGATTCTTGATTACATGTAATTCATGGCAAGGTGGGGTACTTATACAATAGATGTTACCTTTTTTCCAGTAGTAAAAAAACAATATCAAGAGCAAAGCATTTTGGGTAATCTGCACCACTGGCTCAGCTGCAATGGGTCGCAAACCCAAAACCTATTCAACTCAACCTTGCCACCGGTGCCTCTAATGGAGGTGTATAACGTGTCTAAGGGTACCTTACTTCTTGCAAGAATTAGAGACAGTGTGGACCAAAACCCCCGTTTCTGAGACTATTCTCCCCAAGACTACTTCTGACTATATTTCAAGTCATTCCAATGTAGACTTTTGGGTTAAGTTGTCAACCAACAATAATCACTCCTCGGATGGACCTCATAGGCTATGATATCGTCCTTGCGCAAGAATATAAGAATACAGCTACTCAAAAGGTTTGCAGTATCTCGAACAGCTTCTCCGCAAACTGTATTATTTTTTGTTACATTGGTATGTCTAGCAGTCCGCCCCCTACCTAACACTTTGGTGGATTCTTGATTACATGTCATTAATGGCAAGGTGGGGTACTTGTTCAATAAATGTTACCTTTTTTTCCTGTACAAAACCAATATCGAGAGCAAAGCACTTTGGGTAATCAGCACCACTGGCTCAGCTGCAATGGGTCGCAAACCCAAAACCTTTTCAATTAAATCTTGCCATCACTGCCTCTAGAGGAGGCAAGAAGAAGTGGGTAAAGTGGTTTTGGGTAACTTACTACTTGCAACAATTAGAGGCAGTGTGGGGGCAAAGCTGAAATTGTGGGCCCAAACAGGCTGTTGCTGAGTTAATTCTCCCCAACACTACTTCTGACACAGCATATACTACTGACACCTTTTTTCTGTTTTTACCTAGTTGCAAGATAATGTTCACCTGTCAGCTGAATCATCAATAATGTTATAGAGGAAATTAGTTGGGTTCAGCCCATTTTTGGTCTTGGCACTATTTTCTCTTCCACATTTATAGTAGTCTCACAAGAGACTATCAAAAATTGCCAGGGTTGACTATATTTCAAATCATCCCAAGCGGGGTATTGGGTTAAGTTTTCAACTAGCAATAATCACGCCTCAGATGGACTTCATAGGCTACGATATCGCATCTGCGAAAGAATGTCAAAGGATAGCTACTCAAACTGTTTGCAGTGTCTTGCACAGCTTCTCCACTAACGGTATTATTGTGTTGTTACATTGGTATGTCTAGCAGTTCGCCCCCTACCTAACACTTTGGTGGATTCTTGATTACATGTAATTCATGGCAAGGTGGGGTACTTATACAATAGATGTTACCTTTTTTCCAGTAGTAAAAAAACAATATCAAGAGCAAAGCATTTTGGGTAATCTGCACCACTGGCTCAGCTGCAATGGGTCGCAAACCCAAAACCTATTCAACTCAACCTTGCCACCGGTGCCTCTAATGGAGGTGTATAACGTGTCTAAGGGTACCTTCACTTGGCAAGGTGGGGTACTTATACAATAGATGTTACCTTTTTTCCAGTAGTAAAAAAACAATATCAAGAGCAAAGCATTTTGGGTAATCTGCACCACTGGCTCAGCTGCAATGGGTCGCAAACCCAAAACCTATTCAACTCAACCTTGCCACCGGTGCCTCTAATGGAGGTGTATAACGTGTCTAAGGGTACCTTACTTCTTGCAAGAATTAGAGACAGTGTGGACCAAAACCCCCGTTTCTGAGACTATTCTCCCCAAGACTACTTCTGACTATATTTCAAGTCATTCCAATGTAGACTTTTGGGTTAAGTTGTCAACCAACAATAATCACTCCTCGGATGGACCTCATAGGCTATGATATCGTCTCTGCGCAAGAATATAAGAATACAGCTACTCAAAAGGTTTGCAGTATCTCGAACAGCTTCTCCGCAAACTGTATTATTTTTTGTTACATTGGTATGTCTAGCAGTCCGCCCCCTACCTAACACTTTGGTGGATTCTTGATTACATGTCATTAATGGCAAGGTGGGGTACTTGTTCAATAAATGTTACCTTTTTTTCCTGTACAAAACCAATATCGAGAGCAAAGCACTTTGGGTAATCAGCACCACTGGCTCAGCTGCAATGGGTCGCAAACCCAAAACCTTTTCAATTAAATCTTGCCATCACTGCCTCTAGAGGAGGCAAGAAGAAGTGGGTAAAGTGGTTTTGGGTAACTTACTACTTGCAACAATTAGAGGCAGTGTGGGGGCAAAGCTGAAATTGTGGGCCCAAACAGGCTGTTGCTGAGTTAATTCTCCCCAACACTACTTCTGACACAGCATATACTACTGACACCTTTTTTCTGTTTTTACCTAGTTGCAAGATAATGTTCACCTGTCAGCTGAATCATTAATAATGTTATAGAGGAAATTAGTTGGGTTCAGCCCATTTTTGGTCTTGGCACTATTTTCTCTTCCACATTTATAGTAGTCTCACAAGAGACTATCAAAAATTGCCAGGGTTGACTATATTTCAAATCATCCCAAGCGGGGTATTGGGTTAAGTTTTCAACTAGCAATAATCACGCCTCAGATGGACTTCATAGGCTACGATATCGCATCTGCGAAAGAATGTCAAAGGATAGCTACTCAAACTGTTTGCAGTGTCTTGCACAGCTTCTCCACTAACGGTATTATTGTGTTGTTACATTGGTATGTCTAGCAGTTCGCCCCCTACCTAACACTTTGGTGGATTCTTGATTACATGTAATTCATGGCAAGGTGGGGTACTTATACAATAGATGTTACCTTTTTTCCAGTAGTAAAAAAACAATATCAAGAGCAAAGCATTTTGGGTAATCTGCACCACTGGCTCAGCTGCAATGGGTCGCAAACCCAAAACCTATTCAACTCAACCTTGCCACCGGTGCCTCTAATGGAGGTGTATAACGTGTCTAAGGGTACCTTACTTCTTGCAAGAATTAGAGACAGTGTGGACCAAAACCCCCGTTTCTGAGACTATTCTCCCCAAGACTACTTCTGACTATATTTCAAGTCATTCCAATGTAGACTTTTGGGTTAAGTTGTCAACCAACAATAATCACTCCTCGGATGGACCTCATAGGCTATGATATCGTCTCTGCGCAAGAATATAAGAATACAGCTACTCAAAAGGTTTGCAGTATCTCGAACAGCTTCTCCGCAAACTGTATTATTTTTTGTTACATTGGTATGTCTAGCAGTCCGCCCCCTACCTAACACTTTGGTGGATTCTTGATTACATGTCATTAATGGCAAGGTGGGGTACTTGTTCAATAAATGTTACCTTTTTTTCCTGTACAAAACCAATATCGAGAGCAAAGCACTTTGGGTAATCAGCACCACTGGCTCAGCTGCAATGGGTCGCAAACCCAAAACCTTTTCAATTAAATCTTGCCATCACTGCCTCTAGAGGAGGCAAGAAGAAGTGGGTAAAGTGGTTTTGGGTAACTTACTACTTGCAACAATTAGAGGCAGTGTGGGGGCAAAGCTGAAATTGTGGGCCCAAACAGGCTGTTGCTGAGTTAATTCTCCCCAACACTACTTCTGACACAGCATATACTACTGACACCTTTTTTCTGTTTTTACCTAGTTGCAAGATAATGTTCACCTGTCAGCTGAATCATCAATAATGTTATAGAGGAAATTAGTTGGGTTCAGCCCATTTTTGGTCTTGGCACTATTTTCTCTTCCACATTTATAGTAGTCTCACAAGAGACTATCAAAAATTGCCAGGGTTGACTATATTTCAAATCATCCCAAGCGGGGTATTGGGTTAAGTTTTCAACTAGCAATAATCACGCCTCAGATGGACTTCATAGGCTACGATATCGCATCTGCGAAAGAATGTCAAAGGATAGCTACTCAAACTGTTTGCAGTGTCTTGCACAGCTTCTCCACTAACGGTATTATTGTGTTGTTACATTGGTATGTCTAGCAGTTCGCCCCCTACCTAACACTTTGGTGGATTCTTGATTACATGTAATTCATGGCAAGGTGGGGTACTTATACAATAGATGTTACCTTTTTTCCAGTAGTAAAAAAACAATATCAAGAGCAAAGCATTTTGGGTAATCTGCACCACTGGCTCAGCTGCAATGGGTCGCAAACCCAAAACCTATTCAACTCAACCTTGCCACCGGTGCCTCTAATGGAGGTGTATAACGTGTCTAAGGGTACCTTACTTCTTGCAAGAATTAGAGACAGTGTGGACCAAAACCCCCGTTTCTGAGACTATTCTCCCCAAGACTACTTCTGACTATATTTCAAGTCATTCCAATGTAGAGTTTTGGGTTAAGTTGTCAACCAACAATAATCACTCCTCGGATGGACCTCATAGGCTATGATATCGTCTCTGCGCAAGAATATAAGAATACAGCTACTCAAAAGGTTTGCAGTATCTCGAACAGCTTCTCCGCAAACTGTATTATTTTTTGTTACATTGGTATGTCTAGCAGTCCGCCCCCTACCTAACACTTTGGTGGATTCTTGATTACATGTCATTAATGGCAAGGTGGGGTACTTGTTCAATAAATGTTACCTTTTTTTCCTGTACAAAACCAATATCGAGAGCAAAGCACTTTGGGTAATCAGCACCACTGGCTCAGCTGCAATGGGTCGCAAACCCAAAACCTTTTCAATTAAATCTTGCCATCACTGCCTCTAGAGGAGGCAAGAAGAAGTGGGTAAAGTGGTTTTGGGTAACTTACTACTTGCAACAATTAGAGGCAGTGTGGGGGCAAAGCTGAAATTGTGGGCCCAAACAGGCTGTTGCTGAGTTAATTCTCCCCAACACTACTTCTGACACAGCATATACTACTGACACCTTTTTTCTGTTTTTACCTAGTTGCAAGATAATGTTCACCTGTCAGCTGAATCATCAATAATGTTATAGAGGAAATTAGTTGGGTTCAGCCCATTTTTGGTCTTGGCACTATTTTCTCTTCCACATTTATAGTAGTCTCACAAGAGACTATCAAAAATTGCCAGGGTTGACTATATTTCAAATCATCCCAAGCGGGGTATTGGGTTAAGTTTTCAACTAGCAATAATCACGCCTCAGATGGACTTCATAGGCTACGATATCGCATCTGCGAAAGAATGTCAAAGGATAGCTACTCAAACTGTTTGCAGTGTCTTGCACAGCTTCTCCACTAACGGTATTATTGTGTTGTTACATTGGTATGTCTAGCAGTTCGCCCCCTACCTAACACTTTGGTGGATTCTTGATTACATGTAATTCATGGCAAGGTGGGGTACTTATACAATAGATGTTACCTTTTTTCCAGTAGTAAAAAAACAATATCAAGAGCAAAGCATTTTGGGTAATCTGCACCACTGGCTCAGCTGCAATGGGTCGCAAACCCAAAACCTATTCAACTCAACCTTGCCACCGGTGCCTCTAATGGAGGTGTATAACGTGTCTAAGGGTACCTTACTTCTTGCAAGAATTAGAGACAGTGTGGACCAAAACCCCCGTTTCTGAGACTATTCTCCCCAAGACTACTTCTGACTATATTTCAAGTCATTCCAATGTAGAGTTTTGGGTTAAGTTGTCAACCAACAATAATCACTCCTCGGATGGACCTCATAGGCTATGATATCGTCTCTGCGCAAGAATATAAGAATACAGCTACTCAAAAGGTTTGCAGTATCTCGAACAGCTTCTCCGCAAACTGTATTATTTTTTGTTACATTGGTATGTCTAGCAGTCCGCCCCCTACCTAACACTTTGGTGGATTCTTGATTACATGTCATTAATGGCAAGGTGGGGTACTTGTTCAATAAATGTTACCTTTTTTTCCTGTACAAAACCAATATCGAGAGCAAAGCACTTTGGGTAATCAGCACCACTGGCTCAGCTGCAATGGGTCGCAAACCCAAAACCTTTTCAATTAAATCTTGCCATCACTGCCTCTAGAGGAGGCAAGAAGAAGTGGGTAAAGTGGTTTTGGGTAACTTACTACTTGCAACAATTAGAGGCAGTGTGGGGGCAAAGCTGAAATTGTGGGCCCAAACAGGCTGTTGCTGAGTTAATTCTCCCCAACACTACTTCTGACACAGCATATACTACTGACACCTTTTTTCTGTTTTTACCTAGTTGCAAGATAATGTTCACCTGTCAGCTGAATCATCAAAAATGTTATAGAGGAAATTAGTTGGGTTCAGCCCATTTTTGGTCTTGGCACTATCTTCTCTTCCACATTTATAGTAGTCTCACAAGAGACTATCAAAAATTGCCAGGGTTGACTATATTTCAAATCATCCCAAGCGGGGTATTGGGTTAAGTTTTCAACTAGCAATAATCACGCCTCAGATGGACTTCATAGGCTACGATATCGCATCTGCGAAAGAATGTCAAAGGATAGCTACTCAAACTGTTTGCAGTGTCTTGCACAGCTTCTCCACTAACGGTATTATTGTGTTGTTACATTGGTATGTCTAGCAGTTCGCCCCCTACCTAACACTTTGGTGGATTCTTGATTACATGTAATTCATGGCAAGGTGGGGTACTTATACAATAGATGTTACCTTTTTTCCAGTAGTAAAAAAACAATATCAAGAGCAAAGCATTTTGGGTAATCTGCACCACTGGCTCAGCTGCAATGGGTCGCAAACCCAAAACCTATTCAACTCAACCTTGCCACCGGTGCCTCTAATGGAGGTGTATAACGTGTCTAAGGGTACCTTACTTCTTGCAAGAATTAGAGACAGTGTGGACCAAAACCCCCGTTTCTGAGACTATTCTCCCCAAGACTACTTCTGACTATATTTCAAGTCATTCCAATGTAGAGTTTTGGGTTAAGTTGTCAACCAACAATAATCACTCCTCGGATGGACCTCATAGGCTATGATATCGTCTCTGCGCAAGAATATAAGAATACAGCTACTCAAAAGGTTTGCAGTATCTCGAACAGCTTCTCCGCAAACTGTATTATTTTTTGTTACATTGGTATGTCTAGCAGTCCGCCCCCTACCTAACACTTTGGTGGATTCTTGATTACATGTCATTAATGGCAAGGTGGGGTACTTGTTCAATAAATGTTACCTTTTTTTCCTGTACAAAACCAATATCGAGAGCAAAGCACTTTGGGTAATCAGCACCACTGGCTCAGCTGCAATGGGTCGCAAACCCAAAACCTTTTCAATTAAATCTTGCCATCACTGCCTCTAGAGGAGGCAAGAAGAAGTGGGTAAAGTGGTTTTGGGTAACTTACTACTTGCAACAATTAGAGGCAGTGTGGGGGCAAAGCTGAAATTGTGGGCCCAAACAGGCTGTTGCTGAGTTAATTCTCCCCAACACTACTTCTGACACAGCATATACTACTGACACCTTTTTTCTGTTTTTACCTAGTTGCAAGATAATGTTCACCTGTCAGCTGAATCATCAATAATGTTATAGAGGAAATTAGTTGGGTTCAGCCCATTTTTGGTCTTGGCACTATTTTCTCTTCCACATTTATAGTAGTCTCACAAGAGACTATCAAAAATTGCCAGGGTTGACTATATTTCAAATCATCCCAAGCGGGGTATTGGGTTAAGTTTTCAACTAGCAATAATCACGCCTCAGATGGACTTCATAGGCTACGATATCGCATCTGCGAAAGAATGTCAAAGGATAGCTACTCAAACTGTTTGCAGTGTCTTGCACAGCTTCTCCACTAACGGTATTATTGTGTTGTTACATTGGTATGTCTAGCAGTTCGCCCCCTACCTAACACTTTGGTGGATTCTTGATTACATGTAATTCATGGCAAGGTGGGGTACTTATACAATAGATGTTACCTTTTTTCCAGTAGTAAAAAAACAATATCAAGAGCAAAGCATTTTGGGTAATCTGCACCACTGGCTCAGCTGCAATGGGTCGCAAACCCAAAACCTATTCAACTCAACCTTGCCACCGGTGCCTCTAATGGAGGTGTATAACGTGTCTAAGGGTACCTTACTTCTTGCAAGAATTAGAGACAGTGTGGACCAAAACCCCCGTTTCTGAGACTATTCTCCCCAAGACTACTTCTGACTATATTTCAAGTCATTCCAATGTAGAGTTTTGGGTTAAGTTGTCAACCAACAATAATCACTCCTCGGATGGACCTCATAGGCTATGATATCGTCTCTGCGCAAGAATATAAGAATACAGCTACTCAAAAGGTTTGCAGTATCTCGAACAGCTTCTCCGCAAACTGTATTATTTTTTGTTACATTGGTATGTCTAGCAGTCCGCCCCCTACCTAACACTTTGGTGGATTCTTGATTACATGTCATTAATGGCAAGGTGGGGTACTTGTTCAATAAATGTTACCTTTTTTTCCTGTACAAAACCAATATCGAGAGCAAAGCACTTTGGGTAATCAGCACCACTGGCTCAGCTGCAATGGGTCGCAAACCCAAAACCTTTTCAATTAAATCTTGCCATCACTGCCTCTAGAGGAGGCAAGAAGAAGTGGGTAAAGTGGTTTTGGGTAACTTACTACTTGCAACAATTAGAGGCAGTGTGGGGGCAAAGCTGAAATTGTGGGCCCAAACAGGCTGTTGCTGAGTTAATTCTCCCCAACACTACTTCTGACACAGCATATACTACTGACACCTTTTTTCTGTTTTTACCTAGTTGCAAGATAATGTTCACCTGTCAGCTGAATCATCAAAAATGTTATAGAGGAAATTAGTTGGGTTCAGCCCATTTTTGGTCTTGGCACTATCTTCTCTTCCACATTTATAGTAGTCTCACAAGAGACTATCAAAAATTGCCAGGGTTGACTATATTTCAAATCATCCCAAGCGGGGTATTGGGTTAAGTTTTCAACTAGCAATAATCACGCCTCAGATGGACTTCATAGGCTACGATATCGCATCTGCGAAAGAATGTCAAAGGATAGCTACTCAAACTGTTTGCAGTGTCTTGCACAGCTTCTCCACTAACGGTATTATTGTGTTGTTACATTGGTATGTCTAGCAGTTCGCCCCCTACCTAACACTTTGGTGGATTCTTGATTACATGTAATTCATGGCAAGGTGGGGTACTTATACAATAGATGTTACCTTTTTTCCAGTAGTAAAAAAACAATATCAAGAGCAAAGCATTTTGGGTAATCTGCACCACTGGCTCAGCTGCAATGGGTCGCAAACCCAAAACCTATTCAACTCAACCTTGCCACCGGTGCCTCTAATGGAGGTGTATAACGTGTCTAAGGGTACCTTACTTCTTGCAAGAATTAGAGACAGTGTGGACCAAAACCCCCGTTTCTGAGACTATTCTCCCCAAGACTACTTCTGACTATATTTCAAGTCATTCCAATGTAGAGTTTTGGGTTAAGTTGTCAACCAACAATAATCACTCCTCGGATGGACCTCATAGGCTATGATATCGTCTCTGCGCAAGAATATAAGAATACAGCTACTCAAAAGGTTTGCAGTATCTCGAACAGCTTCTCCGCAAACTGTATTATTTTTTGTTACATTGGTATGTCTAGCAGTCCGCCCCCTACCTAACACTTTGGTGGATTCTTGATTACATGTCATTAATGGCAAGGTGGGGTACTTGTTCAATAAATGTTACCTTTTTTTCCTGTACAAAACCAATATCGAGAGCAAAGCACTTTGGGTAATCAGCACCACTGGCTCAGCTGCAATGGGTCGCAAACCCAAAACCTTTTCAATTAAATCTTGCCATCACTGCCTCTAGAGGAGGCAAGAAGAAGTGGGTAAAGTGGTTTTGGGTAACTTACTACTTGCAACAATTAGAGGCAGTGTGGGGGCAAAGCTGAAATTGTGGGCCCAAACAGGCTGTTGCTGAGTTAATTCTCCCCAACACTACTTCTGACACAGCATATACTACTGACACCTTTTTTCTGTTTTTACCTAGTTGCAAGATAATGTTCACCTGTCAGCTGAATCATCAATAATGTTATAGAGGAAATTAGTTGGGTTCAGCCCATTTTTGGTCTTGGCACTATTTTCTCTTCCACATTTATAGTAGTCTCACAAGAGACTATCAAAAATTGCCAGGGTTGACTATATTTCAAATCATCCCAAGCGGGGTATTGGGTTAAGTTTTCAACTAGCAATAATCACGCCTCAGATGGACTTCATAGGCTACGATATCGCATCTGCGAAAGAATGTCAAAGGATAGCTACTCAAACTGTTTGCAGTGTCTTGCACAGCTTCTCCACTAACGGTATTATTGTGTTGTTACATTGGTATGTCTAGCAGTTCGCCCCCTACCTAACACTTTGGTGGATTCTTGATTACATGTAATTCATGGCAAGGTGGGGTACTTATACAATAGATGTTACCTTTTTTCCAGTAGTAAAAAAACAATATCAAGAGCAAAGCATTTTGGGTAATCTGCACCACTGGCTCAGCTGCAATGGGTCGCAAACCCAAAACCTATTCAACTCAACCTTGCCACCGGTGCCTCTAATGGAGGTGTATAACGTGTCTAAGGGTACCTTACTTCTTGCAAGAATTAGAGACAGTGTGGACCAAAACCCCCGTTTCTGAGACTATTCTCCCCAAGACTACTTCTGACTATATTTCAAGTCATTCCAATGTAGACTTTTGGGTTAAGTTGTCA